>NC_047535.1:15826320-16440070 GCF_012275295.1 Melopsittacus undulatus
ATACTACTTCTTTGGAGGGAAGTCAGAGGAATATTTAGCTGGATGGAGATTAATAACTTAATCAATCCCACTGCTTCTTTTGGCCTTGTAGGCGTACATTTTACAGTTGCCAAATCTGGAGAAAAAATATTGCTTTAAAGCTGAAGACCTGAATTACTCTTATGGTACTGAATGCATCAAGATTTTAGACGCTTGAGAGAACTTTTAGTTTTGTTAGCTTTGACCTGTCCTTGGAGTAAAGCAGTTTGGATGGCGGATATTTTTTAAGGTGGCCCTGGTGATTGGGAAAGAATCAAAGTCAGATGCTGGGAGCGGGTGGGAGTTGCAGAACAAAAGGTCATAATACAGCTAAAGAGAAGGATGAAAAGGGAGGATCATGGTGGGAATTGCTCCATATTACTTTCCAGGGAAAAGTTACATCTAAATGGAAGCTGTCTAATGGAAGTGACAGGGAAAGAGTAAAACAGAAAGAGTAAAGTAGACATTCAAAGGCCCAGGAAAGACTCACAGTTTGAAGCCTGGAGAATGTGATATTGTTCATATACTAAAAGTGAGACCTTAGCAGGAAGGTGCAGGGAACACAAAAAGCCTAGGGAAAGAGTTGGAAGTGTGTTTTGTTTAGCCTGCTTTTTTAGTTTAACCTTGCAAGGGTAGAATTTGGCTTTGGGTAGAAGACTAGTCACAGGAGCTTGTCTGAAACAGCTGGAGGCAAAATAGATAAAAGAGGTAGATACTGTTACCATTTTGTTTTAACAGGTCAGTTTGGGGCCTGTAGAGGTCTCAAGAGAATACCTGTTAAGTGTAAAATGTGAAAATTAGTTAAGTGACAAAATCTCTCCATGCCCAGTTCAATGATAACTGTGGCCCTAAGCAGTGATTTCTATCATGTACCACTCTGTTAGTCAGAGTTAAACTAAAAACTTCAGTGTGTGGTACCCCATGGAGCACAGAGCTATTCTTAAGATTTTGTTTCCATTTGAATAATGATGGGTGTAGTTGTGTTTGAATAAACATAAAGTTGTTATTTCCCCAAACAGCTTTGTTCACAGTGGATGTAATAAATCTGGTTTGCCCTTTCAATCTATTTTAGTTCCCAATTCAGACATTGAAATAAATTTATCACGATAGCTGATACTACCTTTATGTGAGCATGCTGGTGAGCAACTTTGACTAGGAACACTAGTTGTAGAAAGAGAATTTCAGATTTATATATAAGTTCTTGTGGGAACCAAATGTTGGATTTTTGTGAAGAGTTGCTCCAAAAGTGCTAACCAGCTATTGTGTCATGAAATCATGAGTTACCTGAGAGCTGGATACCAGAGAAAATATATTGAGCAGGGAATTACTGTTATTAACACTTCATAATTCATAGCCTCACTTTTTATTTCCTCCAAACAGTATTAAATTTGTTTTAAGAATGAGGAAACTGATAGAAATAGCCAGCAGCTTGTGGTTGTTTTGCCACAGGGGGCCAATTCCATCACATTATTTTCTTAGTTCCAGCTTTCTTGTTTAGACAAGCTACCATGGAGGCTTGTTTCTCAGCAAAAAAAGAAGCTTGTCAAGCAAAAAGAGTAAAATTACAGAAGGGCATTTCTTTTGTCTCTTTTTTCTGAAGGGGGCAACTAGTCCCACTTGAATCAAATCATGGCATTTGGCCTGAAGTTAGTATTATTTTCCCTCACTGCTTTGCCTCTGTGTGCTTGATAAACCCAGCCTCCCTGTGCCAACCCCTGCTTGGGGGAGTAAGTCTGTCTCTTACTGTTTTGGGGCCCAGAACGGGCTGTGCCTGGCATGGTGTGGGATCTGTCACTGAGCAGCAGTTTGCATCCATGTCTCAGCTTCCTGGTGCTCCTGGTCCCAAGTAGACAGAATCACAAACAGGTTTACCATTCCTCATGTTTATAATTCAGATTGCATTTTGGCAAAAACAGATATTCCTTTCACTTAGTTGCACTTCTGGATCACATGGCTTGCATCAAATTCCCTGGAGACCTATTTGCTGAACTCTAGGTTTTAACACTACATGTTCTGAATGCAACTTTTCTCTCAAGTGCTATATAAACACTTCCCTTGTTGCATGTGGGAGAAATGTGAGACATATGTCACTCTAAAACCTGATATCTCTGTCTTTTTCTTGGAAAGCTCCAGGTAGACTTTAGCTAAGGGAATGATGGAAAGAGATGGCTTCTGTGACTGCGGAGCTAAAGGCTTCTGTTGAAGTTCAGTGTGTGTGCTCCTCACATAACCACAGCCAGAGCTAGCAGAGAAGCTTTAGCACTGAATCATGGAACGGTTTGAAGCCTTGCTTCATTAGGTCTTGCAGTCCTCAGTGAAAAGCAAAATCTCTCACTAAGCAGGAGAAACCTTGTGAAGTGACTAAGACGGTTTCTCTGAAACTAATTGGAAACCACTTCAGATTACATCAGGTCTGTACTCTGGAGTGTTTTGAGGAGTATTTTTGGACCTTGCTGGAAATCATGGGGAGTTTGGCACAAAGGCATTGTATGTTTTCATGTTCAAACACTCAGTGAAACAAAAATGGAAGTAAAGGAAAATGTATGAGTGAAGAGCTAATAGATTGACCTGTGGATGATGGTGGGTAGAAATGGCTGTTGTAATACACCTTGAACAAATCTTCTGCCTGCATGGGAAGTACTTCTTGCAAAACTAACGTACAGGTTAGTAACCTGCAGGCTTTTGTGTCTCAAATTGCAAGCTTGAATAGCCTATTAAAAAACCCTAAAACTCCTTAGTTCATTAAGGCACAGATTCCCTTCATATACGTACATTGAATCCTGAGCAGTGTGTTGAATGAATGAGACACAGAAAGTTATGGTGGGCAAAGGAAATTTATGGGGCAGATTCTTCCACTGTGACCTCCAGAGCACTGGCATGCTATAGATTCCCTGCTTGTATTTGTCTACAGAAGGAATAGTTCCCCACTGGGCAATCTCCCATGCAGACAGGCAGTGGGGCCTTGTCCTGCAAGGGGTATCAAGGTGAAAAAGGCATCTCTCTGTTGAGCAGCTAGAACAAAAGGCTCTGACGTGCTTTATAGATTATTTCCCAGGATCTTTACAATGAAGTAGTAAAGAAATTGTCCATATTAAATTAATACATGGAGAAAACTTGTATATGCTGGTATTTGACAGCAGGACAAGAAGAGACTTTCAAGTAGTTTTCATAATGAAAACACATTTCTAGGGCACCCAAACCCAGTTATTAGGTGGTGAGAAAAGTCACTTGGTGTGGTTTCATCTATGGAACTATCAAATATGTAAAGTATCTTGTTGTTGTGTAACCCCCTTAGCAGCAGATAAATCAGGCCGACATTGAATTCTTTAGTAAAATGTCATTGCCATCTTACAGAAAGGGAACAGGTCCACAGGATCTCCTGGATGCCCCCACAGTTTCTCATGCATTAGATCATGCTGCCTGCCATCTACAGACAGAGACACTTTCAGAATGGAAGCCTCCTCTAATTAAACCCATTCCTCCTCCCCTACACACAGCAAAGCTGCAACTGCCAATGGTGCTAAGGGATTGGGAATTGTGAATTACTCAATGCAGTGGATTTGCATAATTTGGGGGTTTCATTCCTTTTCAATATCTGAGTTCCATTATCTGAGCTGACTTGGGGTCCAACGCCTGAAGGCCATAGTTGAGATCCTTAGGGAAATAAAAGCAACATACTCTCTGCAGAAAGATCACAAGATTCTCTGCACATCAAGGAGGTGCTCATGACTTGCCACAGGACAAAGGGGAGAGGTGTGGGATAAAAGTATAATGATCTCCAGGTCATTATTAATTTTTACCCTTCCCAGCGGCTGGAACAGCACACAGGCCAATGGAACCAGAGCTCCTGTGCAGAGCAGGGGAGGGCTGAGGGACTTTCTGTTTCTTTTCAGTTTTGTAAATGAGGTTTCTGTGCCTCTAACTCTGCTTTCTTGGTTCTCCCAGGGAATTCTCAGGACCTAGGTAAGTATTCCTTTGAATCAGACAGAGGGAGAGGCAGCAAGTAGGCTCTAAAGAAAAATACATAAAAAAAAAATACAAGCATCACAACAGCTTTGCAAACAGAATGGCATAAAGCTTACCAGGCTGACATGTCAGCACCTCCCCAGAGGAAATACTGGGAAAGAAGTCAACATGGAACATTTTTATATCTAAAGGGAGAATGAGGGGTAGAAATCAGAACAATTCTTTTAAGCAAGCGAATTTGAGGAAACATATAGTTCCAAAAAAGCTCAAATAAAACCCCAGTGAAACTGATTGCCCCTGTCTTACTTAATAAAATGAGAGAAGCAAACCTTTAGCTAAGGCCACAGTTAACTAACAGAGCATTGCTGTGCATCAGGCAGCCCAGAGGGGTGTAGTGCAGTGCTTATGAGAAGGGGACGGTTGGTGAGGAAATGGTTAGAGATATTTGTGGATATGCAGCATGGATGTGCCTTTCTAGGGAGGTGAAAGAGATACAGAGAAGATGGCTCTTTGGGACAACATGGTTTTATGAAGGGGAAGTCATATTTGACCAACCTTATAGCCTTCTATGAGGAAGTGACTAGGTGGAGGGATGATGGTAGAGCGGTAGATGTGGTTTTTCTTGATTTCAGTAAGGCATTTGATACTGTCTCCCACAGCATTCTCATAGATAAGCTAAGAAAGCGTGGGCTTGACCATCAGGTAGTGAGGTGGATCAAGAACTGGTTGAAAGGAAGAAGGCAGAGAGTTGTGGTCAATGGGGCAGAATCTAGCTGGAGGTCTGTGACTAGTGGAGTCCCTCAGGGGTTGGTGCTGGGACCAGTGCTGTTTAATATTTTCATCAACGACCTGGATGAGGGAACCAAGTGTACCCTCAGCAAGTTCGCTGATGACACTAAATTGGGAGGAGTAGCTGACACACCAGAAGGCTGTGTTGCCATTCAGCGTGACCTGGACAGGCTGGAGAGTTGGGCAGGGAGAAACTTGATGAAATTCAACAAGAGCAAGTGTAGAGTCTTGCATCTGGGGAAGAACAACCCCATGTACCAGTACAGGTTGGGGGTTGACCTGCTGGAAAGGAGTGAAGGGGAAAGGGACCTGGGGGTCCTGGTGGATAGGAGGATGACCATGAGCCAGCAATGTGCCCTTGTGGCCAAGAAAGCAAATGGCATCCTAGGGTGCATTAGAAAGGGTGTGGTTAGTAGGGCAAGAGAGGTTCTCCTGCCTCTCTACTCTGCCTTGGTGAGGCCGCATCTGGAATATTGCATCCAGTTCTGGGCCCCTCAGTTCAAGAAGGACAGGGAATTGCTTGAAAGAGTCCAGCGCAGAGCCACAAAGATGGTGAAGGGAGTGGAACACCTCCCTTATGAGGAGAGGCTGAAGGAGCTGGGTCTCTTTAGCTTGGAGAAGAGGAGACTGAGGGGTGACCTCACCAGTGTTTACAAATATGTAAAGGGTGGGTGTCAGGATGATGGAGCTAGGCTTTTTTCAATGATATCCAGTGACAGGACAAGGGGCAATGGGTGTAAACTGCAGCATAGGAGGTTCCATGTTAACATCAGGAAGAACTTCTTTACTGTAAGAGTGACAGAGCACTGGAACAGGTTGCCCAGGGAGGTTGTGGAGTCTCCTACGTTGGAGATATTCAAGGCCTGCCTGGACAAGTTCCTGTGTGATGTACTCTAGGTTACCCTGCTCTTGCAGGGGGGTTGGACTAGATGATCTTTTGAGGTCCCTTCCAACCCTCGGGATTCTGTGATTCTGTGATGGGAACAGACAAGGGGTGTGCTTCCCGGTGCCCTCAGTGCACAGGGATGGGGGACTGGGAGGCTGGCAAATGGGCATGGGGCACTTGAAGTTGTGTGTTACCCCCACAACCTTGCATCACATTCCTTAAGTTTATTACCTGGTCATATCTATCTGAAATATCCCAAATCAGGCATTCCTTGCAGGAAAAAGGCAGTAGTCTTCAGACTCCGCAAATGTGGGGAAGACCTCCGGTATCACTGTAGTACCTAATTCAGAAGGGGTAGAAAATCTTTGGTTTCCAGTGAGATGCCTCTGCACAGCACTGCAGCACCTCTGCAGTTCCACACATGCCCACTCCAGCCCCAGTTGCCTGTCCTGAGTTTCCTGTGCAGGAAAGAAATAATTTTCTAATGTTTCTGCTAGCAAAGTAGGCTTTTTTTGTTTCCAGTTGTGCCGTGTTCTTCTCACGTGTGCCCCCACTCCTAAGAAAAATGACTGTAAAGTCTGTCCAAACCTGTCATGAGTTGATGTACTACAGTGTTGGAGAGAGCCTAAATACTGCATAAAACTGTCTCTCAGTAAAGGGTAATAGCAATATACACTTTAAAATGTTAAAACCTCACTTAGAAGTTGGCTGCAAGATAACTACAGCAAGGAAAACTAGTATTAGAAGAGCTGTTTCTGAACTGATCCAGTGACCAGGTTTCTGTGGGAATGGTGATGATGATCTATGGGACTCAGCTGAGGTTTACACTGTAAAAGATTTCTGAGAAAAGGGGTGTTTGGTACTTCCTAACATTAGGAGAAATAATCAAGGTCTGGATTTTCAGATACTGCCTTCATAGTGGTAGTGTATTATCTGCAATTGAAAGACTGCCCTTTTTCCATTGGAGCAAAATATAATGAATTTCATTCAATGCTGTTATGGATGTGTGGGAATTGGAGTGGAGGCTGTCATGAACGCCTTCTTCTTCTGTGCTAACTTGAAAGACACAAAAACTGTTAACATATTCCTAAATATATCTTTTCTGATTTGGACAAAGTGTTACCTCAGTAGATATAAATTTCAGACTCCAGTAGTGGTGGTAGAGGCATTGTACTACTTTACATACAGGATTTTCTTAGTTGTTTTATAACTTTAAATAATGGCAGTAATCTAAAGTCCAAGTGTCCTATTTAAACCCAAGGTGATTATAATTTCACTCAGCTAAAAACCGTCAGATATCTGAAGGCAAATCTGTGACCAGTGTCATGCGGTATAGTAATAAAACGTAGGTCTTCATTTTCTTGATTTTGTTTTAGTTTCATACTAAGAGGAAATAATCTATTTAAATCAACTCATTCGTGCTTCATGTTGAACAGTGAATTATTCCAGTAGTGTATTAATTTGTTATTGCAGAACAAATTGAAGGGAATAGACTATTTTATTCTACCTAGGAAATAACTAGAAAAAAATAAGAGGGGTTTTTACACAGCAGACACAATCAGTATTCAACTCCTTCCATTCTTGTTGGCTTAGTAATATTTGTCTGGATCAGTTCTGGGAGGATGTGTGAGAGCAGGGTAGGAGGATAGTGAGAGATCTGGAAATGCAGAAGCTTAGGCAAGCATGGCAGTGAGAGCAGGCAAAGCTCTAGGTCAATAGCTGGCAGATGGCTTATGAGCTGAGGAGGCTGCTGGCAGATGGTATTGATGGTGTGGACAAGACAAAGATTCTGGCTACGGAAAGGAAGCTTTGGAAAGACACTAGAAGTCTATCTTTCCTGATAAGAATGCTGTCCATTTTGGATTCATATCACATCTTGTTTTTACTTGGTTTTTCTTTTTCACCAAAGAAAAGGTAGAGAGGTTTTTGCTGCTGTAAGAAAGAAAAAGGGACTGAAACAGAAACAGAGCTCATATTCTCTGAAACAGTGAATATGAGGTCTGTTATTTGGTCTAGCTCCCAAATTCTGACCATTCAGTGACAACAAAAACCCCTTACTATGTGTAATTGGCACGTAATTATTTGTGATTACTAGTCTGATTCCTCTGCCTCTCTCACTGTTACTGAACTAATTACTCCTCTTATGCAACATTAGCAAATTAAATCATTCCAATTATCCACATTTATATCCTTGTGCTTTCTCCACTGCCACCGTTCCTTCTCTCATCACCCGGTGTGACAGTGCCTGTCATGCTTTCATTTGCAACCTACTTTCTTCTTAGGCAATTAGTGGGTGCTCCGGCCAGGTTCAGAGGCAAGCAAGTGCCTAAAAGGGCCGCCTGTGCTACTGCAACTCTGTGTGCCATGGATAAGGAACTGTGACAGGGGATGTACAAAATCAGGTGTGTGCCTGTGAAGTCAGGGGGCAGAAACTTGTAACTCACGAAGAGATCTGGAGAAGAGGAAATCAACTTCAAACAAAGTAAGAACTGGCTTAAAAAGTCATTTTAGACACACACAAAACACGGAGTCCCAGGACTCAATTACTATGCAGTTTGGTGTTCACTTTAGGATGCCAAAATACAAAGGGCAGTGAACGCTTAAGCAAGCTGAAAATACTGTAGGGAAGTACAGGCTCTGCTATGGATATGTTTGTCAACAGTGAAACTCTGAACTGGTTTGGCAGAAAGGAGAACTCAGGATTTTAGAAGCATAGCATACCTTCTCCCTGGGGCTGGGAGGGTGGGAGCTGCACCCGGGGAGATTTAGACCGGATATTCGGAACAAATTCTTCCCCAAAGGGTGCTCAGGCATTAGAACAGGCTGCCCAGGGCAGTGCTGGAGTCACTGTCCCTGGAAGTGTTCAAAAAAGTATAGACAAAGCCCTTCGTGACATGGCTTACTGGTAGTTCTGGGGTAAAGGTTGGACTTGATCTTACAGGTCTGTGATTCTGTTAGGCCTTAACTGCCCTGATGAACACCACCTGAGGCCTCCCCACATTCCACCCATGGCCCCAGAGGGCTATTTGAGCTCAGACTGGACTGTTCTTTCTTGTTTAGGTTCTATTGACATGGTGTGTTTTTGCAGCTCAGTAGTGGTATCTGTACTTAGCTGTAGCTCTGGCTGCTCCACACCCCTCAGAGAGCAACTGGCTCTCACCATGCTCTGGTTCTTACTCAAAAAATGGGGGTTGAAGCCTAAAGCTGTGATCTGGGTCTCAGCTTGTATGCAGTTCAGCTGAGCTTTTGAGAGTGATGGCACAAAAATGGCTCTGGGTCCAGCCCTCATCTCCTCAGTGCCAGGAGCTTGTACCTTCAGCACATAGCCACAGCTGCTCACCCACCACCACATCAACTCGCTTTTCCTGGCATTGTACTAACAGGTAAGTCAATGTTCAGAGTTCCACTTATTGCCCAGGGATAATTCCTGTTTTCTTCCATTCTTCCTTCTGAAAGAGGCATTACTGTAGCTATTATGTGCTGCTGCACAGGTTACAAAATATCAGCTTTGCTACTTCATGGGATTTAGGCTGAATTGCATACTTGGAATGTTCTACTGCTATAGCATAATTGAATGCAACAATGACATATAGAAACTGCAAAGCAGAGGTGTGTGCCTATTCTGCTGTTGATCTAACAAATAGCTAATATGCTAATGTCTGTTTGCTTAAATACTTTCCTCTGGACAGCTGCCGATGATGTGCAGTTGCCTGTTTAGGCCTCTGTATTGTATTTCTTGTTACATTGGATTTCTTGTTATATTTCATTTTCCACTGTCAAAACAAATTAATTTGTTAAAATAATGCCTATTTCTGCTAATTTTCAGATAAAATGATTTTAAATGGCAATCCAACAAGGTAATTTTTTGTTGCATTCAACATTATTAGATCCTAAATAGGAACAAGAGTAGACTCAAGAGAAGTGCAAAGTAACTTCTCAGCAAAAATGCTGGTGGAGAAGTGAGTGTTCTTCGCTTAGGCCTTAAACTTGGTTTTATAGGGTTTGAATTCTAAAGGCCATGAAAACTTAGAAGGGAATCCAGAGCAAGTGACTATCCTAGCTTGAGCATGAAAGAGTATAGTAGGGAGATGACAAGCATGGAGTGTATTTGCATGTCTCAGCCTTACCTGAATGCTTTTTCTCCCTGTGCAGAACTGAGAACAGGTGAAAAGGGTTGGTAACTAGTCAGAGAAGGGGGTTGTTTCTGTCCTTTCTTAATAGGTAAGGGCCTTGCCTAATAGAAGAACTAGAAACTGACATTTTGTATTTAAAATATTTCCTCAAGAAACAATATTAATTCTTAATGTGTGCCAACAGGATCTCATCTGGACTTCTTAGGACAGTGCTTGCTTGATACAACATCCAGCACTGCTGAGCTCTTGTGGCAGGACTATACTGTAGAAAATCTCTAAATCCAGCAAAATTCTATCTTCAGGAAAACCTGACCATGTGCTGCATTAGCACACACTGCAAGTACGTGGTGTTTGGGGTTACCTCTGGTCTGCTATTGGAGTTTGGTTCTCTGTTCCAGTGCAATCAGCTTAAAGGAGGAGTGGCTCAAATCACTCTTGGTGTAGGGTAGTAACTTTGCCCATGGGTACCAGTAAAAAGCACTGCATGCTTGGTTGTGGTGATGGGTGATATTTAGGATGGATGAGTTTTTCCAGAACTTGATGTATGCAGGCTCGGGAAGAAGTGAGGAGTTTTCATCAGTCAGGTTAGTTAGCTCTGCAGCAAGCTGAGGGCATTTCTAGGGCTTTCTCCTTGGAGAATGTAAATGATACAGAAGGAATTACTTTCATGTCTTTATTTCTGAACTTGCTGTTTTCTGTCCTGTTGTATGTAAGCAGCAACAGCAGGATTTAGACATTAGAGTCACAGGAACACTTAGAGAGCTTCAGACTTCTCTTGAGTGTTGTAGGCTGTTTAATTTGATATTAATGGGGACTACTTAAGGTTTTTGTTAACTCTGGCAACCAAAAGCTTAAACACAAGCTTTTACCTACTTCAGACTCAATCGTCAGCTTGTATTTGTGTGGTAATAGTCTGCATAAAGAGATGATTTTCAGTCAGTGCTTACCAGCTGTACTGCATGAGGGAGGGCATTCACCCAGTCAAGTCAGTTGGCAGGAGATGGTGAGAGTGGTGGCCATGAGAGGTGAGGGGAGAGGCCATTTTGCCCTTAGTGACATGGTTCAGTGTTGGCCTTGGCAGCCCTGGGGTTTGGACTTGATCTTAAATCTCTTTTCCAACCCAGTTGATTCTGTGATTCTGTGTACTGTTAATACCAGAAACTAGCCTCATATTGGGCATATCAGTGTCCTATCAGCTGTTGGTTCTACGCTTGAAATTGTGCCTGTTCAGTGACATGTTCTGGCAGTTCTAAAATGTGCCCTGCCAGTGGTTCTGTGGTGATTCAGTACTCTGCTCTTGAAAAAGTGAAGTTTTGAAGTTCCATACTTGTTAAATTTGCTGGCATCTTCTTGACAAGATATTCTTGGTGTTAACTGCACTTCTCAGGTACTGCAGTTCTGGGAGCACGATTACAATGTTTAGTGTGATTCTGCCATCCATTATCACCAACACCACCTACTTTTGCAGAGCTGTAGCAGTGGGCGTGATGCTATCTGGTTCATATTATTGGCCTACAATCCCGTACACAGGAGGAAAATAAAATTCAGACTCACAGTAACACAGAGGCACATTTTAATTCAGTTTTAGGATTAGTATCCGTATTGCTAACTCAGGAATGTTTTATTGCAATAGGAAACTACTTGCAGCCAGGGAAGTGCAGTGCTTCCTTCCCATGGCATGTGTGCCTGCAGCAGAGAGGCAGTATTTGGTCAGCAAGATAAACCAAATAAAAATGCATGTATGTTTTAGGTTGTCATAAGGGGGAACTGCAGATGCTCAGTGCTTACCCTGTAATCTGAATGTGATATGATAGGGAAAAAATGCTGGTACGTCTTTTCAGGCATAACACAATATTCATCAGTGCACTCATGTTACCATACCATGTTCCCTGCATGCCCAAGCTGATGGCTAATTGATGATTGGCTGATGCCAAAAGATGCAAATATTTGCTGTATTTTGTACACAGTGATGAGAAGTTGACAGGGACCAAAGACTCATTCTATGATAACAGCCATCTGGTAAAATATAAAGGCATAATATTTGTGCAGGATGGCTTACAGCTTCAAGGTAGGGTAAAATGCTGCCAGACTTGCTCTTGTTGCTCCTTTCTGGTCAAACGCAGTCCTGCACTTTTATCCACATACCAGAATGACTGGTAACCAGATGTTTCATCTCATGTTCATTAACCAGTATTCATTTTCAGTTAAATGAGCAGATTGTTGAAGCCAGTAAGGTAGCAGAGTGTCTGCATTGCAGGGTTTCATTTTGCTCAAGGGTAATACATAGGTACTTGGCTTCCTCACCTCCTTATGACCTTTGATGCTTTTAGAAGAGATGAGGAAAAAGCTCCTGTCTCTCAGTTCCCTTCCCCCCCCCCCCCCGAATTCCTCACAGCTCATTCAGCTTCATCATTCTTCCTCTAGAATCCCTGTGTAAGCCTTTCAGCCTCTGTCTTGTCAATGTAGCACTTTGCAGCCATTTCATAGCCAGTGCAGTTTCCCTTGGTGGCACAGGTCCTTTGCCTGGCCCAAAGGCAGGAGCAGAGAGGCCACATGTATGCTCTCCCGCCTGGACTGAGTTTCCTTAATGAGGCCAGTTATTCTCTGACAGGTGCATATATAATAGTTATTGCAAAGGAGAATTTAAATTACAAAACAACTTTAATTCCCTTACAGCTAACCTCAAAGGAGCATGAGCTTAAATAACCTTGGCTAGATTTTGAGCTGCAAAATGTATAAATAACCTGCATAGCAATACATAAACATCTGAAGCTTGTTTTCGAGTTCATATAGCCTTATTTCTTGCACTGTGATTGAGAAGCAGTAAAAATAGACTTTTCTAACAAGACAAGTAGACTTTCTGGGGGAAAGTATGTTTTTCATGTGGGGACTGCTGTGTTTACTGATTTGATATCATTCTCTGTCCATATTACCATGGTGAAGTATGTGGTAGTTTCCTTTGACCTAGTAAAAGGCGAGGATAAGATGCTTGTGATGACTTAATTTCATGTCAGCTGCTCTTAATTCTGTTGAGCATGGAACCTGGGATGGTTGGGTGGAAACAGTAGTTTTGAGTGAACTTTCTTAGACTGTCAGGTTAGGTCTGAAGGGAATCTTGAGACCTTTATTCCTGGCTCAAATTACTGTGAAGTTGCTTTGAGATTCTCTGCTACTGCAGATGCCTAATGTCCAGCCACACAGAAGCAAGGTACTGGTGTCTTTTGCAAGCAAGACTGGATGAGGTTGGACATGCTCAACTTTCAGCTAAAACAGGTAAAGCAGTGAAAATATTCACAATAGGGGTTGTGTGTTGCCAGTATCCACCTGCTGCAGGGAGGTTATTTTCCTAACTTTTGCCCTGTGGTTGTCTTTAAGACAGGCTGGCTGTAGGACAAGGACAGACCAGCTGTTACTTGGGAAAGGAAATCTGCCAAAGCTTGGCTGGAGGCATGGGACTTTTGAGAATAAAAAGTTACTGTGATTTTGTATTTTGGTTCTTCAGACTTTGATTGCAGAGACAGGTTTGACATGAGCTTACGGCTGATATTCGTCTCAATGCTGCCTTAGGATTTTGGGGGCTGTCTTGTGGCCTGTTACAAGAGTTCTACACACAGTGACTGGAGCTCCAGGACTTGAAACTAGGCTAAATTGAAAAATCATGGGTAGGGTTAGTTTTGCCTATGGAGCGTAGGATGACTCAAGTCAGCCAGCTTTGTCTTCCAAGTGGATTTTTGTGTGTCTTTTTTTTTTGTTCCTCCAAGTAGCTGCAGCCTGGGGCAAGTCATTCCTGCTGCAACTCCCATGGGGCTTTTGGAAGGGTTGTCAGCAGATTTTCCAGCTTAATACCTCCTCCAGAACCTATTTCACATACTGCACCTCTCCCTCAAAACCCAGACAGTGCCACTAAGGTTCTGCTGTTATCTTCTGCTCCTTTATTCAACCTGCACACAAACCTTGGAGTGAGTCAGCTCCCCCAGGCATGTTACATAGTGTTCTGATCCCAGCAGCCTGTTCAGACAGTTGCCTCTCTGCAGCTGAGAGGATGTGTGCTCTTGGTTCTGGGGCTGGCACAGGATCTGCCCTCTCCTTCAGGCAGGGTTCAGCTTGCCTTGGCAGAAAGGATGAGGAGGCTGTCAAGACACTTGAGTAACACCTTGTCCTAGCCTATAAGTTTGGGCCAATCTTGTTGCTTATTTCTGTTATCTCTGATGGTGTAGTGTGTTCCCAGTATAGCCGCCGAATGTAGGGAACCTCTGGAGAGAAGAGGAAGGAAGGAGACTGGTGGTGATGAGAGCTTCTAGTGTGCTGCCTTTCTTCCTCCTCTATCCCAGGTTTGTCTGAAAGCACAGGGAGAGATGCTGTTTTCATAACTTTATGATCTGACTTGGTTTAATAGCTTCTGGCTTGTTTCGCTTGAATGTGCAAATGTGATGGCTGAAAATATGATTGTGAATGATGTTAACTATTTAATGGTATATTAAAGTTTTGGGGAGATGCTGCAGTAAATGGACAAGTGCTAAGAAGTCAGAATTGATGTATGAAACAGATGGGAAAAGCTGAAGGATTATTTTCTTGGTTTTACAAGACACTGCATGGAAATTAATGGGATAGTGTGGCATGCATCACATGCCTTTATTTTGTGAACAAACCTGGATTAGGAGATATATCTCTTGTGATCATTTGTTATGTTATTGGTGTTCACAGCAGGAAGACTGGGAAGTGTTTCCACTCTGTCTTAGCCTTGTAGTCAGACTAGTTAACAAGTTTCTGGGCCTGTTTGTGTGCTGTTTGATTATATTGGCATAACTTTGTACATTGAAACAAGCCTAAGAATACAGTTACGTTCAAAAGCTTTTCAAAGGTAAGATCCAGGGCAAAGCTGCAAGGTTTTCAGATCTCATTGCATAGTTACTTTCACAAATAGAGTGAGAAATGTGCTTTCCAGAAGTATTTTTTTCATTTCAGTTACTAGAACTGTTAAGACCAATAGTAAAGACTATTATGGAAGTGACTTTATTTACTCAGATCTTATAAACAGAGCAACAAGCACACTCAGATGTATATTTTCCTTTTTGTATGAAATACGGTGTACATTTAGCATGTTTTCAACCATTTACTTCAGATAGAAGATTGCCTTACATTAGTTAACATAAAAATATATTCATTTGGAACCCCAAAAGTAAGAGTAGTGTCATAATGAAGATATATTAAGTAGGTAACTTGCAGGGGAAACAGTACACTGAAGTGTGAATATTTAATGTCCTTGGAAGTAGTGAAAAGAAACAAAAGGAAATAGTCCTGGATGCAGAATTAGCAGTTGCTATATAAAGTATAATAAAATTCAAAAAGCTTTTGAAATTAATTCACTAAGGGACCTACAGCTATGGACACCTGCAGTTGTGCTAGTGCATTAGTCTTCTAAGAAGAGAATGAAATTAATATCTCATGAAATGGCCAGTTCTGGGTATAAAATGGTTTATTTTTCAAGGGCAAGTCTCGCATACCAGCCACAAGAACCAAAGCTTGTGTGTTTTGTAAATTCAAATTGCAATACGAGATGTCTGTTCTCAAGTGATGGCAAAATAGGACCACTGAAAAACATGTGGAATGGATTGGTGTGTATTGCAGCAGTAACTCATAAAACTGACTTTTGCAGAGCTTTAATTACTAGTTAGCCAGATTCAAGATGGATCTGTATATAAGCTAAACAATATATACAAAAGAGCATTATGTGGAACATAACATGCCTCTAACCATTGTTTGTTCCACTTGATTTGAAGTTCCACATAACAAGATGCCATTTGGACTGGAGATTTACTGCATGCCTTACCTTTAGCAGTTATGCAGAAATGTTTTAATCATTTATAGTCATTAGTCCAATTAAAAGAGAACTACTCCAAAGCTTTTAATTCATTTTTTAAAATTATTTTTATTTTTTAAATCTTTTTTCTCTCCATTTCCTTAGAGTAGACTGGAGTACAAACCTGCAGCTTTGGGGAGCTGGAACTAATAACTGAAGTAACTTTGAACACCTCCATGCATTATTTATCTCTAATGATTTCAGATGTGGTTTAAGCCATGTGCTTGATGCATATGCACATACATGAATGTTTTGTATGCATCTTACCTTCTACATGATCTTTGAGTTAGGTTGGATAGTAACTGGGCAATTACTGGGGAGTAAGTGCGTCTAAAGCAATCATAACTTCTTTGGCATGAGGGCTTGAGATCATTTTCAGTGCTCAGTGACTGCTCAGTAACTGCTGCAGTGCTCAGGTAGAGGACTCACCTTGAACATGGGGAATGGAAAAGGAATATCTATTTTGAGTTCTCTTTGATATGTGGCTTGGTACTGTCAGGTGTGTGGAACAGCCTTGGTGTTGGTATGCCATGTGTGGGAGGGAAAGTAAATCCCACTGATCTGGCTTTGTCTCCCTTTCAAATAAGAAGTTCCCAACATTGGCACTGAAAAGACACTTTTCCTTCTAGTTCCTAGATTAATAGCGAAGTATCTGCCTGTTGTAGCAGTCAGGAGTACACTTCATCTGGCAGTAGAGCTGCTGGTTTTATATGTCATCTCTTGCTTACAAACAGGTAACCCAAGGCTATTTCAGGGTGAGACACAGTATAAAAACTCTTGCATCTGGAGAGAGTACCCTTGTCACTCTACTTGCCTTTCTCACTGTACTGAATGTGAATGAGAAACAGCAGTTCTACAGCTGATGGGATTGTCAGTCAGCATCATGCAAGCTATTGCTAACAGTTCCTAGATGAGGTGGATTGTTAAAATGGAAACTTAACTAAATCACTGTCTGTGCGTCTTGTCCTTTGAGTGTCCAGAACAAGGTAGATGTTACAGTGTAGGTGTTGCACAAATTACACTTTGGTGTCCAGTATTTCTCTGCTAGTAAATAGCCCACTGAATTAATTGGTAAAATCTAGAGGATATGGGTTTTTTAATTAAATAATGTCAGAAAAATGAGTTGTGTTTGTATGTCTGTGTAAGCAATTGTAGCAATATAATAGCAGGTATGGAAGAGCCGTACTGCTTTCTGCAGTCACTGGGTGTTTATTCGTGGAACAAATGGCACTTACAGTTCATTGGAACGTAAATTTGCAATCCACATTTTAAATGCAATAATAGCTTTGATCTCTACTTGCAAATATGTATTTGCAAATGACTCTCATAAACTTGAGAACTTCTAAAGAAAATGGGTACTGACGCACAACAGGGGAGACAAAACTTCCAGAGTGAGGGGCTCAGAAAAGTTGACAGTGAGGCTTCCAGTCCCAGGTAGGGATGCAAAAGACTTGTGAAGGAACTGTAAAGCTCTTGTGTCTGCAGAGCTGGCTGGAAAGGACACTTGTACAATAACAAGGGAAGGAGTAGCTGTTGAAGTATGTTCAAGGTGTAAGCTGTAACAAGCCAACGCAGTAGCTTATTCTCTTCCTCGCTGTCTTTGTGGTATCCTGTGATTATTACATCTCCAGTCTATGATGGAGTAGCATGGAATACATTTTCTTCTGTTGCTGAAATCTGCAGAATACTGCAAGTTAGCAAGTCATCTGATGCTTTTTGATAGTGCCAATGGGGCAGAATGAGCAGAGAGATGTCAAAATGCTTGTAGCTCTGCTAAAAAGCTTCTGTGCCCTGTTCCTCTTTGTCATATCCTAATGAGGATGTTTCACTGAGTTTGGGGCAGTCGTTTGGCAACAATAATACAAACCAGGGATCATGAGCTTAAATTTTCACCAACTCAGGTGGGAGTACTGAGCCATATGCTACTTCATTGGAGCCTAAAAAGGGCTTACTTTCATAATGGAACAGAAAGTAAAACGGGTTAATTGAAATGAATCCATAAACACTATGTATAAATCCAGGAATAACTGAGCTGTTAGAAGAAAGATCAAAGAGTGATTTTTACCTTCACCATTGGATTCATTATAAAAATGCATGATTCATTACACTTTGAGTGTCATGTGTATCTACTGAATTTGCAAATTAAGCAGACATCAGTACAAAAAAGATGATGTATTTTATTGACATAAAGTAGCAAGCTGTGCCAAATTTAGAATATGAGCTAAAAACCTCTCACTTGGATCCAATGAAACATAACTACATTATGCTTTATACTGCTTAGGTGCATGTAAAACTACTTGGACAAATGTGTAATAAGGGTTTGTGCTTTAAGTGTCTTACTTTCTCAGATTCTAGTACAAGGAGAGGCAGCTCTTGTTCAGCAGGTGGGACTTGCATGGATGCGAAACAGGGCTGGTCCAATTCTTTCAGAACTTGTTACGTGTTTGTACCTATGTTGCTTGAAAGCCAGTTGTTTCAGGGCAGACTGCAACCAGTAAATGGTAAGAGAATAGTATCAGTGTAATGTCAGAGTCCTGATGAAGATTTATTAGCTGGAATATAGGGAATAGATATGATCATTTTTGCTACCCTAAGTCTGGGGAAAAGTGATTGAAACAAAACCCAGAAATCTGCCATTTGCTGCATTCTTCATTGCCTGGCAAATGTCGTCAAGGGAAGGTCAGTGGATGCCCACTCATCAATACAAGAAGGTGATAACTATGTCAGATCATACTGTGTTAATGTTTCCCTTGTAGTACTTTATGCATAAATGTTTGAAAGTGAGATGCATTGAAAAACACAGTTCATTTCCCTCGGCTGCTTTCTGTGTGTGTTGAGAAATAAATGTATGCAGTTCTGTGACGAGATGTTTCTAGGGAAGAAAATAGCAGGAGGGAATATTGTCCTGCTTGTGTTCAGAGCAATTCTAGCAGACTCTAAAGGTGTAACTGTGCCCAATTTCATTAACTTAAAGGGAAAACGTCACTCTTAATGGGACTGGTGCACTTTCAAGTTGGCAGTGGCTTAGTTTGGAGAAAAGTAGTTTGTGGCAGACATAGCCACTCCTCTGAGGCACTGCTGTGGGCATTTGCATCCAGGCCTCTGAGCTGCTGCTGGATCCTTGCACTGTCACTGCATTCAGGCTCCTTGGCAGACTGTGTGCAATACTGGATTTAATTACCTCTGATATATTCCTGACCACATCATGTTCTTTACAGAGTCCTTATGCCATGTACCTGGTGCTCTGGAGGTAACCAAGTAGACACTGGTATCTACTTGCCAGTGTCAATCAGTGGCAGTTTGCTGCTGAACTGCAGTCTTGTGGTTTGACCTGAGGATGGTAAAGGCAGCACCAGATGGTGTTTTGACTGCTGCAGCCAGATATTTGAGGAGTTAGGAAGTAGTAATACCTTTTTAGCAGCTGTTGATGACATGGTCTTGAAGGAAATGCTGGCTCTGCTGTATACAGCTCAGTCCAGGAGGGAGAGAAGAACGTTTTCGAAGTGCTTTATGTGAGTAGCCTCCTGCATCTACAAATAGGTAGGATAAGGTAACGTATCCATTAAAGGATACGTTAATGTGTTTGTGGGAAACTTTTAAACAGCACAGTGGGGAAAAAGGGGTATCAGAAGTGACTCGAGACAAGACACCACAGACTGGGTTTCAGAGATACGCAGTATTTAATTACCGTGCTGATATCAACATAATCGCAGTATCCATCCCAGTGCTCACGGAAAGCAGTTTTGGTTTTAAGTGTATTTAGGGAGGTCAGGATGCAGTCCACACCTCTGTGCAAGTCTGTTTAACAATATTTTTGAGGTGACTAACATCAAATATTTGCATAATGTCTCTTACCTGGAATATTCATGTAACTCATGAAAATTAGTTTAGCACAGGTAACTGCTTTGGTTGAAAAGCCTGGAAGTGTCAAAAGGTGTATGTGTTTTTGGAAGCTGTTACAAGGCATACAGTTCTGGTGATGTATTTTTACCTGGAAAGGAAGCTCAGGCTGGTTGTTAGGGTATCTTGTTGCACTAGATGGCAGGGTGCTAGAATGGACATGAGCACATAAAACATTGAGAGAGAAAGCAGGGTGTGTGTTACATGGCATCAGCTGCTCTGCAGCACTTGCCCAAGTCCATATTCTCACTCTGCAAACAGTGGTGTAACAGGTTTCCTGTTTGGGGGATCCTGTACAAGTTACACTCTCCAGTTACACTGTGAAGGCCTAAGTTCACACCTCAGCTGACTTTGCAGTAGCTCATCTGCTTATTGGTTTCTGGTCTTTGTAACACAAACACTTTACGGATTTCAGAGCAACTAAGTTTGAAGGTACACAGTCATGCTAAGACAACGCTCTAAAAAAATCCTTCCACAAGGGTTAAGTGTAATAAAACTTTGGGGTCTAAATGTGCTGAGAAGTGTTCCTAATGTTATGGCATAAACATGATAATTTATTTTAATGCCTGTAATCTGTTATCACTTCCTTACTGATATTAGACCCTTTCCTCCCTCCCCTATGGACAACAATTTTGGTGTGATTGCAAACAGTAACTCCTTGAGAGAGGAAAACATTTTTCCTCTTGTGAAGGATAATCTCTCTTGATGCTGACCTTTATGCCTGTGCTCTGAGAGCTTATGGAGGGTACTGGCAGTGTAATGATTCAAGCAGAGAGCATGATTTCAGACCCATAGTTATGGTCACTTATGAACTTCAGCAGAGAAACCTGACTACTGAGACAATGCATTGTCAAGGTACAGGTAAAATTGTATGTCAGACTTGGGAAAAATTGCTTTGTGTATTAACAAATTGTTTTTAAACTTATTCTAAGGCCACTGTGCTGTTCAAGTTCTGTGTTGGAAATAAACTGTCTAGTCAGCAGAAGTTTAAAGAAACACTTTTTACTTTGCTCTTTGCTGTCATGAAGCACATTAGAACCTCTAGAATGTCTAGGGCATGTACAGTATCTAGAAAAGGGTTGCTTAATGTAGAAAACCTCGTTAATGAATTTATTTATGCATTATTACTGGTAATCTGCTTCAATCACATGATGTAAACTAAAGGTAGTATTAGCAAGAGGAAAAACATAAGCAGAAATATAGACAATTCTGAAGTACCCAAACCAACATGTGCTGACTTTTGAGCTGATACTAACACTGATGGGACAACCTGAGTATTTGATGCAGGCCACACATATTCCATGCTAGTTCTGCTGGAAAATGCAATAGCTGCTCTGTATTCCATGGCTCCTTTGGCTACAGGATGACAGGGCAACATACTGCCTTAGGGGATTGCATGTTTAGCTCACCTGGTAAAATCCAGCACATCTGTACTTGTTTTTTTTGTTGTTGTTGGGTTTTTTGTTTTGTTTTTTTTGTTTTGTTTTTTTTTTGCTTTGTTTTTTTTTTCCTGATAACTACCTGTGCTCAGCAGTAGGCTTTTGGGCTGGTGGTCTCTAGCTGTAATACTCCTTCTACTGCAAATACAGCAAGGAATTAATGTTTTATTTGAGCAGTTAGAAATCGTTTGAGAGAACATAAATCTTTTTTTTCTCCTTGTTGGCAGCTTGCTGGTATGATGTCAATAGACATCACTGGGCTGTAATGCTCTCTGACTTCTGATAATTAATTTTGAGTCCTACCTGAGGGGAAAGGATTACTCCATACTTACCAGACAGGGCAGCAGTTGTTGTTCTTGTCTAGTTAACTCACCATGTGTCTAGATTGAATTATTTTCATCATACTTTGTTTCTAATTCACAGCTGCTGGCCAAGTTGCGTCTTCATCTTTCATTGCATTTTTGTTGGTACCCTCACTTCTAATGTCTTACATGCAATATGATGTATTCCTGAGTTTTACTGCTCTCTATTTCATACCACACTTCTAAATCCTGTGTTACCTTAACTTTCTGTCCTGACAACCTTCTTCCAATACAGTATGTTGTGGTTTTTGGTATCTACTATTACTATATATTGATCAACTGATCCTAGACTTGGGTTTTTTTGTTTGTTTTTTAAGTCCAAGTGTGCATATTAAGCTTTAAACTGGCTTAATAGAAAGTCCATTGTTTTGTTGTTAATCTGTATGTAATCCATAACTGATGGCTGTTTTTGAAGTCAATGGTTTTACACGGGAGTATGCAGAGTATCTAGTTGTTGCTTTAACAACTGTAGTTCTTTCTCCAGTTACTCCTATAACTATTTCTATATCTACTGTGGATTTTTGACCTGCATAGCTAAATAGAGGTCTTGCTTTTCCAGCCATGGGATAAAATGTCTTAGCTTGAAACTATGTCAGAATTGTCCCTCTAGTACATACAAGGAACCTGAAGGGTCAGAGACTTCCGAGCTTACTGTGTGGATTGTGGATGCTCATGAGAACGTGTTTTCATTAATATTCATGAAACACCCTCATTCTGCAGACATTTGTGTGAGCAGTATTTGTCAGAATCTACTTATTATGCCTAAGTCTCCAGTAAAAGTTTAGCATCCTAGGCCAGCATTTCTTTCAAGGCTGTAACAGGTTATTAATTTCATCAAGCAGGCTGTTTACAACACGTTGTGTTTAACTGCATGTCAGCTGTAGGAAATCGTGGATAAGGTATGAGATTGGCTTGCACAGAACTTCTTTAGCTAACTCTATTGCTGTACAGTTATTATCAAGTAGATAGATGTGGTGCTGACAGCATTCTGACAGGAGAATACTGTATTACATAGAAGTTTGCAAAGAAAAAACCTGAACATTACATGACAATCTTATGCCCGGAAACCTACATACTGGATTAGAATCCATATAATTAATATTAATTGTAATAGTGTGACAGTCAAGAAAGAATAACAGGAGATTCTGCTCATACGTCAAGACCTTAATAGAACAGAAGAAATAGAGCCAGCTAGAGTTGAATGATGGAAGAACACTGGCACTGAATAATTCATGAAAGAAGACAGTATATTACATGTGAAATCTGGAGCCTTTTAAACACCTATGAATAGATTACAAAGTTCAGGTAAGTAAGAGAGGAAAAGGATGGAGAATGTATACATGATGTAGCATAAGCTCTTATTAGAGTTAAAAGGTCATATATTTCCCATGTCAAATGTGAATGATCAGGAATGAAATGCCAAAGTATATGTGTAAAACCTAACTTCTAGGGGAAAAAAAAACTGTCTTTGTAACAGTTTTGATAACGTAAAGGCTTGTTAGATGCATGGTTTTGGCATTTAAAAAGATAAGCCACTCCATTTTGTGAACAATATGTGCATAGGGTATTAAACTCAAGTGTGGAGCATAAAATAAGTAGGAGCAGTAGGTAATACAAAACATAATGAACACCAGTGTTGTACAGTTTGGGTTATAATACAAGGTGAGTGTGAGAAGAGAAATTCTACTTGGTGTGTGAATGTTATGATCTCATTTAATATTGCTTCAGGAAGTTATTGTCATGCTCTTTAAACAGGTCTCAAAAGGAGTTAAGGCTATGTGGGATTGATTAGAAAAGATGTGCTGAATGAGAATTCCTCTACAGACACGAGGAGGATTTCTGCGGAAAACATCTTTCTGTAGAAAGACTATTTGACTTGAAAGAGCAATGATTGAGGCTTGCCAACAGGATTTAATGATGGTCCTTGAATTCTGCTAGCTTCATGGAAGTCAATTAACTTGAATCATTGGCCTTGTCAGTGATCAGACTGACTTGCACTCCCCTATAAGGTTGTAAAGAAGCATTAGCTGTTGTTTACAAGGGTCTGATGGACCTTTCTGGGCATAGTCCCTTTAATTTGCTCTAACGTAACAAATCACTGCAATATGTAAGTAGGAGACAGGCTTCGATTATTGTTTTATCTAGGAAGTTATCAGTCTGCCAATTTTCTCCTGGCTAGTGAAGCTGTTGATCTTATTCTTACCAAGAAGTTGGAATGTAAGGGAAAACTTATGTTAAATGT
The DNA here is from genome assembly GCF_012275295.1 of Melopsittacus undulatus. Taxonomy (NCBI): domain Eukaryota; kingdom Metazoa; phylum Chordata; class Aves; order Psittaciformes; family Psittaculidae; genus Melopsittacus; species Melopsittacus undulatus. Next base: position 15,849,916 of record NC_047535.1, read on the forward strand.
GAGAAAGGTTAAGCAGGTAAACTGGGAAGACCATGTCCCTGCAGTGATATAGAGTAGCAGCCTTTGGGCTGGGAATACACCTGGAAGTGGTGGCTCACGTCGGGTGGTGGGAGAGAGGCTGCAGTGGTTGGGTAGCACTGTGGCTGCCAGCATTAATGCCTCTTCCAGCTCTGCAGTGTGGAGGCCTGTGTGAGTAATAGGACTTTGAAGCCTTGTTTCTTTGAGATGATTGCAGAACAGTTATTTTCCAAGACAGTTATTCAAGAGTATCTGCCTCATTCATATGCCTTTGGCTTTTGTCACCCTCTTCTAAGAAATAAGTTCAGCCAGTCTATGGCCAAGCTCAGGCTTGGTGAGTGAGGTCATGTATTGACAAAGCAAGGGGTTTTTGGTACTGACTTGGCTTTCTGCTGCAACTTTTCCTAGCATATAATCAAAAAGTTTTCATGGAGTCTCATATTTCCTGCTGTAGCAATGATACAATCTTTGTCAGATATTTGGATAATAAACTGTGTTTATTTTACACTGTCCTCCCTTGTTTCTGCTGTGACAGATTTGTGTTAATGTATATAGTTGCACAGTAGAGGTTGTCACAGGGAAGTGAGAAGTTCTGGCAGTTGAGTAAAGGGCATTTGGGAGCTATCGGTATTGGGAGTGGTGTGGGAAATAATTTGGAAGCCGGGTATGAGCATGTTGTTTCTGCCTTCAACACTGAAGGAGCAAACAATGTAGTCTGAATTTGCAATTCAACTGAAATGCATGGACAGTTCACACTCTGGATTTCTATTGTTTTGACTTTTAACAAATCCTAGAAGCTGTGTCGAATTGAACTCATACAAGATTTCAAGATGAAAATGTGTCTGTTTTCTCATCTGGGGCTGTAGCTAAGTGGGAGCATTGACTTGTTGGGCTGCCTTCTACAGCCCCTGGAAACAGGACAGCAAATGTTCCTTTTAGCATGAGACGTTTTTTGCTGAAAGAGTGAAAATAAGCATTGCAATTAACAGTATAGTTGCTTGTGTACTGCACTAGCTTGTGTATGGGGCCAAAATGCTTAGAAGCTGCTTTGGTGTTTTTCAGCAAGCATTTGTATTTGACAAGTCTTTAGGACAAGAAGCAGATGCCTTTACGGCATCATATTCAGCATTTTGCTGTGGTCATTTCTACTAAGGAGCTGAAACTTGAAAGTATATGCAAACAGCACATCTAGAAAATGGAATCAGTCCTTTTCTAGGGAGTTGGGAAAGCATCTGTAAGTACGGCAAGGTGATCACTGAAGACACTCGCACATGTGATTGTAAGAGCTGATGAGAGAAGACACTTAGCTGAAGAAAGTCAGTTGCTGTACCTGGAGTGTGTTTCAGTAGCACACATTAATCCTAGCTTTAGGTGGAGTTAAGCTGTAGGAGTTAACCAATAGGAGTTGGCTGGCAAGATGGTCTTTTGCACATGTATATGCTAATGTAAATGTCAATGCAAATTTAATCACTCAGGAACATTGTGGATTTGGGAAAATCCCCAAAATTTTAATTCCATAAGCAAAATATTATTTTGGCAGCACATGACAGAAATAATCCTGCTCCCAGATGTTTCGTACTATTGCAATTGAGACTAGTTTCATGGTCTTCTTCAAGACAGCTCTAAAATAGCACAAAAGCTTCTCAGAATGTGAAGCAACTCAATTATACAATAAAGCAAAGAACCACGTCTGAAGTCCTAACACTGCACAGTCTTCTGGGGAAATACAATGGGGAGCTGTCTTAACCAAGTTTTAAAGTATGTCACTTGGAGGACAGAGTGGAGGAAAACTCTTGCAACTGAAGGAGAGGTGGTCTCCTGTAGCTTTTATTTGAATGCCCTGACTGTATGCCTGCTTTTCTCAGGCTGGGTGCTGACACTGTGGCTGGACCATTCTGTAGCTTACATGCAGAAGTCTAAGTATTGAAATCTGAGTATTCAGACTGTTTCTTGAGCACTGAGATTTGTATCCTTCTCAAAGTGAATACCTTTCAGACTCATCTGCTGCCTTTTATTAGGGTGTAGTACAGGTTGTGACTATTTCCCTTGATCTACTTCAGAGGTGGCTTTTCAGTTCCACTGTCATTGCAGAGTTCCACTGTCCTCAGGTATAGAAGAAAGAAATGGACTTTGAAATTAAAAATGCCCATCCTAGTAAGTCTAGCAAAGCCATGCTGCGCAGACCACCTCATGCCAGACCATGTCTGCACACAGCCTGTTTCTTTGGAGGTGTTCAAGGCCAGAGCTGGTGAACCTCCACCAGTGTAGGGTTTGATTGCTCCTGGGCTGAGGAAACAGCTCAAGACCTGTCCCTCTGCTGAGCCCCACAGCTCCCTGACAGGACTGGTGTGTGGCCTCCTCCCTTAACAAGTTTCTCTTCTGGTATTTTGGCTCTTAAGATTGCGGCTCAAATACTTCTGTGGCACATTAACAACATCATCACCCTGCAAGTACTTCTTTTATCATTTTAGTTTATCTAAGTGTTGACAGTGAGTGTCTTCTTGACATATGCTGGTCAGAATTACCTGGCTTTTCATCTTTGATTGTAGCTCTTGCGTGGTTTCAGTAGGGTCCTGTTTAACAGCCTCATGTCAGTATGGTGCTTGTCCCAGGAAAATGGAAGGCTGTGGCAAAGGGAGAGATGTGTGCACATGTGGTGATGACACCAGCTGTCACCTGGACTGTTAACATCAGTGATGGCTTGAAATGAGTCATCTTGCTTGCAGCTCTCAAGCTCCTTGCATTCATATAAACTATTTTACAGTAAGTACTGCTGGTTTTCCCCTGCTGCAGGGTAAATCCTACCTGAAGTCAACTGTTCAAGTGCAGGAGGGGGGTTTTTCCTTGGCAAGATCCTTGCTGAAGATGGAAACTCTCGCTGTGGACCACCATGTCCCACTTCTGAGAGCTGACTTACCCTGCAATGCTGAGGACTTGTGAATGGTGAGTACAGTTGTTACAAGCAAGAAATAAAAGAGCAGGGTATGGAAATAAATCCAGACTGGAAATAAGGAGGTGTTTGTAAATATTAGTTTATATAGTGTGTATTTTCTGGTTTTATTTTTCAGCACCATGTAATTCAGAGTATTGCAAATATGAATAATGATGACATTACCCACTATGGGTGGAGGGAGGACAGACAACTTATTCACAGGATGATTTAATGGTACAAAGTCTAACAAATTCATTGTCACATGCACCTTTTATCCTCTGGTCCTTCTGCCCTGGACTTAACAGTATTTTTTAACATGCATGTCATAGCCAAGTACCTTGTACAGAAGTTTTGCTTTGCTGTCTACTTAAATGAAGGGGTGAAGGGAAGGAGCAGGATATATTCCCCCTGGTATCTCAGCTTTACAGCATAGCAGTGGAGAGTACTTGTTATGCTTTGTTTTTTGGGGGAGGTGGGTCATAGTTTAAAGTGTGCTACAGCTTTGTGAGATTTGCAGAGGCTTGAGAGCACAATATACTAAGTGTTCCGGCAGTACTGCTCGTTTTGGTGTCCCTTGTGGTTACGAGCGTAGCGAATATCCAGAGATGTGAGACTGAAGAGAACTTAGTAAGAATTTTAGAATGTTCATTAGTAATAAAATTAAGATACAAGTTGAGGGGAAGAATCCCTATAAATTGATGTTTGGTCGTGCAATAATTTCCATAAGGAAGGGCTGAATTTAAGGAGCTAAAAGTGAGGCTGGACCCATTCTCATGCACTTTTTACACTCTTATGAAAAATTTAAGGAAACAGCTATGTGGAGCACTTTCAAATTTAATGATGCAAAAATAAATTAGAAAATCAGAGTGCCTGGCTGAAATCTTTTGGACTGTAACAGTGTTGTTCCTTTCTGCCGGTCTAATGTAGCCTGTAATTAGATAGGGTTTATTTTATACAGAAGCTAGAGGATTCTAGATTTCTTTTTTTGAGATATTTTAGAAACCTGGTTTGAGTTTAATGACATCCTATGAGGCAAGTTTTCCTAATGCTAAATGAAGTGAAAGAGAAAATATTTTGTCATTCGTCTCCATCTGATACCAAGGTACTTGGTAAGCACTCCCTTTATGTACTTCCAAGCTAACATGCCCTAATGCTTACTTTGTCTTTAATTATGGAAACACATGGGTCTGTCCTCAGACTGGGAAACTGAGACTGTAAGCCTCACTTTTGACCTGTGACAAAACTTCAGACTCCTGTAGAGCTTTTCATAGGAGAATCTCCACATGTCTCATAGTCATTAACAAATTTAACTTGTCTGCTGTCTTGTGAGGTAGGTGAGTACTGTGTTTGTATGCTGCTGCTACAGATGGGGAAATTGAGAGACAGTTTCTGCTTTATTGCTTGAAAAAGCACTTTACAGAACATACAGAAGACATGCTTGCCTGGGGGAGATTACAGTATAAATACAGACATAACGAATAGAAAAGAACTAAAGAGATTGAGGTGAGTGAAAGGAGGAGAAAGGCTGCAAGACCATGTGGTCACTTTGTGAGTGATGTGCAAATCCTAGTGCTATGGCTTGGGTTTTTGTTTGTTTGGTTGTTTTGTTTTGTTTTTTTTTTAAGACTTCAGGTTTCTCTGTCTGGTCAGTTTGTAGACTTAAACTGGAGGCAGTCTAATTCACACTTTTTGGATGTAAAAGTGTACCACTATTAGTATTCGTGAAAAAAAGGAGGGAGAAATTCTGGACGATAAGCTAAAACATTTGCTTTGCTGCTGCTAATGCTTTTTTAAGATATGTGAGGTCTTGCATAAGCAACAGACTTCTGTTTTGATGCCAGTAGATACAGCTGCAACCTATATTGATCAGCTAAATAGCATTTCTCCTCTTAGGCTGTAGAAGCTGCCCCTTTCCACTATGATTTGGGGTTTGTTTTTTTTTTTTTGTTCTTACCTAGTTAAATACACAGCATCTTCTATTACAAAATGCTCAACACTGGAGAGGGCAGTGGAATCTAAGTGCATTATTCAGGGCTCTAGAAATTGCTATTACTGTGTTGTGTTTTCAACTGTACTCTATCTGGGTATGAAACTGAACAGCTTGGTAGGCCTTCATAGGATCAGTTTTGTCAAAAGTTGCATGCAGAGAAATGGAAAATAGAGCTTGACTGCTGTGTGATAGAAACTATTGGCAATATTTTGATTAATATTTGTCACTAATAGCACTTAATGTCAAATGCTCATTCAGCTTATGATTTAAAGTCGTCCAATGCACTGCATAATTTCAAGTAGGAGACATTTTTGCATCTGGTATTTAAATGGAGTATGTGTACTTTGCATTCCAGAGCATCCCTAAGCACTGCTGTTAGAATTGTCATTTTAAAAATATGTTTTGTCCTGCTTTTAGAGCACATTTAATCTTTTTGCCATTAATCTGCTTTCCCTAAACCTTTCCCTAATTCTTCTGAAGGATCCCCCACCTGCTGTTCAGGCTACACAAAACAGTGAATCTAATCATGTCTGGAATTATCATTTTTATCAGTTTAATCCATATTTTGATTTGCTTTCTAAAGCCGTAGACATTTCATGCACAGGGGTGAGTAGTGGAGCAGTTGTGGCTTTTCAAAAAAGCACTGACAATACAGTTCAGATAATCAATTTAGATTATTTTCTGGAATGCAGCATTAGTGTTCCATGGAAGTTAAGCTTGATCCTTAGATCTATGGAATAGATCTTAAACTTCAAATTGTAGATGAGGTGGGACATGTCCCTCTGCTTGTTTGAGCAACCATTCTGAATTATCCTGATCAACACTTGCACATTCCTGATTGTACACTCAGCATTCTGCTGCCTCTATGAATTTGTTCAGATGCTTTTTTCATATGAGGTCTTGTATTCATATTTTCTGGCAAGTATTTATAAAATGATTGGCAGCTAAGACATCAACTGTTTTCTTTACATTACATTTTGCTAGCATCAAGTGCACCTTCAAACATTTGAAGAAGGCACCAGCTTGATTCAAGCAGGTGTCTTTGGCACAGTGGTCTCAAGATGAGAACTTGACTTGTTTCTTTCTTTTGTTCCTATTGCCTGTGCTGCTTAGGATTACTAGTTAGATCCTGGTACTGGCAAGGCCTTCACTGAACAGAAAATAACGGCTAACAACACCCTGTGCTAATTTAGAAGAGGACGTTATGCCATAGACAGGATGCTTAGGAGTAAACTAGATGACTTGATCTAGATGCCATAAACAAATAGCTATGGAAGTGCCATCCTGGATTTAAAGTTTCATCCTTTCCTTTTATATATGTCAGAGCTGCTTTTTCCTCTTCTGTTTATGTCCTTCACTTGTTTTGCTATGAGATTCTGGAATGCTCAGCAACAGCTATCTGCTTGTCCACAAAATGCTCTAGTATGGCTGCATTGGTAAAGCTGTTCTGTGGAAGTGTCTTTTAGAAGACTTCTAGCATAAACTGTTGGATTGTAAAATATTTGCAGAGGGCCTTGGTTTCTACTATTTCCATTCAAAGCAGGACATTAGGGCTCCAGCCACATTTCATTATCCATTTGAGTAACTTTTTTTCCAATTTAAAGCTTTGTCTAACCATGAGCACTACATTGATACTGGATTCTCCCTCTGTCTAGTGAGAACACTAAATAGATAAATAAAAGTCATTGCAGGATAATTGTAGGTGCTGTGGGCTGAAAGCCAAACCAGGCCAATTCAGCCTTTGAGCCCTGTTTGTCTGTCTGCTTTTCTTCTTCCTTGCCTATCATAATAGGGTATTCAATTATAATCTTTTTTTTCTGCATGCACAATGGAGGTTTACATACAGTGGCCCAGAGGCATTATTAATCTCAGTGCATTTGGAGAGTGAATGAAAAGACTCAAGGTTCGGGGTGGGGAGGGGAGAGGATTCTCTCCCCCTCTGCAGCTGTATTAATCACTTAAGGTCTCTGTCAAAAAGACTCCCCCCTCCCCTTCCCATTCCTTGGAGCATAAGCTGGAATTGACTCCAAAAGTTAAAGGACAATGGAAGCATTAGCACTGGGATTACGGATCTTCATGTGTGAGATGGGGGTTGTGGGAAGAAGGTAGAGGCCTGCTATTGGCTGGATGGAAATTTAAAACATGTGGCTAGACCAGTGCTTACCACTACGTAAATAAAAGCAATAGTACAGTCTGTATTCATATGAGGCTTTTTTTCAGGCCACTGAAGGATCTAAAGAAAGTTTTTAATGAATAGCATGTATTTATGTCCTTTTTTCAAGTGGAAGAATTGTCTTGTAGTAGCTTCAAATCCTCTGGATAGGTTCTATGAATTATTTGAATGATCCTTGAATTTTTTTTTATTTTTTTTTTTCACCCCTCCTCTGAGCACTTCCCTGAAAATTGGGAACTTCAGGGTTTAGAGAAATGGCATGTCATGCATGCCTGCTATTGGCAGGATTATGGTTGAATTTAGCTGGGTATATGGCTTCTAAAATCAGATGTTCAACATTATAGAGAAATTCTACATGATTCTCAAGGTAGGTTGAAAACATATAGGCAACAGGAGTAGCCTGGATCAGCCACAGAACATGATAGAGCAACCAGCAAAGTCATCCAAGTCATAATGTCAATTTGATACATCTTAATCACTCATAAATCTTAGTGCTCTGAATTAGTAAGCCTAATAAATGTTGTTCCCTCCTGTGAAGATAAGATTTTGGTGCTTTATCTTTAACTTTGGTGTTGTGGTTTAAACCAAGTCCGCACAGCTCGTTCACTCACTCCCCCCCTTGCTCCTCCAACTCCCGGAGAGTTAGGAAGGAGAATCCAAAGAATGTAGCCCCCACGGGTTGAGATAGGAACAGTTTAATAGTTAAGGTATAACACAAATCACTACTGCTACTACAAATAATAATGATAAAGCCAATAACAAGTGAAGAGAATACAACACCTCACCAGCCACCGACCCATAACTCACCCCACCCTGCCTGACCGAACACCAACTGATACCTCCTCCATCCCCCCAGAGCTCCAGCCCTTCCGGGTTTCTCCCGGTTACATCCTGGGTATGACGTGCTATGGTATGGAATACCTCTTTGGCTAGCCTGGGTCAGGTGTCCTGTCTCTCCTTCCACCCGGCTTCCCCTCCTCCCTGGTAGAGCATGAGCTCAGAAAAGGCCTTGGACAAAACCAAACATTTGAGCAGTAACTCAAAACATACTTGCTATCAGCAACCGTTCCCAGCCCAAAATTCAAAACACAGCACTGCACCCGCTACCAAGAAGGAGGAAAATGACTGCTACTGCTCAAACCAGAACATTTGGTAGTCAAGTTGATTTGAAGCATTGAAAGTTGAAGGAGCATTATTGCTTCCTCTGATTAAAGGAAATTGGTTCACCACAGATGTAGTTACTCAAAATGGCTTTCAGAGTGTTTTCTAGGCTTCCCATGTAGATCTAGCTGATGCCCTTTGTTAACTGTAGTCATAAAAAAAAACCCAGGTGTGTTTCTGCTGTACTGGATCTTTTCCAAATGATTAGGCACCAGAACACTGTTTGGGAAGGTTCTCTATCTCCCAGATTTGCCTGGGCATATCTAAGTTAGGCAACCTATTAATAATAGATTTTCTTCTAAGATGCCTACTATGTTCCCAGTGTTATGGAACCTGCCTTCATTATACCCTACTGGCCTAATAAAGCAAGATCAGAAATAATGACAAATAATAAATGGTCCTCCCTTGTCCTGCTCATTCCACGCTTTCAATGGAACCACTGCAGTGACTACTCAACAGAAGAAAATAAACTAAAATCTAATGAATCTGTTAGGGTGTCTTTTAAAATAATAAACCAAACCTCAAACAAACCAAGCTATCAAACTTGTAGAATTTCTCAGTGGAAGACTTCACGCCTGCCTACTAGTAAACTGGTGTTTTACAGAATCTGATTTAACCTGGATAATGCTTTAACAGTGTCTTCCAGCATAAAAGCTTTAACATTTCACATCAGGACCTTGATTTACTTACCATCTGCTCAGAGGTCTGTCATCAACAGAGAGATTTCTAGCTCCCTTCAGATAACTGGCGTTTGGCAGAGTTCTGCTAAACAGTCTACAACCTTGAAGACAAGGGGAGTATATGATAACTCATGCATACCAGTTAACCTTTAAGAGGCTTAATAGTCTCTTTTCCTAAATAAAACTGGCAAATGCTTCAGTTTGGTCCTGGTTGTTCCTGATTTTCTTTTTCCTGTTCTCTTCCTTTAATCTTCCTTTAAGTCAGTAAAAGCCAATGAGAACTTGGAGGCAGTGAAAAAATTATCTTTGGTTTTATTTTCCATTAACATCTTTAAACTTGTTTTTCTTGTATTTCTTATGGCTCTTGCAATGGTGTTTCTATCAGAAAAGTTTTTCTGGAGGTTCATGTATTTGTGGGAAAATGAAGCAAGCTATTTTTCTTGTCTTATCCCAGTAGAGTCAAGAAATTTATTAGGGTAAGTTTGTCAAAAGTCAGGTAGTCAAAAAACAACTTATCCCAATTTTAGCTTTAGTAATAAGTTTGACATTTCAGGAGGTTAACAATACATTTCTTAAGCTGTTCAGTTAATGTCAGAGTTAGTCATGAGGTTTAAAGAGCAGAAGAATATTCATGTGAAGGAATCTACATGCGTAAGAGTTTACTTTATGTTTGATTGATAAGACAAACTTACTAGTATTTGGTTCAGACCATAGCATCTAAGGAATAGTTAGACCACAGCCACTTTCAGACGAAGCAGCAGATCAAAACGTTCATAAACTAAAAGGCTTTCTGTTAACAGATAGGTATAGAAGTTAGTGTGGAAAATAAATCATCTGAAATTCCAGCAGTGCTTGAAGCAGTCTACATTTTGCTAACAAATACTGTAACTTCTCAGTGTGTGCAGTAGGGTGACCAGCTACCAGAGAATGTCTCAATATACTGGATCAGTTACAGACCACATGGGAGGTTTCTCTCTGTATGTTTTATTTTTACTCTGTTCAAAATCTGCCTTTTTCCACACATGGCCTTTTTGACTAATTGGGATGGAGGGTTTTTAGGATAAGCTGGGTAATTGTTCTCTTTAGACAACCAGAAAGCAAGTACTCTAGTTGGTCCAAAATCCAGCTGGTGAGGTTTGTGCTGCGACCAAAGCTCTGCATTCTACCTCATTAAAATTCTTCTCTGGGATTTTTATATTATGGGGGCAATTTTGATTTGCTCATGCTCCCATTTGTAGCAATAATAAGACATGTAAGTCTGGGCAAAGACTTTAACTCGGATGAGTTTATCTGCTCTTCTACCTGATCTTTTAAACAAGTTGGCCACTTGAGGAACAATTGCTAGAATCTCTATGTCTACTTAAAGGAACTCTTTTCACTAAGAATTCCTCAATTTTTAGCCTCATCTCATTAAAAACTGTCAAAAATAGGTCATTTTTGCTTCTTCCTGGCAAAAGAAGCACCAGCCAGTTACAGAAAACTCATCAGAGCCACGCTTCTGAACAGGGAGATATATACTGCATCCGGAATGAAGCTCAGTGTATTGCTGCATGGTGAGGGCTTGCACTCAGTATATTGGTTTATTTGGGGAGATGGATGTAGAGTGTGCAGTGAAAAGAGTCAAATTATTGTAGTCCTTGCAAGCTTTCCTCACTTTGCCAGTTTTTTTCTTTCCAGCCCAGAATGTCTATGTAGTTAACGGTTCTCTTATACCGTTCAGAAACAAATCTGAATGGATAGCTTTGAGGGAAAGTCCATGCACATACAGCTTCTAGGTTTGTATACTATGGCAGAAGCAAGCTTCCATGTTTGCTTTAGTGTTGGGGATTTTTTAGATACTTCAAACAAGTTAGCAAGGATTTTTCTCCTACCCTTTGAATTTAATATTCCACCATGCTAGCTTTGTAACCTCTCACTGAAGTGAGTGTCAGCTGAAGCAGTGCAGATCTGGTAGCAGATTACTTCCTCCTTTCCATGTATTTGGTCAGTTCCATATTGGTGGTTGACAGTAAGTGGACCTGCTACATGTGTTCAGTGTTTCAAGCAATTGAGTACTTTGCAGTGATGTCAAAGAGATGATGAATCAGTAGTATCTCTGGCTTTTTTTTTTAACTGTGAGAGAAAGGGACTGGGGCTTACTTGAGCTCCTGCTGAACAGGTAACAGAGAAAAAGCACAACTAATGAAGAAAAACCAACCAAAACTATCCAGGTTAGGATATGTGATTTTTCAAAGGGAAGACCTGACATCTCTCCTACACAAAGAGTAGTAGATCCACAGAGGCTGGTCAGATTCTTACTCATGTTTGCTTCATGGATTTTACCTAAAGAACAATGATGGAAGATGGTGACTGCTGTGGCTGACAATGGGAAGCTGTATATGTGCATGGAGAAGTAGGTGAAAGGATTAAAACCACATTTGCTCAAGACACAAGTTTTGCACATTATCAGCTTTCATTAAGTAGATGTCAAAAGAAATAGCTCTTTCTAAATAGGACTGATGCTACTGTTTTTCACATACAGAACACAGAGGTATAGCAATTAGCTTGAAATTACAGAACAATGCCAATGTGCTTTTAGGTCTTGGGAGGCCAGCTGGGAATTGAACCAAGAGTTATCCTTCAATCTTGATTTCTAAAGCAGCTGAGTTGTAGAAGGAGTCTTCTAATGCTTAATTCGTCAAAACATCCTGCAGTAATCTCTTGGATGGCTTGGTTATCAATTTTAATGGCATTAGGCCTGATATGCTTTGTTTTATCTATTTAAGATGAAAAACTGAATAGCATAACTAAATGGCATCCAGGTGCAACAACACCTTTCTGTATTGCTTTTCAAATTCCTGACTATGCACTAGGGCTGCAATTAATACATAATAAGGTTTGGCACAAAGCACCATAATTTGGCTCTGAAAGAGCCAAAATTAGCTTAGCTATGATTAGCTTGTGAATGTTTCTATATTGCTAATGATTGACAGGAGTCCTGTGGACATTGTACTACAAATAGATATGATTTATCTGTTAATGAAAGTCACTTTGTTTACTGCTAGGCATGTTAAAATAAGAAAAGCCACTCTGCAAATGCGTTGTTCTTGAGACCCTTAAGCTTCTTGCTTACTGGACAGGCAGTATTCACAATCATATGCTTGTATTGTAAACCACTGTTATCTCTGCCTATGTGCATGTTCATTTGTGGATACGTAAGAGAGCAGGTTATGATCGTTTATGTGTACAAGAAGCGGCTATTGGCTATGCATGAAATATTTCTGTGTCCCAAGGTGTCTTGTGACAGAGATCAAACACTGAGGGTTTTTTTTATGCTTGTAAGGTATTTTAGTATAGATATTTATTAAAAAGATAGGTTATATACTTCTGGTTCTGTTTTAGAATGCATCAAGAATGTATTTTGACAGAATTTGGCATGTTCTTGATGGGATTTTCAGATCTAACATCAGTGTGGCATTGACCTACAACAGGTGAGCTTGAATGCTTCATTTTGAAAATCTACATAAGGAATTTGAAAACAAAACTGATTATACCATGACCTAACCTGTTCCTCTTTGAGAGTAGTATTTCATTGGTACTAGACTTGATTTCTTGACTGTATTTTCAGCTGAATTCCTTCCTTGATTCTTTTTACTATTTAAATGTCTTCCGTACATTCCAGAAAAATCTACATTCCAGTTTCTGTTTACCATGCTCTGTGAAACTTGCTACTGTGGAATCTTCATGCAATCTATCTTACTTTCACCTTCTGTAAGGTGTTTCTTTGTGTTTCAAAGTGCCACCTCCACTAACACCTTGAATTGTTCCAATAACCTTCAGAGCAAGGAACACATTACACTGAAACACCTGTAAATGTAAACTTCAAATGTTGCATTCAAAATAGAAAATTTGCCTTTTGTTAAAGAACTAAGGCTTTTTTGACGTAAGGCTGGATTAGTTACCACATTGTCAACCCTTCAACCCTTCAACCCAATGAAGAGATTTTTGCCTGCAAATGGCTGAAAGGAAATAAAGAACAGACAGAAACCAGTTTTCACTTGCTAATCCTCTTCTGGCCTGTACTTTTTGAAGTCTTTCACGGATGGTATAAATTAGAGCAACCTAAAGGAGCCAGAAGAAATTAGGGCAACCTGTCTTGGAAGTAAGGAGCTGTAAGCAGTGACACTACTCCCTCTTCCTATTTCCATGCTGAGTGGAGCAATGGCAGAGGGGCCCTGTTCTCTTACTTTGTTCTAATACAACAGCATAATTACTTCTTCAGCACTTAATATTCTTTTGATATATTTATTGTATTTAGTTTTCTAAATAGGCGATCTTTTTATTGAATGTCCTGGGTATGTCTCCCTGATTTACTTTCTCATTTAAGACTCTAATGATCTCTGGAGCTTCCAGCAGTAGTAGTAGATGATTTTGTTAAGTATTTGGAAGTTGTCCCAGTTTCTGCTTCACCTTCAGAGGTGGTGATCTTCTGTTTCAAGTCCTTCATGATCTTCTGTCTTTTAGAACTTCTTCAAAATGCAGGACAGCAGACTGAAAATGTAAATCAGGCTTACAGAAAATGTATTTTGGTATCCTTACTAAAAGTAGATAAGTAGAAATAATGCTGTCTGGTCATGAACTACCAGCTAAGTGAAAGGGGCTAGATCTCCTGTCATTCTGTCTGTTACTCTGGATCCAAAATCTCACAGCTTGGTTTCTGTCTGGATGTTTACTCTTGGAGGAAATACATATGATAAACTTAATGTTAATTGAATTTGGTTGGGTTCATTATTCAGTAGATATTCATTCTTTTCAAGTAATTCCTGAAGATCATAATATTTTGCACTATTTTGAACTTCTGGGAAGTCACCTTCATACAACAAATATTTAAAAGCTTTGTGTATTACACAAGCTTAAGGAAAGCATTAAAAACTGCAGCATATATTTTTGCCTCAGAAGCAAGCCAATCTTCCTATGCCTATTTTCAATATTGTGATGATTTTCCATGTTACTTTATATATTTCCAGTGTGATAAAAATTTAGCCAGAATACCTAGTACCACTCTACCAAAAATCTACTATTTAACAACTTCTGCATTAGATATTTACAATATAGAGGTAAAAGCAAGCCATGTCCTCCTCTTCAGAGAAAGATCAGGTGAGGGAATCTCTCCACTGCTTCTGCCTAGGAAACTTCAGGGCAGACTTCTGGGTGCCTTAGGGATGACAGGAGGAAAGACTTTAAATACTGTTGGTTCTTGATCAAACTTGATTTTAACGAAAGTGTCTTTTACAAAAAGGGTATTTAATTGACCTGTCTTTGTACAGCCTGTTGTGATTGAGAAGAGAATTAAATAATAACTGACAGAGACATCACTTGTTTAAGCATATGGAAACAGCCACTGTCAAATATGCAAACACAGAAAGGAAGAAAAAGCCTCAAACTACTCTTTCATATCTGTTTCAAAAAATGTTTTCAGTATAATAAAAATATACTTTCTTACTACAATTTTAATGTCAGGAGTGGCAAGAAACAAGTCTGACTAGAATAACAAATTGTCACTAGTCAGCTTCCTAGTGGGTGTCAGTGGGCACCAAGCCTATTATGCTGCAGGAAATTTTCACTGTAAATGTGTTGAGGCCCTTTGAGTGCTCCTAGCTTGCTGAGTCTCCCTTGCTGCACATACTAGTATGCTACACTTCACAAAAAGGACCCTGTTGCACAGAACTGAAGATCTAAACCAGATGAAGTACAGTCAAATGATCAAGAAAACAAATTGAGGTAGAGATGTCTTGCTGGCATCATCTGTTTTTTGTTTTTTCAAATACTGAAGAACACTGAGAGCATGTTATAATTATTTAGAAGGCATGCAGGCAGGGCAGTTTTGGTCATAAAACAAGTAACCAGACCCAGAAGAAGGTTTGGAGCACCTTGTGGGGGATGACCTGGTATTCTGGGAACACAAAGCTCAAATAGAAACCAGTGCTGAAAAAAAAGGCTGTGGTGAACTTGAAAAAGGTAACTGCTAATCACAGGTTCAGGTCTGCTGGAGATGAGGCCCAGTTCTGCTCTGCTAATCCAACACAACTCTATAAATCATAAGTTTTGGTGAGTATTCTCAATGCAACTAACATAGATCTAACATGCATTTCTTAATTAACCTTACAATTCTGCAGAAATGATGCCTTTTGTCCAACAAAAAATTAATAGTAATGCCAAATAAATTGGTAGGCAGAAGATGCTAAAAACCTGACTAGGGCAATAATAATAATAATAATAGATAATAATAAATATTAGCTTTATATTCATTAGATGGAGACAGCTTGAACTTGAGCAATACATTGTTGATAG
Organism: Melopsittacus undulatus; assembly: GCF_012275295.1. Taxonomy (NCBI): domain Eukaryota; kingdom Metazoa; phylum Chordata; class Aves; order Psittaciformes; family Psittaculidae; genus Melopsittacus; species Melopsittacus undulatus. The sequence goes on from NC_047535.1 coordinate 15,865,200, forward strand.
CAGTAAAGAAAGCATTAACTGGACTATCATTGTAATATGAATGTTCAGGTCTGTAAGCAGTGGAAGGAGCCTCCTGCTATATTAAGTGCAACTAAGTATTTATCTTGGTGAACAACAGAGAAACTAGAAAATAATTGGACTTCTCCAGTCTGAAGTGAATATAGCAAGCAATCAAAGCCATGGCTAATAAAACAAAGGCATCAGTATTTCAAGTGAAATAGCCCACCATAAAATCAGTCTTAACACCATGAGCTGCCAGGAAGTGGTTTGGGGTTTGTTTATTCAGCTTCAATCTTAAAAAGAATCCCCTATTCATCCTGGGAAGTGTGGAGTGGTAGGACTGAAGAGCTTGTAGCTGCCATACTATATTTCATGCAGGTTTCATGCAATGCTGAGAAAAGAAAGGATGTGATCTGTACTATACACAATTTCTGTAAGCAGTCAGCTAGTTAGTTCCAATTAAACCAGCCAGCTGAAAGACAGTGACCATGATTGGAGCCATAAGTACACAGAACGATTTTATAATCAATTCGTTGACTTAGTTGCAACTGATGGAAAGGCTTTACAATCAGCACAATATGTTCAAATCATCCATTTCTCATGACAAATAACAGCAGGCTCTGCCTGCTGGAGACTCTGCGGAGCCCTGTTGTGCAAGACAGTCAATACAGAATTACAGTAATCTAATCCTGAAGAAAGACAAAAGTGTAAATAGCCTTTCAAGGGCTTTCTGAGATGGAAATGACAACTACTTGGCAATAGCACTTTAAAATGGTCCAGAGATGATGATGTGGTGGAGATGAAATACTTCTCTGTGGTCTAACATGATTCTCAAATGCTTCCATCTCCCGAAGAAAGTACTTGATTGCAAACCACAAAAATATGTGGTAGAGGAATAACCTCCTCTGAGCTTTACAGCCAGGAGGCAGCATGACTGCCTCACTCAAGGGAAGCTTGACACAAGGGATTGAACAGCCACCAAAAATGCTGCTGCTGCTGCTGTTATTTGGTCTGCATCTGTAGGAATTGTTTGAATGCTGGAGGTGGATAAGCTTGCATATTGTCTGCTCAGAGAATCATCCCTCTTTGGGTCACGGTGACATACACTCTGCCACCTATTGTGGAACTTTCTTCGTTTGTTTAGGGTGCAGAAGGGACTTGCTGATTCTTTTATAGTCAGCAAGATCAGGCTGTGGTCTTTGCTCCATACAGGGCTTTGAGCTCAACTCTTGGACAACTTCAACTCATTGTTGCTGAATTTTAAAGGACTTGGGAGAGTTTCTTTTAATGTCTTTGAAAAGGCATTTTCCATTTCATACTCAGTTTTTAGCAGTGCAATGCTGTCTGACAGCAAAAAGGTCTCTTAAAACTACAGAATTCAGTATTTGTAGTCCTCTGGAAGGGGAACCCCACACAGTTTGAAACTATAAAAGGAAAAGACAAGTTACAAACAACAAGCCTTACTGAATCCTTACTGAGGAATTAATGGCTTATATATTTTACTACTGTTAGTAAAACTTTGAGCTAGTGTTGTGGTTTAAGCCCAGCCGGTAACTCAGAACTATGCAGCTGCCTGCTCACTCCCCCCTCTCCTCCTTCCCCCAGCTCCCAGAGGGATAGAGGTGAGAATTGAAAGAATGTAGCTCCCACGGGTTGAGATAAGAACAGTCCAGTAACTAAGGTATAACACAAACCACTACTGCTATCACCAATAGTAATAATGATAAGGGAAATAACAAGGGGAGAGAATACAACCACTCACGACCCACTGACCACTACCCAGCCCAACTCGAGCAGTGATCTAACCCTTCTGGGTACCTGCCTTGAGTTTATACACTAGGCATGACTTGCTGTGGTATGGAATACCTCTTTGGCTAGTTTGGGTCAGATGTCCTGTCTCTGCTTCCTCCTGGCTTCCCCTCCTCCCTGGTAGAGCATGAGACTTGGAAAGTCCTTGGTCAGAGTAAACATTTGAGCAGTACCTAAAAACATCAGTGTTATCAGCACTGTTCCTAGGCTGAAAGTAAAAAACACAGCACTGCATCAGCTACTAAGAAGGAGAAAAATGACTGCTACTGCTGAACCCAGGACAGTATCCATCCCTTATTTGATAGCATTCATGTCATGCTCAGATCCTACATTTTCCAATATACCATCGCTATATCATTCCTTAGTGTATGAACCAATCTCTATAAAGTTGCTGAATTCATTCAGTCCATGATGTCGGTTTCCATCTCTTGTAACAGTCTTTCAGAGCAGGAGAGGCTGTGTGCAGTGTTGGATTGTTGCCTGCTGATGACACTGCGATGACAACTCATCTGGTTTCTTCTAAGTTCATTCTTTGTTGCGATGATAGCTGGACAGAAGTCGGAGCCAGTCACTGGTGACCTGAAGACGTCTAGTTGGTGGGCATATTGACTAAACAAACCCAGGACTGATTCTGTTGTAACTTCAATTAGGCAATTCACTGCAGAAATGAACATCCCATGTTTGCGGAAAGCTAACTTAAAGTCAAGGCAGTTTCAGACTTGCTGTAATACAAGCAGTAGATGTTTAAAATCTATCTAGGCAGTGTTGTTTCAGCATAACAATTTCTGTGAGATGTATCCATTCCTGGAGTCTGATTTTTCTTTACTTTTGCTTTATATCCTAAAAATTGAAAATAGAGATATAAAGATACTCTTTCAGGTTAAACTTCCTAATTTTTAATCAATGCTTATTGAGTTGTGATGAATCGGGGGGGGGGGGGGGGGGGGAAACAATCCTTCTTATCTCTTCCTTTTTGACTTTCTTGAGATGAAGAGGAGAGCAGCAGCTCTGACTTTTGATCAGAATGCAGGACTTCTTTTTAAAATAGCTGCTTAGAGAAACAGTGAAGGTTGAAGGGTTGAAAAGGGAGCAGCTGGAATTACACTGGATCTGTGACATAAGCTATATTGTGAAAATAAGACAACTCTCAATACTGCCAGGTTGAACTAGAAAGAGGTGACAGGGAATAAAGCTGAGATGGAGAAAATATTTCAGGAGAATGAAGTGTATTAAAGATAACGGGAGAAGGAAAAGGACCAGTGAGAAATGCCAAGCGACAAAAGATACGGTAAGAAAGAAAGGCCAAACCAGAGAAAACAAAAGGGAATAAAGCGTACATCCACCAAAGTTAGGTTTCTTGAAATAACTAAAGTAATTGGGCTGTATTAAAATATTGTAGAAGCAATGTTCTTAGTCTTAAAAAATTATCTGGGAGATTTGTAGATCAGTTTTGTTGGCATTTGTTCTTTACTGCATTCCTCTGGTGCCTATTTGCTTATGTAGTTATATACATTTATAGTAACATGTTGATAAAGCTACCTTTTTCACTGAAGGAGGCACTGAAAAAGAGCACTGGAAATTTTGTAGAGCCAGTTGTTAAAAATACTTATAAAAAGGCAAACCCAATAATTTCTTTGATGTTTGAAGACTACATGATCTATAAGGAAAGAATTCCACTCATTACGTGGGGAATACATGGTTTTTTTTGTATAAGGAATCTCATGGAAAATATATAACATCATTGTATAATCAAAGGCTACAAATTTTCTCATGAGACAGTAAACTGATGGCTTTTTTATTCTGAGGATGGTTTGCTTCTTTTCAAGCTGCTGTTCTTAATAGTTTGGCTTGCTTGCTTTTTGGTTTAGTTTGGGGTTTTGTGGTGTTACTGCCCTATTTTTGTAATGAAAATCTGGTCTGGCATTTCAGTACAACTTAACATTCATATTTGACCTTAAGGTAAGCATTTGCTAAAACTGCATTTGCTAAAATGTAATTTGGAGACTCTTTTTAAAATTCATACTGGAGGAGCTGCTGTAAGTAGATATTTCTTTGGAGCATTAGCAAACCAAATACTGCATGCACTACTAAGGACTCTGGAAAGAATACTGACTAGAAATTGTCTTTGAAATGTTTCATTTTTCTGAAAACCAGTTTATCTGCCTCAGTTTGCTCAGAGTAGGTTAAGTAACACCATGGAGTGTGATTTCAATTATATGGGTATGTGCACAGTCATGTCATTGTGGTGTAATAAGTAAATCTAAAAACCCCACCCTTATCTAAGTTTATGTTGATATAAAATCTGTGTTGAGATAATCTCTGTTTAAGATATGTTTAAAAGGTTCGATGTCTATGAAAATCTGACGAGAGCTTTAAAACAAAAAGGATGAGGAAAAATAAGTTTATAGCTCAAGATTTCCTGTGATTGCTTTCTGTAGGCCTGAATTTGGAAGTCCTTATTCATTGATATAATGACTAAGAAGAATTTCTTAAAAGTCTAATCCGTAAAAACTTCCTTTAGGGATTTCTTGTCTATATTGTATGAAAATCACATGGAATTTCATTTTGCAACAGGGACTAGAAGATGAGGCTTTGATAACACAGGGGGTGGGAGGACATATAAAATTCTTGCTATGGGTGCTCCTTAAAAAACAGAACTGACTGTCTCAGGGCTTGATCTAGAGCCAACTCTTATATGAAGCCTGATAAGTTTTACAGTCTGTGGAAGCAGTGATTTGAAAATCTTTTTGCACAAGTCAAAAACAAACATTAGTGCCTTAGGGTAAGAATGCAAGAAGTTTTGTCTTTTTCTAAAGCTCTGAAGAATGCCTTAGACAAGATTTTGTGATATTTGCACTTGACTTCTGGAAAATATGGAAAACCTAAGTTCTTGCAGTGTATGTTTTAACTAGATGCACTCAATTCAGTTTGGGATCACAGTTTTATCTCTTTTTAGAATTAAAAGCCATTTGTGGCCAAGTTTTCCCACCAAAGAACAGGATGAGCTGTGCAAATTATGAAATGTGTAGTTTATCTGTTCAGCTTACTTGTCTCTGTTTTTTGAAACAAAAGAAATTCAGCTTGCTATTAATAAATTAGAGGAAAACTGTCAAGACCTCTGTTACTGTATATCGTGTTAGTTTCTTTAGAACACTCCCGAAGTTTAAGTCTGCTGTGGGGAAAATGCCTTTTTTGCCTTTAAGGAATTGTTCAAATCTGTAAATACATAGTGGCATTAATTTAATAATAACTGGGAGTGCTTCCTTCCTGGAAGGCTTGGTCCCAGTCTCTTTTTCTGCAAGGACTGAATGCTAGCAAAGTATCAATGGAGGATAGCAGCTATATGATTTCTGCTTTCCTCAAGCTCTGAATTGTAGTAAGAGACTCATGTATGAATATAGTAAGAGGTCTGGATATAGTAAGAGATCTGGGAATTATTTCAGTCAGGATTTAAACAAAAAGAGAAATAGGAAAACATAAAGTCAGGAGTGGGTACTCTGTATCTGACCTAGACAGAGCAGGCTGTGAGTGAATGCTGGCAAGTCCTGGTTAAAGTCTAACTACCAATCTGAACAGATTTTTCCATACGAAAGTGTGCTAACAGCCAACAAGCTTTGGAGAGGTAATAGACTCATATGCATAATATTTAGCTGAAGATGTACCTGCTGCTTAAGTCCAGCCAGTGTTTTCACAATAGAATAAAAGGACACAGAAATCTTGCAAATACCTTGAAGAAAAATCATAAATTCTCAGTTTTAACATTGCTCTCTAGAGTTATTAAAATGTGGACTCATGTATTCAGTGTGTCCTGCGAGCTGTTGGGCAAAACACAGATTGATTCTAGTCAATCTGCTAAACCCAGTTGTGGGATACAAGCTCAGATGAGAAGGTGTCAATATACCATCATATAAAAATTAGAAATGATGCAAGTAAAATGAGCAGCTCTTTAATGCAATTAGCTTCCCATAGTGATAGTCTTTGGGCATGATTTCTAAACCAAAGCCAGAGGGAAGTGTGATATATAAACTTTATGGCATGCTGTTTGAAAAGTGACATCTTTTGAAATGAGATATTTCTTGTAATCTCTGGTTGAATTAGTATTTCGTGGAGACTGGAACTCACTGTTTAGTAATGGCTTTGTAATGTTATTTGACCTCTGAATAGACGATAGCTATCTTCAACTAAACAAGCCTTTACAAATCTTAATGAACGCAACTATGAAAAAAGTCGCATTTTATGTTTTTTTGGAATAATTAGTCAGACACTTTTACCATCTGGTGGTGGTTGTTAATTTGTTGGTTGGTAACACTGCTATTCCTGGAATAGCATCACACAAAAATGCAAACAAGGCCATAATGAACAGGTAAACTTGTCAGGGAAAGTTTAATGGAAACAAGTTCTTGGTGAAAACATCTACTAATGAAGCAAAACTCCAGTATGGAATGGTATAAAAAAGCCTGAGGAATACGAGTAGAGGGGAGGGCAGAGTGAAATCTGTCAGGCGTGTGTGTGCAGCAAAATAGTAAGTTGCAACCATGTGTCATGACTGAGCTTTGTAATTCATCCTGGTTGTATGTGAAGAAGAGCCAAGTCGAGTTGCCCAGCTCTCAGGAATAGATCAACCCTTTTTCATAATGAAGTCAGAGGAAATTTGAAGTTACTAAGATGGGACCTGGGCAAGGCCTTTGTGTAGCTTGGTCTTTCCACCTAAAGCTTTAGGATGAAACAGTTGTGAGATGCTGCCAAGGCTAACGTGTTTCATGAGTCTGGGGGAAAAGAATTAATTGCCTCTTTGTCCTGGAGAAATACCCATGTGTCAGTCGTTCCTTCCAGGAGTTTTGTTTTGCCTAGGTCCTTATAGGCATGGTAAACCACAGTTTTGAGCATGACTTTTTAGGTGTATCAGTATTCTGAGGTTCTAAGAAGTTAATCCTTAGTGCAGAAGAAGGGACAAGATGTGCACTCTCTGTCTCTCACTCTGCTTCTCTTGTAGCTTTCCCAGTTTGGATTTTAACTTCTTTCCAAGACTTGCAGTACTTGTACAAATGTGCAGCAGCTGAGCTTTGCTCATTGAGCATGTGCTGGGGCCAGAACTCAATCAGATGAGAAACATCAACGGCCCAAACAGATGCGCCAAACTGTTAATAACCTTCTTTCCTCCAGGCCTGAGAACTCAGTTTACATTAGCCTAAATACAGCTGTGACACAGCCTACCTTCTTATTTTGACAAGAGACTTAAAACAAGTCTTAATTAAAACAACTGTTTCATTTTTTTAGAATGCCTGCGATATTAATATTCTGTCTGACATTTCAAATACTTTTCTCATTGTAATTTTGTCAGCTGAAAGAGGTTTAAGGCAGCAAAGAGCATAAATTGTATCTTGGTTTATACTATGTATTTTGTGGTATGAATGTTCTCCCAAATGTACCTTTTAAAAACCTCTTTTGCATGTGGAAAACTACCCTTGATATATATTTTGAGTCAGATAAAAATTCTAAATATCAAACTTTTCAGCTCAATAGTTTTCATTATCAATGGCAAATACTTAAAATATTTTTTATCTCGTACCACTTTCATGCATTCTCAAAATAACTATTAAAGGAAGTGTTTTCCAGTGCAGTGGTGTAAGACCAAGATACAATGCAAACCAGGGAAAAAAATCGAAGACCTCCTAATACACTGCTGTGTTTGTAATGCTTGTCTGAGCTTGGAGGTGTACTGTTTTTATAGTAATGACTGCTGAGAAATTACAGGATGCTCCTAGTGAAGCAGGCATTCAGATGTTACCATTTCAGCAGATAGCAGCCAGCAACAGCAGCAAAACCTTTCTGCAGCGAGGACTACTGAGGAGGTGTGTGGAGATCAGCCTGCTTCTCTTCTGTATACCTGTGGCAAGGCTGGGGTCAAGTGGTGAAAGTGTCACTCAATTCAAAACCAAATGCAACAGTTTAAATATCAGTTGTGAGTAAACTGCAGTCGCAGGGACAGAGGTGGAAGCATTTACTGGATTTGAGATTGTGTGTAACTTAGGAAGGGGGAAGCATGCTAGAAGTTTGGAGCACTTTTAGCAGCCTTATGACAGTTCCCTAAGCAGGGAGAGTGATGAGTTGAAGCTGGCCCATTTCATTTCAAAGTAGAGCTGAACAATTGAACCAGTTCAAGGGCACATCAACTGGATTTGAGCAAAACTTCCTCCCTTTACCTTGGGCCTCTTGAGATGAATTGAACTATAGTTGAATCACGCTGGTTAGGCAGGCAGTGTTGGGAGGAGAATTTACATCTAAACCTGGGAAGTGTCCCTGTTCTGTAGAGGTTGCTTCTGAAGATTCCTAGCTGAGGTCAGTGCACAGTGGGGCTATGATCATCTTCCTCTCAGCATCTCTGCTTCCCCTATGTGTACTGCAGCTATTTTGTGGAATGCTATGAGAAAGTGTCTTATGGCTCCCCACTGCCACTATATTTTAACTTCAGAAGAAGCCAGGAATACAGAAGGATGGGGAGGCCATTGCCCATCATAGAGAAGCAAGTTGTTAATTTGCTTGCGAAAAGGCACTGGTTTCCTACTCACAGCTTCTGCTTACTAAGAGTTCAGCTAGAGCTAGGACTTCCTAGCAAAGGTGTGATAGTACCAATCAGCAAACTTGTCACTATGGAAGCAGTGACTGTCCTTAAGCCATTTGTAGGCATGGGAACTGTATGCTAATGGATGAACATGTTTGGTGTTGGAATACTGGGAAGGAAAAGCTGAGCTTTGATGTCCAAGCCGAACTGCAACCAGATATTGCAATGTGCTCTGCATGTTCTGGATGATTTCCCCCTGAAGAATAGGTATTGGTGGCAGTGATAGTTGTACCTTAATTCATGCCACTTTAAGCAAGTTCACTACCTAATAAGGTCTGTTGTTCACTACTTTTAAAATGGGAAAGAGCTTGTAGGTAGGTATCTTATGGAGCAATATGTCAATACTAGGTTATAGATACACACTGTTCTCTGTCCCTCTTGTCTTCAGGACAACTGAGAGAGCTTTAACAACAGAAGTGGGAAAGATCTATGTTATGCTCCCCTCTATCAAAGATGTGGACCTTGGGTAGAGGAGGAATTAGAGGTGAAAGCTCTAACTGCTGAGCTATTAGATGAAGAAAGCATTTTTTCTTACAGCTATTTATGAAAGACAAGTGTACCCTCTGCTTTATGATAGAAAAAGACTCAGTATTGGAAGTTCAGATAGAGGCAGCTGTCTTCCCTGCAGTGAGGATTGCTCACCTGGTGACTGCGACCTTAAGACATCTCTTTTACTCTGTGTGAACCTCATCTTTGTCTAATCCTCCTTCTGCATTGCAGAGAAACCCTGGGCACCTAACTGGCCACTGGGGATTGGTTTAAGCAGAATATGACTGAGAGTTAGACATTGTGAAACTCAGTGTCACTGTGCAGAAGTGTTTTTGTGAATTCTGTTCCAAAGTCTCATGAGTGCTTTCAAAAACACTTCATTTTTTCCTAAGCCTGATTTTCAAAGGTGATGCTGGTCCCCTTTCAAATGTCCCTCCTGAAAAGGGACTTGCACTTCATGATCTACAGACAGTCAGCACTATCCAAAAATAATTCTCAGGTTTTGCTCCAATGTAACCATTCTCAGTATAATCATGTGATGTTCTATCTTGATATGACCTCTGCAAGTAGTCTTTATTCTCATCTTCCTGTTTAATTCAGATAAGCCAGTAGAGCAACCATTACTCTGAATAAATGAGATAAAATTGAAATCTGGCAGAAAACTAAATGCTCAGAATATTCCCTTAAGAAATGTGAGTTTTTCTCTGGACTTGCATAAACAGGGGTGATACTTATGAAGATTTGTAGCTCTTCTTGATTGAAAACCTGACTGAAAGTGACAGATTTGTTTCTTTGTCCAAACATTACCATACTGCTAATAAGGTATGACTTCCTAGATGCACAACATAGCCCATATTAAATTGATACAAGGTCTTTGACTAGGGTATGTTTTCCTAAGTTGTCTTAGTATAGCCAAAGATGGATGCAAATGAGATGTTTACAGCTATTTTTGTCCATGAAAAGTGATAAAAGTAAAACCTGGAAAATGAAGCAAAATGGGTGGTTTATTGTGATTACCAGAATCCAGACAGTGGCATTTTTGTTTATTATTTATCTATTTTCCAGTAAATTCCTTTCTCCCTTTATGAAGATGAACACCCGCAATATTTCCCCCTAGAGATCTTCCCAAGGTTCCAGTACAGAATGAAGTTCCATCTGCCTCTTCTAGCATCTTTAATGGTGCATAGAAACTTTAAACAGGAGATTATTATCTTTCTTTCTGTGAATACTCAACAAATTAATATATGGCTCTTATTCTGGCTTGTATTTGTTTTGTCCTACCATATTAAATACCCACATCAGAGAAGAGGAAAAGCATCTGAATCCCTTATCATACATTCACAGTTGTAGAATCTATAGAGAAACAACTTGAGCAAGCTGCATTATTAGCTTGTGCACCACAATTTAACTCATTCATGAGTTAAAGCATAAATATAGAATCAAATAAAATGGCTTTATACTCAGTAATGAAACATCCATCAGTCTATATGCCTACAGCCCTATACCTTGTTAGAGCCTCTCAAAGTCCGAGTGTGATTCAAAACTATCCTTGAAATTCTGTAGCTGGAGCACCCTTCTAAGGGTACTAGAAGCGCTTCTAAACTGTTGGAGGCGGTTGTAGGACACTGCTGGGGTAATGTGCCAGCTCAGCAATTTCACTTTGTCCCTTTGAGCACTTCAGAACCAGAAAATATGACAAATCAAAGCTCAGATATACCCCAACCTTTTAGTACAAGTCCCCAGTTTTGGGGGGTGGCTCCCCCAGCGACTTCAGCTGGGCAAGCTGCAATTCACAAGTTCCAGCTCCTCAACATCTTCAGCTTGGTAAATCTATTTACAGCACAGAGGTAGCTCTAGCTGGCCTGTTCTTAACATCTGAAAGCACCTCCTTAATGTGAAAGACACTGGTCTGTGGGCTCGATAACAACCTGCTTCTGATAGGGTCCTAATACTGTTCATAGCGTGTTAGGTAGCCTGGACTTGCTGCTATGCTTGCTCTGTTAGTGCCTGGAACTGTGTGCACACATGAAAAGCCTGGTCTTTCAGAAAGTCTCTTTAAGACAAACAGAGCTCTGGATTTCCCACTCCTTTCTGCTGTTTTCACATGATCTCAAGTGTATCAAGTCTGGGCAACATTGAGGGCATAATGGAAATCTTGATTCTTATTTCTTTGTAAACTTTAAAATGGCAATGGGTGGGAAAACTGCTGGAACACAACTTTATATGCTCACTATTGGGTTTGCATTATGTTGCATCTCAATACCATGTTTCCTGGGTATGAATTTTGCTGTTTGTTAATGAGTATCAAGATTCTTCCTAATTCCGTGGATGCCTCTGAGCATTCTGACTGACCAGGCAGTCCATTGTTTACTGGAGGAACATGCAAAGTATGGTCGTGGAGTGACATACTTGGGAGTTGTCTCTCTCAGGAGCAAGGGGCCTGCAATTCGTTTTGACAAATGAATTGCAGTGGCCAAATTAATTTTGACTGTACTCACTAGACTACCTGATCACCAAAGCTGTAGTGGATAGAAGCTCCCTCCCAGGTACTCAGGGACTTGCGTGAGAGACTGGAGCTGTCAGTTGATCACATAAGGCAGGGAGAAGGTAGGAAAAATATGTTCCAAAGATATGCTGATGTGGGCAATATGGTAAACCTATTTCTGAGGGTGTAGGGGTTTAAAAAACACCTGTTTCACACATGGTTTTGGAGTGGTGTGGTTCCTAGCTTGTTGCTGATTAGGCCTTTTTTGGGTATACAGTGTGAGAATCCTGCTTGCAGCAAAGACTGTGAAATTGCTTCTCATGAGCAAGCCTCAGGGTGAGAGGGGAGCAGTAATCACCTTCTTAAGGAAGCTACAGAGATGTGCACGAGTTAGTCCATCCAAAAATTGTTCTTGCTGGAGTTAAAACAGATAATGGTTAAAAAGGAAAGAAGATAATGCAGTATTTGCAGATTTTTCTCTTCATCTTTTTCAGGAGTCTAGAAGAGTGGCTCTCAGTCCAGAATTAAAGAGCTGTGAGAAACTGGTTAACAATTGCATGTTCAAAGCTCATCTTTGCATGATGACAGTAGTATTGTGGACCCAGTTAGTAATTTGCAAGGCTTCTTGGGGGGAACTGCAAAAATTCACTAATTAGCTTCATCTTTTCACTTTGTGAAGAACATATTGCTAATAGTGGATTTCCGGCACTTCCCAAACTGCACTGCAACCTGATCTTTTCTTCTTTTTGGAGAGCCAATTGCTTCAACTGTTTTCTCAAGCATTTAGTGACTTTGGTTTTCAGCCTGTTCGTCAGTAGCTGCTACTCTATTTAGACTCAGGCAGTGCAAACACAAAACTCCTCGTCTTGCTCAGCTGAGCTGGCATAACAATAAGTGAACTTGCACTGGGAACCTGCTAGGATAAAGAAAGTAGTGGTGACCAAGCACTAAAACATCCCAGATCTTCCAGAGGCAGTGGTGTTAAAATTGGAAGCATTAAGCACAACCTTGCTTAAATAGAAAATAGCTGCATGCTAGACCATTCTACTATCTTGGAATAACAATGATAATAATACTGTTGCAATTCAGAATGTAATTAAAATTCAAGAAAACAATTTGTCTGTAACCAAAACCAAGTCCGTGGCAGGGATAAATCAGGGCTGAAGCCTTGAAATGATGGAGAGGGTTTCATGCAGGAGCCTCCCTCCTTTTCCCTGTTACCAAGGAGGGTTCATAGGCCACAGACTTAATGGGTTAGGCAGACAACTTGTTGCTGTGTAAGTCATGAGTAGCTGACATCTATTCTGTGTCTTGGGAGGCTTGTACGCTGTTTGGATGTGTTAGAACAACAGTAGCATGCTTTAAAGCTGTTTTCCTAAAGCCATTTTTCTCTACAGGTTTTACAAATTTAGAGCAAACCTCTTGCTTGAGTAATGTATTTTGTTCTTTCTGCTTTTTTCTAAATAATATACACTATTCTATCAGCTACAATTTTAGTTCCCTTCAAGAGCAGGGAAACCTTGGGTTAGATTAATCAAAAAGGATAACAGATAGTTTTCAGGTATTGCGTACTAATGAAGAGTTGGTTCTTATTCATTATTTATCTACCCCAGAAATTTAATGAATAGCTTGAAAGCTAATTATTGAATTTCTCTATTTGTGGAGAACAGTGAAAGATCACTGTTCAGAAAGTGAAGATCATTGAATTCCACATAAGTTTCTGTGTGTATTCACTTGAACATAGAAATAGAATTACTTTAACCATGCATGTCCTCATGCATTTTTCTTTTTGCCATAATGGCTTTCTGCCACCATTTAAGCACTTTAGAAGGTGGGCATGTTGTGAAGTCAAGACAGTCACAAACCAAGGAGCTTAAATACATGTATTTGTAGTATCACATATCACCTTAACACAGCTGTGAAAGAATCAAGGTTCTGAAGAAACTGGCTGGTATCCTGGTTAAACGGCTCCTGATATGACTGTCCTTTCAATGCACAGCTACAGCTGCTGGGCTCTGACAGTTCTAAGGTGCTTCCTGAAATTCTCCCGGCTGTAGGTCGAGTCCTACTTTTCAAAACCCTGAGCATGGAAATCTGAATACCTGGAGCCTATTCCCCTTGGGAGTTTGTGGCTCAGGTGACTAGGCAGCTTTAAACTGGGATGTTGTTTTTTAACAGCAGAAACAGAGCGAAACAAAAGGGAAAAATAAGAGGGAGGTAAGATTTAGTGCAGTGGAAGGGCTGTGATGAACAGGTCCTGCCATTCCTGAGGCTTGCCATTTCCCTGGTTTAACTGGCTCAGAAGCTCAAGCAGGTTGCTGCATCTGTCAGTCTGCCTGACAAGACCAGAGGGATATTATTTAACTATTTGTGGGCCTTTTGATGTCTTGCTTCCCTGTACTGGCAAAACAAGTACTGTAACTTGGCTTAAGCTTCTTCACAGCTAATACTGAAAGCATTAAATGATTCCACGTATATTTCCAGCACGGGGCTTGTTTTGAACTATTGTGCTGTTTCTTCTGATGGACCAAAACCTAAATTACTAGGTATATACAGTGAGCAGTCTGATTACATGCTGTATATATACATATGCATATGGACATATAGTATATTCCAGGATGAACATAAGGATCTTACAGAAGATTTGGTTTGTCATAGCATCTTCTAACTCTCCTCTTGCTGTCAGGGGAGCAGGAGTGGTATCCAGTGACCAGTCAAGAACAGCAGCTCAGTCTTGAAATAATAAAATAGTTCTATTGCTAAAAAAAATTTTTTTGGGAAAAAGAAACAAGCAAAATACAATGCAACTGCCTGGTAGCACTGAGCTGCTGGAGTCTGAATCGGAGCTTTACAAATAGGAGGAATTAAAAGGAAAAAGACCTTATGATTTAATTTAGGCTTTCATTCTTCTCAGAAGGAAGCTTCAATAATTTTAAATTATCGTGGTTTAATAGCCCATTTTTAGAACTAAACTATTAAAGACCATATTCGTGGCATTTGTGATGTCCTAGCTCAGCAAAGCATTTGGGCATATGTCACATAAAGCATGTGATTATTTTCACTCTTCATTAGCTATATGCTTTTCCAGCCTCACTTCTCCGAAACCATAATCTTTTAGTAGCATAAATGTGTTTAAGTGCATTGACACTGAGGTTTTTTGCTTTCTGGGTGTTTTGTTTGCCTGAAAAGTCCGAGGTATATGTTCTATTGTGCATAGCCAAAAGAGGCTTGCAAATGTCATTACCTGATAGAGAAACTATTGAGCAAATGGATGGTTGTCTTATGACTGTGTATGCCGTCCAGAGGGTATATGATTTTACTTATAAAAATGTTGTAGAAGCATATGCAAGCATGGTCATTTGAACAAATATTCTATCTTTGAGTATTAAAAATAATCTTGGGCTTTAAAAAGTATTTCTGGAAACTTTTAATGATCAGTTTCAGAACTGTCCCATTCTCCCCCACTCCCCCATACCCCCAGTGCTTTATTCTTGTGCAGAAAGCATTTGGAGAGTGGGATTATTAAAAAAAAAGAAAAAGAAAAATCATCCTTGAACCAAACTTGTGCAGAAAAACCTCCTGTGGTAAGCAGCACATTCATCTGGGGAAAAAACAGAGCTGAGCTATTTATTTATCTTTAATTATAAGTGGTTAAACAAGGAGAATAGACTTACAGTTCCTACTGAACTTAAAAAGACTGTGATTTGTGCCAGCTAAAATTAATTAGTAAGGAATTTTTAATTCCAGCATCCCAGGCCAAAAATCTATTCCTTGATAAAGATGTCCCCGTGGAATAGAGTTATGAGATCAGATTAGAAGGACCTTCATAACACTTGAAACTTGTACTTTGCACAGCAATGCAAAGAGCATGCCTAAAATGATTTGGTTTTGGTGCTGGAACGTAAGCTCACAGCTGACCAGATGGGGCCCAGCCTGCCAAATGGAAGAACACAAGATTCCTGAATGTAAGTGGAAGATTTGGAGGTGGAGAAGTATTGAGGGCTTTTTAATCTGGAGTATCAAATTGTTCTCCTGGAGTTGTTTGTGAACCTGAAATGATAAAATAGCTAATGCTATCGATTTGACCCAGGGAATTACAGACCAGTCAGTCTCACCTCTGTGCCTGGCAAAATCTGGGAGCAGATTCTCCTGGAAGGCATGCTAGAGCACATGAAAAACAACAAGATGCTTGGTGACAGCCAGCATGGCTTCACTAGGGGAAAATCCTGCCTGACCAATTTGGTGGCCTTCTATGACGGGGCTACAAAAGTGATGGACAGGGGTGGAGCAGTTGACATCATCTATCTGGACTTGTGCAAAGCGTTCGACACTGTCCCACATGACATCCTTGTCTTTAAATTGGAGTGTCATCAATTTGATAGGTGGACCACTCGGTGGATAAAGAACTGGCTGGATGGTCACACTCAAAGAGTTCTGGTCAACGGTTCAATGTCTGGCTGGAGACCAGTAACGAGTGGTGTCCCTCAGGGATCGGTGTTGGGACCGGTCTTGTTTAATATCTTTGTCGCTGACACGGACAATGGAACTGAGTGTGCCCTCAGCGGGTTTGCTGATGACACCAAGCTGTGTGGTTCTGTTGATACGCTAGAGGGAAGGAATGACATTCAGAGGGACCTTGACACTTGACTTGTGAGATGGGCTGATGCCAACCTCATGAAGTTTAACCATGCCAAGTGCAAGGTCCTACACCTGGGTGGGAGCAATCCCAGGCACAGCTACAGGTTGAGCAAAAAGGAAATTCATGGTAGTCCTGTGGAGAAGGACTTGGGGGTGTTAGTCAATGAGAAAATGAACATGAGCCAGCTTCAGTGTGCGCTTGCAGCCCAGAAAGCCAACCATATCCTGGGCTGCATCAAAAGGAGTGTGACCAGCAGGTCAAAGGAGGTGATCCTGCCCCTCTACTCTGCTCTCGTGAGACCTCACTTGGAGTACTGTGTGCAGTTTTGATGTCCTCAACATAGAAAGGACATGGTACTGTTAGAACAAGTCCAGAGGAGGGCCACGAGGATGATCAGGGCACTGGAGCACCTCCCATATGAAGACAGGCTGAGAAAGTTGGGGCTGTTCAGCCTGGAGAAGAGGAGGCTGCGTGGAGACCTCATAGCAGCCTTCCAGTATCTGAAGGGGGCCTACAGGGATGCTGGGGAGGGACTATTCATTAGGGACTGTAGTGATAGGACAAGGGGTAACGGGTTAAAACTTAATCAGGGGAAGTTTAGATTGGATATAAGGAAGAAATTCTTTCCTGTTAGGGTGGTGAGGCACTGGAATGGGTTGCCCAGGGAGGTAGTGAATGCTCCATCCCTGGCAGTGTTCAAGGCCAGGTTGGATGAAGCCTTGGGTGATATGGTTTAGTGTGAGGTGTCCCTGCCATGGCAGGGGGTTGGAACTAGATGATCTTGAGGTCCTTTCCAATCCTAACTATTCTATGATTAATTACCTGCTGCTGCTTCCCTCTTGTCTACTTAAAGTAGAGGGGCACAAAGCACTTGTGATAAAAGCCATATTAGTTGTTTCTTACTCTTTAAACCTATTTTCCCTAATTTTGTCAGATTAGGGCATTTTTCTCAGAGGTGTGGGTAGTAACTAGGGAAGGCACAGTTTCACTGTGAAAACCAATAGTGAATGGTAGATATAAAGTATTTAAGATACTTTTTTGTGAAAATATGAATCTTTTGGCTGATTGATTTCAAACATTTTCCCCCTCAGAATAATTTGCAACACTAGGGTAAAAAGATCAGAGACTTTAAAGAAAAGTAAAACTGCATTAGTTTGAAGCAGGCACTGTAAATATTAAATATTTGCTTAATCTATTGCAGTTGGGAGTAAAGGACTGTCACTGTGCTGATATGTAAGTATACTGTGGCCAGTGAAATTCGTGTTGATGACTTTGACTAGTGTCAGGCCTGCAGAGGTACAAGCTGCAAAAAGAAACTGGGAGGAGTCCTGTGGGCACTTATGCGTCCGTAGGGTGGCACATTCATGAAGGATGTGGAAAAAATACATTGCTTGACATTAAGTTAGTTGATTTTCATGTTAGTTATTCACCATCTAGGATTGTACCTTCATAGGGTTTTTCAATTTTTATTAGCTTAATCTTTAGTATTTTGCCTGAGTTTTGCTGCTTTATGTTGTTTTCAAATAGTGGTCATAATTTCTACAAAGATCACTGAGGTGATTTGTGCAAGAACTCCATGCATTGTGGAAGATAGTAAAGATAGAAAGAAATGTAACATGAAACTTGATAGAAGTGACAAGCTCAAATGGAAGAGTACTCCAAGTATCTATGGAGCATGGCAGGTTTTAGTTTTGCTTTAACCCACACAGTTATTTTGAAGTTGACAATGAGGACTCCCAGTCACAAGATTGAAACCTCAATTAAAACAAACTTCATGCAGCAAAGACCTTCCTATTTTGACTATGAAACCTGTAAGGCAATTGTTTTTTTTTCTAAATGAGAGAATATAGTGTGTCTAAATATGTTTGTGGGGTTATTTTACATAGCCTGAGTTTGCTTTTAAATAGTAGCTTTCTTTTAAAGAAAAGTGAAGAATCTTTCCAGAAGAAAAGGAGGAGAAATGCCTTACCTGTCCCAGTTGATTCTGCATGCACAGGCTTGGAAAGATTCAGAAACAGAAGCCTAGCATCTTGCATTGCCTGGCTTACTTCAGCTGAAATTTGCTTTTTTAAAAATTTCTGTGGTCTTTGAATGAGAAGGGGGGGGAAAAGATGTTTTGATACAGAATTTGCATGGTTTGAGATGTAAATCAAAACCTTTGGCAAGATAGTTGAAGGTAGTAGCTATTTGGCTAACAACCTTGTCCGATTTATTTATATGAAAGATGATTGCAAATAAAGAGTATGGAGAAATCCACCCTTGAAATAATTTTATTCAGATTGGATGCCTATTTTGTATTTTTCCCCTTGGCTTCCCTAAGGGAGTGTGTCAATGTGTGTTTCATCCTTCAGCCTTATCTTTGGCTTTTAATTGATCAAAGTTTTGATAATTGTTCTGTACTAGCTCTTTATTTTGTTATTTGCAGATTGTCTTGGTGCTTTGAGAGAGAGAAGTTGCCTTTCTGGGGGGTAATATGTCTATGAGCATTGCTGTAAGCAGCTGATGGTCATTGAGATTGACCTTGCGAGGGAAGTGTATCTATAGCCCTGGAACAGGAAGGATGTTCAGCCAAAATGACACGTGGAAATAGCTTGCCAGTGGTCTAATCCCTTGTTTTGTGAGAGTATCCTACAGCATAGCACAAACACTGAACTCACAACGCTCATGCTGGTCACAAACTTGAGTATGAAAGCCATTTTTAGTGTTCCAGTAAGACCTTTTTAATGTTGACTTGTAAATGGCTTTGAGAACTCCTAGTTGGGTCTCCTAGTTTAAGGCATACCGAGAGTCTCTTGATGCTACTACTGAGTAGCCTACTTTGCATTATACGTGTACTTCTGTAGTTGAAATTGTGTAAGAGTCACCACATTGATTGTACAAGGGCTACCAAAGAGCTATCAGAAGCTTTACCATATCAGCAATGAAGTGGCTTTTTATTGGCTGGAAAAATCCATAGTTGGGTCAATTTGATGAACTCTACTTTGTGATTGATCTATTAAATTGAAGAAGAAATGGGAAAATATGCAAAATCTTTATGTTCTTTTTTAAAACTTGTTCAGGAGTTTGTTTCTGGTTCAGTTTTTGGTTTTTTTAAGGACAATATTGTTTTACTTTAAGGCACAGCTAAACTTCGGTTTTAACAAGGTAAAAAAATCAAGGTGCGAGATGTACCTTTTAAGTTCATGTCTGATGAAATATTGTGTCTGAGTAAAAGGTACTTTTTCCATCTTATTTTTCACCCCAGAAAAACAAAAATGCTGAAAAAGCTGTAAAGCACCAAATGCAAAGTGAGCTTTGTAGAACATGAAGACAGCTCTAGCAACCACCAAAGTATTCGTCTTTTTCCCTATTAGAACTGTCACCTGTGGAAGTTCAGTACTTCTACCCCCATCTCCAAACACATTAAAAAATGTATCTTATTCTTCTTATGTAACTTTGCTTCATTAATATATTGGAATATAATCACTATGAAATTCCTCTTCCAAGGGTTCTTTTTTCTTGAAGTTTCATATTCATCCTTCCAGTCTGTAGAAAATACATTAAATTTTGGACTTGTTATTAGAAAAGAGGCTGTTGTGTTCTTCTGTGACATGTTAAGTTCTCAAAGACGTAAAGCAGACAGGAGAATACACGTTTTCTGTAATGCTGGGTGTGCTAGCTGACCTCTGCATGCAGTAGATGGTTTTCCATTTTCCCCTGAAATCAAGATATTTTAGTAGATAGTGCTTAAATAAATCAAACGAGGCTTCAAATTATGTAAAACCTGACTAATTATTTTAAATTAAATTACAATGTCCACTTCAGCATTCCTGGCATAATTCAGTTGTAATGCTCATCTGAGCTGTAATGTCTCTTCTGTGCATTTGGGCTGCTTGAATAAACTCATGGCTAGTGTAGTTTTTGGGTAATGTGTTCAATGAAGGCAATTTTTGTATTTCTAAGCCAGCTAGAAGATCAAGGCCTGTGACCTGGAGAAAAAGGAGGCAAATCAGAAGGTGTACAGACATGGTTTTAGTTTCTAGAAAGTATCTTATTAATTACATGTTAGTGCACAGTATTACAAGGTAACTTGTAGTCTTCCTGTTCAGATGATTTGGAACTACGAACTTCTAGTTGGATATGCTTTTGTTTGGCTGCTGCAAACTTCCAGAATGAATTTGAGTGAAAGTGAGCTTTTCCAATGCACATAAACTCTCTAATACTTTAGGATCTCACTAGTGAGCCAACTTAGAATGGTTCTTTTGGGTAACATACTTTGAAAAAGGGGTCACTGATGAAATCCACTGGGGAATGACAGATGTATGACAGCACATGCACAGTGATCATCTACACAGTGGTAACATTTTGTTTTTTTCTTAAGGAGAAACTGTTTTTTTTTCTCCTTGCTTTAACCTGCCTTAAACCTACTGCTGCTTGTAGAGAAACACAGGTTTTGCACAAAAATATGTCAGTTATCAGTCTGATATAAAGGATAAAATCTATAATAAATGTGGTATTTGATGAAATGGCTATTGAGTAAAAACAGTCAAGTAGAAGGTGTATCTCTGAGCCTTTTGCCTTCATTCATTCATGCCAAGTATTGCATTCTTAAGAACTGGCCTGTGCTATTGCTGCTTACTCCTTACATCAGGGGATGCTGTTGTGCACATAGGGGTGGTACAGATAAGTATGAAGGATTCATTACTTCCTATGTTGTATGCTTCTACACTTCAGCTTTTTTTAAAAATAGCAAATCCAATAAGGAACAAATCCACATGGCAGAAGAGAAGGAAAGTGGAAGTAGAGGCTTAACAAACAATGAAAAGCTGCTCATAGTTTATACTGAGAGTTTTCAGCAGGAAGAAGGAGATTCCACTGAATCTGTGCTGTGCTACTAGATAATTAACGAATGCTCCTTGGTCTTTAAAACAAAGACAATTATATCTGGGAGTGTAAATTCCAGACAAACTGCTTGATGAGCCTCCCACTTTGCTTAGAGATAAAGGCCGGGGGAAAGGGTCCACTGAAACTGCATCCAGGCACAGTGCCTCCAGCACTGTTTTCTTATTTCTTTCTTTTTAATTCATATTTTGTTTTCATCTAGACTAAGAACATTGTTAAAGTAGTATTTAATTTAATTACTGTCAAATATGCAGCATCCATAATTAGCTCAGGTTCTATATGTGTAGCTTTCTAGTCTGCCTGTTTTTGCTGAAGCTTAATGGGGTGCATAACTTCTTCAAAGTTGCTCTCAGGTATTAGGCTGTATGTATGGAAGCAGTGGAAGTAGTTTCTTGTCCTCCTGTACAATTTAATTAACTGAAGTTTTGCAAAACATTAAAACATATGCCACAGAGTAGGGTTACACAGAATGATTTAAATTCTTTTTTCAAGACTGATCTATGAGTACATCAGAACTGTACTAGATAACTCCACTGAAGACCTAGTGAATGTCCTATGACTTGCATGATTCTGAAGCTTGCTCTTCTGAATGGCCTGTTACCCTTTGCTTTCTCTTTTCCTGCAAAGACATCAAAACCACAGGCAAGGGAATGGAAGCAGATGTGCCTTACCCCTTGTAATGTGCTGTACAGGAGGAGGAGCTGTAACTGGAAATATTCGGGGGAATGTCACCAGGGAACACCTAAGAAAGGAAATGCCACTAGCACCAAAATATGTTGGTTTTTGTTTTCGTACAGTATTATCCAAGCTTTGCCCTCATGATCACTTAGCTCTGCAGCAATATGTTCTCTATAACTGTTACACTGGAGCTAACAAAGCTTTCTGTGAGGGTTTGACAATCCTGGTGTGCCCAGATCCAAGGGAATGCAGGCTATCATATAAGAGAGTCTGGTCACTGTTCCTAATCATATGGTTTAATTTCAGGTAGTCCTGCAAGGAGCAGGGAGCTGGCCTTGATGATCCTTATGGGTTCCTTCCAACTTAAGTTGTTCCATGATTCTGTATGCTTCCTGAGTCAGGAGTGTACTTTGGCATTCTTCAGGTGGGGTATTTCAACAGCTATATTAGTTATGGATGTAGAAAGCCATTATTGATACCTCAGTTCCAAACTATGCTTACATATTAATGGACCATGAACACTAAAGCAGTATGGTGCTGTGCTGTTCTCTTATGAACTATGGTTTTCTTCCATGTGTGTGCACTCTGTACCTTGTGCCTGTCCCACACAAGAGCTTGCTTTCCATGGTGGTCAGTTGAGTACAGGACAGCTTTTCTGCCCCTGCTCCATCATTGCGTCCATGCTCTGAAAAAGTGTCTGCATAATCTTGTATACTCTAGAATCATACAAGATTTGTCTGATTATTTAAATTATAATGTTAAATACTGTTAATCTTTGTATCTACATGACATCAAGAAAATCAACAGGAAATGTCTGGTGATGCTTGTCCCTTTTTGTTTCATTACTGTTAATTCTCAGGATCTGTTGCAGCAATTTCTAAAGCCCTTCTCAATCTAACCAAACTTTTCTTCTCAAGTTTCTCAGCATACTTGTCTTTGCTGCTGATGCCATCTCACTTGTTCAAACAAGCTTAGTGATCAAAGTTAATGAACCATCATGGTATGGATTGGAAACTAGAAATAAAAGACCAAAGAAAGAGAAAGACCATTTCTGTGCCCAGGAAATGTCTCTGCAGAACAGATTCATAGAGAGGATCTTGACAAGAGTCATGATGGTTTTACTCCATTAGATAAAGGCTCCAGCGACTGTGACCCTATTTTTTTCATTTTCCTCATGGTGCTTTCAGGCTTTTTGGACACCCTCTTTGTCTCTTGGCTTGCGTAAGTGCTACAAACCCTCTTAGATTATTGCCTCTACAAGCACCCTGTAAGTCTGTCCTGCTTTAGCTGCTTCTTATTGCTAGTGACTTGAGGAGATGTTGTTAACCAACATAAAATTAATTATTCTTCTTCATTGATTCAGCTGCTGTAAGCACTTGGGCTTACTTCTCTCATTTCCCACCCGTAACTTCTTTTGAAAACCAAAGCTCTATTGTATGCCTTCAGTGTTCCCTTTCCACTTTTAAGAGAGTAAGTTGAAAAATTGTTTGGTTTTAGAAAATAAGGGGAAATATTCACTAAAAGGCAATTGTATAGCTAAGGTAGGGGTCCTAAATCTCAGCAGCCTTTAACACATAAAAAGGGGAAAGGAAAAAAATGAGCCCATGAGCCATAATGTGAAGTATCTGTGGTACTAAAAACAATCCTGCCAAACACTCATGAATGATGCTCACTGTAGCAAGTAGTGCAATTGTTCCTGATGCTGGTGAAAGGCTGTGGTCTGGCAGCCTTGAGGAATGAAGTCTTCTCTTTTTATTAGCTAGGCAAGTTTCCCAACACACATGGCTTGGTCAGCCTCCTGCTTAAACCCTGGTCTGAAGAGGGAGGGATAAGCTTTCTCTCAGGATAACAGGCAGTTCAGTTTTCACAGCTCACATAATTCTTGCTTCTATTTGGAGTCTGCCAGTGAGTGAGGAGGGAGAGAGTTTGCAGGAAACCGTAGCCCTAATCCACCAAACTCCGAATTTGTATCAGAGGACCACCTCGCTGGGAGCAAACTGTACTCCTGCCTTCCACTTCCATTTTCACTCATTCCCCACCTCCCTCCAAGCCTGCTGTCTAGGAACAGCTTCTATCAGGCTAGAGGTTGCTTCACCTTGTCACTGGTGACAAATAGTGTCTCGCCTTTTGTCTCCTTACCCCAGGGCTTCCAGGCCTGCTCTGACTGAATACTTAATCCTCAACAACAAGCACGGGTTTACCCAGTGGGCAAGGTCTCTAAGTCCAGCTCACATTTATTCACACTCTAAAATAAATGCAGAATCATTCTTAATGTCTTCTGCAGTCTATGCCCATCCTTCAGATGAAGGCTGACAACAGATCAGTTGTGGGTTTTTTTCAGACACAGGTCATTGGAGCTTCAGGACTTAAGGACTTCCAAAGGAACTGACCCAAATGAACAAGACTCTGCCCTTACACTAAAAGAACTATCAGCAGTACAAGATGTGATTCACTTTGTGGACAAGGTCCTGTGGCAGGTAGGCCTTGTGGTACGTTTCACGGTTGTTTGTGAGCAGCCACTATTTGTGACAGCAGTGCACTACTAGTGATTAGACTGCAGGATGTGGATTTGTTCAGGATCTACCTATGGGTTTCACCAGGTACCAGCACCAGCAGTGTTGATAGTTGTAGCAGGAGTCCCGGCTGGCAGAAGGTGGCCCATCAGCTGCTTGCATAAGCCCCAGTACCATGTGGAAAAACCTTGTACTCCTACCAGCACAAATACCATGATTTGGTCTGCTCAGGCCAGTTGGAGCAGTCAAATCAGGCAGCCTTAGCACCTTCTGTGCAGGAGGCAGTAGGGCTGTGTGTAACATGGCCTCTGTTATACAAGAGGGATGCGATGTGCTCTTCAGCATACTGTTCCTGGCAGCTGTTACTTTAACATCAAGTAATGGACAAGGAGTTGACCATTACTGAGACTATGAACTGCACAAGCAAGCTTGCAAAAGTCAGACCAGATCTGGAGGTTTTCTGGCGCCTTGCTAGTCACCTTTTGTCCTGCATCAAAGTGTACTTCCTTGAAAGCGAAGTATTGTCTGAAATGTTGTCTTCTCTGGCTGCTAAGCCGGTGGGTCCCGAGGTACTTCATACAACTGGTATCTTCTGATACAGCTTCAGCTGAAGGAGTCCTGTGAGTAAAGAAGCTCGGGAGCAATTCCCGCTGAAGCCGGGTGCTCCTAGTGGGCCCGGTCACCTTGTTGGATGGGCCCCACAACCGCGTCAAACCGTGGGTCTCAGCGCAGGCAGAGGTCGGGCCTGCTTCCCGCATCTTCCCTTCCCCTGTCCGCGCTCGGAGGCTGCGGAGGCTCCCGGTGTCTCCCCGGAGGGCGGCGATGCGGGGTGCTGGTGCGGCGGGGGGGGGGGGGGGGGGGGGGGGGGGGGGGGGTGCGGGGTGTGTGTGTGTGTGTGCGCGCAGCTCTCGCTAGCGCTGCTTGTGGTCACAGCCAGGCAAGCTCACATCCCATCTGGATCACGCTCGCGCTCTCCCTTCTGCTTCCCTACCATAGAGTTGCGCTGGAAACAGAAGATAGAGGGAGTGTAGGAGCTTCGCCATCTCCAAGCGATCTACATTGGGAAAAACATGGAGTCCGCTCCGGCAGCCCCTGATCCAGCAGCCAGTGAGCCGGGCAGCAGCGTCTCCGAGGCGGCCGCCGGCGCCAGGGACACCCCGGTGAACCTGGAGTCCGCTCGGAAAAGCGAAGCGCCGGCTTCGGTCCGCAGGCAGAGCTACTCCAGCAGCAGCGGCAGCAGAGGTAGGGAGACCTGGGGAAGGGGGAGGGGGCCGGGGGAGTGGGATCGGGGGTGGGTGGGAATAGGAAGAGGGGGGTACGAGAGAAGGGGGAAACGCTGCGATTTAATCCCCTGGTTTATTGCTCGTGCGTGCGGGAGCCGCGCACGCAAACAAGCCGCGCTCCTACCCCCCGCCGAAGCTTGCAAACTTTTATAGCTGCTCCTAATTGCTGCGGGAGGAGGGACGAATGCGATGGAAATATCGAGCGGTGTTTGGGGCTTTTCTGGCTCTCTGGGTTATTGCCTCCCGTCTCCGGATGGGTACCGTGCCCCTGAAATTACATAATTTTATAAATATATAAAGCAGCAGCAGGAGTATTGGGATTGAAGGGAACAAACTTTTAAAGCTGCAGCGTCCTTCCTCCCCCCGTTCTCCCCTTCGTCTGTCTCCTTTTGACAGTTCTCAGCGGGTGCGCTGTGGCTCGTTGTGAATGGGGGATCTGTGATTGCACCGGAGGGTTGCGGGTGACTTACTCTCCTGCGCGCTGTTTCCCCCCTCCTAATTCATATAAGTGTATCGTAAAAATCATTTTCCTGGCGGAGCGGAGGGGCTCGGAGCTGATGTTTCTTGGAGGCGCACAACTTTGCGGAGGGTGTCTCTGCTCCTCTGGGTTCTCCTTCGCTTCCCCCGTGCTCCCGCCGAACAAACCGCTACAAACAAACAAACAAACAAGCCAAGGAGCCCCCCTTTCCCTGCTCCTGCCCTTTCCACCTCTCTCCTGCCTCAGCCCGCGTTTGGGAGCCGCACGGGTCGGCTCTGAGGCTCTCGGTTGAAGTTTGCCGTTGGCTCGATCGTGGCCGTGCTGCCCGGTGGAGGGGCGCGGAGCGGAGGTGCAGGGAGCCGAGCGGAGGGGCAGGGGGCGCGGGCACCCGCTCCGGCCGTGGCACGGTGAGGGGCGCCGGCTCCAAACACCGCCGGAGTTTGCCGACACGGAGGGAGGAGGCTGCCGCTTTAATTACTTGTAAATAATTTATGAAGCGTTGCTCCTACAAGGGGGGGAGTGCGCTAGAGAGGCTTCGTTCGCTAAAATCACTTGATGATGGGGAGAAATGAATTAAATAACGCGATGTCACAATACAAGCGGCGGCTGAAAGACGTGTCGGGCGGAGGAAACTCCGTGCCCGGTGGGAGCGGCGGCCCTGCTGCGGCCGAGGCCGGAGCAGCGATACTCGGCCGCTGGCGTGCGGAGCGCGTCCCTCCTCGACCGGAGGGATTTGGGGATGTAGGTTGGAATATGGCTGATGATGTGTTGGCTTGTGTTTTACAGTATTTTTCCCCTTTTGGCCACACCCCCTCCCCCTTCGCAGGCAGCTTCCCACTCAGGGAATCCGCGTACAGTAAAAGCCATCGAGATGACACACGCCGAAACGTTTAATTAGAGGCGCTTTGCGGGCGGGGAGCGCGGTTCGGCGGGTGCCGAGGCGGGGGGGAGCGGGGCAGGGCCGGGCGGCCGCGGGCGTGTGTGCAGGGAGCGTTCGGCTGCGCGGGGAAGGGGGGGGGGGGTATATTTAGAGCTTGAGAGAGTGGATTTGGAATGCAAGCGCCTTATGTAACGAGGTTAATCAGAAACACGGGAGGAAATTTCTTTAATGTGTCGGGGAGTTTGGTGCATGTTTGCGGAGTGGCTGTAGTTCGCTGTTGTTACACAACGACAGCCCCCCCTCCCCGCCATCCTTCACCGGGCCGAGGGCTCCGGCGGTGCGGGCAGATGGTACTGCCGGGCAGCGGGGCCGGGCTTCGAGAGGAGGAAGTGGGGTGATTTTGGGATCCCATAAATTATGTAACGCTCGGCAGTCATTCCTGTATGGATGCGAAAAGGAAAGGGGGGGCGGGGGGGGCGCTTCGTAGACCAGGCAGCTCTGGTGGTGAAGGCGTCTTTTCTTCGCGGTCCGGAATTTCTAGGCTTTGGTACTGCTAACCTGCTGACCCAAATGCCCCTCCTCCTCCCCCCCCCCTCCCCCCCGAATTCGGCGGGGAAGGAACGGGAAGGGGGGGTCCGGCAGCGGGCTCGGGCTCGCCGCACGCGGGCGGGCACTGGGTTGTGTAACAGCCGGGTGGAAGAGGAAGGTCAGTGATGGAGGAAGGCATCCGTGAGCAGGCGAGGGGATGCTGTGGCTGTGCAGCTCTCTGAGGGAAATAAAGCTTCCGGCAGTACCTGGCTTGAAGGGCTTGCTGGGGAGGGAGAGGGGAGAAGGAGAGGGGCACGGATCTGGAGGGAAGGGGAAAAAAAGAAACTGTTTGGGTTCTTTCGGGTGATGTAATGGAGTTGGCAGAAAATACAAGTCTACTCCTAGAGTGCAAACAGTAAGGGAATGGAGCTGGCATCCTGCACTCATGTTGCATGAATTAGCGTATGGGAAGTAAATGGAACTACACACAGCAGACCCGCTGATGGTGCCTTTCTGATGGTTCCAACCTGAACAGGGAAAACTGTGCGGGAAAACATGACAACATGCACATCTTGGCCTCCTTGAAACCAGGACTTGACAGATTAGCTGTTAGGTGTCCCTATGGACTTGGAGATTCCCCCCCCCCCCCTTAAAAAAAGCCGTTGAAATAGAATTTGATTTCTTGTCTTTTTTAATTTATTTTTATTTATTTTTATATGGCCCTTCATCTCCTATGGCAACAGCATGACTTTAATGCCTGATCAGTATAGGTGAAATTATTTTTTAGAACAGCTCCTATATAAGCTTATGTATGTTGAGCTGTGTATTGAGTTCAAGAATTGATTGGGTGGCAAAACTGCAGTGTTTGGTAAGCTGGTAGAGCTGGACTGTGCAATTTCTGTGGAGGAACAGTACAGATCTACAGATACTTAGATATAGGTACACGTGTGCACCCCTCTAACTGTAAAAATCCTTATTTTTGACTTAGCAAAGCTTTTAAACCACTAGAAAGATTTCCCTCATATCCCTTATTTTCATAGCTTTACCTGCTGCAAAGATGCTTTGCTACTTCAGAGTTTTCAACAACCAGTTTACAAATGGAAGAAGCTGTAGAATATATTCTTAAATGAAGCTTTAGTTATTATAATGCCAGCATTTCAAAACACTTCATTGCCTGATAAACAAGCCTGTTTGGAGCACCAGATCCTTACATACCTTGATTTGTATTTTGCAGGGGTTATACTGTTTGTGTTGCTGTGTCGAAAGCTTAACTAAAAGCATAAATTTAGGAGTTACCCAAAGCACCTTTCAAAAGGAGAATTGTTACCTGATTTATTTAGCATACAGGATTGTGAATGCATACCTATGTGTATCAGGAAATAACCCACAGTCTGATACCGAAAGTGAGTGTTAGAAAATTGACACTCTACATGGGAAAAGCAGGAAATGGACAAAAAGCCTGATTTGCCCTCAAAAGGATATTTTTTTACTGCTGATACTAATTCTTAAGATTTTTCTTAAGGGCAGTCACTGTCCAGCAGGTTGAATTTCAGTATGTGTGTTTTCTGCAACAAGGGTTTGTGGCTTGCTGTGGTTAGTAGATGGAATACTTTGCTCACCAGCTCTGGCCCTGGACTGTGACTGTGAAGTGCCATTCGTTTCACTTTGCAGGCTTTAGCCTCCTTAGAGTTCTATGCTGCAGTCTAAGGCTTAATGTTCCACTCGTCCCCTTAGAAATAGTTGTAATTGAATAAATGATATTTTAATAGAGAACTATTATCTCATTAAAAATGAAAAGTATACAAAATGCTTTTTAATCTGATAAAAATTGCTCTGGTTTTTGGAAGCGAGCTCTTGGTCTCAGTGGTAAGTCAATCGAGAGAGGATGTCTTGCCAAAACATTTAACGGCAGCTCTTGCACACAGCATCTTCCCGTGATGTAAATATTTTTACGATGCTTTGTATTTAATAACAGAAACCTGCAGCTATGTAGGTGCTTGTTCTTGGTTTCTCACTGTTGAGGTACTGAGTATTTGCTGTTTTCCAGAAGCCTTTGGAATTTATTATCTTGGCATCTATTCAGCCTGATGCTTTCTCTACTGGTAGATGGGGGGAGGGTGGGCTCACTTTTAATGTTTTGTTTTAATCTGGGTGATCCTCCCCAAGTGGGGACGTAACATCATTAATAGTGACATCAGTAGGTTTGTGGTATTCTTGTCTTTAACAAATCCTTTATTGCTATATTTTCTCCCTTTCTGGATTTAGCCTATTCCACGGAGCAGAGTCATGATACAAAATTGTGTGTGTTGTTTTCAGGAGGACTCTGGATTTTATAAATCTAGATGTTTTCTGTAGATCTTTTGGGTTGCCTTTGTCATCACTGAGGGCTATTCTGCATGCACCACTGATTTAGTCCTATTTTGGTAGATGATATGTGCTATGAATCCCTTAAAGGACAACACTGTTTTAAATGCTTGCAGCACAGGAGCAGTAACAGCAGCAGTATGTTGTTCTCTTAGGAACAATGCAGTTCTCTTACTTCAGTAAACCGTAACCTATTCTCTTATTTTATTTGCTTGAGAAACATCTCAGGAGCTCATAAACCAGTATGTAAATACTGTTATCACTCAAGCAAATGCTGTAATTTTAGTAAATAAAGAACGTGTTTTGTAATGGAGATTAATGGGCTGTGTGACAATTTCAGTTTGGGGTATAGCACTGAGTTTGAATGAAAAGGGCAATTTCAGCTTTGGGAGGTTGTCTGATTTTTTATTTTCTTTTTTTTTTTTTTCCCTTTTCTCTGAGTATTTGTTTTCTAAGCTACAAAAATGTGTGCTGGGGAGAATCTGGAATGGCTCAGTTGATCTCGGTGGATTTAATCGGAGAGCTATCCTTGTGAAAAGAGAAGGGAAAAACCCCAGCCTCATTTTACATTACTGTTACTTGTATCACTAGTGAAGCTAATTCATGAAGAGGGGATCTTTTCTCTGCTGAAACATTTTGGAGTGTGTTTTCAGTGACACACAGTTGTAAAAACAGGTGTGGAAAATAATAGAAGAAAAACTAAATAGAACTGGGGGTCTATCTACATGCACTGGCGAGTCTGGGTGCTGTGTAATTTAAGGGTTATCTGCAAACTCTGTGTTTCCTTGCTTCTAAATCCCAGGCAGATTCACAGGAGCTGTCAAGATGGAACAATACACTTGACCTAAGGTCTTCCATTTCTGAACTGCCAGGTCATTGTAACCTCTGCTCTCTGTCCATCCTAGACCATTTAGCTCTAGGCACCTGTACCATCAAAGACTCGCTGTCATCTCGGTTCCTTGGGGCAGGATGTTGTGGGGGGAGAAGTGGATGCTTCTCAAGTGGGGCTGAATATGTCTTCTGTCACAGAACAATTACCTGGACCTGAGCCAGCAAGGGAGATTCTGTAGTGTTCTGAATTCCTATGGCTTTGGTGGAAGAGGAATTTCCTACAGGTAAGGTACTGGGGAAACTTCAGGATGTGTGGAACTTTCCCCGCTTCTTATGCGGATTTGTGCTCTCTTGTTTTCTCTTCCTCTCATTCTATTTTCAAGTATCTTGTGTTTCACCTATTGCTTTGTAGCCTTGATCATCACTTCTGGAAATGTATTTTACAGAGCTGTTTTAAGTTTCAAGATTATCTATATACACACACATGCATATATATATATATAATTTTAAGTTTATATATAGGTTATATATATGTAGTTTTAAGGTTATATATATACCCAGCTGGCAGACATATCTCCTCCTTAGCTGCACGGATTCTTACAGATACATAGGCCAGGGCCCTGCAGAGCAGAGGCTAAATCCTCTCCCCTCCCTAGATCCATGCTGTAGAATTCACCTCATAGATGAATCGAACTTCATTTTAAGGGTTTTAGCTTTTTTGGCCCCAGTGTTCTGACAGGAGGCTCTTCCACAGCTTTGCTGTTCTGGTGATTAGAAATCCTCTTGTCACTTCGAACTAGCTATGCCCACGATCAGTTGGCTCGCTTGCTTCTTCAGTGTTGGTTACAAAATCTCCTTGAACTGAGAATGATGAAGAGGCTGGTATTGTATTTTGTGATAGCTGAACTAACATACTGAGCTCTATTCTCTGACTCATGGTTTAGCACTTCAGCTATCTACTGTAGATGGTCTGTGCTGATAGAAACCTGAGAATAGCTTGGGCTGTATGTCATGAAGAGTTAATTGTCTAATTTCTTGAATGTAAAGGTTGTGAATTATTCTTCATACCCTTATCTAAAGTCTCATCGAGGTGTGTTTCATTCTCAGCAACAACTGAGCTCTTCAGAGACTAAATGTATTAGGGTGTGCACTTTTCTGAAGGAATGGTGGGGCTTATTTTACAGCAGTTTAATCTATAGTTTAGCCTCACTGCACTGTTCATTTGGAAGGATCCCTAGGTGTGTTAAACACTATTGGGAACCATTTTGCTTATTACTGAAATCTAGCCAGTTCTTGTGTGGAATCTGACAGCTGTTTAATGGTGCTCAGCCGTGCTAAGCAGATCAGAACAGAAAGTGAAGAATACCATACCTGATTGAAACACTCAGAGGGATTTTGGATACAGATAATTATCTGCATTAGAATTGGGTCAAACAGCTCTATTCCTGTAGAAAATGACTAGATATTTTCAGTGGCAGTGTATGGTAAAGAAATTGGTTTGAAATACCTTCCTGAAAATGATACCCCCAGCAGCAGGGTAATCGAAGATCCGGCTGCCTACCCTATTGTGATCATCAGTTGCCTATGATCAATGGTTTCTTCAGGTGTTTCTAGATGTATTAATTGTTTGGTCCTGTGCTGGTATATGCAATCTTACAAACCAGGGGGAACCACTGGGATGTTGCAGGTCTTGCTTCATAAAGCAGATTCCTATGGAATTGCTTCTTTAAATAGTGAGTTGCATTGCTGCATGTGAAATGTGTTTGTGTTTAACAGACCTTTTATGAATGACTGTAGGGAATCTGTTGACACTAATCCAGTAGGGATGGGGGATGTGGGTGCCACAGTCTTTTTTTCTTTTGAGGATATTGGGAAGTATGGGGAAAACACATCACACTTTTCCACTTGTCTTCAATTTCACTTCCCATATAATCTAGCAAAATAGAACATAAACGGATCTGAAAAGGATGTAAAGGAACATAAGTTAAAATTCATGATTAACTGCATGTACATAAATGTTCCAGTAATCATGACCAACTGCAGAGTCTTTCATTTGTAATTTAATCTAATAATTTCCATGCACTTCTAAAGGAACACTCTATGAAGCTGGCAACTTCTGAGAAATTGCTGTGCTGTTACAAACAGCATTTGAGCTGGCATTATAACAGCATGAGAGATGGCGAGATGGAGAACAAAGTTAGCAGTTGAAACTGAGCTGAAAAAGGTTGCTAGCAGAATGTGGGAAAGCAGAGTTGGATTATGATGACCTCCCTTGTGCAATCAAATTAAACCTTTTTAAAGGTTTTTGTGGATTTTTAGTCTGTAGCTGTATTATGTCTTCACCTCGCATGGGTACATGAGATTAATGAGGCAGGTGTAGTGATCACGGAGCGAAAAGCTGTGAGGCCGCTGTTCTTTTTAAATGTTTCATTTTGTACAGGCTGTGGGATATTTACAGCACTAATTGACAATATGTCTGTGTGCTTGAGTTCTGCAACGGTTCAGATGGATTGGAAGTGTTTTAATATGGAAGCGATGGAAGTGAAAACTCCTGAATGACAGAAGGAGGCTGAATAGAACCCCCCCACTTTTTTGTACTGCTTGCCTAACAGTCCTTGGGACATGCTTGTCCAAGGGGCTGGGCTGTATGAAGAATGCTGAAGATACGGCCAAGGAGGCTGTAGCTGAAAGAATAAAACATAAATAAAAACCTCAAAAAGCAGAGGTAAACCATTTGGCACAAGTGCTATCAAGTATGCATCCTACAGCAGTGCCAACTCCTCACATAGGAGAGAGGAATTTTTTTCCATAGTTATGTGGAAGTGTATGCCATCCACTTCTGAAATACATACAAATATGCAAAACTGCAAGCACCATGGGGAAGACTTAAATTATGTATTAGTCGAGCTTGACTTGACTGTTTTGGCACTGAAGCAAGGTCTGTTAGATACAGTCAGGGATAAAACCAAGGCCAAGGCTTGTGAAATACAGATTATAGGTTTTATTTTCTTCCTGTCTTGCAAGTGTGACAATACTTTAAAGCAGTATTTCCTATCAGAGTTTCTCTTCAAAGGTGGAAGTGGGTAAAAAATGCCTTTTTATGAACCAATAGATGACTTTAGCAAAGTCTACACCAAATGCAAATTAGAGGGCTGTGCTGCATTACATCTGTTAACGAAGGGCAGAACGGTAAGGTTTAAACTAGTCCTTAAACAGAGGTCTTGAGATTTGATAAAGCAAGCTAAAATACATCTTTTGTTAATACTTTACTTGAAGTAAAAAACTGTCAGCATAAAGCATCTTCTAAACTCTGTGTATATTAAAAAATAAAGTAAAATGAAACCAATCTCAAAGGAAACTAGGGCATATCAAAACCTTCTTCTTTCTGCGTCATACTTCATTTGTGTAATCTTCAGGAGAAGTTTTGTTAGTCATTTGTATTGTCATCATCGCAGTTAGGAAGGGTCCTTTATTGTCTGGGTTGTTAGAGAGTCCTTAAAAAAACTCTAATGAAGTATACTCTGAACTATTAACATCAAACGTTGAGTCATAGTGTTTCTGAGATAATAAATGGAAAAGTCTGTTAGCAAAAGCACAAAAGCAGCTCATTCCAGGGTTAATGTGTGGAGGAATAATGGATGAAGAAATATGGAGTGCTTGTGTACTTTCAGTCTCTAAGCATTTTTGCCCATCCATCAGTGGCCAAGCAGTCTTTTCACTTTGAGAGGCTTTAAAAACCAAACCAGTAAGTCATTGCTACAGATTTCATTGCCCTTCAGCACTCCTACCATTTGTAATGATTTACTGTTTTCTGCTAAAATCAGGTGTAATTTAAAAACTGAAGTAATCTGATTTTCACAAATGTGAATCTGCAAGAGATCAGGTTAAGGTTGGGCCTGTGTTAGCAGCCTGGAAGCTACCCTTGGCTACTAAAATAGTTCTGCTCTACTGGCAGAAGACTTGATCCTGTGACAGCTTCTATGGATGTTTAATACTAAGTGTTGTGAATGATTCTGTTGATGATGGTGATACTGCTTCAGTGTGCAGAGCTGGGGTGTCTGTTTAGTAAAGATCAAGGGAGAACTGCTAATAATCAAGACTTGCACTGTGAAATTTGTAAAGAAAAATGTGAAATTCTAATACCAATGAAAATTGCTTTGGAAAAAGGTTGAAGTTAACCCTTGTTTTTGAGGTAGGGATGGCTGGGTGAATAGCTGTAATTTGACAGGTGTATTGTCCTGCTATAATATTACTTGTAGGATCATACTGCGGCTGGAGAAGGATTTGTCCTTACTTAAGAACAGCTGTTAGGAGATAAGCAAGAATTTCCTCATGTACAGGACCTGAGTTGCATTTGTCTGTCACTGTACATGGAATGTGTTTGCTAACATTACTTCATGTTTAATTTTTTTTATAGCTGAAATCCTCACTCTGTTCTTAAAACAATCAGAAAGTCTCATGTGTCTCCTGATGGAGTGAAGAGAGGGAAAGGGGAACTAATTGTAGGGGCTTATGTGCAAAGAATCTAGAAAGTTGACTGTTGAGGGGCTGGCTTATTAGCATTTATCTCTGGAGTCTGGCTAGTTGTCAACGTGAGTTTATGCTGTCTTAGTTTCTTCTAGCTGGGTTTGATCATAAATGAATTTTCTTCCTTTATCTTTTTTCTTTGTTTTCTTGGTATATTACCAGCAACGTGCTCTAGTAGAAGGTGTCCCTCCCTATGCAGGGGATTGGAATTGGATGAGCTTTAAGGTCTCTTCCAACCCAAACCATTTTGTGATTCTATGATTCCACTGTACCTTTTCATTCACTCTTGGCTCTAATTCATGAGAAGTAGCACTTGTTTGGTTTTGGTTGTTTGGAGGATTTTTACCACAATATCCCACAAAAATGGCTGTGTAAGGTTAGCAGTATCCCAAAGATGCTCTAGTGGGACAAGCAGTGTAACATCCAAGGCTGTGCAAAAGGACAAGGGAATACTTTTTTTTTTCTTCCTTTTTTTAAGGGAAAAAAAATCCTTCCAAAATTTCAGCAATTTATTAAATTTCCCCAGCAGTGATTGCATCTCTAGAAACAGGCTCAAGGATTTCTGCCACTAAAATCTTTCATTGCAGTCCTCCAAAGAATGCTCCCCATATAACATTCACCTTAAACAGGGTGAGAACAAAGGGTTGTGGATGAAGCCAGGATCAACAGAGCACCTGGGTTTAAGGGTAGCCATGAACTTCCATCAGGGGCCTGTCTCAGTGCGTTCAAATGGCTGACTGACATTCCCAAGTCCACCTTCTTCTTGTTTCCAGCCCAGTTTTAAGCCTGTAGAAATGGCTTGTCACAGATCTCTGCAATTGGCATGTCTCCTCTGAATTTCTTCCACGAATCCTTTCTTTTCCACAGCAGAGGTTCAAAGCAGAATGTCTTCAAGGATTTGAGAGCAAATGATCACAAGTGGCGAGGTGGGGACTTGTGCCAATACACAGAAAATATTTGGTTGCATTGCTTTTCTTTGCACACAGCAGAACGCACACTGGAAGCAAACTCTGCTCTGGAAAGGCAGCAATAGAAAATGTAAAAACAAACCCAGAAAGGAAGTAAATGAAGCCAAAGGGGGAGCAGGGTAGTTTTGGGTAATGAACAGTAAAAGAAACATGTGGCACTTAAGGAAGAAGTGTAATGAAAGGGCACAAAGGAAAGATGACTGATTTGGAGAACAGCCTGGAAAAAAACCCAACACATTTGGAAAAGGCCTGGAGTAGTGGGGGAAGCCACGGTGTCTACTGAGGGAGGGAAAATTCTGCTTTACTGCCTCTGGACAAGTCCTGTATTGATATTCTGTAGTCTTGTCTTACTATGGAATGTAGTAAAAAGTATTTAGTGCATGGTGGGGCCTCAGCAGTTGCCTCTCTGAGACTTGCTTCAGCACCCTTTTGTTTTCTACGAGCTCTGACTAAATGCTTTTGCCATAGATGTTGTGCTAATGTGTTATATGAATTATTTGTCGTATCTTAGTGCTGTGAAATTAGAAGCCCTTTCCCACAGTGTGTTAAGCAGATTAAAATGAAAGCCTGTTTTTATGGTCCAGGAACAGTGCAGATGTTTAAAAGAAGACAATAAAAAGGGAGAGAAAGAAAAAAGATGTGATCTAACAGTGAGGCACCGTGAGGAGCCTAATGAAGCAAATGCATTTTGTCACCTAAATTGTGAGATAAGTTCCCAGCTTCCTTTGAAAAGATTTATATTTTTTCCTTGGTGCCTTAAATCCACAGGGAAGAGTTTGGGATTGGTAGTTTCTACAGAGATGATACCTTTTGTTGTTGTTGTTGTTGTTTTCTTTTGAAATGAACTTTGTAGGCAGCAGTACAGTTCCTCCTTCAAAACCTGGCCAGGGACTCAAGGGCTGTGCTTACTTTCTGGCAGATAGCCCTGGGACAGATTTGAGCTGTTCTGAAAAGCACTAAGCAGCATATTAGAGGCTGCTATCAGCTTTGTTTTCAGTAAGAGAAATTGCTTTAACAGGTAGCCAAGTGATGGCTTTGCACAGGTACACATGAAATTCAGGGTTCATGTTACTCTGCCTTTTGAATTCCTGTCTTGTGTATCTGTCCCTCCTACCTCCTCAGTCGAATACATTTTAATTACAGCAGTATATTATTTCCACTGACTTACTCTAATCTTACTGTCATAGTGTTCCAAGACACTTTATGTGATAACTACTCCTCTACCTGTATGGTTATTTGTCACATATAATGTCTACAGCTTTAATGAAATTATTGCAGATATGACATATGCTTAAGATAAAAAGAGTGTCTTACTGTGTTTGAGCAAAAGCTTAATTAAGATATTGCATGTTATTGTAATATGTATTTGAGAGAGGACAGTGTTGGTATGAGAGAGCATTGTGCTTTTTCTGGGCTTGTTCCTGTTTTTGTAGTTTTCTCATTTATTTCTCCTATTTCCCTATGCAGAAATAAGAAACAAGAGATTGTGTATTGCTAGATCAGTAATGTTGCTCCTGGGGGCTCTTGAGATGGTGATCAGGGTTGAGAAGTCATGGAAATGTTATGGACTACACTGTATAGAGTTTTAGTCTGGGAAGCATTGAGTTTGAAATAACAAGGACAGAAAAAGGCAGGAGATGCGAAAGAGTTGACATGTTATTTCGCTGTCTGTGGAGGAAGTTAGCAGCACGGGACCATTGAAGTGCCATAGAAGGTACTTCAAGGTTTGAGTTTTTACTTCCTATAGAAGGAAGGGGTGGGCAGAAGTCTGGCATTTTTGTGGTTGCCAGTGTTGGAGAAGGAGGAGGCAGCAGCTGTGCCTGAAGGCTTTTCCTTCTCATTCTCTAGCATCTGCTCTAGGTGTCCTTTCATAAGACCAGCTCTGTGCAGCCACGTGTCCCTGGGGTACCTGTGTGTTTTGTCAGCACAGGAAATGAAAAATTCACACTCTGTCACTGAGACTGTAGTCTAAACTGCTGGTGTGGATGCAGCTATGTCAGCAGAAGGGAGCATTTATCAGTTTATCCCATGATGGAGGGAAGAGTTTACCAGTGCCAGTGTTTGGGGTTTTTTTGTGGTTAAAAATTGTCTTCTGTCAAGCTGCAACTTGTCATGCTGGAGATGGTGAGGGCTGGGGAGGACGGCGATGGTTTTGGTTTTGTCAGATGTGTTAGCAGAGGCTCTGCTGTGCGGGCAGTGATTACCAGTCTGCAGGAGACTGTAGGGATCTCTGGTTAGCCCTTATCAAGGGGCATTTAGTGGATTCATTTATATGAAAGATCCCCCTGCAAACCGTACACTACAGTTCTGTGGCTTTCTACAGAAAGATTTTGCTATGTGGTACACATTAAAATGTTGAAAAATCAGTGGTGGTGTTATGGGGGAAGCAGTGTATCTTCTTTTGGTATAAATTCTTACCTGTTGTGAGCGGTTTCTATGGTGTATTTTGACAAGACCAGCACAGAGGAATTCAGTTTTAGTCTTGTGTAGTGTCTGATTACTGCAACCACGTTTAAGTGTAGATATAAGCAGTTGAAGGCTTTGTGTAATGCTGACATTTCTATGTGATTTTTTTCACAGAAAGGTAAATATTTCTCCATCACTGGTTCCAATGTGGTGTTTTCTCTGTAAACAGATTGCTTTTAACTTGAGTTTCCTTTTTATATTTTTCCAGTGTGTTTCATTTTAAGCAGGGACCTGTAGCTGCTGGATGTTACAGAGAGGGAAAAAAACTACACACATAAGCCAAGAATACAGGGAACAATTAGGCTACTGTACAATTAAGACATTTTACATGTTTAGTATATTTAAGGTAAATTAAATTTAAAACATATATTTAAACCATATAATGAAGCTGTTCTGCATTACTTTCACCAGCCTTTATTAGTGACTAAGCAGTCTACTTCTCTCCTTTTAGAGGTTTCACTTCTATTTGTAATTTGTCTTCTAATTTGCAATTAATAGTAGCATGGCAATCACTCAATTTTGCAGAACCAGCCTAGACTTCTAGCACTGTGGAGACACTGCTGATACAACATAAAATGACATTAGTCAAGGCACTGCCATAATATGTCAGTTCTTCACATTTTCCTTAAGGACAATTTGGAAGAAAATAAATTCCTTTCAGTGGCACAGATGTGGCTATGAATCTGTTTTCTATCATAGGTGAAATATGCTCGTGGCTATTTCAAATGGGAAGGTGTCCATTCCTTCAGGTTTCTTGAAAATCTCACATGGTGAAACTGGGAGGATGTAGTTGCAGATGTGATATGTTTTCTTGAACATCACATTTGTTCATCTGGATATGGGTGTCCACAAAGTTACTGTGGTCAAGAGTAGGACAGAGTGCTGAAATATTCATACCACATATTCTTTACATTGCAAGAAATTAATTCAGTTCGTTGTCT
Organism: Melopsittacus undulatus; assembly: GCF_012275295.1. NCBI lineage: Eukaryota > Metazoa > Chordata > Aves > Psittaciformes > Psittaculidae > Melopsittacus > Melopsittacus undulatus. Next base: position 15,904,582 of record NC_047535.1, read on the forward strand.
CGGGTGAAAGTTCTGACTGTGGCCATTGGGTTATCCAGGAGAGTACTAAAGCAACCAACACTTGAATTCCTTGGCAGCAGTGTTTCACACGACTTACTCTACCTGATCAAATCTGTACTTAGAAATTAAAAGGGATAATTTGGCTTTAAAAACTCCCCTGCTCTAGAAACCTAGAATGGTTTTGGTTTCAAGGGACCTCAAAGCTCATCCAGCTTCAACTCCCTGTCAGGGTGCAGGGACACCTTCCACTAGACCAGGTTGCTCAGAGCACAGAGAAAACCACAGTTACTTCTCTTCACACCATCCTTCCCAACTCCAGCTGTGTGAGGTGCTCACAGTCACTGTGTGATGTACCTGAAACATTACAGCCAGGAATAGGTATTAGCAAGAGTGAGGGTGCGAGGTGTTGGGAGGGCTCTGGTATGATGGCTACATCAAATGCTGCTTCAGGTTCTGAGCTCAAGATACAAGTGTTTGCTCTGTATAAGCTAATGATATCAACCATGTAAGACCGTTTAATGTGAACGGGAGTTTCAGATCCAGGATGTGAAAAGAACTGAAATACAGTTCCTATGTAAGTTTAAGTTGCTAAAATGCTGTTTTATTATAGAGAAGGATTAAGGGCAAGTTTTATCCAAAGGCACTTTCAGGAACTGGAGAAATCCAAGATATTGTTAGTCATCCTTCCAGTTTTTTTATTAACAGTACCTTGCTGAGGCAGGTAATTGTTAAAGTTGGTAAGGAAAGCTGTCTGGTAGTTAACATCTGAAGTTGTATTAAAGTGACTCTCCAGCAAAGGGGAGATAGGTCACTGCCATGGGCTTTAGACAGAGAAACAGGTTGAGGATCTGCTTGTTTGTTCCTGTTTTCAGGGAGCACTGGAGAAACCCATGTTTGACAGACTTCAGAGTAAAAAGGAACTTGGCTGCAACCAGTGAAAGTATTTTGACAAAAGAAGTAACCTGTAAAATTCAGAAACATGCTAGCATAAGGAAAAGAGGACAAATATGGGGAAATCGGGCAACTAGGGTATCAGCGCACTTGGAATGGTGTATTCTGGATACAACATCTGTACATGTTTGGTGAGAAGGGAGAAAGTATCCTCTAACAAAAGAAGAGGGGCAGATTGGCTTGTAGTGATTGCTGCAGATGGATTCTCTGTTCTGGGAGAACCAAGCTACAAGTCTTAGAGTATAAGAGAACTTGTAAAAATATTAAACCAAAACCATACCAGTTTCTGCTGCCCAATTCTTGGTTCTGACATGAGCTTCAATAAACAAATCTGGAACTGGGACCATGTCAGCTGTCTGCCTTGAGAGGGCAGGAGGCTTGTGTACCCTTCAGAAACTGGGAAGAGATGGAATCTCGACCATCATTAGGCTGTGGACTCTCTTCATATCAAAACCCAAAGCAGCAATTAAGGTGAGTGGGTATTGCCCTGGGCCTGGTGCACCATGTATTTCAAGCACAGATCAAATTCAGCAGTAGGTCTGAAATAAAGCTTTTCTTCTAGAAACCAGCCCAAACAACAACAAAAGACCTCCCATTGAGATGTCACTCAAATCCTGTAGTGACTGTTAATTCCCATCACTGTTATGTCAATTGATTTTCAGCTACTTGATTCATTGTGATTTTTGTCAGTTCTATTGAAGAGCCTTTTTATATTCAGTTATTAAAAAAAATGGTTTAGGCTTCTGTTAACTCTAATTTTTGCATCTTTCTTGAAATAACCGATGTCCTGAATTAAAATTCCCATTTTAGAAATATCGCTTGAAATTCTATTTCCTTACCTCCTCCATATAAACATGTTGTCCTTTTGAAATAGATTGTACTGCTTCCCAAGAGACTAAGCAAGCTTCTGCTCTTCTTTCTGTTTGAATCTTGCTAATGCAAGTGTTACCAAGATATTATGTGTTAAATCTGCAGTGAAACAGCATTGATTTCTTTGATTCTTTTCTGTGTGGTGGAAGGAAGCAGAAAAGGTTTTACTCTTTGCATTGATCACACCCAAATGGGCATGGGAGTAATTTTGCTAACATAAGAATTACTTCTAAAAATACTCTTATATTTATTCAAAGCAGCAGCTTGTTTAAGCTTTCATTTCCAAGCTAAGCAGGTTTCGAAAGAGCTCTCTTCCCAACACGAAGATGGTGGTAACTGCTGGATGTTAGAATTTAAGTGAAATATTTATATTCCTAGAGGAAAGGTGCATCTTCAGGAAAAATGAATATCTGCTGAATTGATAGTGATGCATGGACTGTGTTTGCTTTCAGTGAACAGTTGTGAAAATTCATCTTCCCTTATGGGAGCTCGGACATACTTTAATATAAGCTATTTTGTAAGTGGGATCAGTAAGTTTTTCGAAGTCTTAGATTGAGTGCCAGTTAGGAGGATGGAGGTGCCAAGCTAGAATTATGGTGTAATTAACCAGCCAGTAAAGCATCCTGAATGTGAGGGTTTCATTCCAAGCATTTAACAAGAAGCTGTATCAAGCAATTCTAAAACAGTAAAGGAAGAGTTTGGCTAATAGCAAGTGCTGGGGATGTGGTGTCCCATTCACAGAGAGCACCCGATTTATATTAACAGACAAAATGCTCAGAAATTGCAAACCTGATGCACTGAAGCAGTGCTGCTGGGAAAGGGTCTGAGCAAGTGCGGATGTTTTTTTGTTATGCTAAGTACTGACCATCAAACCAATAAAAATACTGTTCCAGCAGATGATTATTTTACTGACTTGGTGCTTTGTGTGTTGAAAGTGTAATGGAATTGAGGTCTCCCTCCATTGAAAATTAATAAGCTGTGATTCATTTGTGCCTTGTGTTGGAGTAACTTTGTTTTACTATTTTGCTTTTTCTCTTCTTTGCTGTTTGTGCTTCAGCCTTCTCAGTCTCTCGCCCATAGCTATTTCTCACTATTTATTCCTTATATATCTTATACCTCATTTATAGCCAAGTGTTTTTCATGGTGAGTAAACTTTGTGGTAGCTTAATGAAATTTAGCTTTGCTCATCGCTGTCCTAACAATCTTCCTTCTGGCTAGACAAAATTAAGCTAGAGTCTCTTTGAAGACATTTTTGCGTACAGATTTGACAAGTAACTTTAGCTGATTGCTGAAAACAAGCTGAGATTAGGGGCTGGCAGTAGTCACTACCAGTTCCGAATGTTAAAGAGGCAGAGTCTAGTATTTGCTGGGAAGAGAGCCCCTGTTAAAAGCAGTGCTTAGGTAAAGGAAGCTGCTAGCTCTGCCATGCTTTAAGAGGTACCATGAGCACGTGCAGAGGCTTAAATGGTTCTCAGAATATTTCCTTTTAAATCAATGTATTTAGATTGTGAAAAGTAAAAATAGTGACAGATTTTTTGTTTCCTCTGAACTTGGTGTGATGCTGGATATGTGATCAGTATCGCGTGGTATGAAATAGTCATGCAATGCAAATAACAGTCTTGCCAGACAAGCAGAATCAAGTTTGTAGGCTCATAAAGGCAGTAAGAAGAATATTCCTCAAGTTAGTTGCTGAAAGAACAGTGTTGCTGCTATTGTCATTGATAATACTACACAATAAAAACTGTGGCATTGTGATGTACATAAAAGGACTTTTTGGTGGGGGAATACCTTGGCTATTACTTATTCACTTACTTTAAATGATATGGTAATATCTATAACTTAAACAAGGAAAAAAAAATTAAATGTAGGCTGTGTTTTTTCCTCAGAGAGGCTAATGTGGATAGAATTCTGAGGAACTTGGGCCTTCTATAGCAGATAAAGCAGGCAGTTTCTAACCTAATGTAATACAGAGCTGTTCTCTCCAAGAATGATTAGTGCTCTTTAGCTGAGATTTAACAAGTAAGAGAAGGGTCTGTTCTGCTGCTTACATCAGATTTCCCCTGGATCCTTGTGTGTAGGTTGTGTATGCCACTGACACTAAAGGGTTGTGGCATAAACGTAGAAAAATCCCAGTGGTATCCTGAGTAGGTCTTGTCTGTGGAAGCATGAACTCTGAAGAGCATGAACTCTGGAAGCTGCTGCTCAGAAAGGAGTATGAATACATGGTTTGTGTGTTAACTCATGAATGGCCAAATTAATACTGACTGGGAAAGAGCAAAAGATGGGAGAAACCTGTTCTGAGAGGCTTCTGATGCCTGGAAACCAGATGAGTGAGTAATGTACTCTACGGGTTTTGAAATGGCTTCAAGTATTTAATATTGATAATAGTTACCTTAAGCCGTGGTGGGATAATACTGTATGCTGACTCTCAACTACATTATTTTGTTGCAAGTCCCACAATATGAAGTGCTGTGGTGAAAGATGTTTACCTTGTTTGTGCCCAAAGTCTAACTTTTCAGCTGTTCTGATCCTCATTCATTCTGTATGGCCATGAAGCTGCAGCCAATTTCCTTGCAAGCAGGCAAATAAGGTCTGCATTATCTGGTTTCCCTTTCTTAGTTGTCTGAAAAGCATTAGAAGGAAAGAGGCAGGTCTCCAAGGCTGATAAGAAGTGTTATTGTGTTTCACTTTCCACAGTGATAGCTGCCATAGGGTGTTCTAAAACTACTGGTCTTCAGGTATGCAATATTGATACATCCTACTGGTCCAAATTACAGAATATAGAGTAGTCACCTTGTAGAATTCACCTAACAATATGCAGACGTTTGCCCACTCAATATGTATATTTAAATTGTTCAAAATGTCCCTTATTTAATATGAAGAAGTGGGCATTTTTAGGGGATAATATAGGATGGTAAGTCTTTTGAACAGTGATGTCCAAATTAAGTTGGAATTGCTCTGAGTGTACCTGTTTCTCTCCTTTAAACCATAAAGATTCTGCACAGCAAGCCCAGTGTGTTAAAGTACAGCAAATTGGCATATCAGCACCATGAGTGCTTAAACCTAGGAGTAAGAAAGGGATCCATCTCACCAGCATGGCTTACAGGTAGGAATTACAGGTTGGTAAGTTTACTTAGGGTGTACTTCCTGCGCTTGCAACTTTGAGGAAAAAGATAAATAGAGACTAAAGGATCCCTCTTTGCTTTTTCCTTCTAGCTAAGATTTAAAGAAATAATTGTTGTGAGGTTGAGTATTGGATCTTTGTGTATTTAAATGGCATAATTCTGAAACTGCTGAGCATGGCTGTCAACCTAGCCAAGCTGAACGGGATTTTCGTGAGATGCAGTCCTGTGTACTTGTTAATACAGTAAAAGCCTTCCAGTATCTGAAGGGGGCCTACAGGGATGCTGGAGAGGGACTATTCATTAGGGACTGTAGTGATAGGACAAGGGGTAATGGGTTGAAACTTAAACAGCAGTGGTTAAGACTGGATCTAAGGAAGAAATTCTTTCCTGTTAGGGTGGTGAGGTACTGGAATGTGTTGCCCAGGGAGGTAGTGAATGCTCCATCCCTGGCAGTGTTCAAGACCAGGTTGGATGAAGCCTTGGATGATATGGTTTAGTGTGAGGTGTCCCTGCCCATGGCAGGGGGGTTGGAACTAGATGATCTTAAGGTCCTTTCTAGCCCTAACTATTCTATGATTCTATGACTGTTGCATTCTTTAGAGCCTTTATGCAGCAATCACAGAAGTCCAACTCATAATTCATTATGAGGAAAAAAATAATAGTCAAAACTATGTTGGGAGTAGGCAGACCACTGCATTTAGTCTGTTCAGGTCAAACACAATTGTTTTAAACTGAGACCTTTCCAAATTCCTTTTATTCAAGCACTTTGTAATATTCTTCATCTTCAAGTAATTTATGTCTGCCACCGACTGGGAAATATTTCATGTTGAATGCAGTGGAAATACACTTCCAGCTCTGTGTATGCAGTATCATTTAAATTTTTATGGCTGACTCTAGGGCCTAAATATGCTTTCATGTGCACTTATGAAAAGCTGCTGTCAGAATCTACATAATACATAACTGAGGGTAGTATTTGGCGCTTTGTACCACTATATTGGTTTTAAAAACCCACACAAACCACTAAACACAAACCAAAAAGCCCCAAAATGAAACCCAGGAACCCTCATGAAATTGTCGTAATACGTATGTGGCTTTACTAGCTGAAAATCTTGATTTACTTACAGTAACTTGAAATTTCAGCTTTCATTACACAGATCTCCCCCAGCCGTCCTCATTTTAGCTGCTTCTTTCTGACTCTCCACAGAATCAATGATTTTACTCCAGAAACATTCATGGATCTATAGTCTTTGAAGATTAGCAGGTCGTAGCCAGGTACAAAATGCATGTTGTGAAACCCAGGCTCTTCTATTTGCTTGAATCCTTCCTCAAAAAAATTAGAGAAAGGGTAGTTTTGAACAACAGATGTCTTTGAATGAATTAATTCCTCAAGTATTTCAAAGCGTTGAGAGTATACGGAAGAAACTACAAATGTGGAATTAATTTCCAGTGACTTGAAAATTAAGCTAGCTGACAAATAGTTTTCTTAGATAAGCCACAATGCTGAGGATGAAAGTAAGACAGTGAAAAAGGCTGAGAAGGCGTGCTGTGCATTGAGTTACATTTGGGTTTTCTTGCCTTCACACCTTACATTGTAAATAGAGTTGCACGGAAGTAGCCGCCTTATTACTTTGCGTTTTCAGCCACATTTTCCTGAATTAAGGGCTTTGTTTTCTGTGCACGACTGGACACTAACAACTCTAACCTGGAATGGGGATAAATAAGGCTAATTTGTGTCTGCTAAGAGTGCTAAATTATTTTTTACCCCTCCAGCACTCAGTTACAGCCCCTGAAATGGTCTGTCTAGACTTCATGGAGAAGCGTAACTAGATCCAAGTAGCTCTGAAGGTCTCTAGTGATTGTGTTCCAGTGCTTTGTTGGTTTACTGCTTGTACATCAACTCGGTGAGGTTTAAAAACGGTGGAAAGTTGAAGAGGCAGATTACTTAATAGTACTATCGCAGCTAGAATTGCAGGTTGTGTTTGTTTCTTGTCACTAAACTAATCATAGGATGTTTGCATTCCTTTTCCTTTCTTACTCTTACCCTCAAGGTTGTCATCTTCATATTCCGTTTCATTCTTGTTCTTTTATGGGGACTTAAATTTTAGCTATGTTTCCCCTCCCACCACTATTTTGTAATCCATCAGTTTGGGTCATGCTTGACAGAAGGACAGATGTTTTAGAGATAATGACATATCCACAAGTTTTCTGAGAACAGGCATACAGAAGAGGCTTAATTGCATGCAATTAAAGGAAAGTACTTATTATTAGACACTAGAGAATCCATAGAGAGGAGTGAATTTAGAAGTGATTCCTCTGCAGAAAAAAATGCCAGTGGAATTTGTATTTCATAATGAGCATCAGACCCCCTGTGAAATCTGCTTTTAATAGTGGCAGCTCCTCATTCCATGTGCCTCGTGGCTGGATTTATGATGGAGGCTCACTAGCACTGGTTATATTAGAGGTAAATCTGGTTCTTCATCCACCGGCTTACTAATGTGAAGTAGTTAATTCTTTTACTACAGCAGCCAGAAAGGCCGTCAACCAGCAACAGCCGTGAGTCTTGTGTGTGTACTCCAATTAGTAAATTACCTCGTCAGACCTGAGCCACAGTACTGTGAGAACTGAAAAAAAATCTTCCCCGGGACAATATTACCTGCTTTCTCCTCTTCTGGGATATTGTTGCTTTTTATTTATATGCTGTGATATTGCATGGAAACCTGCATGTGGATCAGCATATCCATAGAAATGGATATTTTGCGGGCTTGCTGTATGGATTTAATCTGTTGTGAAAATGTTTTTGTTCTCCTGCATTGTTATCAAAGATATTTTGTGCGCTTTTCCTCATGTCTGTCTTTAGGGAAAAGAGATTTATCTCTGTAGTTGCAAGGTGCACATTGAATTTTTAGGGCCATTGACAGTTTAATTCAGGAATGATCTAATTAGGGATCCAGAGAACTGGATTCAACATATCCTTAAGTATTGGCTGTCCTGAGAGATGCTCTGGCAGATGGTTAGTTCAAAGTGAGTTTACCTTGGGCTCAGTTTCTTTAGACTGACAGCTTTTTTTACTCAATTAAATGAGACAACTGTCAAAAGAACAGACTCTAAGTTGATGCAAATAACTCTGCCGCACAGATAAAGCTTAAATGTGTTCCTTGAGTCAGCTGAAACTGTCAGGTGCTCTGAGTAACTAGTTCAGCCAGCCAGAAAGGCACACTGGCAAGCAAAAGAAAAGGTTGGGAGGTGCCTAAAAATAAAATAAAGCCCAGGTTTTTGTTATCTTTCTTCATTGATTTTACTTTACGTCATATACCAGGATGGCATGTTTGGAACTGTTCTTTGTTTTTGCTCTTGTATTTCATTTAAGGAATTCTCTTTATGTTTTAATTATCCTTAATAGTTTATTTGTTGTTAATGTGCCCAAAGTCCTTAGGCTATGAAAGCATGAAAATAATGAGCTATTATGATGGAGCTGTCAGGCAGTCCCCAAACTAACTGTCCTTTGCTCTGAGATTTCAACTGTTTGTAAAGAAATTAATGTGTTTTTTCCTGGAAGTATAGAAATCCATATGTGATGCTTATATTGAAAGCTAGAGCATGCTCTTCACCCTTTCTTGCCCCCCAAGAAGAAGTGAAGTAGGTCTTCCTGGTGTTGATCTTGCTGAGCAGGCAGGACCTGGCCTTTTAGTGCTCTCTGTTTAGTCCCTGCAGCTTTGATTTCCTCATGAATTGCTAGGTTTCATGAACTTTGTGGGGTAATGAGGAGGCCCTGCTGATGTTACACTGCCATTTGGATGGTGTCTTCTTTGCACCAGGCTTTGCCCGAGGTGAAACTGGTGAAAGCAGACAAAATATTCTTGTGGGTGAAGCAGAAACCACTTGTCTGCTGTTAAGCTGAAAATTAGCTGTGGGCATCTTAAAAACCTGGGTGTCATTTTGGAGGAAGAACAGCAGACACCCAAGGAAAGAAGCTCAAACCTGGGCTGCCTGTGGAGAAGGCTGTGATATGTGGGCATCTGCTGGTGCACTTTGAAATGCAGAGTGCTTGAATTAAAGCTTAAGCCTTTAATACATCTCCTTACACTATAAATTTCCCTATTCAAGAAGAGGAGTGGGGCAGGGCAGGGGAAGAGCAGTGTTTATCTCATGAAAAGCAGATCAACTGCTTTGATTGAATCACACTGCTTTTATGATACTTTTTGTAAGCCCTCAGACATGGGCATGACTCATGGAAGACTCAACCTTTCCATAGTCTGAGATGATCAGAGAAGGTAACAAACCTTTGTGATTTTACTTTTTTACCAAGTGAGCATAAAGTCCCTTGTGAGAACCAGGTGTGACTCTTAAGTATCTAATACAAAGATAAGGGCCTCTTAGTGTGCTCTACAGTCGTGTCCAAGAAGTGTTTTATCAGTACATTAGTAGGCTTTGACTGGTAACTTCCATCTGTTGGCTGATTGAGTAATTTTCATTCCTTCAGTGTCTGGGAAACATGAAGTTTTCAAGTCCTGCCTATGAAACTTCTATGCTATTACTTAAATGAGAACCCAGGAATCAGAAAGTCAATGTTCTATTTTGTGCACCTCCTCCTTGCCAGCTTTGTTGCCAGCTGCCTGAGCAACTGCTTCCAATTGTCCCTCCTATAATTATAGATTACCCCGTTTCTCCTGCTGTCATCAGAATGTAAGTCATAGAGGAGTGTATGATGCTAAGCTTACATAAAATAAATGTATCCATTTCAACACTAAAGAGTTATATATTTAAAATTCCTTCCTCCCTCATTAGGATGGGCATTTTTCAGGACTTGTATTATTTGCTTGGCATTTCAGCTTGATCCAGAAAGCAGCATTGTGGTCTCAAGTGAAAAAACCCAGGCCAATCAGTGGTGTAGGGGTTTTGCATTTAAAAAACATATACATGTCACTTGATACATTTTCATGAACTTACTTAAAAGCCTCTTTAAACTAGGAGCATTAAGCTCTAATTTCAGTCTCAATGAAAATGCTGACTATAATGGAAGTTAAAGAGAAGTGATGAGAACATCAAAGGCCTTGTTATGTCTGTTAGGAAACAAGATACAGAACTGTCTACAAGCCTAGAGGGAAAAAGGAATGATGAAGCCAGGAGTAATGGGAAAGCTGGGTGTGGCTTGTGGGCTGTAATCAACAGGCTCTGAAGGTAGGAGGAGTGTCTGGGTTGATAACATCTTGTAGGTGGGCAGGGTTTCTGATGCCAAGCTTGTACACAAAGGCTAACAGCTAGGTACTATCACTTAGGGGTTTTTCTGGTTGAAAGATCACTTTTTACTGCACTTGTTAATGGGAAAATTGATGCTTTAATACTACAACTGGGGGATAAGTATGTAAAAGCCAGTGCATATGTCTGGCACAGCTACTTTAAAGTAATGCTGCACAGCAGTGGTTCTGATTTAATAAAAGTATGTAATTCTTCTGGCAGATCTTGGTGGAACTGATTCACATGCATCCTTGTGTGAACATAATTTATGGATTGAAGAATTGAAGATTACTTTGTCAAGCCTAATTGTGAGCTCTTTATTCTATCAATGAAGATTCACTTTGTAGATCTGTATTTTTGAAGGGGGAGGGGGAGCAGTGAAAGTGAAGATAAAGAAAGAATTATGGCATTCATTGTCAGTCTTAACTGCTGAATTTAGTTAGTTCTCTGCAACACTGGATAGCCAGGTCTGTGGCAGGCAAGCTTTGAACCTGTAGGATTGGTTTGGCCTAAGCTGCGCCATCCACTACCTGCTGAAGAGTACTTTGGCTGTCTGCTTTCATCTCTAGTGAAGAAATCTATGGATCTCATCATTCCAATTATTGTGTGAGCTTATTGTATTTTCTTTATATAAGTTATGCCTTTGGGCAATTGGTGGGACTTTTCCTTAAAAAGAAGGAAAACCTGACATTTGCTGTCCAGTGTGTAAGCAGTGGATCTACTGTTGTGGAAGGGGTCAGACTGGGCCAGCCATGCACTGTAGGTGATCTGTGCATGCTCAGCTGGATCCCTATGGATGCTGTGCAGGCATCCAGCAGCGCAGGCAGAGCTACTTTCTTGGCTGGCTTGCAGAATGTCTTGAAGTCCATGGTTTTGTAAATCCTGCTTTTCAGCCCCAGCAAGGTTTACAGTTGGAAGAAAGCGAACACATCTCTTTCACAACCCAAGTGCTTCATGTCTGTATATAAATGCATCATTGCATATGAGCATGTGCTTTTTTGTCGAATTTCGTAGCACTACCGATTTTTCTTCACCATTCTCCCTTCTTTGTTCCCTTCTCATCCTGTTGCAATCTGTTGTACTGTGTTTATGAGCAGAATTATTTTGATGAGTTTCAAGAGACATACTAATGTGCTTGTCTTTTAAATATATGAAAACATCTGTGGATGTCACTTCAGCACATGCTTTCATCATGTCACAATCAGAGTTTTAGCTTGTGAGGTTTCGGCATATTTTCTTTAAACGCTTTTCTTTTGGAACAGAATAATTTACAAAAAGCTTTGGCACATTCTGTCCTTAACCTGTGAACTACAGGTTAAATTGTCATCAGAAGGTAATCCAGTGGAAGTCAATGATATGATCTCTTTTGCCTCTGCAATGTCCTCATGTATTTAAGGTTGAGAACACGTTTCTATTTAGAAAAGTGAAGGCAGTTCCAGCAAGGTCAGAAATTGGTTTTTACTCTCAAGTAAGCACAGGCATTTCCCAGCTGGAAGCCAGAGTGACCTCCAGGCTCTTGCATGGTCAGGAGGGGGCACAGCTACGCTGGTGGAAGAGGGGTGAAATTTATGTTGGTAGAAGCATCTCTTCACCTGAATGAAGCTCTTGAGCTGTGTGAAATGCAAAACCAACCAGACACAAAAGGCAACTCTGTGGTATTTCACATTTATTAGAATGGTGTATATAAAGGCCCTAAAATGAGACTCTGATCAGGTTCAAGGAGGCTTTTCTAGAAGTGTTCCAGTTCTGAGCTATTCATGTATTTATTGCTGCTAGATTTTGTTTATTTTAAGATGGTAGTTGTTTGAGCTATGTTCTTACCTGACATGGTTCCAATGTCAGCACTTACCACTTTCAGCTGAAGAGAACTCAGTGACTTGGCTGTTGATAAATGATAAAAGCAGGAAAATAGATTCACAGATTAACTAGTCATAGGGAAGCACTAATTACAAGTGCTAAAACAGTTTCATAACAGTGCTAATAATACCCTCTCTTCTCATTATAAGGCTCCCTGTTATGATTTCATCAGCATACAAGCACGTGCACTTTGGCTCCTTGCTGCATTAAACCCTGGAACTGTGTGTGTTGCCAGTGACTGCTCCTTGAATGCATGTGGAGGAGGAAACCAGCTTTACCACTGAGCAAAACCATGTTCTCCTTGGGATCTGTTGTTCTTCGCCTGGTGTTACCACCATGTTTCTGGGGCTGTGATGAGGGAATGACCCATCTCATGATTTCTGTGTGGAAAGGAAACCGAAAGGGGCCCTGTGTCTTTAAATTTCTGTGATTTCACACAGTCTGCCTGGCGATAGACCTCTGTCCTAAACCTGCAGAGTTAAATTTACCCAGAATGACAACTGTATACTCAGGATTTAGTTACATAACAGCAGTTGCTGCGTTTCACATTGCACTAATCCAAACACAGTGATAAAGCAGGCCATGAAAGAGCAGGCTGGTTTTGGTACGATAAATAGGCAGGAGGATAAGGAGCTTTTTCATTTTCCTTTCTACGCGGCTGAAGATATTCTGAGTTTGGTGTTTGGCCACCCGATGGCTTACTTGGTGATTTAACTGATGTGTTGGCAGATAATGTTGCTTGTTGCACAACTTTCTGAGTTATGAAGATGGGTGAGAAGGTGGTTGTGTTTAAGTAACATGCACTCATCACTGTATGGGTTTAGCTAACAGTATTAAGGCTGGCATGTTGTAAGTACTGTGGTGATTAAATGCTGCTCGGCTTTCATGCACTGTTCTGAAACTGCTCCTACCCCAGTCCCCCAGCAGCTCTTTCCAGCAGTACTCCAAGGAGAATCCTCATGCTAGTGCAAAGCAATTACCTCTGCGTGCTCACTAATCCACCATGATCAGATCATCTATCACGTATCATATCGTGCATGTATTCTGGCTCAGCTTTTGAGTGCTGCTGAGAGCATGCCCAAACACACTTCTGAGTTCTCTTTCTGAGTGAAAGCAGTCAGTTCCCCATGGGAGTGTTTGCAGAGCTTTGTTAAATAATAAAGACATTTCTCCAACTTCTTATGTGTTTAATCAAAAGATGAGCTCTCCCAGGAGGTGAGGAAAGCAGAGGATGTTGAAGATTTGGATTCTTCCAAGAACCTTGAGTTGGGAGAGAGCTTGTCTCTGGCTACGTATTTCCTTGAAACCCCCTCCACATTATTGCTGAGGCCTTGTGCTTCTCCCTCATCCTTGTCATCTTTTTATACCTCTGAAGAAGTAATGGCTTTAGTGTATTCTGTGCTAGCATCCTGCTTGCCACTCGGTAACTCAAAGTGCATCCCCTCCCTGCCACACAAGGAGCCCAAATGTTGGGTGTTTGTACCCTGAGTGCTCCCTGGAGGGGCTGTAACTTTTTGCTGGCAAAAAGCCTGTGGTCTGCAGTGGAGCCTGGCAAAGGGCCATTAAAATCTCTCACGCTCCACTGCACAGTACACTGTTGGGCTAATTTCCTAAGGGAAGCTGCAGTATGCAAGAGAGACCTGGGCACAGGCAGCAGTGAGAGGGCCCCAGGCAGAATTGCAGCAATAGCTCCAGAGGGTATAACTGCCATGAAATGATGCTGAGATTGTTAAGGGTTTGGTTTTGTGTGCCGAGGAGAAGCCTTATGAGTCTATTAAAGAATCAAGTTGCTAAAAGAATGCAGCTTACCATAAGCCTGGGAGGGTGTTGCCAGTGGAGAAGGCTGATGAGGTAGTGTTCAGGCTCTTCAGACTCACTTGCAGTATGTTCAGAAGCCTCATTGAATGTTGCCAATAGTCAGAGATGGCTATTACAGAAAAAAAAGGTATTTTCTGAACAGTATCTCACTTTTGGTAAATACCATTTACATATGTTACTCTTAGCCATATTATTTATTTGGGTTTTCTTAACTGTAGTCTTCCTACTCATTTTTATGCTCAGAACTGTTTAGTTGAATAGCTATTCAGTGGCTGGGTGAGAGTACACCAAAATTATTTGTATGGATACATTACCGTTGATCTCTTACACATCCATCTTGCAATTTAGAGCTTTTACTGCTTGGTCAAGAATCCAACAAAAAGTAAGAATAATTTGCTTAAGCCAGATCAGAGATGCAGTCTGTGGTATAAGGAATCTGTGCTTTAATAGGTGTTCAAGAGCAAAATTATTTCTTTCTGCCTCAAGCAGAGCTTATGGGAGCTAATAAGGAGCCATAGTTAGATGATATTTGAGTGTTCAGCTTGCTCTTTTGCAAGAAGGATCAGAAAACCCCAGCATAATGGATGAAAATTTTTGTGTTGTTTTTCATTTTGGACAGACAGAGCTCCATTTGTGAGTGTTCCCTGATATTTGTCATTCATTTGAGAGCTAATGGGCTTATTTTCTCTTTCCAGTGAACACATGTACTGTTCATCCCAATTAGAATGAGGAGATATAAAACATGATTTATTATTTTTTTTCCTTCCTATTCAGCTCTCCCGTGTTTTATAATTTGTGTTCCATTTCTTGGGCACGGAATGACTTGAGAGTGTGATGGTGAAAAACAGCAGCAAGGACAAACACAATTCCTGTCTCTTGAGCATATGAGAAAGATCTCTTTGGTTGTGGAAAATAACTGTGTTTCCTGGCTTCATCTCTGTGTAGTTAATTCCAAGTTCTTACACAGATACGGATGTGTTAATGCAAATCACTTTCTTTTAAAAATGAAATCAGCAATAGTATAGCCATGAGTTTGGAGTCCAAAATTGAGTGTTAGTGGACAATGGGAAGGACCCTGCTCTTGACCTCTGAGCACCATTTTCAGACACATTTTGTGGCTGTCCTTATACATCAGCAGCTCCAGTCTGTAACTTAGTCTCTTGAGTAGCACTGCCAGGTAGTTTAAGTACTTGAGGGGGGTGTGTGAAGTGAGAAGGGTCAGTGCCTTTGATAGCTGCTCATCTTTGGCTTTTTGAAACCTCTTCCTTCCCCTTAAAACTTTGTCTCTTGTTTGCCTGAAGCTCTGCTTTGAGACTAGTGTCATGAAGTCACTGTGGGTAAGCAAAGCAGTGGAAGATCTTCAGGCCTTTTGCTGCTACTGGTGAGTTTTTTTTCTTTAAGGAAGGTAACTGTTTTCACCTCCTCCTTAGGAAAAGCCACAACATGATGCTGCTTGTCTTTCAGCTGCAGCAACATTCATGAGAGATTTCAGTACAAGCTCTGTTACTGGTATTCTCAAGTTTTCCTGGAATTTCATGGGTGTCTGAATGCAAATGTACTATCCTCCCCACCATGTACCCCTTTTTTTTTTCCTCTGTTTGAAGGTTAGTTTTCTTTAGGGTATCACCTCATTCCTGCCAATCTGATAAAGCTAACTTAATTAAAAATATTACCATTAGATCATACAGTTCTCTTTATTAGTTTAGTCCATAGGGCTCCTTTTCCACTGGGAAATTATTTACTTCAGAACTTGCAAGAGTAGCCTTGGCTGGCTTTGTTTAATGCAGCTGCTTGAAAGCTTTCCATCAGATTAATGTTTTTCCAGGTCTTTTCTTGCATGTACACTGTTACTCGGAGATAATTCTGATTGCTCTCATCTTACTCTGATTGGAGGGGTATACGGTGGAGCAGACACAATGGTTGGTCCCTTTTTCTTCCTCATGTGTGTCATCTGTCCCCCCGTGTGTCCATCCGTCGTGTCGTCGTCCGTCCCCCTGTCCTGTCCCCTGTTCCCCCCCCCCCCCCCCCCCCCCCCCCCCCCGCTTTTTTTTTTTCCTTCCACGTTGCCTTTTGCTGTATGGACTGTTGGAATTATTTATTTTCTGCTCCAAGGATTTTTTTGGCTTCCCTTGGCAGGGGAATGGGAGAACTGCTGGAGAAATTATGTGGCTATCCTCTATTTCTCACTAGCAGTTTTAAGCAATAACATGGCAGCTTGTTTAGCTGGAGCTCCAGTCTGCAGGCTTTCATACTTCCTATTCCTTGTGTTCTAGTGTGAAGGAGCCATACTGTACTGGATGCTATAAGCAACCTTTATGTCATATAATATACAGGTGTAGGATAAAGTAGTAGAACAATGTGTAAATTCTGTGCTGTAAAACAAGTTGCAGTGTGTCCTCATGTATGTGACTTTACCTTCATTCTCATATTGCACTTTCCATCCTCTATCTGATGTTCTTTATAAGTATTCTCTTCCGCTGTGTTTCTGTAAAGCCTGGCATGATCCCCAATAGCCTTTCAAATCTCAGTGCTACGCTGGTGCAAGTAATAGCTGGCAGTAAAACTTGTATTATGCATTGGTTCAATATACTTAATTCTTTCAGCACAGACATGTTTTTCTCTGCTCTTTATCAGTGCATCTAATCTAGAATTCAATTAGGTGTTTTTAACTGAATTATTTTAAAACCCTGATACAGATCAGATAAACTTACTTCAACACATCAGCCTATAGAAACAAATAGGCAGTTGGTTCTGGGTGCTTCTGCAGTATGTGGCAGTCCCAGCCTGGGCAGACTCAGTCTTAGGTAATGCAGTGGAGACCAGAAACAAGCTGAAGGCATCACTGGACACAACTGTGCTTGAGACTTATGTTTAATCTGTTCAGTAACAGTCTTCTGTTTGAGGAGCTAGAGATAGGGCTGTTGTTTCCAACCATCTGTCTTCTGAAGTATGTGACCTGATTACCTACATGCTTGTATTAGTCTGTACAAGAATTAATATTGCTTGTGCCCAAAAATTTTTAGGCTGATTTCTGAATGTTTAATCCATCCTTGAGCCCAGAGTGTTTTCTCCTCTGACTAGTGGTCCTCCTGAAGCAGAAGTGAGTTGGCTTTGCCCCCCTCATCTTGCCTATTTTATTTTCATGGGAGGTGACTGCTGTAGCTTAGACCGTGCTTATTGCTAAGATGCAGGCGGCATTATTTATCAAAATGCTCACTCCCTCATAATTAAAATTCATGAGCAGTTCCCCAGAGAGCCACCTGAGGTAACAGAGTCTTTTCAGCATGCCATTAATATACAGGGACACTGAATACAGGCATTTGGCTGTGCTCATTCTCCCTCACTCTTCCCTGGCTGGTCGCCTGTATGTGTTGTGGAACAACAAAACTGAAATCTGGACAATTTATATTTCAGTAGTGATGGGGTATTCTCTCTTTCCCTGTCACTTCACATTAAGGACCTGCCACTAATAAAACTAATTAATAACTCTTGGCTCCACGCAGAACACTTGGACTCCCTAGCACTGGCATTGTGCCACCATAGCTTTTGAAAGAAGTGCTTCATCTTAGTCAGGCACAGGATGAATATTTCCCTACAGTTCTAATTGGACAAAGTGCCTTGGATTTCAAAGACAACAGATTAGCAGGCTGTAGATACTCTAGGTAGGATCTCCTTTCTGTAGCTCCTGAGAGGGTGAGCTGGGGGTGGATTAGAGTAGGACTTGTTTTGGTGCTGTGACAGGAGCAAGATGGGGTTGAGCACTGCACGTGAGAGGTAGTCCATGTTGCAAGGCTTTGCCCATAGGGAAGATGCAGGTAACACCTGCAAAAACCAGGATGTGTAGGCAGCAGAGTCCCTCACTCCAGGACAATGAAATACTGTCAAAGGGATGCCGTTGGCTGTTCTAAAATCATCTGCTTAGATGGTAAAAACTGTACTGACCAAATGACAGACTTGCTGAAAAGTTTCGTGTCTAAGGGAGGCTTTGTTGGCATTGTGATGCCACTTGTGGGCGTATTTTGGGTTTTTTCTTCTCGCTACTGACATAACTGTGCCAGCAAAATTTTGTAGTATAATCTGGGCTGTGTTACATGAATATATTGTTCTGTGTTCTACTCGCACCTCTCTGTTTCTCTTTAGAAATACAGTTCTCCCCCTCTGCTCTGGTGAGACCCCTCTGCAGTCCTGCATCTAGCTGTGGGAGTGACAACACTAGAGATGTATGTCTGTTGGAGCAAGTCCAGAGGACTTCCCTGTGAGGGTGCTGGCACAGGGTGCCCAGAGGAGCTGTGGCTGCCCCATCCCTGGCAATGCTTAAGGCCAGGTTGGACACAGGGGCTTGGAGCAAGCTGCTCTAGTGGAAGGTGTCCCTGCCTGTGGCAGGGGTTGGAACTGGATGAGCTTTAATGTCCCTTCTAACCCAAACCGTTGTGTGATTCTCTTTGCTTGCACACTCTATCTTCAAGACCCTTTCCTGTGATGCATTCCTGTTCAAGTAAAGGAAGTGGGCCTTGGTGACCTTGGTGGCCTTGGTGAACTGGGATGTCCTGGTATATGTGTTTATTCATGAAGAGATCAGTATCAACAAGAATGATCTGACATGTGTGAAGTGCTTTATATGTGCATTAGCTCCTGCTCAATCAGAGGCAGTTATTTCTTGACAGCTCCTTGCATATACCCTTCATTTGGTTGCACTCCACATTCAGCAAGGAACATGGTTGAATATGAAGTTGGCCAGGAATTTCTGTCAGAGAAAACTTAATGAAAAAAACAGTAATGTGAATGTATGTTAAGAAAACAGGTTGCAAACAGCAAGCCCTTTTGGATTTTCTGACCTGGCAAGAAAGTGTCTAACCCCTTACTGCCATTTTCCTCAGCTTTCTTAATTTGCCTCCTTATAATTGGTGATTATTTTGTAGGCAAAATTATTTTCAAGTGCTTTGGGAAAGGACAGGCTTCAGGCATTTTCAGACATGTGAGTAAATTCATAGCTGGAAATACCAAGCATTGGTTTTAATATGCCACAATGTATCAAGCAAATGAGCATCTTTTCTTCATCACACCCACCAGTTTACTGTCAATATAAGACACTACTCATTTATTACTATTAATTTGTTATGGCTGTGGATGTTGCTTTACTGACAAAGGTGGATTCTCCAGCAGAACTTGTTAGGCAGGTTGAATGAGGCTGGAGGGAGTGGCCAGTGCCAGGTTGCAGGTGGAGAAGGATGGCAATGGTGAGAGCACCTGCAAGCCTGGATACCTTGTAAGGCTAAGAAAGACTTTCCTAACGTGTGTGTATGCAAGGTGGGCTAGCCCTCAAGAACACACTTCATGTGTTTTCCTGAGTTCCTGGTGCCTCTTGGTGCTTACTGTGCCTTGGCATTAGGGGTGATGGAGTGGCAGCAATTAATATGCATCAGATGCTAGAACAGGGAGGAGAGGAGTGCTTCTGTTAAGCCATAGTGATGTCTCTGTTAGCAGAACGAATATATTGTCAAATGTATGTGGAGTTGTTGCTTTTTCAAGTTCCTCATCCTGTTCATTGTGGAGATGGTAAAAGATGTGAAATGCATCCAACTCCTTTATGGTGATGTAAGTCTGTAGTGCCACTGACTCCCCTGTCAGTGCTTTGGAATTACACCAGTGAAACTACAGAGAAGAATTTGCCCCCTGGCCTTTTTGCCATGTAAAGTGTCAGTATTAAATTACTGAAGAGCAGCCCCTTGCTCCACGGGTCCTGGAGAAGTATTAAAATCCATGTTGTACTGTCAGATGAAGAAGAGAGTCCCTAACACCCAGCTGTATGCTTTTCCTAGTCCTATTCTTCCAACAATTCTCCTTGATATTACACTTAAATCCTTTCCAGCAGAACAGCCAGTTGGCAGCCTCCTGGTCTCAAAAAATGTAGTAATTGTCTGTGCTCCCCCACCAAGCATGAAAAAGGGGGAAGATTGGCCAGAATTATAACTGTTAACTTCAGTTCCCTCATTACCGAAAACTCTTTCAACTGCTGCCATCTCCTTCAATTTTTGTCTGGATGTCAAGAAAAGAAAACAGCAGAGCAGAAGTGTGTTCCTCTGCAGGTCTATTGCATTGGGTTGTTTTAGTTAGTTGTTCTTGAAGTCACAGATGATGCACATGTGTAGGATCTGCAGGACCTGACCTTCCATTCTTCCTGGGATTTGCTGTTCCAGCTCTGTTGCTGCCCCCCCCCCCCCCCGCCTTTGTGGATGATTTTTGGTAATAAAAGGGCTGCATTTTTAATTTTGAACAGTAGTCACCTTCACAGAAATAGTGAAGCTGTCAATGTCTTTCCTACCAGTGATTCTCTGTAATCAAATCTGTGTTTTCTGGGCAAAAATCCCTAATAGTTTGTGTGTTAGCTTGAAGACTTGTTTTAAAGTGATGTTTTGGGTTGGTTTTTGGTTTTAGAGGTGTAATCCATAATGGTGTGCTGTTAAGAAAAAAAGCAAATGCTGGGTTTCTAAATCACCACTATGCTGTGAACCACCATGTAGCAGGAGAAGACAGGAGAATGTTGACAGTGATCAGCAGTGTTAGAGAGGTGTCTTGCAGTGACTGTGCTTGAGAATTAGAGAGCGCATCAAAGGAATTATGGGCAACAAAATGAGCTGGGCATTTAAGCAGCACCCAAGGAAGCTTGGTTATGTAGATTTACAGGGATGAGAAATCAGACTTTAAGGCACAAGTGCTGCTGAAAGCAAAGCTGTTGTTGGATTTCAGTTTTGCAGAGAACTATTCTTGCAATGAGACAGCGTTGTTTCAGGGTATTTAACTATTGTATCCTTTCTCCAGCTTTTGTGATGCTTTATTCTAGGGTTATTCCCTCTGTATATAATTCTACATGATTATTTCCATGTGGATGTGGTACTTTCAGTCAGAATCTGAGACGTGGATAGGTGCTCACTCAGGGGTTTTGTCTCTCTCACAATATTTGTGCAAGATCTTCTTAAGGGAAGTAATGTGGGTGCAGCCTCAGTGCCTCAATGTACTCAGCTTTAATCCTTAAAAAAAAAAAAGGAACTCCAAGTTTCCCCATGTAATTAAACTCTTGGGTGAGGAGGGAACACAGTTCTAATGCTATGTGTGTATTGCTCTAATTCTTGGAGCCTGATACAAAGCAATCAGAAGCCTGGAAGTATTTCTACAGCTGATTTCTGAAATGGGACTGCTGAGAGATGCTAATGCAATGCTTGTGTGTGGTTAGTAGTCAGAAATGGCAGAGCTTGATGGCAGTGTCTTTGGAAGGCTCTCTATAAATGTAGTCCCTCCATAAGACCAATTGGTACATGTCAAATCAAAACTCAGGAGCAGGTCTGGATTGCTGTGCTGTAGAACACATTCTTGCAGGTTATCTTTCCCTCCTACTATGGGCAGTAGCAGCTCCCTCTGTCCTTTGTACACAAGAGGTGACATGGGCTGCTTAGTCTGCTTTGAGGAATGCCTCCCACAGGTCAGACACCTTTGCTAACAAACATGCTTGGGGAATAGGGAAAACAGAAGTGGCTTGTCTATAGCAGCACAGTGAATCCTTTTTTAACTTGAGGACCCGTTGAAAAGGAGTGTAAAAATTGAGGATATTTCAGTGAGTTGGAAGCTGAAATAGAAAATTTAACTGCTGCTCAGTGCTCTAATTTGGCACATGGGATGTTCTAAAACACCTTGTTGGTCTTGTTAGTGCTGTAGCTTTATTCTGGAAGTTACAAAAAAATATAATGTAGAACCTAGTCTTATCTATGTATGTCTGTTCAAAAGCTTACTTGTTCAAAGGGATTATTTATTTGACTGGGTTTGGTTGTCTTTAGAGCATTGTTCAATGCTGAGCTTATGTGCCATTTAAACTTGGGTTAAATTACAGTGTTTTCAGGTAGAATACCATTTTGTATCTAACTCATGGCTGTGGCTGTTTGGTTGTTCACTCTCCAATGAAACAGCAGCGCAAACCTAGATTCCTGTGCAGCTGTTATCTGTAAGAATCCCCCTCAGCTTTTGGTTTAGCTTAAAATTTATTAATCAAAAAAATAAAACAGTTCTTGGTTCTGTTCCTTTTGATGGTATAAATATATAGTGATATCTGTGTTGTCTAAACAAGTTGTGCATGAAGAAAAGGACTGAGTCAAGATGGGAGACATTTTTACAAGGTCTTTACCTTGAGGGTCATCTCTCCTGTGTTGGGTTCATGCCATACACTTTACAGATAAAATACATCATTTATTGATAACTAAATACATGTTGGCTATAACTAGTTTATTTGAAGTTGAAGGCCGTGATATGTTACGCTTTTCATAATGCAGAAATTGAGAGGATCACATGAAAGTTGCGGGGTTTTGTACTTGCCAAAAAGTTCTTGCATTTTCTTTGAGTTTTCCATTGACAGCTATTAGCATTGGACATTTCTTCTGTACTTCATAATCTGGACAACCTCTCAGTCTCTGTGATTGATTTCTAGGTAATATTCTACATGCCTGTACAGACAGAAAAAGTGTAATTTACCTGATAAGGCTTGGTAGTTGCAGCACTGATCTGTCAATGTGTTTATCAGAACCTAGGTGTGTAAATACTGGTACAGTCTGGCTTTATGTTTTCTTACACAAGTGAATTATCTAAGGATTTATGACTTCTGATTTATTCCCAGAAGTGCTTCATACAAATGTAGTATGGGAATAATCTCTTGATAGCCTCTCTTGGTAGTGACGAAGGTTTTATGTAATGTATATCTGCAAACAGAACAAGTTCCAACTTGTTCGTCTTTATGATGAACAGACATGGGTAAGGCTGGCAGGTTGATAGCTCAGTTTGAAAACAGAGCAATTTCAGAAGAGAAGCTATGCAAAAGCACAACTGCAGTGGTTGTGGAAAACAGGCTAATTACAGGTACTTCAGTGTGGTATCTGCCAGGTTATCATTGGTGACCACAAAGGTACAGAATTGTTTGTGTGTACCTTAGAATGTATGATACATGTATGAACAATAGAAAACCTGAATAGTGAATTTCATCTTAAACTGCTTTCCAAGTGTTCATAATAAATCTCCTAATAATGAATGAGAAATGAACCTAAACCTGGTGGTACATCTCATGCTACTTCCTTGACTGAAAACTGGTAGTCCCAAATGTATTGCCTGACTAGGGAAGTCTCGCACCCACTGATGACCAGATGCTGAGAAAGGACGCTGGAAGAATAACTCCATTTATGCCACATTCCTTATGCACTGAAAATCCTGCAAAATAGCATCTCACCATTTTCTGATGTAGAATTGGTTTTAGAAATCCTTTTACCTCAAATGCTCTGGTTCTCCAAATACTGTATGAAAGAATCTGCTGCTGCAGTTAGGGAGCAGCAAAATACCTTCCCTGGTACACTGGTTGCTGTAGTTTTCACCATCCTATGATGCACCTATTGTAGAGCTTGCAGATACCTAGGAAAAGAATGTCTGTCTTAAGACCTAAATGTTCAGTACTCCTTTTCACTGTCAGAAATTTGGACTGGCTTTAGTGTGTTTCCCTTTATAGGTTTTTGCTACTACCCTTCCTTTTATTCTCTTTCCTGGGGAAAGATATTCCAATGTCTGCAGTGCGTATTGTTCTTTCAAGACCCTACAGAGGCTGACAGTCTCTTGCATAAATCTTAAAATCCTAATTTGCAGCTTGCTATGATCTGCTAATGCATTCATGCTTCTTTCAGACAGGTTTATATCTAAATGCCTCACAGAAGTTCTGTAATTATATTGAAGAGATGCAGAATGCGTTGGGGAACTTCTCTTTTCCATCTTTTATAAAGCATAGACTACACAGTTGCAGGGTACCATGCCTGACTGCACAAAGTGTGTGTCAGAGGATCCTGGATACAGCCACTTCCTTCCTCTCTGAAAGGCCCTGCATTAAAGATACTTCATATGATTCCAGGCAGAAATGTATGACAGTAGAAAAGGTTTAGGAAAACCATGGTGTCTTTAAAAATGCCACATAGCCACAAATGGTGTTGGCCAGTGACTCTGTTATTTCAGTGGCTGATCTTTTATTTCCTCATTTGTGAAATCATTTAAAGTAGACCTGGCTTTTTTTTTCTACCAGTTTCCAGTTCTGACACATTCAGTCTAAGGGTGAGGATTTCTATTCATCAAAAAGAAGTTTCCTAGCTTTTTAATCAGTAAAAGTATGTATCATGGAGTAACGTTCAGCTCTGTGTAACCTTTCACAAGTTATTCCCTTGTATTTCAGTTCAAATATGCAGTTACTTTGCAGTGATATTTTTATGCTTAATTTTTTAAAGCATCTGGTATTTAGCACTTGCAGGACTGCTTTGTTTTGTATTTTTCAGGCAAGGTCTTAATGTTTTTGCCTGTATTTGCCTTTTGTCAGCTCTTGGCTGACTTGTCTAGATTTTTAGAAATCTTTTCTAGTGAAAACATCAAAGTCTGTTTTACTATGTTAAAGCCAGCTATATAGGCAGACACTTAGGATAAGACTGAAGTCCATTCTCTTAAGTTCTCCTTCCCTTCTTGTATTATGTAAAAGGGATAAAGGATTGTAGTTAAGTTCTTGTGTCTGCCTTATACCTCAGGACATACATTACTGGTTGCTGGAGTCCTGGCCATTCAGTGGTGTAGAATTGCATCAGAATAATGTATTCTGCTGTTAGTGCACCCTGGTCCTGTTTGACAGAGACATTTGGACATAACACCAATTTTCTGTGAAGACAGAAAGCCTTCATGGGACACAGACTGTGATGACCCATTTTCAACAGTTGCCCACTATGTGGAGCAGACAACTAAAGGAACAGCTTAAACAGGGTAAAAATACTTCTGCCACCATTTGCTGAAGAGACAGTGTTTTGAAAGCTCATATTATAACTGACAAAAAGCAAATGAAGCAGTGTGGAGGGGGGGTAGAGACTGGAAGGAGAGGAAGGTTCCTTGCTGGCCATTCAAGCCCTCCTGAGACAGTCTGTGTGGATATCTAGAGTTTGATGTGAGGTAAAGTCTGAGAAAAGATCTCTCTTAGGGCCATTACTAATATACCCTGTGGCTTCACAGTAACAGCAGTGTGCATGTCTGTGTTCATCCTGGCAATAAGGAAAAGCCATAAACCTTAGAGGCTCTTTGAATGCAATCCTAGAACGAGTTTTGCAGTCTTCACATGAGTGATATAACTTGACTGTAGCAGAGCTTTCATCCACCTCTCCCACCTTCCTACTTGGTTTCTCTAGTATAATTTTTACCTCTTACCAGTCCTTCCAAACCCGTGTGTCCTCTAGAGTGCATGTTTCACCCATGTCAGCCTGAGCTCAAAAGATGGCTGATGGTAAAGTATCATCTTGGAAACCTATTTCTGCAGTAAACTTAAGTATGTATCTGAAAGAATGCAGTGGGGAAGTGTTATATTATTGCATTGTATTCTTGGTTTGAAAATGGAATCTCTTCTTAGAGTAACTGAATGAGACAGGAGGAGGTTCTGTCATTCAACACAACTCTTTGAGTGTGACCATCCAGCCAGTTCTTTATCCACCGAGTGGTCCACCTATCAAATTGATGACACTCCAATTTAGAGACAAGGATGTCATGTGGGACAGTGTCGAACGCTTTGCACAAGTCCAGGTAGATGACGTCAACTGCTCCACGAACACAAGTTGCCCAGTGTTTTGAGGGTAACATCTGTGTGTGCAGTGTGGGTGCTGTGATTTCTTAATTGCCTAGTATAGACAATCTGATTTTCTTTGACATCTGAACCAGCTTCAGGGACTCTGGAGCAGCAGCATGGTAGATCCTGGCTGGAACTATGGAGGTTTTGCTCTCTTGGGACCCACTGTACAAAAAAGCAGCCCTCAGTGCCCGTACAATGCTGATAGCTGGCAGAGGCCCTTGCATGGTGCTGAGTTTCAAGTAGGGTCTTACTGAACAGCCTTATTTTGCTGTACTGAGACTTCAGGCTCCGTCCCTTTAGAAACAGTTCCTTCCTTTCCCTAAAGATAACAGGATGAACTTTTCAAGCTGGTGTAACTTAGGTTATGAAGTAAGTTACTTGTTAACTTTAAAGATATTCCAATGATCATTTTTTGGCCCAAGTTATTTAGTATCTTAACATTTACTGAAAGGTCATATGCCTTTTCTAAAAGACAGTTCGTGAGCATGCAGAGCAATTCTGTCACATATTCAGCAGCTTTAAACATTTGCTTTTAAGTGTTTCTTATTTAATATATGGCTATGAATGTGAAAATATGCTATTTCTGAGTTGGGAGGTATTAAACACAGGCTTCTACATGTCAGATTTCCCCCTGCAGAGACGATGATTTCTCTTTTAAAATAAAAACAATCCCCATGAACTTTAAACTTTATATAACATCGAAGAACACATTTGACTTTCCTGTGGTGTGAGAACGTAGATGCCTATATAAATATATGCTGGCACATGTTTTTTGCCTTCAAAATGGCTTATAGGCCATAACTGAACAGACTGTTCGATTACTATGCTTGGATTGCTTATTTCATACTTCCAAATTTAAATATTTTGTGTGTGTTGGTTTGTGGAAAAAAAAAAAAAGCAAGCAGTCAGAAATGAAACCTGGCAGTTTGTTTTTCTGAAGGAGAATTACTCACTGGCTGAAACATCCGTTTCTCCAACAAATGGTCGTTTTCTCCTATACTACAGCCATTCCTTTTCAGTGCTTAGAACTTAAGTAGGAGCGCTAAATACACTGAATGGGAAATAACTGTTATCAGTAGTATCCTGCCGTAAGAAAATGTAATTCTGGTCTAGCAAAGAAAAGTGATTTTTCTTTTTAAAATACGGGGTGCAAATAAATGTGCATTGTATAGGCATGAGATGAGCTGCTTCACCCAGAATCAGGTATGTTACAGAGCCTCTTGCAGTTTCTCTAAGTTGCTGCTGAAGTAATGTTTTATTAATGTCAATAAATAACATTCTGCAGTATTTCTGAACATCCCATAAGGTCTTCAGGCAAGAGAGGTTCGTTACCTGAAAATATCCTTTCTGATAAACTTTCATACATATATTAAGGCAGACCAGCTTCTGTCACAGGTCACCTCATTTGTGAATGTGAAGCTCACAAATGACTCAGAATTCAGAGCAGGTATTTTCAGTGCAATTAGCATGCAGAAAGAGTGTTTCTGAAGGTGTTTCCCACTAGGGAAAAAAAAAAAAAAGGGTAGAATTTAAAGTGACATTTAAAAATGTAAAAACTTTCTTATTCCCATGGCCTTCCTTGCTATAGAGAATGTGGGGAAAAGGTGAATAATAATAATGATAAAATATCAAGTGGAAGTAGTATGATTACAGATGGCCTGAAGTTATGGCCTCAGAGTTATGTGGAAGGTCTCTTCTTCCAAAGGGTAAAAAAGGGAAGTGATGGATTACATCTCTCCATTTGGTGGAAGCAGCAAGATCAAGGATGGTGCAAGGAGTGTACACATGGAGACAGAAGAAACTAACAGTGGCTAGAAGTAGAGGAAAAAGAAGGTTATGAATCTGTTGAGACTTATGGAAAATCAGTTCTTCAGGTGACTTAGGCCATTTAGCTGAGAGCCTGAGAGGAGAGGGGGAAAACCATTCATGGCATTGATCTGTTTTCTGCCATCCAGGTGTGATCTTATGCTATTCCTTTGTGCTGGTTTGGTGTCCCAGCTCAACTGCAAAGTGCATCCCCAGTGTTCACAACATGTTTATTCTGATGCAGTAATTTCAAGTGCAGAAGGAAAGGTGGTGAATTTTGTTTCTTTCCTGCTGGAAAACATATCCAGATATTTGTAGCAAACAGTGCAGATGCTATCATCTTCCTATCTCCTCCCCCTAGTACCTCAAGCAGGGCAAAGCACTGTTAGGTAGATTTTAAGACAAGACAGAGTGAGATGATGTGGTGGGAGGAGGAATGCACTTTGAAAAGATTACTTCTTACTCGCCAGCAAGTGTTTTGTCTTTTGCTAATTAGTGAGAATCTTGACTACTGACCTGTGTGTAGTTGTCATGCCATACATATTAGATGATCATAGAATCATAGAATAGTTAGGGTTTGAAAGGACCTTAAGATCATCTAGTTCCAACCCCCCTGCCATGGGCAGGGACACCTCACCCAAGTCACTGTCCAACCTGGCCTTGTACACTGCCAGGGATGATAGCTCTTACTCTTTGAATATACATTTGTCCTGAAAGACTCCCATGTCTACCAGCAGTAACTACATTTTGGAGGAGAAGGAAGGCATGGATAAACACTCCAGCTGGTTTTCTGGAGCTCTGTACAGTGATAAAGATCCATCACTCTGTTGTTCATGTGATGCTGCATACTTGGCTTGATAATATGCCAGTTAGCCCTGTTTGTCTCAGGAGTTCTTTTTGTATGACAGGAGTTGTGATGCATCTAGTTACTGGCACCTTTAAGATAAAGCTTTAGTGGACAAAGAAGCAGCATTGGAGTCTGAGCTGTGAAAATGCTTATGCCAAGACAGTAGGATGGGAAGAGCTCTTAGCACTTCTAATTGAAATAGCAGATAAGAGCTTTTGGAAGTGCTAGAGAAGAAGAAACATTTCAGGAAAAGATATGGAAACAAATTATAGTCTCCCTCCAAAAGGCAAGGAAAAATCTGTGCGCAGTTTTATGTCAGACCTTGTCTCTTTGAGAATACAGCTTCAGGTCACCTGTGCTGTTCAGAATCTAGAGGAGAATGATGGCCCAGGAACAAGAAAGGAAACAAAGTGAGCACTGAAGCTGTTCATCACTGCAGTACTTGTTAATGATTCTTCTGGGTAGTAGCAATAATGAGCAGTTGAAAGAAGTACTTTATGTACCCTAAATAAATTGGCTTCCAGACCTCGTAATTGCCACAGTTCTGTCTTTCAGCAGACCTGGTAATGAATTTTTGACTGGTGTCCACATGTTTGCCTGTTTCTATACTTGACTTCCTTCCTATTTTGAGTGATCTCATCAAGGGATGGACGTTAGCTGAATTGAATATATTAGTCCAAGATGTGGAACAGTAGCAATGAGATGGAAATAACTCTGCAACTGACTGCAGGTGATTTATTTGGTTTATTTTTTTCCTTTCCCCCTGTAAGGCCACCTCTTTAGGATTGTGCTGTGTTATTGATAGGTGTGTCACTTCAGATGGTACTGCCTGAAAACCTAGTGTACTGATTGCGAGAACGAAAGGATGCAGCAGCCTCTTACAGGGTACTTTTCTAAGTGGGAGAAAAAAGATGCCTCCTTGTCTTAGAAATGTAGACACCACTGAGCTGTTTCAAATGCCAGAAAATGCCTTAGGTTCCGATGGGCATGATGAAGCTTAAATGTCCCTTAAAGGCTTGTGGCATGTGCCTGTGATCAGAATTTAACACAGTTCTTTTCTTCTGCTGACAAAATAAAAAGAAGGAAGTGGCAGATTGTTTTTTTGGGGGTGGAGGTGTGTGTGTGAAGAGAAACCTAGAGAAATCCGGAGAGACTACCTCACTTACATGAGCTCTTCCTATATGTATAATTTAACATGACACCTTATATATAATTTAATGTGTGAAATAAACATAACATTTGAATTTCACAACTGGAACTCTTCTACTTACAGAAGTGGAATTTTTTCCATCTCTTTTAATTTAAAAATGCAGTTTCTTAGATGAACATGTATCATCACTTCAGTATTAAGTCCTAAGAGTAAAGACTGCGTGCCGCCTTGTGCCCTTCCTAGGATGGTGAGCCAAACCACCATAGGAGGTATATGTTGCATTGGTGTCAGCATCATGACTGCTAAATCACTTTCATCCTGCAGCAGAGCCTTATTTATAAATAGCTTTTGAATAAAATGCCCCAAGTTTGCAATGATGCTTTTCAAACCCCTGAGAATACTGGCTCATGCCGCTGAGAGCTTATAGTCTAAATGAAATAGATAACCAGGAAAAAAGGATCAAAGAAGAGAGAAGCAGTGGGCAGGGGGAAGGGAGGTGGGCACAAATCCCTGGGGAGCAAGTCCTGAGTTTATATTCTTGTGCTGGTTTCTTATTTTTAGAAATAATAGTTTGGTATTGTTATAATTGAAATCAGATAATGTTTTAGAGCAGAGCTCACCAAACAGACTCATCAGCCTTGATGAGTTTTGTAGAGGAAGAGAAGGGTGTTATTTGTGTACAGATAGAAGAAAGGCTGTCTCGGACATCAGGAGTAACATGAATGTGCTGCTTGCAAGGGGATTTTGCAATATGTGAACAAGTAGTGGCAATAAGCTTTGCTTCATTGATTTTGATTCATTCCAGCTGAGGATATAACCCAGTGGGAGCAGTTAGGAGAAAGTAATAGACCTAGAGGGGAAAAGGACATTTTTTAACCTATGTTAAGCCTTTTGCCTTGCAGTCTGAATTGCACCTTTGCTCCTAAGTGAGTTCTTCGGTGTATCATGCGCAACAGAAGCAACTTACTGTGCTGTCCCTCTTGAAGAACCAGAATAAGGGTTATTCACATTGCCTCTTCCCTGTCTTCTGACACGTAGGTGTTTGACAGAGACTGTGAAAAGGGGATGCTACATTTATTTAAGGTTTCTTGTCATCGAGGAAAAAATAGTCCAAACCAACAAACCTGATTGCTTGATGTGCTTGCAGTTAAAGGGGTGTATTGTGCTTTTTGTGTTGGCGCTTTTTTCATTCTGCAGAAAGTTTGCTTTTTATGTTTTCTCGTTAGAGTCTTTGAAATAAAAGGTAGGCTAATGCCCAGTGACTGTCAGATTTCCCTGTGACTTGCTGTGATGTTTATTGGCCATAATCTATAAACATTCACTTTCTTTCTGCCTTGTCCGTTTTGATTACAAGGCAGTCTTGGCTTTGATATTTCACTAATAGAGCTGATCCCGTTTTTACTTGTCATCATCCCAGATCTGGTCTTGGTGGAATACCAGCAGTGGTGCAGAAAAATAAATATGGAATATTTTGAAATTGAAAGTTGAACAGAACCAATGATCAACATGTTTTGGGTGACCAAATACTAACAAATGTAATAGGTTTGGATAGGATGAGTCCTGATCTCCCTGTTTGCACTCAATTTTCTAATAGACTTAATGAAAAGGAATTAAGTAGTGATGCTGTCTGGAGCTAAAAGTAGTTGTTTCGGTTTGTAATTTTGACCCTTCTCCTCTTCTTCCTGTTAATGTGGTGGAAGGATATATATGTGTATGTAACAGAATTAAGTAAAACTTTGAAACCATTATAGAATCATGGAATGGTTTAGGTTGAAAGGGACCTTTTTAAAGACCATGCAGTTCCAGCCCCCTGTCACAGGCAGGGACACCTTCCACTAGACCAGGTTACTCTAATCCGTGTCCAACCCAGCCTTGAGCACTGGCAGGGATGAGGCAGCCACAGCTTCTCTGGACAACCAGTTTTTTATAGTCTTAGCCTCTGTCTTGTATTTGAATTTCAGCAGTTAGCCTTCCTGGGAGAGGGGGCAAACTATAACTGCTGCTTGCTAGCTTTGATAGTATGTGCTGTGTTTTAAATGTACATGCACAGACATGGGGAGTTAATTTCCAGGTTTGAATTTGCTATCCTCTCCACAATTATGTATCTGGACATCTTGAATCAGAATATGCCAAAGTGGAAAAAATGCAGCTGATTTGTTGTTTACCATTATTTCATCTCTTATTTTTAACATTCTCTCCACATGTGCGCTAGGAGATGTTACTGTAGCTCTGGATATGTGACAGCTATGGAAGACGTAGAGTAACCAAATTTCTGGTGAAGTGTGGTGAACTGGAGTCAGATTTCTTTTTTTAAATTCATCATTTCCATAGCTATTCTCTTGAATGTAACTAAATCTGCAGGTTAGAGGGTGACTGCACAGAAAATTCCAAGTGGTTCTTCTCACCAGCTTATATGCCTACTTCAGGTAAACAAATACAATACGATTTTGTATTAGTTAACTTTGGGAGTAAAAATCTAAAGGGTCTGTAATGGTACTTATTTTTAGTATGCTGCTGTTCTGTTCCAAACGCTGTGAAGCTGCACAGCTCAATTAAGAGGCTGCATTTGTTTCCTTGGTGTCGAGCAGGCCAGGAGCTTTTAAGCCTGGTCAAAAGGCTTAATTTGTGTCTCTGCCAGTGGCTGTGTGCATCTCTTCAGGTTGGGGAGAATGAGGACTGTGTTGTTGGGAACTGAAATCTTGGCAGTCCACCTGAGCATTGGTAGCAGATAACGGGGTGGTGGAAGTTGGGGAAGGCTGTTCCTTTTCACAGTCACCTGTGGAGGCTGGTAAGACAAACTAGTGCTGCTGAGAGTGGATGGATGGAGTTAGGGTCTGAAAGTATGGTGATGCTGACTTGTTCCATATCTGCTGGAACTGGGAAGCAAACGGAAACCCAGAGGTAGAGAATTGGAGCTTTTCAGTTTGTGGCAATTATTTTTAGATCAGTAATGTTGCCATTCGGCTGGTCTCATAAAATGGTCAGAATTTATTAATGACCTACAGTCTGGTTATGGAAACTTTACACATACCAGAGTTAGGGAAAACTTTGCCTTCCAGTCCATGTGCCATCAGTGGTGGTTGTGAAATATTTCCAGTGCATGGAAAACTTTGCCAGCTCAAGAGAAGCTATTCTATGTCAAATTACAGCATCCTGGTACGATGCTGTAATTGAGACGACTCCCAGGATGTCTCAAACCAATACAAACTGAAGTATAACCTGTGAGTGTTTCCTTAAACACAGTGCTAAACTCATAGCTTAAAAGCTCATCTTGTAGAGGTGTGCATTTGCGTGCTGTGGGCTGCAGAATAAATAGTCTCTGTGCCCTTTTTGTTCAGTACAGGGAATTTCAGTATAGAAGTGATGATCAGAATGCTTGATAGCACTTGCTTCTTATTAGGAAAGATGAGTAAGATGGTTTTAATTCCCATCTTATAAGAAGGCAGTTTGATCAGACTAGTATTGTGTGCAGGCTGCGGATATAGTGTATGTAGGTAAAATACTGTGCTCTATTAAGTGATAAATTCAGGAATATGAAGTATTGCTATTGCCACCATACAGTCATCAAGTTCTTGACAGAGCCACAATAAAACCATTCCACCTCTCATTTTCTCTTCATAATGTGCTGGGTTTATTTTATTGCACAGCCATTGCCTCCATTCTTGTTTTTAACTTAAAGTCAGTGAAACATCTAGCTGATACTTTTCCATTAGCCTTGCTTGGATGAAGATAACAGTGGGGTAGTGTAATATTTTTCTTATTGATTCTCTCTTTTCCCTCCCTGAATTGCAGAGCCAACACAGGGAGGTGTGAGCTGCTATTCTTAAAATACCTGTTATGATTAAAAACTGTAGGTAAGACACTGACAATTTTTCTCTTACTCTTCTCTCTTGGTTGTCAGCTGTTACTGGAGCAATTTAACCTCCAGCTGGGAGGATGTACAGGTAGCACCCTCTTGGATCTCTTTGCAGTGCAGGCCATGAAAATAGCTTTGTGGATAGTTTTATGCAGTGCCTCGTGTTAGCCAGTTTTCCAAAAGCAAATTGACCTTTGCTGTAGTATGTTTTCTGTCAAGTAGGAGATCAGACCTGCAGCCGCTTGTGCTGGAATTTCCTCTGAGTTCAGTATTAGATTTTCTGCTGTAATGGTGATACCAGCTATTTTGCTAGCTGGTGGTTGCTCCATTCCCCCTCCTTTCCCCCTCCTGCTTCTTTCAGTTCAGCCAGAGCTCTCTCTAAATGCATCTGTAGAATTCCTTACTGCAGCTTGTAACAGCAGGGCAAGGAAGGGGAGCCCTGAGCATCTCAGCCTAAAAATACCTTCCCTGTGGAGCTTGCCTTGTGCAGTTGCAGCTAACAGTAACATCTTCACCACCTCTTCTAGTGGTAGCTCTGTGTGCTGGAGCCTTTGCTGCAGGCTGGAATAGCAGAGGCAGGTGGGATGTGGGCCCCAGTGCCAGCCCTATGCTCAGCAGTTCCTCCAGTGCCTTGAAACTGAACAAGAGAGTGCCTACAGTGTGTGCTGACTTACAAGATTCAAAGCGATGCATTTGTCTGCTGGGCCTTCTTCAAGCTGTAGAAGGAAAAATAGAACAAGCTTAGTTTTTCCATCATTTTCTCCCCATAGCCCAAAGGAGACTACACGGCAGAGATGTCTTCTCTAATCTTCTCTTCCTAGCCTGCATTATTTTCCTTCCCTCCTCCTTTCCTTCTGTCTCACAGCTCCCTCCCTACACGCAGACTTCTGACAGCACACCAGTTTTATTCTCGAGCTCTCTTTTTAGCCCACATTGGTGTCTAGGCAGTGCCTTAGCCCCAACTAATACATGAGAGTTTGAATAAATGTATAACAGCAGGTAGCAAGTGACTGTTGACAGGGTGACATATTGACTTAATATCTTGTGTTATGTGATATGAAGGATGTGCCTTTTGGTGTGTTTTTTTTCCGGGCTTTTTTTGGTGTTTCTTAGGCAGACACTTGTAGGCAGCTTGAGTAATTGTCTGAAATCATTAACATGTTTATTAAATAAGGAAGCAGAGTGCATTATCTAGCAAATCAATTATGTAAATGCACAAAAAGCATAAGAGATTAGTCTTTAACTGTTGCTGAACTGCAGCCACTTTCCTAAATTATAGATGAAAGTGGGTTTTTTAGTCACTGTGTGTATGTGTGGTGTTAGGCTCCACTTTTTGCTCTTGAAGCTTAAAGTAGCAGCAATTAATTGGTGCTATTGGGTAAGAAGAGGGCATTTCTGATGTACACTAATGAACGCCAGCGTGCATACATCCTTTCTATACAGGGAAACAGATGGTCTGTAGTGCAAACCAGAAGTAGTCTCAATTGGAGGGTCTGGATGACAAGATAAACTGACAGCAAAGCCCTAGCAATTTATTCTCTCATCTAGACACTGGGAAAAAATCTCCAGGAAAATCTGTTAATCTCTAGCACTTTTAGCAGTCTGTTTTCTTTGTGGTGGCTTAGATCAAATGAGCCTATGTCTCTACAGTTTTACCAATCCCCAGCTTCAAGAGGAGGAGAATAGAGCTCATCACTCACTGCATGTGTGGAAAATTCACCCCTTTCAATTACAGCTGGGTAACTCCTGTGTGTAGGGCACCATGTGGTAATAACAGCACAAACTACGCTCCATTTTCACCCACTGCAATTTCAGTTGTGCTTAGCTGGAAAAAGAATACTCTTCCATGATGCAGGCAAGTGTGGCTTATCCACTGCCCTGAAGGACATTGCACAGAAAGGAAGACTTGCATCTTGTTTAAGTGGTGGGTACATGGGCAAAAGTCAGAGAAAAGTTAGGGGTATATTTGAAAAGTAAGTGAAGCTCATGAGTGTTGTCATTTTTCTGTATTAAATATGTGTATGGTCTGAAGCTTCCAGCAAAGCTGGGGCCTTTCCAGGGGTTCTTACTGTGCAGCAGAGAAGGAGAACATCTATCACAGTAACCGGTTTTTTACCACCATGTCAGCTTCTGTGTATCTTCCACAAAGGAGTGCAGAGACTGGACAACTTCTGAATGGGCAGCATAGAGGATGCAGCATTTCCCTGTAATGTTAGCATTGCAGATGATGATAAATGCTCAAACTGTCCACAGCACAGTTGTCCTGAAGACACTCTGTAGTTTCATCCCTGCTGGAATGCTGGAAAAAATAATTCAACTCTTGATTTCCATCATTTTAATTTCTTACCCAGGCTTCTGTTTGGTTTGTTGAAACGACTTCCTTCTGTTGGCTTGACAGGTCACATCCTATAACCAGAACCCATGGTTGTCTCCCAGGAATAGAGGCAAGAAACATTTATTTCTCTGTCTCCTCTGGCACTCACTCTTGTCCCCTAGTCTTGACAGGTAGCATGATGAAGATAGTCTTTGCAGCCTTACCTCTCTTTTGTTCAGACCAAGCACTACAGTGACACTCATTTCACCATGTATTGCAGGAGTTGTCATAAAAAGAACACCTGTGATACAGAGCTTAATAGAAAGAATGCACACTGTTCTTCTGCATTCTGACCCTGTTGGTTGGAGATAGCTTTCAGAATGCTGTTCAGTTCACCAGTGCAGTCCGGTAGGTCTGAACTGGCTACATATTGTCATTTGGAGACTTCCCAGAGCATGTATCACTGTGTTGTTAGAAATGTGGAGATGTGGTGATCTAGCTGGAGCCAGTAAACTGTATTATTGTACCTGAATATAGGATTGGTTTAGTTTCTGGTGAAATTTTCATTCATGAAAACCCTGTTTAATGACAGCGCCTTCCCAAGAATTCTCAGTGTTAAAGTAACAGGACATTGAGTGTGTCATATTTATTAATTGTCAAAATTAGATCAATCATAACAGAGCTAACAGATATGACTGGTTGAGCTGAAAGATGAAGATGGAAGAGCTAGTGAATATCGCCAAGGAGCTAAGATATGCCAGGAGAGATGACAAATGTGCCTGGAAGAGCCGAAGGGGTACTGGAGAAATGTAGTCCCAGTTGTTGCCTCAGGGAAGGAATAGTAAACCTTGAAATGTTAAAAAAGAGAGTTTCAAGTGATCAGGAATGGAGGGGGTTGTTTCGTGCTGTTGTCTCTGGCTCTCACTTGCAGTGTCTGCCTCTTCATCAGAAGTCACCATAGGGTAATGAATGCTGTGATAGCTGGAATTTGGAGTTTTGTTGAGGTTTAGATTAAAAAGCAAGCTGTAAAATAGTGTACTCGTACTGATTCTCTGACCATAGCAGCATTTGCACTTTCAGCACGTGCAGAGATTTGAGAACCTTTAGCCTGCAGTGTTACAGATCTTTATCCCACAATGACTCACTTGGGAAGGGATTCCTGCACCTGGGCAGAGGTTAGAAATAAACTTGGGGTTAAA
Organism: Melopsittacus undulatus; assembly: GCF_012275295.1. Taxonomy (NCBI): domain Eukaryota; kingdom Metazoa; phylum Chordata; class Aves; order Psittaciformes; family Psittaculidae; genus Melopsittacus; species Melopsittacus undulatus. The sequence goes on from NC_047535.1 coordinate 15,941,275, forward strand.
AGAGGGGTGATGCAAGTCCAACTCTCTTCTTTACTAGAGGCTTTGGAAAGCAGATATGTTGATGTGATCTGTGATTGAGTTTTTCTCTGTGAAACAGGAAGAGCACTCTATGGTAATGTGAGAAGGAATGTGCTTGGGTCTGTAAAGTGTCCAAGTTTTGGGTTTACAAAATACTTAAGTGGCTCTGGTAATATAGCCAGTGAGATTCTAGATGCAGAATGGAACCTAAGTCACTGAAGTATAAATAAACCAACATCAATATATGAAATATGGCCCTTTGACTACGTTAAAATATGAACTATAATCCTTTTTAAATACATCCTTTTCTTAAGGGATGTCTTTATCTGGAACGTGCAGGTAGCTGTTGCCCTGAGGTTTTTAAGTGGAGACTACACAATACCCTTTTTATTTCCGGTATCTCAAAAGCTCATTGGGCTATAATAGAAAGAATAACAAGGACACATCATACTGCCTTTAGCAAAGTAGCCCTTCCTCTTACAAATAACTTGTTTTTCAAAACCTGGAAGGAGAGCTAAATTCCTGAGTGGTGTCTTTTTAAACATAGAAGCTCTCCGAGCTTTTTCAAATTATGAAGAATGTACTTCATAAGGGAATAATACTGCACAGGTATGGCACTTCTATAAAAGTTGCTTCAGAAAGTCTGCACAACACCCCCTCGGTGATGCTATAAATACATCTTTGTGATGAAGCTCAAAATGCGCTGAAAATATTTTGATACTGTGTTTTTAGCTTTTGATACATCTCATGGCTTTAAAGATAAAAGGATTCGCTCCTAGAATTTATACTCCTCTGATGTGATTAAAACCAGATAGGTGTACTGTAAATAGAATATGCTCTGTATAATGGTAGGTATGGCTTAGTGGTTTCGAGCAGGAGGTTTCTTACTGTGGAAAAACAGCTTTTCTTGATGACTTGCTTGTCACTGTTTTCAGCAGCACCTCTTTTCATCTATTATTCATTTTGGAAGACTTTTAATAGTAGGGTTTGGGCATGGGCTGGTACCAGACACCAGTAGAGTATAACCCCTGCAAAAATCAGAGATGCACAGAGGTATCAGGGGTGGGGGAAACAGCACAGACACTTTTCTGCTTTTTGAAAAGGATTCCCCTATCCAGAAAAGAGACAGAGTGTGATGTGCTGTAAGCTCTCTCCTGGAGACTCTATTTAAGTGCCTGACGGAGCAGACAAAAAGATGACTCTCTGTGCACTTTATGGCTGTGTGTGGTATGTTGTGAACCAAGACCCCTGTCCCCTAGTGCAAGGAGATGTGCCTCCATTGTCTGATAATGGTTGAACATGGAACAGTATCTGGGAAGACTGCATCTGATATTTTTCTCTGGCCCATTAACAGAAACCAGAGTGTTTGTGGAAGGTCTGTGATTCCTTCCCTGTGGTTTACTGTGATGAGGTCTGTAGGGCTGCAATTTGGTGTGCATGTAATGACTGTGAAGTCCTATGTGACCGTGGATTTGTTGCAGTCACTATGTGCATGTAGATGTATATATTTATAGAAGAATCGCTGTGAATGTGAGAAATAAGCCTTTGAAGTGTCAAGCCAAATATTTGGGGGGGTGGGGAGAAGATTTCTTGTCTACATCAGAAGCTTACATTTTGTGTAGACTTGTCTCATTTTACCCAAAATATCTCCGCACAGGTTAGAGGAGCTGAAAACAATAACAATAATAATAATGGGGAGTGCAGGGGGAGGCAGTATGTGTGAGAGAGGGGGAGAGAGAAGAGGGGAATAACAAACATCCCTGATATGGTTTTGTTCCTCTTTACTTATGGCTTGTTTCTCTGCAGCAGCCTTTTCTCTTGCTTTATTTCCTGTTTTGTCATAGAACTGTGTTGCTTTCCCTTTTGTCAGACCCTTGCAGGTGTCCCACTGGCAAGGAGCAAGTGGTGAAGGACAGCTTCCAGTGTTTACTAAGCAGCCTGCCCCCCCCCCCCGCCCCCCCAAGCTCTATGAAGCTAAGTCATAGTGATGGGAAGTCTAAGCTGGATGTGTGCCTTAGCTTCCAGCAGGGCTGGCCCATAGGACTACCCCAGCCTGATGTGAACTCCTTTCTCCTTTGTTTGTTGCTTCCTTTTGGAAAAGAAATGGCATACAGGTACTCCAGAATCAGAAAAGAAGGGGTCCACTAGTCTTACATTAAGCTGTGACTGTGATATTTTAAGAAGAGGCTGAGTGACTTTTGGATATGGATTACAGCCAAGGAATGTTACTGAAAGGAGGCTTTTTGCAAAGCAAAATAAAATACAGATGTCTTTCCAAATTAACTCTTCAGCTGATGGCAGTCGCTTTGTGTGTTACTTCTATTCGGAAAACAGAAAACTATAATTTTGATAGAGAAGTGTTTCAGGCTGCAGTTCCAGGCTGGCAGGCATCTTTGCCTGTGTTGACACTGGGACATCTCAAAATCTTCCATTGGTGCTTTCAGTGAGAAATCTTTGCTTTCTGTTAGCAGGCTTGAGATGTGGCTCTCTGTTTCCTGTGATGCATCTTTACGATTTGAATGCTCTGTATACTTGTCCCAGTCTAAATGCATGAGTTTTGCTCTAAAAGAAATAAATCATGAGAGGACCTTGTGCAGTGCCTGTATAACCTTCAGAATCACACATGGCAAACAGTTTGTGGTGCTAAGGATGAGAATTCTTACTTTCTTGCTTGCAGGTAATTATTTCCGTAGTGCTGGGTTGTTGATTTTTTTTTTCAGTTATTCTAGGCTATCTTTGCATTCCTCATTCTTTTTTCTATGATGTGTAGCACTGAAGCTGGGGATAACCAAGGCAGCAAGAGAGCTGGCTTAAAAGTGGGATGCAAGCTATTCTGTTTTTAAAATACCATATACTTTGTAGTGTTAAGTCTTTTCATGCTATGATGAAAGGTTGTGTGCTAACAGCATGTGCTGTTGAGAGGTCATTTCAGTCCTGAGCTACTAAATCCTTCCAAACAGTGTGATTTTAAGCAAGGTTTCTGAAACCTAGCCAAGCTGTTTGTTGTGCTCTCCATTTGAAATCCATTATTTTCTGTCATACATTGGTGTGCTCTGGGGGATTGTTTTAGTTTTGTTCTTGGAGAGCATTGATGAAATAGCAGGGGCATTAATATTATTCTATTGTATTCTGGATGCTTAACCCCTCCAAAAAAAAGAAAATTTTACAGCTAAGATACCAATAGGTTGCTAGCTGCCAGCTTTAGTGTGCATATTGAGTCATTTTAGAGATCCCCAAGTGAAGCGAGTGAGAGCATGGAATTGAGATGATGTTTAAATTTAGCTTCAAATAGCTGGAAGTATCAATAATTGCAATTGCTTCATCCTTTCATGGAAATATCTTGGTTGGACTAGGCCTGCACCTTGGCATTTGAATTGCCTTGCACTGTTGTAGGTAAATGTTAACACGCAGCAAACACTGCAGGCAGATGAGCCGGCTGCCAAAAGAAGGGCATTTTTCAAATGTATTGCTGTAGTGTTGAATGAGAGCTGAGAACATGGTTTCTCTGAGAGATTTAAAATATTAAAGAGGCCAGTAGCAATAAATGAAATCGTGCCCATTGGTTAACAGCATTTGCTATATATCAAGACCATTTCTGGAAGTAAAACTTGTAACATAAATTACTGAATACTGAATTACTGCAATGTGTTAAGGATTCTTTTTAATTACAGGATGTTAAGGCTTCAAAAATAAAATTCTTCAAAGTTAATAATGAAGTAAAATAACTCCATACTTACTGAGCTTCAACTTCATTAAAGCTGTTCAAACGCCTGATGGGGCTCTAATAAGTTTTGTTCAAAGATAAGACATCTTTGAAATTTTTTTGCCAATCTCACTCTATTATCTTTGATACTCTCTAATTGGATATAGCAATCTCTAATCATGTTGTCTAGTGGATTGCATCCATGCTAAGGTGCTGTAAATGTATCCTCTTGTTCTGAAGTTAACAAATCCAGGGACTGGAAGGGCTATTTTTACAGTAGTATTTAAGCCCTTCAGGCAATTTTCTTTATCAAAAGGCAAGTACAAAATACGTATTTTGCCTTCTAAAAATATCAAACCACTTTGAGAGGGGAAGATGGGTAAAAAAATGGAATGAGCAACATTCTGACAGTATCAAATCATTAATGAGGGCACTGTTTCCTAAATTATTTACAGTGTATTCCATGTGCTCATCTGGCTTAGGATTGTTAATATTGAATGTGTTGTTTGTTATATACAAATATTTTTCTCTTTTTTAGTTTTCCTTTTTGTGATATAATTTAATTTCTGACACTGTTTACCCTCTGGAGCTGTAAAGATTTCTTTTTTTTTCTCTCAAAGTGAAATCACTGATTTACTCCATAATATCATCTTATGAGGAGCTGTTGATAAAGTGTAGAGGATGGAGAAGCAAAGGGATGTAGTATTTATTGTTGGAAACTGAGCAGGCCGGATATGGAGACGATGGGGAGCGAGGCTGTATAGTGTTATCTCCTGGGGGAAGGTAGCTGGTTGTTCCCTCTCCGTCTTCCCTCTTGCCTCCCTGGCTGTGGGCAGGGGAGCTGGGTGGTGTTCCAGTGCCCTCTCTCCTCTTTGGGAGCTGTTACTTTCAGGACCAGCAGCTCTTCATCCTCCTTTTGGTGTCCCTTAAAGCAGCTTAAACAGCAGATAGAGAAGTAGCATTTTGCCCTCTGCTGGGAAGCAGGGTTTGACAAATAAGTGGTGTGAACTGTTGTGACAACCATTCTGTTTAAAGAAACTGTGCAAATACTTAGAGCTTGCAGATTTATTTTCTTCCTGTGCTTCATTTTCTCAGATACTGTAGCAACAGCGTAAGTTTCTGTTCTCTTTCCCTTTAAATGTGTGATGCTTTTTCTCCTTTATGATTGCTATTCCTTTTTTGTCAGTGTTGTCATTAGAAATAAATAATCTGGCTCTTAGGCTTGGGTTAAGTCCTTTGCACCAGTCCCTTCTAACAGGAGAGCACTCAGCTACTGTGTCCTTCTCTGCCACTGTGTTTGTGGGTTTGCTTTGTAGGGTGAAAAATTAAACACAAAAGGTGGCAATGGCCTGGTTTCTAGTTCTGGTTTGGAAGTAGGCAAAATACTTTTTGCATTTCTAGTGTCATTTTAGCTGAAGCTGTTGGACAACAGAAGCAGTGATTTTTTACTTTGTTCTGAAATTTAGCTAAGAACAAAATTTTTTCACTGGAGTTTTGAGCTGCTCCTCAGTTGAACCCCTACTTAAATAATTTTAATTGTGGGTAGGACCATTCCTTGTTCCTATTTATCTTGTTACCAGTGACATAGACTCCTTCATTACAAAGTTGTACAGTGCTTTCTTGAACATGAGGCTTTTCATGATACGCTGGCCAGAAACCTCCCTGCACAGCACCAGCAATGGCAAAGCCCTAGTTTTGGAAATACCACATATATAATCTCAAAAATATTGTTATGGTTGATAAATCTCATGCCTTTTCAGTGAAAACCATCATTATGCTCAACTTTCAGTTGCACAAATGAGAACATTTCAAATTACAGGTATTGGTAAGATGAGAAAATACTGTATCACTTCTCCTGTATCCAAGATTCTCCATTTTACCATCAGTATTGCTATTTTAGCGAACTTACTTTGAGAGAGGCTGATTGACATGAAACAGGAACGCAAAGCCCTCATGCTTTTCATGAAGATGTAATGTATTACTGTATTTTGGGGGTGAAATTAATTCTAAAGCAGCTTCACAAGACTTTTCAGACTCTTTCAGCCTTCTTTGGTGTAAAGTTATTTTTATTTATGGTTTGAAAGCCCTTCTGTGTCGAGGTGAATTGTATTTTGGGGAGTATTAAGCTGGAATATGAAAGATGATGTGCTCTGTGGCTGGTATCTGTCAAGGACTCTAGGATTTTTAGAGTGAAAACTGGCTTATACAGAAAAAAATTGGCACAGAAGTCCCACAGAGTTATTGGAGATTTTTAGACATCTGTCTTCTGTTCAAATAGATAGCATGTGTTAGAAGCTTTATTGGTGTTACTCAGTAGCCGTTAGGTGCTGTGGAGGTCCTTCTTGTTACTACATTCACATTTGGTGCTCCATGAAACACAAATTTCAGAGACTAATTCAGACACTGAATTTGCTTTTGTTTCTCATGAGTTGTCATTTTGTCTGCAGCTCTGCCCCAAAAAGGTAAGTAGTTACTGTGTTTTTCTGGAGCTTCTTAAACAGCTCAGAAGCAGGAGACAAAATAAAGGACAGACCTATGTTATTTCCTTGATGGTTTGTGAAAATGCCAAATATATGTTTTGGTTTTCTGCCCAGCTGAAAAGCTTAGTTTTAAAAACCTGAGTTCTTCTGTTACTGTTTTTAAAGACTTTAATTCATTTTAGTTTATGAAGGTTGGGGATTTGAAAAAAACCAAGCAACCACAGATTAAAGTTTTATTTAAAAATCTTTATTTTAAATGTATTCAAATTTTTTTTAATCAACCTTTGTTTAAAGGAAGATTTTAAAATCTGCATGAAACCCCTTTTTTTGGAGTGCTGTTGTTACACTGTGCTGCACACAAGTTGTGTACTTGTGGGATCAAGTTACTTCATCTTTATATAACATGCCACCATGTACTCAAGTCTGTTTTGTTGTTGTTGTTCTTGCGCGGACATGTTTTTATGTGTATTATTAAATGAAACCTTGTTTAAAATTGCCTGTTGTCTAAGGCTCACGGTGAAGGGATTTGGTTTATTTAATAACTCTTCTGCATTGTTCTGTTCCAGTAGTTTTTAGACAGTGTCCCACTTGAATAGGAATGGCTTGGTTTGATGTCTCAGTGCCTCAGTTGTCAGTCTTGTGGAGCTCCTGAAGGTCCTTTGACAGGTCCACTCTAGTGGACATGTGCCTGGAGTATGAAGGGAAGCAATGATCTTATTGCAGTAAAGGCAAGCTTGTCATGATTATCGTATACTAATGTGTAAAAACAGCACTATTAATAATACTGCTCCTTCACATTATTAAGCTGTAAGCTAAAGGAGAATAAATTTAACTGTATAGGATTAGTTATATTTTAGGGCTTTTGTTATTTGTTTTTGCCATAATTCACCTGCAAGCATTTTTGTGTTACTATGCTTTTTGTGTCCTGAAGATAACACTGGTAATGTCTTGGTGGTTATGGGGTGCTACAATGCCTAATGTGGAGTTTATGTTTCATTTTTCTTCAGACAAATCCTATTGATTGTAATCCTGAGCATTTCTCTGTCTCATCAGTGGTGTGCACTCAGTTTCACGTGTTTGATAATTTGAGTGGGTGAAGATCTAATAATCTTTCTTTGTTTTCTTCCAAAATAAATTGTTGGGCAATAGTGATACTGAATCTACTCAGTCATGAGATTCAGAGCTGGCTCTCTCTGCACAAAGCTGTATTGCGGGCATTGCCAAACAGATTTGAGACTGGAGAGTCACAGTAGCTGTGAAACGAGCTCATAGATTAAAATTTATTGCTGTTCACAGACCATCTTACTTTTTTTTTCCCTCCTAAACGTGTGCTTTATGTGTTTATTTACTGAATCTCAGCAGTGACCTGATTTCTCACTTCTATCAGTGGATGGTGTCAACACAGCAGTGCCATACACAAATGTCTTCTCCTTGCTACATAACACATTCAAGAACACAGGAAATAGATGGAAACAAGCAAGCAGGGGGTAAATCTCTTCTGCACCTATGTAGGGCAGAGGACTCAGTTGTGCTGAGTGGAAGGAGAGCTATTTGAATATTGAGGAACAGAGGCAGAGAGGCAGAAGGTAGCCAGCCTCCCTCCCCAGCTACCTTTTGCAAGTTAGTCAACAACTGTTGTCTTGATAAATAGCTTGTGCTGAAGCTGTCCTAGCAACAGCTATGTTTAACACTGCTGTCTGGTGCACATTATGGATAGCAGTGCAGGAAGAGTAATTTTCTGAATGTCCTTTTGCAAAAACACTCTGGGAAAAGGGCTAGGAAGATACATGTAAAAAAAATATATATTACTTGGCTATGTCAAGGGAGGGCTTGTAAGTAAGATGCAAATTAGTGTGAGCAGGAGATGACTTGACAAAAGCAAAGGTCATGTAGAAGGAAAGTGGGGAAAAGAGAAATGAGATGAAAGATGGGGACAGACAACAAGGGAAGGTTAGAAAAAATATTAAGTGGAACCAAGATAAACTCTGTCTTTCAGAGTTAAAGATAACAGATATTATGGTAGCTATTCATCTCCCTAGCTTGGCTGAATGCAGAGGAGTGTAAAAGTTAAGATCCTGTTAAAGGGCAGGTCAGCAGTGTGACTTCATCATTCTGTGCTCCTACTGCAGTACAAGGGCTTGAAAAAGGGAACGAGATGAACTGCAGATACATTGGAACATAAAATCCTCCTTTTCCTTTTTAGAAAGATATTATGATGATTCAGCATGAAATACAGGCAATGCACACTGGTTTGGGCTGGATTTGGTTTACTTACGTGGTTAAAATGGTTGCTGTATTAAAGGTGGATATCCCCAAAACGAGGCTGTCTCTATCCAGATGAAAATTATATAATTGAATTGGATCTGTGCCCTATTTAGTGTCCCTTTTTATCTGACAGTGCCCTGTGTTGGCTGCTGTGAAGGAAAGTGTAAGAAATTCTACAACACCCAATTAGGGAGTCGTGTGGCCGTGTGTGATATTTTTTCCATCTCAGCTGAAGACTGGCTTCTGCTGTGAAGCATTTGGATTTCTGTCCCTTCCACGTTCACTGAATTCTTTGCTATATAATACAGGCTATTCTCATTAGCTATATGAATCTCAAACCCTTTAAAATGCTGAAGCACTCATTATCTGTGTATCTGAGTCTCCGTTCTTTGGCTGTTTCCTAATAGCCATTCGTGTGGTGACAACCATCTTGAGTTGGTCCCTGGCACAACCATGCTAAACATGATAAAAATATGAGCATAAGACATAAAGATAAGGTTAAAAATAAAGCAAAGAACTTTTTAAATATACAATGGTTCTAACATACATTCTTGCAAATTATACCAAATTCTCATAAAAGTTTGTTCCTGCCATCATAGCACAATTCTGTTAATTCCAGCATTTTTGGTTCAGCAAAAAAAAACCCCACCACCAACCTGTCACTCAGGAATGTGGTCAGGTGCTTCTGTAACATCATAGGTAAATGGAATTCTCATTTCCCATTTATGTCAGACTCCTCACAGCGCCTGCTGTCTCTCTAGCACAGATAAACACACATGTGGCAGTTTCCAACACTGCTGGGAAGTTGTGGGTTTGCAAGAAAAATCTTTCCATTTGGCAGTCAGAAGCCAGACTCTGATGAACGGAAATAGACAGAAGCCAATGTTCACACATACACCTGTGCTGAAACTGTTCACCATAGGAGTGCCAAATGGAGTCTGGGTTCTTGTATATGATTTCTCAGTCACACTAGAGTTTAGAGGATGCTCTGGTTTATTCTTGGTACTTGAAAAATGTCAATATTTTTTGTCAGTGATTTTAAGCATTATGAATTTGTTCCTGCAATATTGCTTTAATAGTTCCAATTGATACAGTCCATGAAAATGAACTCTAAACCTCCTGGTGCCAAAGGTGTGAACATCAGGAAGAACTTCTTTACTGTAAGAGTGACAGAGCACTGGAACAGGTTGCCCAGGGGGGTTGTGGAGTCTCCTGCATTGGAGATAATCAAGGCCCGCCTGGACAAGTTCCTGTGTGATGTACTCTAGCTTACCCTGCTCTTGCAGGGGGGTTGGACTAGATGATCTTTCGAGGTTCTTTCCCACCCTTGGGATTCTGTGATTCTGTGACATTCCATACAAGCAGCATTCTTTTTTTAGTATTGGTCTCCAGTTGTTCCTTATTATGATGCCCAAAGAGACGATATATCAGTATCTTAGCCCCAGACACAACTGCAATTTGTCTGATAGCTGTCACTGAACTACAGGCAGTTTTAGAATGTCCCATTTTTGCAATAAAGGAAGTTGCTTTGCTCTCAGTGTTTTAGGTACTCTGGTTGGTGGGTTTTGATTATTTATTTTTCTGTATTGGACTGAGCTGAAACACTTAAATCTACCTCACATGTGTCCCTCATCATTAAGATTAGGGGAGGAGCATAGAGGCTCTTCTCTGCGGAGTGGGAGTGCAAAAGCAAAACCAGGAGAAATGATAGATAAGTCACTGACTGCTTCTGCTTTACAAATTGTCGAGGAGTTTTCTCTGAAATACTTAAGAGTAGGAGTGAATTAGTTGAGCATTTATGCAGGTTTCCAGTTGTTTGACTTAATAAAATTAAATGGCAGAGCACAGAATTGTTCTCCAATTGCAAGAAACCCTCAGTGTGCTTTTAGAGATCAAGAGGAAGGTAGAAAGAGGTTAAAACCTTGGTGAGAATCATTAATGGAAATTCAGCAAACAGCTCCATTGCCAAGAGGGGAAAATTGTTTCACATGAGTGATGATAATGAATCCTAATAAACGACATCTTTTCACTCCCACCAGGAATAAGACATATTCTGTACTTTTATATCCCATCCTGTTTTGAGTAGGAAGAATCTTTTTTAAGAAGAAAAATGTTTCGTTAGGAAAAAGGAAAGAGGTTTTCCCACATGCCAAAGGGATTCATGAGTCGATTCCATCAGAGTATGTACAGAAGCAGAGGAGGATGTTGTAAGAGAAAAAGCAACATACTTTACAGTTGACCTTCAGCATGGACACAATCTGGTCATACTGTAACTGGTTTGTAACAAAGGAGTTGTTTTTAATGAGGGAAAAATGAAAGCAAGGGTCCCTTCACTGGCTGGAATGCTAAATATATTGACGTGTTTTTTACTGAGTTTTAGGAAGAAACCACTAAAGCTGAATTAGAGTCAACTGATCCAAGAGAGGTGACAAGCAGGTGCTGTGTCCGTGTTGTATGCTCTGTAGTGGGAGCAATATTGCTGCTAGGTAGAAGTTGTGTGCTCAGGTGAGGAAGCTCAGCAGAGAAGCACAGCCCAAGGCTCTGAGTCATACAGGCAAAATCTCGTTTTAAAACAGGGGTAAGACGTGTGCCATGGAAGGGGGGAAGATGAAGTGTAAGGTTCTTCCAGGAGGAACTTAGGGAATGCAAAATATTTGAGGAGGCGGTTGCAGGGGGTGGCAGTCACCCTTTCATCTCCTCTTTCTTTCCTGGCATGCTTTCTTCCTTTCCTGCTTCTGTCCTATAGCCCATATCCCCATGCTATAAGCCACAGCCACCTCCTAGCCACCTCTTTTAACTTCCTTCTATCTTTTGGGCAGTTGCAAAATGGGAGAGAAAAGGCACCATCTTGTATCAGAGAGAAAAAACACTAAATGGGGCCTGATGGGAAGCAAGAAGGTGGCTCCATGGGGAAGGCATTCTTTTGTGGTTTTTGGAGGCATGTAGTAAGGGCTTTCTACTCTGTGAACTCAGCTCATTTACCTTCATACAAGCAGGAGAGAAGCTGTTGCAGCTGGGTAATTGCTGGCAGATGTTCTTGGCTGTGCCTTGAGGCAGCTCTGGGTTGAACACAAGTTGGGATGTCTTTCTTTGCTGCCACTCTCTAGGTATTATGAAACTGCTGAGATAAGGGCAAGTAGATACCCACACTTTGGAGCTGGACAAGACCAGCCATCTCTTTCAAAATCTAGTAGTGTTTTGTTGGAAGTCAGGTTCCAGTTTTCCAGCTGTAAACTGCTGGGTAATTGATTTAAGAGCTTCTTGACTTCTAATCAACTGTTATCAGAAGAAATAAATTGCTTGTTGTATAATCTGTTTGGCAAAATGATATTCATCACTTTTCCTGTCCCTGACTTGAGACCCAACTGACTCTAAGCAAGGGGGAGTGTACTAGAGGAGAGGGGAATGGAGAGGTGGACCTACACTTATATTGGTCAAAGAGTTAAACAGAACTATTTTCATAGTTTTCAGGACAGGAGGACATCCAAGTGGAGGGCTGTGTGGGAAGGGTTGTGGTGCAGTACACCAGCTCTCCCAGGGGACTGAAGTATGAAGCACTTAGTTGTCCTACAGATGGAGGGGTATTGGCGTTAGTAACATCTGCACTGCCAGAATATGAAACCTGGAGAAAGAAGGGTCTCCTGCTGAAGGGAATAATTGAATGGGAACAGCTTCTACAAGGCAGGGAGGCTGTTCTGAGTTATCACCAGCTAGAGATGGGTTTTATGGGCTCACCAATAAGATTAGGGATTTCTCTAGGTAAATAAAGGCTCAGTCAACAGTTACTGGAATCTCCGAGGTAAGCAGAAGCCCAGGAGCAAAAAGCTGCACAGTTTGTTCTCTGCGCACTCCTGGAGAGGCAGCTGGGGGGGCTGAGGCAAAAGCAACCTGTGTTTGTTCTAATCCCTTCATTCACTCGAACTTGCCCAGCTACTACAACTTCCCTACCTACATTAAAAGAGATTTCTTTTCCAAGACATTTCCAAGTGTCATCCGAACACTCTGCAGGGTAAAAATCTGCAGGTGTTATGGGAAGACTTTTCAACTTCCCCTCTTTATGGTATAGTTAATATATCGATGAACTCCTTAATTTCAGCAGGAACTTTAATGCAGGATTTTCCCTTGGTTTGACATGTCATATGAAGGGTTTTATGGAGTTGATTTTTGTTTTCATGAATTACAAGACCTTTAAGAGGTGATATTTACCCAATATTTAATTATAAGAAACAGGTTTACTTAGTCCTTCAATAAATGCTACAATAAACTGTCTTTTTTTCTATTTTAATGGTGTCCCAAGGAACACATTAGTCTTTGAAGCTGAAATACTTTGACATCAGACTGGGCGATGAGTTGCTATGGTTTCAAGGGCAGTGTTAGTGCTAGAAAAAGATCGCATCCTTGAAATGCACACGCATGCACTCCTGGGCTCCTATATATTTCATGACCAGAACTTAAGAAGTAGCCTTCCACATCAGTGGTTTCATTGCAGGGCATAAGGAGAATTTGAAGGAGGATGTACAGCTGGATTCCTGTTTGTTAATAGCCATTGCATTCAACTGGGGTATAACTTTGTGTATGTGGCAGTTTTCAGCACTTGGATGGAAAGACAGAGCTTATGCTTATGCAGCGGGAATTTTTGAGGCAGGTGGAAATCAGAGCAGCAGGGAGAGGTTTCTTATTTTGATGTGGAATAGGCAATGCAAGTCATTGTTTAACTTCTCAAAATCTTTCAACCTGCAAGAAATGGCACATTTCTATGAAGTGCCCATAACACCTGATAGAAGAAGCTTGCTGCTTCTTCAGAAAAGGACTTTTTTAGTATATAAAATAATGTTGAGTTACCAAAAGTAGTATATTAGCCACCTTGCTTTACATAGATGCTTAAGGATCTTTAAAAATAGAGCCCTAATCAGTTTTCCCTGCAATTCTTTAGCCTGCAAGTAAGAAATAGATAACTGCTGGGTGTTTAAAACAATATATTATATCCCAGTGCATTGTAGAAATGTGAATTCCTCTGGGTTTTATTTAATGGATATATTTCTAGAAAATCTATAGTAGCTTCACTGTGGATATTGAAATGTGTCTCTGAAAGAAAAAATAATTTCCTTAAGTCTTAATGAGTGCCTCATTGATTTGTAATGAGCAAACCCTCTTCTCTGCAGACAATCTGTTCTGGTAAAACAGGTACAGTTATCATGATTGACTCTGTTCTATTGTCTTCTGACATTTCAGTCCCTTCCTTGGTGTAGCCAAGGGTGGGTTTGGAATATTTGCTGGCATCTAGAGCTGTGCTTGATTTCTCTCTATGCCACACATAGATTTCCCTCTTGCCCCAAATAAATTCACTCATTAAGCACTTTACAAGCTTCAGCTGCATATCAGGTGCTTCTGTAGAAGCTGACAAATTACTAGGACTTGGTAGCTTCACTGAAATGGTGTGGGGGTTCCACAGTCCTTTCATCTTCCTTGAATCGCTTAATTTTTTGGGGGGGTTGTGTGCCTTGATCCTTCTTCCTTCACCTGTGTGTTTCAGTCTAATTGGTAACATTGGATTTTTATAAAAAACTACCCATAATTTTGGAAGTAATTGTTTGATCCTTGATGAGTTCACTGATGTGTAGAGCCCAGCAGAGGATGAAGGGAAGCCACTTGCAAATGAGTAGTGTTCATCTAGAAATTCAGTGTTCCCAACAAAGTGTTCAAGGGAGGAAATGGTGTCAGAGGAGTTCCCAAGACTTTGAATTCTAAATCAGGGATTTCCACTTGGAACAGCTGTATGTACACTAAGGCTTTTCTCTTCATTTGTCATCTATCTAACAAGCTCATGGCACATATGCATATTTGCCTGTGAATTATAAGGAAGAGTTTTGGAAGTCTATAGGGAATCCAGTTAATCAATTTGATTCATTGCGGTACTTACTACCCATGATGGCTGTGCCTCAGAAGGTTTGCCATTTTCTTTGGGTAAAGTTCACTGTATTCTAAGCCAAAAATGTTGAAATTAGTGTATTTTATTAACCAAAGATACTGTTAGACCTCTCTGTGGTTTCAGATGGAGTGAGATCACCTTTATTTTCTGGGGTTTAAATCATAGTGCAGGCATCTGCAAAGTGTGTATGTGGGGGAAGCTGAATTAAGGTCTGGGTCCTGCCCAAATCTTGTGAGGCCATTTAAGTAATCTTTATTTTGTCTCTTCACTGACTGCTACTTAACAGCTTGGAAAGATCTTTTGAAACTATTACTTTCTGTGTTAGAGATTTGCCTGCTTCCACCCTTCCCCCTTTTGGGATTCGGTGAGGCTTTTTTCTTGTATGCTGTGCCAACAGCAGATTTTGCCTGAGTATTCTTTCCCTCATTAACATCAATTGAAGTGAGACGTCAGAAATCCAGGACCATTTGCAATGACAGGACAGTGCCAATGCTCTTCCTTTTATAACCCATAGGAATAAAACTATGCAAAGCATCATTACATTATTCACATTATGATAGGCTGCATAAATTATAAATCATAAGTGAGGGGGGAAAAATATTCATGATGCCCTTTGTCAAATATTCCGAGTTCAAATTTTGAGAGGAAATATATGAATTTTTAAAAAAATCAAAATAATATCACCAGTGGATCTGGGACATATCTGGGTTTTTTTGTTAACAGCTTTTTCATAACACTGTGTTCGCCTACTTAGGAGGGTGATAAGCAGGTGTGCACTGAAAACTACCCTCATGGGGTTTTTATTTGCTTATAATGGTAAAGCATTGGAGGTGCAGAGTTGAAATCAGACCCTTTACATAGCCTTCATTCATAACAGATTAGGTGAAATCTTGCAGCATATCATGCTCTGTGGTCCTACTAAATTGAGCCAAATACCCAGCACACACTTTGCAGTATCAGGACCTGCATGCATGTTATATGAAAGGCATTATTTTTTCTTAAACTAACAACTTCTCATTTCTACAATGTGTGTTTTGAAATCTAATTCTCTATGGAGAAATAATTCAGCACCTGTGTGTGGTTTAATTCTAAAGCTCATTGTATTTTGGGGCTTATTTCACTGTATTTAGTTTTTATGTGAAGATCTCTAAAGAGAGGAAATACAAGCAGAGAGACAGTAATTATTGTAAACATTGGTCTTTGTTTCTATTAGGTAAAATATTCTGGGTTAATGAATGAGGTAAAACATAGTTGAATTCAGCAGGGGGAAACCATATTGTAGTCGAACTTGCAAGTGTTGGATTCTGCAGACTTTGGCCCAAGAAAGCAGAATAAGCCATTTTCCTCATGGGGACACAGCCAGAGTAGCCTCTCTGAGCTCAAAGCCATTCAGTTTTTCTACACCTTTATGTTTGAATATATTGCACATGTTGGGATGCAACAATAGCTGATGGTTATGGCAGTAGGCTGTGCTCTCTCATACATCCATATTGCAGGAACATGCTGATCAGGCATGTGATAAATGCATTTCCTGGGTTAACATCTTGAGTCTTGCCATCTTTTCAAGCTATAGGAATGCTCAAATATTTCCTTAGAGAAGAAAACATTAAGAAAATTAGAAAGAGCTATTAAACTTCAGGTGTACCCTCATCTCAAGTGTTAGTCGTGTCTCTTCTGTAAAGAAGTGTTCTGGTTAGGGTAAGCTTTTGGTGTTGGAGGGAGAGGCCTTCATTATGTAGTAAGATACTTAGGAAAATTAAAGATGTTAAAGCAGCAAAGTTTAGTGCTTTAGTAAAAGCACTTTTAGTAAAGCAGTTAAAGTTCAGTGCTTTTAGAACTTCTCTTTAGTGGAAGTTGATGGAATTCACTGACTTAGAGACTTAGTAAATATCAAAACAAATAAAAAAGAAAAAAAACACAGGAAAGACAAATGTATGGTTTTGTGAATTTTCCTTGTTGCCTGGATTAGGGATGTGTAGGCTATGGCAGTCTTCCTTCTGAGCGGGGGTACAAGAGGCTTTTTTTGCTTTATGGGTCATGAGAAGGAAGTCTGGGTTTTGAAATGAGAGGTAAACAGATCAGATAGGCTGAGATGCATTCTGTAATTTAATATGTATGTGTAGCCTTACTTATTCCCAGGATGAAATAAGCTTTAAAACACAGTAGGAAACAGGTTAATTGCCAAGTTAATAAAAAGAAAAGGATCAGCCTTGTTTGGGATAGGGGTGACCCCATAAAAATAACCCTTTCTACCAAATTTGTTAAGAATGAAGGGAGTTTGATGTTGCTTCTTTTCTAGATTAATGAAACACACCGCATTTGCGAAGTGACATTTTAGGGTGGCTGCAAGGCAAATTCTGCATGGTTAAGGGAAAAGGGTTTCATCCCTTCCGCATATAAATGATCTAGATTTGCACTGTTCATAGATCCCTTTCTTTGTATCCCAGTTTTCTGGGACACAGGTTTCCGATGTATCTGGAGCCAGGAGTCAATGAATGTGGTAGGAATTGGAATGCACTGCTTAATATCCTGGATCTATTAGTTTGTGCTTGTGCAGCATCAGCCAAGGTAATTGTTAGGAAGTGTGAGGGTTGTTTAGAGTGTTAACAAATCTCTGCAAGATAGAGAAAAATAAAGGACATTTAACAGTCACTTTATGTAGTCCTTCTTACATTGAAGTTCACTATTAAAGATTAAAACAAAGCCAAAACATAACCAAAGGCAGTGTTACTGTAACTCTAAATGTCATACATCCCTTACAGAAAGTATCTCTCAGATTATTATGGAACCCCTGGATTTCAAGGAATCTGTTATGAGGGCAGAGGAGGGATGGCCTTCCAGGGAGAAATCTAAAGATGCTTCATGCAGCAGTAAGAAATTGTTAGGGAAACTAATTGCGATGAAAGACTTTTTAAAAATAAATAAAGTAGAGAAGACATTAGCTTGAGGTAAGGAGTAAAAAGGAAAAGATGATTCGAATGCTATTTAAAGCATTAGTGGAACAATAGAGAGCACTTGGAATGGTTGTGTCTGAAGTGGATGGCCAGTTTCTAAGATTTTTAGCAGTACTCCTTTGAATGCTTCAGAGGCTTGCTGCCTACAAACGCAGCCCTTCCAAACTCACCCCACAAGCACACTTCAAACGAAACGTGTTGTGTTCTTTGTCATTTATTTGGATCTTAATCTTTTTGTGCTATCAAATGTCAGACTTCTTTATGATAATGTGTTCCAGAGTGTTCCATTTTTTGTTGTCATTTGGGTTTTTTGTTTGTTGGGGCTTTTTTCCCCTGTAGTATAGCAGGAATGCCCTGTTGCCTGTGTCTGATCTGCAAATAAGAGCAGGGCTGGATTACATTTTGTCTGGCCCCTGTTTTGCCTACTGTCCAGCTGGCCTTTGCCATTTCAGGTACCATGGATTTTTAAGGTCTATGGACTGTATAATAGTTGTCAAACCGTGGTGAGGTACAATCACTGTGGAAGCTCTGAGATATATTCTGGTCTAAATATAAGTTAAAGTTTGCAAAATGCTATGTGTTAGAAGATAGAATGTTATAATGGGGGCACCTTTGTCCCTTTAATTCCTGTTAAGGTAGTGTTTCTTACTTGCATGATCATAGTTATTTTTAAATAGTGCTTTTGATCTTATTCTGTTCCTTTAAAATCTGTAAAAATCATGGACTTGCCCATTTTCAAGAATGCACGAGCATCTGACAGAATAGCTTTTGCAGACTTGTGCTGATTTATGCTTAGGCCACTAGCAGGGGTCAGGTCTGTGGTGCAGCTGGCTGCTGCCTGCTTATGGAAGAACTTTAGTAGGCTTTTGCTGCCTGAGGACCAGCAATAGCAGAATGCATTGGTTTACCAGATTCTCTGAAAATACAGTTGTTCTCTCATTACATGCAAGAGAAGGAGCATTCTTCCCAGTCTGCTTCCACCTTTGACCATTTCTTCAGTAAGGACATCCCTACAGCCTTGATCAGTCTATAGAGCTTCTCTTTACCCTTACACTCAGAACTGTGGGGCTTCCTTCTGCTCCTCCAGGGTAGAAGGGTGCATGCAAGAAGTCACCTCCTTCTCACTTCTGCTATGTCAAGTGTAATACAGTAATTTTAAGAGCAAGAGGGGAAGGGGTGTCAAATTTTCTGTAGCTTCAGGTTGATGCTACATCAGGTTCTGGACGCGGGACCTATCCAGCTCTAGGGGTGTTGCTAGAACTATCAAGGCACAGGGCTGGTTTTCTTCTGGTTTTGAGATACTTAAAATTTTGGTCAATTTGTGTAAACCTGCATCATGCTGTGAGAGGGGGTTATCTGTACCCCTCACCTGAGGATCATCCCTATCCCCACCTCCTCCTTTTTCAGCAGCAGAGATCTGACCTGCTGAAATGGGATCACAGATGCAGTTAGAGCTATAAATGTAGCTGCCTGCTTGGTCTGTAATACATACCCGATTCTATCCCTGCTACCTTTAGCAGTATTGTCAGGCACTTCTCTCTGCCTACACCTCTTTCTTAATTATTTTTTTCTTACCTTTTAATGCTAACTAGATTCCACAAGAATTACATCTACATGTGTTATGACCACATGGAGAGAAGCATGAGTGTGTGGTAAGCCAGAATGAAAACAACAGCACTTATACAGGAGAGGCTGGTGTCTATTGAACAGGACTGATGGTTGTGAAGATAAATCATAAATGGTACTTAGTAAAATAGAGAAAGAGATATAGGGAGCCAGGGCTGTGTAATAAGCCTTGGTGTAACAGAAGAGTGGAATATGTAGTGCACAGCTTGGGGCAGGACTTTATTGTTGAGGACTTATTGAGGCCTCTGTCAGAAGTGCAAACTGGAAGACCTCTGCCATTTACAAGGGGCTACTGTGGCTTGCTTCAGCATCACGGTTAGCCAGGGTTCAGGAATATGCTCCATCCTGCGTGGAAGGCTGTGGAAGAGGTCTGAAGACCTTGCCAAGTTGTTACAGGAATTGACACCAAGCTCTTTTTCAGTGTCTGTAAGCTGGTACTGGCCAGATGGTTTAGCCTGAGACGCGAGAGCTTTGGGACAACAGCAGGCTTCACCAAAAATAGTTTGCCAGGAGTTGGGAATATTTGGGTTGTACAGATTTGTTTTTTTGTTGTGCCAGATTTCATGCTGACGTAGGAATAAAATGTTTTTATTTAGCAAGAAAGCTTGCCTGCGCACTGCCGCACTTTTCATATGTTCCTATCTCATCCCCTTAGCTCAAGCCAATCTATTTTATCTTGAAATTTAATCTATCAGGTATGAGAAAAAGCAGAAAGGCCATATTTGTACAACTGTTTACTAAAAGCATTTCCGATTCCTGCTTCTCCACTGCCTGGTGTGCATCAGCTCAGGCAGCGTGTTTGCAAATTCATGGCTCTCAGCATGTCCTTCCTTTATCCCAGGTTTGAACCACTATCACTTCCTGTTGCTTTTAACCAGATGCAGCCTGTTGTCTTGAGTAGACACCAGAATCATCATTACTGGCTTGTGATGATGTTTAAACACATAAACATCATAAGCAAGTGCAGCCCTAGAGCATCAGGAGTTGAAATGTACTGCAGTTGAAGGAACATGATCACATTCACAGGTTTAAAGTTTAAGCTGGTCACCAAATGGTGGAAATAGATGGAAGTTCAGGGACTCGTGGCCTCGTTTCCCTGGTGCTCAAATATAAAACACAGCATGCCTGGCATCGCGCCTCAAAAGCACAGGGTGGATTTCTCTCACTCATCAGGCACTGCATATGGCTCAAGGCACTTCACAGAGTTTGTGGGACAGTGGTTTGATGCAGTCTAGCAAATCCTGGTTGTACTTTCTGTTCCTGTTGACTGCCCTGTTCCTGTGGTCTGTGGGTGTTTGCGAACCCTGCCCTATGATAGCAGAAAACCTCCTTGCTGCCAAGGGGAGGGATTTGGAGAGTTCTAGATCTTTAATTGTCACAGAACATTGCAATGTGAAGTCACCAGGGATGTCTTCATCAACATTTTGTGCATAACCTGGGCAATGGCTCTCAAATTCATTTCTACGGGGCTTGGGATAAAAGGTCAGAAGAACTTTTTCAGCAAGTGTTCCTGAGCTTGATATGCGGGGTTGACTGGAAAAGAGCTCAGAATTTTGTATTTGAAATGGATGGCAGGGAAAAAAGAGTGAGCATGGCCTCACAAACCTCTGTGCTGCAAAGAGAAATAAGGCATGTGGCGATTGACAGGCTTGTGTAGCCGGATAAAATCTTTCACTTTTCCAAAAGCAGAACTTTCTCTTTATGCAATGTTAGTTTCAAAGGTTCTAGCTCCTGCTGTGACTAATGGCAGGTATGTTTCCAGCTACTTCCTTTTCATGCCTGAAAATGGGATCGTTCTCAGGTCTCCTCATTGTCATTTGGTAGCTATTCCCTTTCACTAATTTCCCCAAATGAGTTGTGGCCCACTCTGAGGACTACAGGATTCATTAGAGTGGAGCATAATAAGAATGTACTTGGTGTTCGAACAGGAAGAAAATATCCCAAAGGCTGCCGGAGATAAAGATCACCCACTGAAAGGATAAAAATGAACAATGCTTCTTGCAGGGGACCTAAAAATACAATACTTGCTTCTCTCACACAGAGTTGAGTTATTAAAATAACAACTAGATCATACAGTGCCAGGATTATTTCTGTCTCAAGAAAACATGAAGTCTTGCAAGTTTAAACAAAATGCATATCAGGGAAAACATGGTTTCAAGTCTAAACTGTACTCAGTATTCAGGGGTTTATGTGCATGAAGGTATGAGGCTGGAACTCGTAAGATCCCTCTTCAATACTGAACTCTTCAACGGGCTTCTTGAATAGCTTTGGATTAGTTACCTAATCTCTTCATGCCTGTTTTCTGTCAGCAGGTTTTTTGGAAGTGAAATGGGAATAACCATGCTTTTCTACTTGAGAAAGTGGGTTATAGGTGGGTTGATTACTGTGTTATTTCGAGCTCTGTGTCAATAAGACATATAAAACAGATACACTGTGGCATTTGTGACATTTGTCAAGCCAATTGCTGTTGCCTTTAAACAGATTATTTATTAGGTGAACCTCTGCTTAAGTCCCTTGCTGAGTGGTAGTTCTATATTAGTAATTAATTTTTCTTTTCTCCATTGTAATATGAATATGTATGCAGGATATATGTACACATACACAGAAATGAGATCTACTGAATGGATCCCATGTCCAGCTGTTAAGACACAGTAAAGAGGCAAAGCTCTGCAGGTTTTAGTATTTTATAAAGCTACACAATTTCCTGTTTGAGTCCTGCTTCAGATCATAGAGCTGGAGGAGAAAGAAGAGGCAGCTTTTACAATTGCAGTCAGTGCAACTAATTGTTCCTACTGGGTAAGGATGCATCCCTTTTTACTGTGCTCTGATGATAGCTTTTTGTTTCTAGCTACAAGCAAATCTAATTTGCAAATGAAAAATTTCATTATAGCAGAAGTTGCCTGCAAGGGAATTAGGAGAGGCACATTTAAAAGAACTCAGCAGAACACACAATTGCTTCTTAAAGAATGGATTTACGATCCCGATTCACAATTAAAATAACAATTGCTTTTAAGTGGTAGCTATTATTTTTAAAGGTTAGATATTCCAACAATAGAATTGTAAGGGAATAAGGCAGCTTGTGAGCAAAACGTGTGGTAGGTAATTGGCAAAGCTCACTTAATATTTTTTGTTTGCTATCCAAGAGCTATTCACGATGCCACTGTAACAGTATGTTGTTGGTACAACAGAGCTGACAGTTTTCTGAGATGAAAAGGAAGAGAATGGAATTAATCACACAAACTTCATCATCCAGTCTGGCATAACTGAAAGTGAGTTCTGCTGTACTTGAGCTATTTTAAATACTTCATGTTTTATTAATACAGTTTTTTTTTCTCTGTTAACCTCTTCTGTGCTTTCTGTCCACAATCCCATTCTGACTTCTTGTCCTTCACAGGGTTGCCCCTGATATATAGGCAGCTTCAGGATGCAGAAGCTGTAGTGTACAGTAGAGAGTAGTGCTGCAGCAGCCTTGATATTGTACCATGTGTTTATGTCAGGTACCATATATATCTTATTTAGAGGATGTCATGCAAAGGGTGGAAATGGTTTTGTGCTCATGCAGGGAACTCTAGGCTGATTTGGTGGTCCCAGTGCTGCCCCTTCTGGGGAGACCCCCATCTGTAACATATAGTATAAAAAGTGACTGGCTTTTTGGTAACACCTTGCAGTAGCTCGAATGGTTGTACTTCCACCCCCCTGCCTCCTTTGTCCACAGAATATTTAATAGGAAAACCTTGACTGCTTTGTGCTGTGGTGCAGAGGAACAAGATCACTGATGTACTGGGAGACATTTGTCATCTGAAAAACTATGTAGGTTTACAAAATTTGTGAAATTGAAGAATATAAGCTTGTGGTGGGGAGCTTGTTCCACCTTGTTCCAAAGAGACACAATAGTTTTCAGCACATTTTTCTCCAAGCCTGCCCAGCAGCCGACTGTTCTGATACTGTCTGCTTCGTCATTATGCAGAAGGTGCCAAGCAGAGCTCAAGATCCCTGTGTCCCATGAGAAGGGAGAAAAGGGAGTATTAGGGGTCACATGTTTTTTGGATTTTAACTCAGGCATTCATCATGGTTTTGCACTCTTCCATTACATCATTAGAGGCCATGTTTTGTGTCCGTTGTTGGCATAATGTTTCCTCAGGTAAAGAAGGGTGTTCTCTTTTTATTTAGCTAGAGATCACTTGACCTGTATATTCTGCAATTGGGCAATATTTTGGTATGTTGGTCTCTTTCAGAGAGAAAGCAAATGGTTTACAGAAGGATAGCATTGCTGGCTTCCAAGGAAACTGCCCTAGCTCAAATCTTTTACATATTTAATGTCGGGCTAAGGATGTCTTTGTGCAGATGACACACAATGCTGGTCTTGTGTTAGGTAGTAAATCACAGTTTCCTAAAAGGATCACTTTGATCTCTTTCACTGTCTTTTCCATTGAAGTTGCAAGTTACATCCCTTCTGATGTAAACGTGGTGTGTTGGATATTTGCCCTGAACCTATTACAAATTTGTATTTCCCTCTGGAGCTTGGATTTGCAATGTGAGACTGAAGGCTTTATGCAGCGAGCATAGGTACACAGTCAAAGAAGTGGAGGCACCATGAAACCATGTAGTCTTAGCTTGTGGCATTTGATGTACTCCTGTTGATATCAAGGAGTCTTTCACAAATGTGGATTTCTCTGATCTTTCAGGTTTTGACATTACCTCTGTGTCTCAGGAATATAAATTACATGCAGAAGCAGGAGCAAGCGGGTGTTTGAAATACTCTATCAAGAAAGTCAAATGTGTAAAACACTCTGACATCGTTCAGCTGCTGCACTTCTTTAAAACAGATGCATATATGTCTTTACATATGAGATGTAGTCTGCGGTGAACAGATGCTTTGGTCTGATTACTCTGTGCAAAAAGTTTATAATTGTTTTGATAAACTTTTCAAGTTTATTCAAGTTCACCTTTAACAGGTTAGGAAAAGAGCTCATTCTAGAAAGGATGCAGATTTTACAGTAGTTTTAGTTTGGCTAAAAATCCTATCTTCAGATAGCACGATACTCCAAAGAAGATAATGTGGAGTTGTGATACATTCCTTTAGGCCAGGAATATATATCACATCCATGTAGATGCTTTGTAGTTGCCATGTAGAGCTTTTTGTAAAGACTGAGGGAAAAATACTGGTGGTTGATACTTTCCTAGAACAGGCAGTAGCACCTCTTGAAACATTCCAGTTTTACAAGGGTTAGGGTTAGGGTTAGGCTAGGCTAACGTCATACCTTATTTAATATGAAAGCTCAGTAATGAAGGCTTCAGGGACTACAGCAAGTAAGGTTGTAAATCAAATTGCATGTGCTCATGATTAGTTCTCTGGCACTGCATTCTAGGACCTCTTTTAATAAAAGTAAGTATTCTTATTTCCAGATTATGTTTCATAGACTGTGGCTTGGTTTTTGGCAATGAGATTTCATGGTCTGTATGTGGTCTAAGGGCCTTCTCTTTCAAGACACCAGGAAAGAGATTTAACCTGACCTTGAGTAAACTAGTATCACATGCCATAGGCATTATTATGTTTTGAGGTGGTACAGCGAGCATCTGAAAAGAATAATTGGAAAAACCTGACTAATTTTCAAGACACTGAAATCTCCTCGGCATGTTCCTTTGCTGGAAAGCTGAATCTGACTTTCCCTCTCCCCTTGCCTTTGAGCTGCACCTCTCCAATAAGTAATTGCTCCTAGTGC
Source organism: Melopsittacus undulatus (assembly GCF_012275295.1). Classification (NCBI taxonomy): domain Eukaryota; kingdom Metazoa; phylum Chordata; class Aves; order Psittaciformes; family Psittaculidae; genus Melopsittacus; species Melopsittacus undulatus. The sequence goes on from NC_047535.1 coordinate 15,965,973, forward strand.
TGCTGTCGCTTTAGTTTATTTCTTGACTGTCTCTTTACTCATCTATCTTATTATAGTGCTTGAAGTATGACTAGACAAGTTGCTTTTTCATGTGATGTGGAAATGTTTTATCTTTGCTTTATAAACACTGACAGTGCTTTCTAGCACAGGGATTGCCAGCCAGGCTATTTTTTCAAGACTCTTGGAAGCAGGGAAGTTTTGAAACAAAAGTTTTCTTTTTTTTTCCACAGGCTCTGAACTTTCAGATTACGAATCACTTTCCACATGCTAATAAGCTTAGATAAGCAGAGTACATGTTAACACTGTTGTACAGATGGGGGAACCAAGATACAGGAACATTAAGAAACTTGCTTGAGGAAGTCTGTGGGAGCTGACCTTATTCTGAGAGAGACCCACGCACTCTCCTTGTTCTTGTCAGATTCTTTCTTTTTACTCACTCAAGCCCCTCCCTCTGAGAAGTCGCTGGTACATAAAAAGATCTTTCAGATTCTATCTCTATCTATATTTACCTACAGCTATGATAATTTATTACACGGTATTCCATGTGGGACTGAAATCTTCAGTCAATCACACAGTGTTTCCTAGTTTTAGAAGGCAAATGCTGCTTTGCTGGGTATCTGGCAAGCTGTGTTTCAGAGGCAGCCGCACCAGGAAGCGAGCTGTGCACAAAGTACAGCAAGCGTGTGGTGTGGAGCTGACTTGCATGAAGAAAGTGTTCCTTCACCTCAAGTGCCCTGCAGGTCGTGAGCCGGGCTACGCTGGGCTGCACGCTCTGTCCTCTCCTTAAAATAGGACTCTCCCATGTCATTTGTTATGGTGGAGAAATAGGTGTTATTCCTCTCTTGCAGGAGTGGATGTACGGAGTTAAACAGTATAGGGAACTAGACATTTACTATTACCATGGCAACTTCAGATGATGATTTATTAAGCCATATTTTTCTCCATGTTTGAGCCTATGCATTTTTGTTGGTCTGAGCTCTCCAGAGACTGTTCCTTGCCACTCCCTAGCGTGTCCTTTCCTCCCATCCAATTCTTTGCTTCTCCTTGCTGAAATTACAGGATAATGGAAATGTGTTTCTGGCAACCTTTATGTCAGGCAAAGAGGCCTTGGTACAGTTACTGCTTTACTAATAAATATACTACTGTTGATTCCTGCTTTGGACTGGGCTGCAATTCTGAAGGCTGGCATAGCAATTGAGAGCAAAGGCAGCACTGAGGAGACAGCATTACAAGTGGTAAACAGAGCACAAGACACTGCAGAAACAAAAGGGGGGAAGGCCTTTTGGCCTAGCTATTTAGTGATCCTAAACTCTCCTTCTTGTTGTCCTTCCTCTGGGAGCATCTCTTCCTGCTCTCGACCCTGCAGTGGTTGTTTCTGTAGTCACCCATGGCTGCTGCTTCTGTGCAATTATCATTGCAGCATTGCTGGATTTCTTCCAAGGTGCAGTCCCTCCTTTTGGAATCTGCGACCTGCTTATGTAGCTCAGTGAAACTTGGTGAGTTTGGCTAAGTCTATCCAGTTTTAAAGTCATGATAACATTTGCAAAGCTAGGGCCACAGTGACTACTGCGGTCATGATTATATTTGCCAGTCCTTTTGTATGACTGGTTTGGAGCAAGGACAGTGATGGCCTCTGATGTCTGCACCCTATTGTATTGCGACTGTTTGTGTAGTGCTTTGCGTCATAGGCAAGCCTCCTTTGTTCAGCTTCTGGAATGCCAACGAGGTATAGCCCTAAGTAAAGCCTCCAGATGCAAGTACAGGGGACGTAATAAATTATTCATTTTTGAGCTGCATAGATACAGTTTGAAAATCTTGAGGATGATGGTAACGTGGGCCAAGCAGACAAAACGGGTAGAAGAGTCACTGAATATAGAATTGTGAATATAGAATTGCTCTCCCCAGAGCAGAAGAGAGAGAGCTCAAAAAATCTGGCATCTACCTTGTCATGCACCTGTTTTTATGAGCAGACAGTGAGCTTTATGGCTCTAATCTCTAACAGCATGAATCTTCATGTAAACATTACTTATTTTAAGTTTTGGTGTCAGTGAATTTGTTTTTTATTTGTTTTCATTCTCTGAATACAGGAATGACCTCAGGATTCTTAAATAATATTTCTGTTGACACATCTTGATGGGCAAACTAGTTGTCCCCTACCAGCTTCTGCTGGTTACTTGCGTTTTGTCAGTAAGATTTATTCATGTAGTGTAGTTTCATTATCATTTGGCCATATTTATGATATTCCTTTTTTACTTGATTAAGTAGTTCATTATGGACTTCCTAATGTGATAATGACATAATTATACATGTGTTTATTTCAGTATTGATTGCGTAAGTGTATAAATAGCTAATGTGTAGCTTTGTTCTTCATATAATGTACCTCTGAGTTAACTCCACCAGTAAGAGAATACATACCTGTGCGGATACTTTCTGTAACTGCTTTCAAGTGATTGAAGCCTGTTTAGTGAGAGTGGGGCACACAGTCCTTCTCTAGGGAGAACTGTGTTGGTGCACTCTCCTAAGGTGGGACTGTTCTCCTGACATTGTTTCTAAGCATATCACAAAAGCAATAAAACATAAATACTAGGTGTAAAAGCATTAATGAACAGCACATAACTCAGTTCCAAGCATGTGGATCAAACCTTGCTGATATCCTGCAGTATACCAACATAGGGAAATCTGCATGTAGAGGATTTCATGAAGTGTACGTATTTGCAGCAATAAGGCATGACTTTAAGTTTACAGGACTTTACAATGCTACTTTAGTTTTGATAGCATCACTTCAGATTATGCAAGTATTATCAGAACTTACATGCTTGTGTGTTTTAAATTGAAAACTTTGGTGTAGGGGAGGAAAATACCATATTTTAAGTCTCAGATATATAATACAGAAAGGCTGCTGAGCAGCATACAGATTTCATCACCACCACCCCGCAAAAAAATCATTATCTGCCAAACTGGACAATTTGTAGGAAACATTTCAGCCCAGAGAGTCTCCTTGCTATTGTATGTGCTGTTGTATGTGCTTGCAGCTCTTTGCCTCCTGATTCTATTGTTTGACCTGTGCTGTTTTTCAAAACCGAGCTAAAGTAACTCATGTTTTAATGTTCGTTGCCAAAAAACAAGAATATGTTTCCAGACAGTACTTGTTAATTTGCCTGTGTCATTTTAGATTTCACTTGCAAAGTTGCGCAAGCTACTACTGTTACTAACCCCTTGGAAATCGGGTGCAGAAAAAGAGCTGAAATCCTTCCCATAGAATACAATTGAAATGCCTGTTGTTGTTATTAAAAAGTCAGTGCAGTAATTTTGCAGTGATGATATGAAAAACCCCTTTGCCGATTCACCAACTGCTCCAGGGCCACTTTCTACAATCCAGTGCCTGTTGGGCAGAAGAGAGATTTGATTCTAGCACCTATTATACATCAGTACTTATGATGAAAAAAAACCTGTGCTAAAAGGATGGAGAATGATGGATAAGCAGGGAAGGGCCGATTCATTTGCTGCCTCTGCCTTTTAGAATCCTTTTCTCCTTGACAATTTGAGTGAACTCCCTGGGTAACAAAGTGTCTTTAACAATAACAAAGGGAATATGTAAAAAAATCCCCAAAACCTCCACTGTAATAATGAAGGAAAGAATAAGGAGACACAAACCAACCCAGATACCCTGGACTGCATATGAGCCCCAGAGAAGCACTGGCTGGATTTGGCACTGAGAGGCTGCAGTTCCACCATTATTATCAATGTCAGAGAAACCACTGGGAGTTGCTTGCTGCAAATTCTGAGATGCCTGAGTGGAATTCAGCTAGTCGAGAGAAGGGAAATAATAAAAGAGGGGGAAATCCCAAACCCAGTTCTATAAACAGATTGTGAAAACCGTGGCAAAAAACAAACAGTGCAAAACCTGACGGCTGTATTTTGCGCTATCCCATCACTAATAGCTTTCAGAAGATGGAAGGGACCTTGTATAATTGTCTAACCTGCCTTCAGTTTTAACACCAGCCAGAAAACTTCTGTGCTGTATCAAACCTTGTAGATTTTTATTTCCACCTTGGAGCATCTGTGTCCATCTGAGGGAGTTTGAAACTATTGCCATAAGCAATACCTGTGGTTAGCATACTACCAGAGCTAACAGATACTCTAAGTTTTAGAAAGATGAGTGCTTTGCAATATTTCCAGCAACTGAAAAACCATCAAAAGGATTGAGTGTAATCAAGGAAATTCACTGCAAAACTAGGAAGCCCATATCTTACTGCAGAGCTGCCAGTAACTCCATTTTTTTTGTGTGTTGAACAATTAATGTTTGCAGCAGGTAATGTGCACAGGTTAACTCTGCACTGCACTTTACTGTGCTTTTAGTGGGCATAACAGCATACAGCTTCCCATTTAATGAGGATGAAAGAATAATTCAGAGATGGAACAAATCACTTTGCCTTGTGACATAATGTGGGATTAGTGAAACAAATATTGGTGACTGCCCCAGTCCTGTTTGCCAGGGAGGCATACAGTGCACGTTTACTGGTTCGTTACATGACTGACAGACCTGCGGGGATTTCAGATTGTCATGACCTGGAGAGGCAGACATGTTCTGGAGCAAGGCAAGTCTTCACTCACTTCCAGATAGAGTGCACAAGTATAAAATGAGTTGGCATATACCTTTCAGCAATGGCCAGGTTCTCCAGTGTCATATATCTATGTATTAGAGGGATGCTTTTTAAATCATGGAGATAAAAGGCTGACATTCACCACAAAACAATGAAGTGACAATGGGTTTTCTGGTGGGTGTGTTTTTTGGTTTTGTGTTTGGTTGTTTTTTAGAAATAAGATCAAACTTGGTCCTTTAGAATAAAAGCAATTCATGCAAGGTAGGAAAGGATGATTATAACAAAAGAGAATTATTAATAGGAGAGTAATTTACATCAAGGAGCTAGTGGGAGTAAAGTGAATTTTGATGTTTTGAAGGTTGATTGGGTAGGTGGGCATGTTGACAATAACAAGACAATCATGTCTTCTTCAGGAACTTACTATCAGTTTCAAGGATTTAAAATCAAATGTTTGAGTTTCTGTGGAAAATACTTTTTCAGCAGTAGGAGTACGGCATCATTTTTTCATGAAGGACTGGACCACAACTTCAGTTACATGCTGACCTTTCAGATCATGCTGTCACCCAACTATTTTCTTGTAAATAAAGAAATCCTTTTCAGCATTTTTAGGATTTAGCACTACGGTTCAATTGGATTTTTATCTATGGAACTTCAGTTGCTTCTAGAAACCTTCAGGATAATATTCCCACTTTTCAGGAAATATTATGCTCTTGCAGAGGTTTATGTTGTGGGGCGAAGTCTTTGGTGTGTATGACGATGCAGTTTCAGCAATATGCAAGTGCAGATGGACTCCTTCACATTGCCTGTTTTGTCCAGGTGTATCTTAAAATGTATTTTTAGTCCAGAGAAATTAAAAGTCTTGGTAAGAAAGTGTTAATAAACAATGGCAACCTGTAATGATATGTGGGGGAAAAGTAGATAAATCAATGGCATGGCTTTTCCTGCACAGTTAAAACGCAAGCTCAGATGATCGGTATTTTTCTGCAATTGTGTAACCTGGAGCAAGTCATCAAGTGGATCCTGGGGGTTATCGCTTTATTAGGTACATACACTGGAAAACCTGTTTCTGTACCAAAGTTAGCTCATACTGAAATGTAGCCTAGGAAGCTGGCCCGGTGGGAAAGCTCAGCACACAAATGGATCCTGCTCCCTCAAATAGGTGATTTGATACCAGCATATATTTGTGGCTGGTTTGAGAAGTGGATAAGATGCAGCCAAGGCAGTCATAGCTTTGTGCCATCATCCTAGATAGCTTCTGCATCCAGACCTTGTATTAAATTACTGCGTACTAAATACTGATTATTTCAGTGCCAAATTTAGGAGAAAGTAAATACAAATTTGGAGAGAAACAAGCTTTATTGATGTGTACTGTCTTTGCTCAGACCCAGTCCGCTGTATCCCTAGTGCCTGAGGAGGCATAAAATGAGCTCAGTTTAACCACAGTGGGAGCTCAGCTTGAGAGAGCTGTTCCTTTGCTGCCCCTTCCAAGAATCCCTGGGGCTCGTGAATCCAGTGGCTGAGGCAGAAGAAGGGGACAGATACCTACGGGCTGGCAACAACTGTGGCATGTTACTTATGTAGGTTTCCTTCATTGTAGTACTTATCCATGTCTTCCTTTTTTTGTTCTTAGGGGATAATTAAAAATAAAAAGCTGTATTCCCTAACATCATATTGCCTCTGTGTGGGATATTTTTTTTCTCAGCATGTAGTAAAAGGAAGCAGATGATTTTCTAGAATGAGAAAGTACTTTTATTATTCAGATTCATTCTTTCACTGGATCTCATACTTCCACTGCATCAAACATGATTTATCTTTTTGATATGTCTAGGTATTATAACCTTGGCTGCATTTCTGTCCAAGGTTTGATTAGGCCATCTGAAGAACTGTCATGTCACCCAATAGTTTTGGCTTTCAGTATTATTCCTTCTATATTACATTGCTGTTGATTACACAGTTATAGTTGTGGGTACTGTCCTGAAGGATATTAAAGTTCAAGCCTGTGGGCACATTTTTAAAGGTGTGTATTGTGAACATGCAGGTATTCATCCACATTTACTGACACAAAATTCTTGCTGTTCTAAGCACCTACAGAAAGGTCAATGGCATAGCTGTGTGAGTGTCTGCGTTCCCAGCCTGCTTCCTGCTCTAAGTAGCAAATTGTACAAAATGCTCTTTGGTGTAACGGTCCCTGTAAGGATAAATAGAGCAGTCATGCTTTGAAAAGCTCAAATAAATAACTGCTGGCACTCACAGAACACCAGTCCTCCGTTTGGGAAATACCACTTGATGACAGAGTTGATGAAAGGTCCTCAGACATCAAACACATCAACTATATATAAAAATGGGTATGCTATATATGGTCATTACTCTCTTTGGGAAGACATTCCTTCTGTTGTTCTCCTTCGCTTTAGTCACCCATTTCATACCTCCTCTTCAGCACTTGACCCTTCAAGATAACCAATCTGTGGTGATGATCCGTATTTTCTTCAGAAAACTTGGAACTAAAAAGACTCTTAGCGAAGTTCTAGGAATTCCTGATTGTATTAGGTACTACTTTACATCAGCTCGTGTTCACCTTTACATTACAGCTGTGATTCCTTGGTTTGAGAACTTCTGAGCATTGAATTCATTTGCAGCTCCTGTTTATGACAGTTCTTTGTACAGTCACAGCATGGGGTTCAAAGTGCATTGTTCACTGAGACTTCGTGTGAAGTTCCTTTTACTTCTTCCTGCAAGTTCACCTTCAGTTGTAGCAGTCTGTGCACTAGATGCTGCTCTGACTGCCTTATCTCAGACACATGTTCATGGAGAATCAGCGTGAGCTGGTATGGGCATTCAACAGGGATGGGGACTAGTTTCAACACTACTCAATATTCCTGTCAATTACTTGGAAGAATCTATCTGAATCACTGATGCTTTATTTCCAGGTAGCACAGAGTGACAGAATTAGATAAAAATAGTATCTACTTTACATAGAAAGCATCTGAATTTTGCCTGTTTAAGCAGAGGGCCTGTGTAAATCAACTCACCTAAGAAAAAGAAATGTTGCTGTGGGAGAAGACTGTCATACAAACAGAGACAGGCCTCTCGGCTGACCATAGGCTTCTATTGGAACAGAACTGTTTGTGCAAATGAGAATGAGAGATGGGAGAGAAGTTTTGCCTGTTTGTATGCCTGTGTATGCTGATACAACAATACTGGAATAATTCCTGTCATTCTAGGATCCATGTTTTAGGAGGGACATTAAAGTATTGAGTAAGGTTCAGAAAGTTCCCACAAAATATTTGAAGTAGGGGGAGATGGTTGGTCTTAACTGCTTGGAGCATCATGTCTTAAATTTATCAGAGGGAAAACTGGGTATCTGTAGGATAATAGTGCTTGAGAGTCCTCAGAGAAAGAAAATACTGTGTTTCAAAGGACTCTCTTTTATCTAATGGAGAGGGGCAAAATAGGAACCAGTGGCTGGAATGCTGGAGCAGATGAATTCATGTTTCTGTGAGAAACAGTTGCTGCACCATTTCCTGAAGCCTTCATGTTCAGCTTGGATGCTTTTCTGTAAGAAAAGTTTTAATCAAACACTATTTATGGGACTCAGTGCAGGGGTTAATGATGTGAAATGCAGTGACCTGATACAGGCATCTTTGGATATGCAAGAATAGCTCATCCTACTTGTCTTTTTTTGACTTTAAATTCTATGAATTGATGGATGTCTGTTACAGCTTGAATAACTCTTTATACTTTGCCCTAATTCTACAAGTCTTTGTACCAGTTTTTCTCATTATAGTCTCAAGAATACCTTACATATTATTTTCTCAGTCTGTTAGCTACTATTAGTAACCTATGTGAATCCAGCCATTGGTGGTGTAAGAATTGCTTTAGTGGTGTAAGAATTTAACTTTCTCATGCTGGATTTTGAAAAGGTGTAATTTTGACCTTTAGCTCTACATTCTTGCAGACAAATGCTATGAGTCATACAACTTCTTTCATGAGAAAATTATAATGAGTCTTGGTGGTCAGAAAATAGAGCTTGGCGCTTGCCTGTTCAACAGCACAGAGTACGGTACCTCCTAGCTCTGTAATTCTTTGGGTTGAAGATTGGGTATTGATCACTCTAAGAAGTTTGGCTACTGCATGTGGACCAACCTTCTGAACTGGGTTTTGCTGTGGTCTCACGATTTTCTGGTTTGTATTTAATGCCACTGTCCATCTCTTTTCTCTTGCAGAATATGAAATATTAGATCCAGTGAGTATTTTTTATTTTTAACATTTATGGGAAACAGGAAGAGCTTGAGTGTCTTCACAGAATTCCATGTGTGAAATAGTATTCTTCTTTTGTAGAGTTTTAATGCAGTGTAACTTATTACTGGCATATATATACTTAACACTAAGCACACATGTAAATACAACTCCATTTTATAGGCCCGAATAGTGCCCCACTGAGTTGATACATTCCAGTACCCTGCAAAATAGGGAGTCTGATCATTAGATGTTACTCTATTTATACAGTGCCCATGATATCAGATGCTGATCCTGGCTAGGGCTTGGAAACACATGCCAGATGGTGACAGCTTTTGCACTGTATCCAGTGGTGGTAAGTAATATTACTGGACTGCTTAGTAAAGAGTCAAAACAAAATTCACACTTGAATTCAGAAATTTACTTACCTTTCTGAATAGAAATTCAACAGTATTCAATTGTCCCTAAATAAATAACCATTCTAGCAGAACTTAGTTTCTGAGTAATGAGTTGAAACAGTTGATTGTGCATGCTGCAGTTTGTATTGTTTGTGTATGTGATTGTGAAGCTGGAATGAATGGTGAAGTTTAAACAATGAGGGGGGTTTGATCTGTGACAAGCCCTTAGAAATAAAAATGTAAGAGGACTGAGTGAAGGAGGGGGTAAGCTGATTCCCGTAACATTATATTTGCCCTCACAAAAAGGTCTTCGAAAGCTGGGAAACATTTCTCTATAGCACAAAATCAGGTGTGTGTTAAGTCCTCTGATGGTGACTTTAGTCATTTAAATTCTGGTGCAGGCTGTGCAGTAATAGTAGCGTTTTCTTGTGTATCATATTTGAATCCATGGACTCTCAAAAGATGTGTGATGAATGAGTTACACATACCACGTATTCACTAGAAAAGGAATTGTCACTTCACCAGTGTCTTGGAATCATACAATAGCAACATGATTTGAATGCTTTTGTTTCTGTGGACTTATGCTCTGGTACTTACCTTGTCAGTCTGCCAATTCTTTGCTCTGAAGCTGGGAAATAAAAATATATATGCAGCCCTGAATTTCTCTTGCTGTTACACAGTGACAGGAATTTTTGCTGATAAATTGCAGGAGGAATATTGCAGGTTGAAGTGCAAGGTCTCTTGATCTTTGGCACTGGCTGATAGAGGCTTTTTCCCCCTCTAAACATTATTTTAGAATAGCAAATAAAATAAATACATGCATCTGAAAAAAATGCATTGAGCTCCACCTAAAAATACCTTCTTTAATAAAGGGATTTGATTAACATGCAAGCATAAAAATCTTCTTAAACGGAGGTTAGATACAAGGAAGAAATTCTTCCCTGTGAGGGTGCTGAGGCACTGGCACAGGGTGCCCAGAGAAGCTGTGGCTACCCCATCCCTGTCAGCATTCAAGGCCAGGTTGGACACAGGGGCTTGGAGCAACCTGCTTTAGTGGAAGGTGTCCCTGCCCATGGCAGGGAGCTGAAACTGGATGAGCTTTAAGGTCCCTTCCAACACAACCCAGGCTGAGATTCTTTTTCCTGCCGCCTTTAATTGACAGTTGTGAAAACTGCAAATCTTTCCCTTCTATGTTATTTTTGATTTAATTTCTGCACACTTCTCTTCCTATTTGTTACGATATTCTTGCCGGGATTTTGGTTGGCTAGGAAATATTTTATAAACTGTCAGAATACATCTGGCTGATGCTCTTTTGGGAAGTGTGACAGATAAATTATGTCTTCACGGCCAGTAGAGAGCTCTGAACGGAAGCACACACCTGGTTCAGGTTGGTGCTGCTCAGATGGATAGAGTGGGGATTTGCAGGATGTGGTTGTGCTGTGAAGCACCTCGTAGCAGGCAAGGTCCTTGAGACGATGAAGCACCTCATCAAGTACAAGATCTTCCTATAGCAGGCACTTCATCAGTGTTCAAACTGAGGAGGAGTGGTGTGTGGGGAGGCATCAGAGCTGACCTCACTTAGGCAGAACAGCTGATTCACAGTCAGGTAATGTTGAGAGTTTCACAAGTAGAGCTGATGATCTCTGCATAACTAATCTGCCTGAAGATAACAATTGCAGGGCTCTTGGAGTGGGGACAGGGACATTCCAGCCTTCATAAAGTCAATTGTGGTCCCCCAGGCTCTACAGAGAGGAAAAGGCATCTTCAGGAGGCTGCTATTTCTCATGCAGGTGCTTTGCCTGTGAGGATTAACACTGGCCTGTGTCTGATGTTGACAACCTCTTCTATTGCCACTCATGGTCATGCTGGAAAGCACCATGGCTAGGAGGAAGTGGACATCTTTTTTTGCTCTTAATCGATGTGAGCAGGTATATGATCTGTATATGACAAAGATGGTATTAAAGAGTGTGCATGGCTTTTTCTCTTTTTTTTAATCAAGTGCTCTTTGTGAGCTCCAAGGGCTGACAGCTGTTCCAGTTTTGCTTGGGGATGTTTTCACAGTGTGGATTAATCAATGTTATGAACTGGGTCCATGGGGTTTTGGGAATGTAATTTGTTTCAGATGACACTTTGCTCGTCAATCTGCGAAACAGCCGAATGTTGACACAGCTGAACAATTCCAGCTGTTTCCACTCACCCCTTCTTCCCTCCCTGGATGCACTAGCTTTTTCCCTCTTTCTTGCCTCCCTTTCTTATGGTGACTTTGTAAAACAAATTTGTGATCTCAGTTTCTGTCACTTGTCTTTGCTTTGGCTTTGCTTCTTCCCAGCATGCTTTCAACATACTTTATTTTAGGTATGGTTTTTCTGATACTCATTTTTATTACTTTGGGCCTGACTTAGTTTACAAATGTTAACTCTTCTGAAGCACAGTTAGATGTTGCTTGAAGGTGTGGTGTTCAGTTAATTTGAAAAGCTTTGAAATCATTTTACTTTTGTTGTGACAAACTTACCTTTTCTCTCACAAAAGGTAGCAAAGAAATTATGATAACCAAAGGCAGGGACCAGCTGTGAGAACTCTGCATAGGGGTGCGCTGTAGGATATGTTCCCCTGCTTTGGGGCAGGGCCACTATTGCTTTGCCTTAGCTGATAGAATCACAGAAAGGTTGGGTTGGAAGGGACCTTAAAGCTCATTCAGTTCTCTGAAACAGCAGAAAACACCCATATGTGGTTGAGCCATTGTGAGTCACATTTGTTGTGTTAGGGTAGCATGGAATGGAATGACTGAGGATGTACTTTCCACATGTTCCTGCTAATGATTTACCTACAGATGAGTTTGTTTGACTGCTATGTATGGCCCATTTAGAAAAGGAAAAACATATCTTGAACATGTAGCAGAAAAACAGCACCTTTGTGAGTATCTTTCCTAGAACAACATTGTTGATTGAGAATTGCAGATCTGTGCACTATGGTTTCTGGAGAAAATCTTGATGTCATTACTTCCTGTTACTTCTGTTTGGGATTGTTATTACCAGAGTATTCTATAAGAATATCCCATCCTACAGACTTTATGCTGGCAGTGGGCATGGGGAGGTTTTGTGGGGAGGAAGACTTGGAAGGCATAAAAATCAGTACCTAGATGATCTACACAGGTCTCCTGTGTGACGAGCAGCAAGCCACTTGGCTTCTCTTTGCCTTAGAGAGCCCATTTATAGAGCAAGATAAAACTTTTTACATTTTTCTAGCTTGTTCCATCTTTTCATGCCCTCGAGATTTTGGGATTGTGACTGGCAGTTCAAACCAGTGTTAAAATCCTTTCATTGATTGAGAACTGTCTGTCAGGAGTCTTCATGTTGTAATTTGTTGGAACTGTGAGAAACCCTGGACTGCATCAAAGCACTGTAGCCTTCCTTTTTTCTGTTATATTACTGAAGACCAGTTTTTTCAAAGCTAAAAGTAGACAGCTCTTGGACCTTAAGCAAGCGTTTAAATGCACTTGCTACTTGTGTGAGGTATATCCCAGTGGTAAATTGCGTCTTGCATTTTATTGAGATTCTGTAGGTAATTTGGGGTTTTGTCTTTCTGTGCTCTACCAGCCCATAGCTAGTTCTCACTTAGGCAGTGTCTACACTGAGTTGAGGGGGGAAAGGTGAAGGCTAATTGCTTGTATTAGTTCAGAAACGAAATGACAATGTTTCTTTAAACTGCACAGACATTAAATTCTAATTAAATGACATGTATGCCATTCACTCAGTTCATCTCATCATTCCTCAAACAACCCTTAGAGGTTTCTTGTTGTATAACTGTTGACAAATCTTTCTTTGTATCCCTACTTCTCTTTTGTCATGCTGAACCACCAAAGGGGCTAGGTTCTTGGAAAGACAGAGGGAATGTACATAACCAATACGGTGTGGAAAGCCTGTGCTGTTACGTGGTTGAATTTGTACAATCTTAGAGCTGTCACAAGTCCAGATTTTCCCAATATGTCTCTTGTTTCCCAATGGAAATCTTGTTCCTAGTGGAACAGGACGTATTTGGCTGCTGAAATAATTTACTGGCTATTCTGCATTTTGTTGTCTCTTCACACACACTTGTGGAAGGAAATGCATCTTAGGCTGTAGTATATTGCTGAGGGTTGTGCTTTGTCGGATTAGTGTCACTGGCTGTAAAAACTTCAGAAAGCTAAATCAAATCTTTGTGATGTGTGTTCCAATCTCTGGCTTGCAATAGAAGAAACAGGTTCCTCAGTAGGACCTGGGACGTCCCCCTGCCCAAGGGCCCAACAGTTCCTTTTAAGCTCAGGTCTGGGCCACATCAACTGGCCTTATGTTTCCCTTTCTCTTAGAATTAACAATGGAGTTGACTTATAACAGCCCAGACTCAAAGAGCAATAAGAAGAGATAGCAGAACATTGTGAACATTTCCATCCTTGATCATATCATCCTGCACTCGTGAATCATTGACGTGGCGGTGTGCTCTGGTGCTACATTTTTGACTCATTGAAAATGCAGCTTGAATCACAGACTCCTATATTCTGATGCTTGCTGTGTTTTGGGGTGGGTTTTTTTCCATAGTAGCTCTTCCTACAGACAGGAAAGCTGAAAAAGCAGTTCTGAGGAGCAGATAAAGTTACAGCTCAGTTGTGCCGTAAGAAGAGGAAGAACTAGTGTGGAAGGTTAGGAACCATCGCTGGCATTTCCGTGTGTGGTTGAGGAGGTATGGCCAAAACAAGAGTTTGTGCTCTGCTGCTGCAAGTTTGCTGGTTTTTTCTTCAACCTGCTTAGTCAATACCTTGCTCATGCTACTGAGCTGATTTTGAGTGCTTCACAGATGTGTCAATGAACATTTCAATGTACATCTTTTTCAGAAATATCAATTCTGTGTTGAAGTAGGATGAAAACAAGCAATTTTATCTTCAACAACTGTTCAGATTTTGAATGCATTAAACCATGCCCCACGTCTGCTGTGGCACCAGTGACTGAGAAAAATGATCATCAGAAAAATCTTTGCTGCACTGAAATTGTCATTGGTAGAGATGAAATCAAGGTCAAGATACCACAATGTGTGGGAGGAAGCTGGGTGAGAATTAGCAACTTCATCCAAGTTGTCTGTCTTCCTCTGTCTCTTAGTGACTGTGAAAGAACCATGAGAAATTGTATCTTACATGTAATTTCCCCATTATGTGAGAGCTCAGGATCTTTTTGAAGGTAAGTTCAATTAGACTGAAGTTGATTCAGGAGAGAGGCCATCTAAGAGCTCTACTTTTTCAAGTGGTTCACTTAATTTCACATGCTCTGAAAGGAGGTGAAAGATTGCTGCTGTTGAAGGCTTCTTTCAGGCTGCGTAAGACATTGTTTCATTAAGGAAGTTCAAGCATGGTTGGTCTGGGGTTATTCTGTGTGAAGAAATTGTGCATAACTTGAAAGCAGCAGCAAGTTCTCCCCTCCCTTCTTTTCTCTCCCTTCCTACCTCCACTTTGAGGCATGTTCTTTCACATCCTTAGAAAGCCATAAGAATGCCATCAGTATTTCTAAGATACAAATTCCACTGTCTCTGGGAGGTTGGGTTTGTAGATTGGCACATAGTTTATTTGTCTGTTAGGTCCTGATCTTGTTCCTCTCTGTTGTCAGTCCATCTCCCTTCTGGATCCCATATATTCCTGGGTCAAGTGTGATAAATGCAGACTGTCATTTCCTTGATGCGTACGTCCAGACCTCTCCTGTTCAGAAACTCAGCCTATGACCCAAACCCTAGAGTAAAATTTGGGGCTTCTCCCTGCGTTGTTGTTGACCACTGGCATGCAGTCATTCCTTAGGGAGTCTGCTGTCTATTAGACGGTAGGGTTTTGTAAACCTGATGCAGTCATTTCAACTTTAGAAGTAGGGTGTCACGTTTTGTTCTCTCCCACTTGCCTGTACAGTCTGCTGTGGATATTCTGAGCTTCTTTTTAACCTGTTCTGGCTGTGATTTTGTTTTTCTTTGTTTCTTTCCTTGGCTTTGTATAGTCTTCTGCCACAGCCCATTTCCTTAAATAAAGCACTTGAGTCATTAGAAGAAAGAGGTGCTAACTTATCAGGCAGGTGCCATTCCTGGCAAATTCAACCTCTTTCTGTCTCAAAGTGCAGTTTTCATTGTTGCTGAAAGATGATGCAGATGGCCTCAGACTCCTCTGCTGTAGCTCTTGAGCAGAGCAAGGAGTACCAGCTCAGCGTGTCTCTTACCTGGCTGCCCTGGTTTCTGAGGCAGTTGCAGCAGAAAAGTGAAAAGCTGAACACCATCTCGAGCACCCAAACCAGAAGAAGGCTTGTGCAGCATGGACTGGGTTGCATGGTTTGATTCGGTAACAACTTGCTCCATCACACTGAGCACTGATATCCTCACTTCAGTTCACTGATCCTTACTGAAGATGATATTGAAAGCACTTGAGAAGGGGGGAAAATCAAAACCCTTAGCAGCATTATCCCAGAGAAGAGAAAGCAGGTTTTCTTACATTTGTTATATGTAGTTGTGACATCTCTAGAGTCTGAGTAAAAAGGAGTTATTAAAGAAACTCAGCAGGAAGGAGAACTCCCCAAATAAATGGTGCTCATTTTCCTAGTGCTGTCAGTGCTTTGGAGCCTTGTAGGATCCAGTAGTGCAACATTTTAATGACAACGTGTTGGAATTGCTCATGAGTTCACTGGTCACAGCTCCCTGGATCTAGGGCTTGGTATGGTCAGATGGAACTAGAGGTGTCCTGTTAGCATGGAAGGAGCTGGAAGCCAGAAGCCTGCCTGGCGTTTCTTCTTGTGCCTGGAGCAGTGGTCAGGAGGGGATCTTATTGGGAGAGCTGTCAAGAGAGACTCAGTAACCCCAGCGGGACCCCAGCCAGAACACTGGGAGAGCATTCAGTACATGTGCCTTGGGAGGAAGGGCAAGAGTAGTTGGTGTCCATTAACTCAGGTGTTTCTGAGTTGTTAGACAGGTACTTACCTTTTTGTGCAGCCTTTTCAAAAGCTGATACTGCTTTTTCTTTTTGGTTTGTTTATTGCATAACTCCAATAGAAAGGAATTCCTAAGGCATGAATGCTAAAGAGGAAGGAAAGAATAAGTGGTGCCAGTTAAATTTTCATCTATTTATGCCTTATTATGGCCTGACAGTCAGAAATAATATTCTTTTCCTTTTATCCTGATTTTCTCTTTTGACTGTGTATTAAAAAACCACCAGCAGTAACAAAGTGTAAAAGATTGAATTAAATCCTAGTTAGAATGACTTCACCTTAAATAGCGGAATATCTTAGATCTCTTTCTCTTCCTTTTTTCTTTCTCCCTGTCTAGTCTACAGAGACTTGGCAGTCTCAGCTACCCTTGTGTGTTCAAAGGTAGATCAGTCTGCGGCAGGGCTGCCTTTGATGTTTTCACCTACAAAAATGTCACATCACAACCTGCTCTGTTATTTCACATTGAATGTGAAAGATTCACTAAAAGGTTAATTTCAAGTCTTGTTGAATTTTATACCATTAAAGCCAATGCCTTTTCAAGGATGCACCTAGAATGGTTTTAAAAGGATGAGAGAAGGGGATGCTTCTAAGTTTCAGCTGCAGCTACACAAGTGCCCAATAACCATGTGCATGGGCTGCTTGTGGGTGCATAACCTCCATTCCCTATGGAGAAGGAAAATCAGGAGCTGCTATAGATGCTTTAAATAGTGCTACATCTACCAGCAATACCTTTACCCATTTGTGCATGAGGCCCTAATTTGGTCTGTGTTAGTCTGTCAAAAGAAAATATAAAGGGAGAGAAATACTTCTATACAAATCTTTTGTGGGAGATGGTGTAAGGGTAAGGATAATTCTGAATATGTGTTCAGATTTCTGGGGTTTAGGATTGATTTCTGGAAGGTTTTGTGGAGTCATTACGAATCACTGGGTAAAATAGTTTTGAAGCACTGTTTTCCTTGGTTCTTTCTCTCCCCTTCAAAACCTGAGTTTTGGAGCAATGTTGTATGCTTGCAGTAAACAGGGGCTTTAATTTCCTTGTGGGTACAAGTAGATTTCACCGGGGAAGGCTAAATGTACTGGATGTTAGACATTAGTTTGAAAAAGAAATAGGTCATTCTAAAAGAATCTTCAAATTGGAGGAAAATACTTGTTTGTCAGTCCTACCACAAATAGGGCATTTGAAAGATCTCTAAATGGAAAGATGCTGAAGGAAAGAATGGGAGATGCAGGTTATGGTTTAAATTGCTTGCTTTGGTTTGGGGTTTTTTTAAACAATTGCCAAGTAGTTTGCTGTAATTTCCATTTTCTCTTTGTACAATGAAATCTTCAAGCTCAGCAAGGGCACTTGGGAAAAGAGGGCCACCTTCCCCCCTTCTCATCCTCCTCCCAGCATAACTTGGACAGGCTATTTAGCTTTTACAGAGCTCAATGCCCTTCACCCCCAAAAATCCTGTTTCCAAGTGAGCAGTGAGAGGTCAGGTAGCTCGCTCCAGCATCCTCATGCTTGTGGTGAAGACTGGGATTACAAGCTTTGTCAAGCTGTGTTCTTAAGGATGTGCCACATTTCCTACTGTTCTAACACAGGAAATGTCTCTGCCACCAGCAGCTCTGCTTTCCTATGCATCCCTTAATTGTGTGAGAACTGAAGGTGCAGCTGGAGAGCACTTCTTATCTAATTGGTGTGTGAAAGCTGAGGGCACAAAAGACAATTAGGAAGTCATGGTCAGCTTCAAGAAGGGCTATAATTGAGGCAGAACTGAAATTAAAAATTGGATTGCTACTGAGCTGAAGAGAGAAGGGTGCATGGAAGAAAGCTGGGAGCAGCAGAGCAGCTTAGGCTCCAGAGTTCCACTTTCTGCAGTGATGTTGGAATCTCCAAGCTGCTGGGAGGAGTGGGGATGCAGGCACCCAATTGCCTCAGGGTGTATCTGACATGGAGCTGAGCTGTCCAGCCACTTGGCACTTTTAAGAATGCTTGTGGGTTAATATGGCTAAATCCAGTGTGTTACAGAATGTGTCTGATGCTGGTCATTCCCCTGTCAATCAGTTTCGTCTACTGATAGCCCTGGGACAAGGACTAACTGCTCCATTCAGCTACTTGGTTTTGTCTTCACTTTATTGTTGAGTGCTATTTTAAATCCACCTAGTCAAGAGTTAGAAGTAACTGAACAAAGGAGTTAATTTTACTGTTCAAACTGTAACAGTCGCTGTGTACACTAAGTGATAATGAGGCCATTTAAAGAGCCTTTTCTTGCCACTTCTAATAATTGGATGTAGGTTCTCTAAGAATGTATTAGAATGTATCACAGCAGCTTATTGCTGCTTTACTGTTTGGCTGAGTGGTAATAAACTCTGACAAGGTCTAACTCTTGGAAGTTGTGATCCAACCTGTCACTTTTATTGTGGTGTATGTGATAACCGTTGTCTTTTATCAGTGTCTTAACACTAATTGTACCAATACAAAATTAGTTCATAGCTGTGCAAACAGAAAGGTGGTATATGTTAGGAGCCTCTATATTAGAAGAACTTGTGACTTGCTCAGTAAAGCCCTTAGCTGAGCAGCAGTGACTTGCAGTCAACAGGGAGAAGAGCCACTCCTATCAGCCTGGTGGTGGTAGGAGCTACAGGAGGATTTCAGAATATACCAGGGAGGAAGAAAGAGACAAAGAGCATACCAAGAGCAATTCTGAGCAGCTGGTAAGCATGAAGTGCCTGATATGTACTAGCCAGGAAGGGACTTAAATAAAATCATAGAATGGTTTGGGTTGAAAGGGACCTTAAAGCTCATCCAGGTCCAAGACTCTGCCACAGGCAGGGGCACCTTCCACTAGAGCAGATTGCTCCAAGCCCCTGTGTCCAACCTGGCCTTGGAACACTGCCAGGGATGGGGCAGCCGCAGCTTCTCTGGGCACCCTGTGCCAGTGCCTCAGCACCCTCACAGGGAAGAGCTTCGGCCTAATGTCTAATCTAAATCTCCTCTCAGGCAGTTAAAGCCGTTCCCCCCTTGTCCGGTCGTTACCTGCCCTTGTCAAAAGCCCCTGCAGCTTTCTTGCAGGTCCCCGTTAGGTACCAGAAAGCTGTTAGAAAGTCTCCCCTGAGCCTTCTCTTTTTTGTTTCTGGTTTATTTATTTTACTTTCCCCACTACCTTCTTGTCAGAGATCTCTATCCTGTCATTGTGCCCAACAGTTGCTTATTAAGGTGGTATGTCAGTGTTTGCATAGGGGAACTCTGCTGGAAAAAGCTGGGAACTCCTGAATTAAAACCATACTTGGGGCAGAGGTGGGCAGTCTGTACAGGAGGTACCAAGCTGGCATGTATGATACTGCTGGAATACTGTTATTTCAGTTAATTAGGTTTGAAGTGATTGCCAGCTCTTTTTCTCCAGATTTCTGTGACCTTAGTCTGCTTCCTTAGAAACTGTCACCTCGTGCTTGAATTATGGAAGAGTGATTTGGGTGGTACTTGGGTTTATGTTGCCACAGTGTGGTGTGTCCTCTGTTAAACTGCTGTGCTCCTGCTGTAGACAGAACACTTTGTGATTTAGATGAGAAATTGCAGATTTTGTCAGATTTTGTGTTACTTGGTTTCTGATAGAGTTATTGCTCTACATTTCCTTGTAGGGTCATCTAGGATCTGTTTGGACAAAAGAAACTACTGAATATGCTAGTATTTTCTTAACAAAGATTGTGGTTTTGATGGGCACTCTCCTCCAACTTGAAGGGTTACTTTTATTCGCACAAAGTCACTACTTTTTTTTGGTAAAAGATCAAAACTTTGCAGTGTGTAAGGAGAATAAATCAAGTCATAAATACTTGATGGGATAATACCCACCCTCTGAAGTAGCTGGCGATAGTCCCCTGGTAATGTTGGCTTTATCCTGCCTTGGTTCTGTTTGATTGCTATTTGCCCTGTGCTCCTACCTGTCTTTACATCCCCCCTGTGCCCTCCTGCCGGATTCCTGTGACACACAAAGGCTGTTTCTGTGGTTGCAAAAGCTGGAGAACATGGGCTGCTGCCTCCTCTTTCTACTTTTTTGCTGTTCGTTGTTTAGTGAATTTGATTAACTGCTTTGTAGCAGTGAAAGAATGGCTTTGAGCACTGACTTCAGCTGAGGCCTGACTATTCCAGCTTTCCCACCTCCTTTTCCTTTTCCTTCCTCCGCTTTGGGCTGAGAACAGTACATGACAAATATCACTAGGTGGCATAGCCACCCTGGTGTACTGCCCAGGTTAAACCACATTTGTTGCAGCTGAGGTTTTGATTATAGTTTGAAGTAATTCCTGTCTCAAAGACATGATGTCGTGGTCTTTTAGAGCACACTCTTAACACTCTAATCAGTGCATTCAGTTGTAAGGCAGAAGACAGGCATGTGTGCTTAGGCTATGCAAGTTAGAGCTGTCCTGCTTCTGCTGAGGCAATACAAGCGAAAACCTTAAGATTTTGTTAACTTGGGAAACAAATTGAAACGATGTTTTCAGAGCTTCTTGAAATGCCATTTTACCAGACCTGTGCCTTAATCTTCCTGTCAAGTTACTGATCCCCTGTGAAGGTCTGCTTCCGCCTTTTGGAATTTATTCCAGGTAATCCAGTATATAATCCAAAGTTTAAATAAAGCACTTTATAGTAGGTGCTTATATTCCAAGTACATGCTTGTGTTTTCACTAGAGAGATGAAGAATAGGTCTGTAAACCCTGTGCTCAGAGTTATCAGTTGAATGGAACAAGTCCAGTGAATGGAACAAGTCCAGATGAGGCCACGAGGATGATCAGGGGACTGGAGCACCTCCCATGTGAAGACAGGCTGAGAAAGTTTGGTCTGTTCAGCCTGGAGAAGAGAAGGCTGCGTGGAGACTTCATAGCAGCCTTCCAGTATCTGAAGGGAGCCTACAGGGATGCCAGGGAGGGATTCTTCACTAGGGACTGTAGTGATAGGACAAGGGGTAACGGGTTGAAACTTAAACAGAGAAAATTTAGATTGGATATAAGAAGGAAGTTCTTTACTGTAAGGGTGGTGAGGCACTGGAATGGGTTGCCCAGGGAAGCTGTGAATGCTCCATCCCTGGCAGTGCTCAAGGCCAGGTTGGGCAAAGCCTTGGGTGACATGGTTTAGTGTGAGGTGTTCCTGCCCATGGCAGAAGGGTTAGAACTTGGTGATCTTAAGGTCCTTTCCAACCCTAACTATTCTGTGATTCTATGAATATGTTGTTGAGCTGGGACTTCACTAGATGGTTCTTTATTAAACTAGTTGGGGGAACTCCATTTAAAAGGTATTATGATGGTTTCTGTATTCATTTCTCATTGGGTAGAAATCAAAGTGGAGAATGGACTGTATGCGGGGGTAAGATCTAAGTCAAGTTTACTTTGAGGTTGTTTTTAATTGGAATATTTTTAGTCCAGAGGACTCAGAACATTCTCAGCAATTGATGAGTGTCTATTTTTAAAGTGAACTCATTGAACTGTGATGTGTCAATTCACTTCTCTAAACCAGTGTGTGTGTTCAGGCACAGTGATTTGTTCGCAGTGATTTTAATTGGAGTGGTAGGCATGTGTCTGACAACAGAATGTGGATTTAAATATGTGTTATGATTTAGAAGTTTTGATTAAAAATTAGGTGTGTTGTGTATCAGTTGTATTTGTACTTAGCTGATGCCATTAGGTATTTTCAAGTGCAATGACAGTTATTTAAAGAGTTTAAAAGCTTTGAACATAAAGGATAGGTTCAACTTCATTTGTAAGGGAAGATGCTCTGAGAGAGTGTAGTGGTGGTATTATTATTATTATTATTGCCATTATTGTAGCTTGAAACCCATTCTGGTCACTTATCAAAAGCAAAAGAAACGTATTTTCCAGGATCCCTCATGCAAATACTCCTGGAAAATCTATACTAATATCACCATCACTGTCTGCTGTCTCAGCATAAATGTTCCTGTTACAATAAAGTTTCTACTTCACAGTGGAAGCAAAATTTTTCTCATTTCCCGATAGAGGCAAGATACCCCCAATGCCCTCCGCTTAATTCACAGCTCTAAGGTCTTCTGTGCTCATTAAAAACAATGGAAGAGTTACAGTGCCTGAGCTGCCTAGAGCACACTGCTCTAAAGTGTTCTCGAATTAAGAAGAAACAGACTCAGGAGAGTAGATTTTCTGGATCTTACTAGGCATTCTAAAGTTAAACCTTTATAGCATTAACCCTGCTGGAAAGAGAAGCATTTGCTTTAGAAATGCTGGTTTTGTCTTGACAGTCAGTGTGATGTGAAGAAGACAGGCAACACCAACCCCAGCCAGACATCCTCTCTCTCACTGGTGCAGCATGGAGGAGGTGAGGACAGCACTGAGGGCAAGCTTTCCTCTTTTCATTCTTGCTGTGGGGAGGTCAGGTTTAGGTGCACCATCTGCTGCTGCTTTTTGCATTAAAAAAATTGTGTAGCACATAGCAAAACCCAGCTCTGAGAGTGAAAAATTTGCCTGGGTGGTGCCAGGAATTGTTCTCACTTGGGATGCAGAATTGCTCACCCAAGCAACTTCATAAATTCAGTGTTGGTACCTGTGCTGAATTCGGCAGTTCTTGCTTTGCCTTCTCTGAGACGTAAGTTCAACTAAATCTGATTCCAATAGGAAGGACACCAACTAACTGTCATGACAATCACCTCCCCATGGATCCTTCCAGATTCTACTTCTGTAACAAATTTTCAGCAGCTGAGTGCATGAGGACTTCTTAACTCCTGCAGCTCAGAGCTGAAAAGTAGATTTTACATTGTGGCATATGACAAATAGAACCTGAAGTTAAACTGTTCTAAACTATGTCTGTGAAAGTAAATGTGAGGTAAACATTGTACACGTTGCCTCCTTTATTTAAAGAAAGGACCTTGAAAATCTCTTACTTTGCTGCCTGTCTGGTAAGTCCTTTCCACCTCTGGGCTTTCATGACAACCTGGAATTTTGATTTTTGGGGTGTCTTCATGCAGTTTTCTGAGCTGAAAAATACCATGTATGTGGAGTATTGTGGACTTGTAACTGCAGATTGTTCTGGAAAACTGACTCATTGGTGCTGACATCAGTTGTGTCCTCCTTGGTAGGTGATGAGGACTAGGAGAAAATACAGTGCTTTTGACAGACTTTTTGCTTTGGATATGCTGCTCTCTTTCGTTCATCAGCCAGGATGTTGGGCCACTCCTCCCACGTCTTGGACCTGTGCTATGTCAGTGAGATAGTGGGGTATGCTCACAGCAGTGAAATTCCTCTGCCAGTCATCAGTGGGAAACTCCGTGACTGCGGTTAGCCCTTGTAGACAAGTGCAAATTACATTCATGTTGAAATTAAGATAGAGGTTGATGCAAAAGGTCAGTATGTGATTGCTGACACCAAAAAAGCTGTTCTTGTTTTCACTTTGCAAACTTCAGCTGGTAATTATATGTATAGTTTCTGAAAGATCTTAGGGTTTACTGTGTTCTTATGCTTGGCTTTTCTTGGTTGTTTGCTTCCCATTCCACTTCTTGAGAAAAATATACGATTAGACCGAGTATCTATGAACTTACTGAGGTTATTGAAGTGATGGTAGTGAGTTAGGTCAGTATTTCTGATGTGGAAAAGATTTAAGGTTTGACCAGTCTTGGAACAGAGTTAAAAGAGAAGATGAGATGGAGGCATAAAAGTAGGCAGGAAGGAAAGTCAATGGGTGCTAGAAAGGTATAGCATTCAAGAGCTGCCATGGGGAAAAAAATGGGTGTACTGGAGGAAGAAAAGAAATTTGACATGTCCTTTGTTCTTGGTGGAAAAGGAAGGTGACATTATTGATGTGTCAAATAGAAAGGAAGGGAAAGATTGCTATGCTTGCCAGAGATGAAGAAATTAAAATCCTGGAAAAAAAAAACCCTAACAGTGGACATGGATGGAGAAGAGTCAAATGCAGTTAAAAGACAACCATGGTGGTGATACAGGATTCAGTGAAACCAGAGAAGTACTTGTTTTGCGGGAAAGCTAGCCAAACAGGAGGAGTGTTTGTATTGGAAGAGATCAGCTTTGGTTCTTTATCATTCTGTCTGTATTATAGTAGCAGAAAGGCATGGTGTGAGAGAGCGGGTGAGCCACATCGGAGACTGGATCATCTTTGGCCTTCCTGCTCTTGCAATGGGGCTACTCAGTGATATCAGTGAAAGTTAAGGGAAGATAGGGAAGGTCTGAGATCAGAAAAGACTTTTAGTTTACTGCATCTACTCATTTGACCTGTCACCACGAAAAAATTATCATCACATGTGACAGGAAGGTGCAAACAAACCGGAAGACATTTAGTTGTGAAACTGCAGGTAACCTTTGGTGGTGGAGAGGTTGTTGTGCTGTGTTAGACACACAGCATGAAGGAAGTGAGGGTTGCTGTGAGTCTTAAAACCTCTCCAGCTGCTCCAGCAGGCCTGGCTCCTCCAGGCTGCCTGAACACCTACACCATTTCTGAAGCTGTAAGGTTATCATTGTTGGTCAGAAGACTTTGGTTTCTGTCCGTAGGTGTTGAGAGTTGTTGCAGACCTATCCAAATTTCTATCTATGACATGTGTAGGCACCAGTGTGAATTCCAGCATCTTGGAGCTTGACATAGCAGAGACTTGGTATGGGTATCATTTCTAAATGCCAGAACAGTTTCTCTTGACCTGACCATTCCACAGAGGAGGTGTGGCTGGTGGTGCCAATGACCGACTGGCTGATGACAGTGACATCTTTGTACTCTCTGGGATTGCTCTCAGGGGATTTTTCTGGCACTTGCATCCGTAAATGGGATGTTTCTTACAGAGGCCACTAGGTTACCTTGTTAAAGTGGTTTCTTTTCACTGACAGCATAGCAAGTAGCCTACAAACAGGCAATGACACAGAGGAATTCCCTTTATTTGCCATTTCTGATACTTAACTTGACTGCACTGCAGCTGGCCTAAACTCAGAGCTATGAAAAAGTAGGCCTTGGAGGGACACAGGAGTAAAGCAGCCCTCGAAAAGCTGAGAGCAATGTCAGTAAGGTTTGTGAGACTCCAAGTCCTCATAAAACTTGTAGCCTTGCTTTTTAACACTGTTCAGAACATTCACATTCCTGCTTAGAAATGGAGTATATTAAGTGAGCTCTCCTTCACTGCCAAACTACAGCTACTGTTGGCTTCTTGATTTACTTTCTAGAGGAAAGATCCTCTAGTGATAAATTAGTGTAGCTCTGCTTGATTGCAGCACTGATTTACAGCCCATCGTGATTTCTTGGGGCTGGTTGTATTTACCTTTAAGATGTAGACAGAGTCCTAGTTTAAATCTTAGCTTTGGTATGACTTGAAGTTTAGCATCTGATATGAATTTACCTTTTATGAGCATTTGCTATTGCTCAAACGAAAGCCTCAGTGCTAGGGACAGTCAGCACTTTTGGGGCAAAAATCTAGGGTTGGAACTATTCTGTTTTCTCTTTCCCTTTTTTTTTTCTGTTGTATTTTGCTCCCCTCAGAGCCTCCTGGTAGCCCCCATCACCATTTAGTTGTCATTTACTGCTCCCAGGGTTTGTTGGTTTCTCAGCTTAGAAACAGCTGCCATGTGATGTGAATGATATTTTGAAGTCCTGTGTTTGAGTTCTTGTGATAGCAATGTGCAGAGAATTGGCAAGCTCTCGGAAACAAAATGGCATGCTTTATTTTGTCACTAGAAGTATGTTCAATCTGCTATTTGATTCTCTGTAGCATTTTGATTAAGAGTGCCAGTGAAGTTATGTGAAAAGTGAAAATCCTCTTCCGTCTTTCTCTCCAAGAAAATGAGACACACAACGTTGTCAAAATATTTGCCTAATCTTGCAGATTTGGATACTTGTAGTTCTTCTGACAGACCAAAACAATGGTCATTAAATGAGAAGCAGATGCAGTAAGTATGCAGGCGAATTTACTAGGAAAGACTGAGGGGAAGGGACAAGGCTGCCAGCAGTGCTCACTAAGCACTGGAGAATAAAGAAAAAGAAAATATTTCCTTGCTGTTGTGCCCCATAAATAATTGTTTTTCTTTAGTAAGTGAGGCATTGTACTTGTCTTCACTGGTGTTTTCGTATGTTCTGGTGCAATTCTAGCTTCAAATACGGGTGCTCCTTTTGGCTTGATTTTTTTTCTTGCTGGAAAAGGGAAATGCCAAAGAAATGCTTTTGTTTGTTTTTGTTTGTTTGTTTTTTTGTGGGGGTTTAGTTTGGTTGGTTTGGGGTTTTTGTTTGTTTGTTTGTCTTTTTTCTGTTGTTTCCATGTTTTCCTCTTCTCTGGTTTCACACACTGGGGCACTTGCTTTAGGACTAAAGGAGAAAATGCAGGAAGAATGCGGTTACGCTAAGTTATGTTCACAGTTTTGTGAGACTGGGAAGACAGAAACTGCTCACAAGAAAACCCTGAGTCTGATCTTGAGAGCTGATAAATTTTGTATCAAGATGTGGATTGTGTTTCTTGAGCCAAGTAACCAGTAAAGATCTGATTTGTGGTTGCAGGACTATGTGGACTCCTCAAGACATCAGTCCAAAATCTGCTGTAAATTATGGATAGAATTGCAGCTTTCCAGCTTTCCTGCTGCTCCAGTTATTTGCTGAAACCATAAGTATTAAAGTTCTCCCTTTAAGAAAGAGAATTGGCTTATTCAGGATCTTCCTTTAGTGATGTGTGTATATTCAAGCTCATCTATGTAATTGCTGTCAGTGTTCATGTTTTCTTATGTGTCCTTAAGTTATTTGTCAGTTATAGGTATTAGCTGGTGTGTGATAATTTTGGATCCTTGAGTTGAAAAGCAAGCCATACATTGGCAGCAAGGTTGTGTAACACTTTGCAATTCAAATTCTGTGTCTCCCTGCTGCCCCACTCTCCAAACCCTTGCACCTCCTCTCAGCCTCTGCACAAACACATGCAAGCCTACGTGCACACATGGATGCACACACCGGTTTTCAACAATAACATAAAGAAAGTGCTGGTTCGGGCACACATGGAAAAGTGCACAATAAGGGTATGGATATCAACATCAAAACAGTGCATTGCTTAAAAAAATAAACTTAATAGGCTGCCTCTAACCCCAAGATAGAGCAATAGTGCAGTATAGGTTTAAACTGAAAGCAGGTAGATTTCGATGCTTGGCAGAAATTCTTCCCTGTGAGGGTGCTGAGGCCGCTGGCACAGGGTGCCCAGAGAAGCTGCGGCTGTCCCATCCCTGGCAGTGTTCAAAGCCAGGTTGGACGCAGGGGCTTGGAGCAACCTGCTTTAGTGGAAGGTGTCCCTGCCCGTGGCAGGGGGTTAGAAATGGATGAGCTTTAAGGTCCCTTCCAGCCCAAACCAGTCTGTGATTCTTTGAATATACAGTGTTGCAGGAGTTTCTCATTTCTGGAGGGAAGACTCTGTGGTGTGATGCCTGCAGGTCAGCCTTGACTTACTTGCTTTGCAGAAACCTGTTCTGAGTCAGATGTTTCCCTGTTGTATGTCAGTCCATCTGTGTGCAGTACCTCAGATCAGGCAGCTGAGGTCTGTCTGCAAAGACCAAGTACCTCAGGCATGAGGGTGTTACACTTTTTTAATGTGTGCCAAGTGTGCTTAGCACTTACGTATAAATGGACTAATTGCAGAGCTTTGTTTGTGGGCTTATACCACACTGACTATGGCTTGAGTTCATTTATATATGGTGAGTTATCAAGAGAACTCACTTGTTAGGCTCAGAAAATGCCCTTCTGTTTGTCTTGTCCCTCAGTCAAGTATAGGTGCTTGTAGAAAAGGTGTTCTGTTAGGCAGTGCCTCTGCTTGATTTTTGTTTTCTCAGCCTTTGGGGGAAAAGCAGTGCATTGCATTGCTGGGTCCTCCTTGCAGTTAGTGCCATAACACGTAGTGATTTTTCTAAATGGTGTTTTGCCTTGATTGCAAGGGCATCAAGTTCTTTGAGAGAATGCAATATTGTTAGTCCTAGGTTGATGAGATGTGGAGCATATTAAATGCTTCTGTTGCTATTCACAGATTCAGTATTGCTAAGCTTTAGATACAAGATACCTGGAAGTGTTTGATTCTTGGGTGTTGCTATAGAATTTGCTTTAGATTCTTTTCTGTTTCTTATTTTTGCTGGTGCATAAAGGGTTATGCACACTTGGTAAAGACAGTGAAACACTGTAGAGATGTTGTCTGGATTCTACAGTTAGAGAGATATATTTCCCTAATTACTACTGTAATTAATAATTCTTCTTGGATATGAGATACTTGGAGTCTGAGAGCCTGTATACCTGAAACAGTCCATTTATATCTTTCTGGGGAAAAAAAGGATACTGCGTAAGGTAAAGAGAAAAATTTGGAAGCAGCAGTGAGTTAATAATTCTCTTCCTGTAGCTCTGTGGCCAAAGCTTAAAACCAGTCAAATCAACCCTATACCCATGTTTAAACATCTGGAAAAAATATTATAATTCTTGAGAGAAAGGCAAAAATGTTGATTATTAACTGTGGTTAGGGAAACTTTATTCACATGTGTGCAGCTCATGTGTGAATAGATGGTAGCTCGCTGTATGCAGCCTAGGGTATGTTTGGGGTCTCTGTTGAGGGTTTGCATGTGTCTTTCACTCGGGAGGCTGAAAGGATGACATGTTCTGAAATGAAACTCTTCCTGCAAGTGACTCCACTTTAACTCTCTCCCCACCTTTGCTATCTCTGTGTTGGTGGTTTTCACCCTGGTGTACTTTTTGTGTGATGTAACATCTCTCATCCTTCTGCTGTCTGAAATGCATGACTCGGGTTCGTTTTAGGCAGGACCCCTGAAGTCACTGACAAGGGTAGCTGTGAGTATTGAGGGAGGAACTGTGGTCTACTATAGGCCACACCTCATAAAGCCCTTTGAACACAGATTGGGTGAAACAATGACCTTTGGGAAAAGTTGGCTACATTTGGGAATAGAATGATGCTGGTTTTCACATACTGACATTAGCATATTCCTTTTACTTATTTTACCTAATGACTTATTTGTCTTGGAGTGTGAATGTTTCTTGTACATAGAGTGATGCATTTTAATACCTTCAAAATGTAGGCAGAAATAACTGAAGCACCAGCAGTGATCGAATTTCCCTCTCAGGTTTGGAGGATTTGACTGTGTATCCTGAATTGTCTGATGTTTCTGAAAATTAGGCCACTGGTGTAAGTGCTGAAGCTTGAAATCCTGACTTGCTCTTCCTGGAGGGATAACTTGTAAGAGAAAGCTGGTCGTGACAGAGCAGTAAGCGAAAACCTCATTTTCTCAAATAAGGGCTGTAACCATTAAGAGATTCCCATTCCCCATCTTCCCATTAATTTTGAACTTGAGTTTAAACCCAGGCATATATAAGTTACAATATATAAATTAACATATATAAGTTACACAGGGTAATATAAGTGACAAAAGGAGTAAGTGCTTCTCAGGTGCTCAAAACATAATGTTTTATTTTGAATTCTAGTTTCTCTGTGCCAACTTCAGCTAGCTTGTTAAAGGGACAGGAGCAAAGCAATCTGGCTTGTATTAGTATTTTTTAATCAGTGAAATTAAGCCAAGGGCCAACTGGAAGACTTTGGTTCTACTGGAATACTTCGGTTCTATGGAATATCATCGCTGATGAGCTTGGGGCTAAATTACTAATTCCAGTGAGGGGTTTGAATTTTTCATTGGGCTTAATGTGCAAAGCCCTTAAATATTCTGTCATATTTAGTAACCTGAACCTGTGAATCTGCCTCTGCAAGTCTGAACCCCACAAAAATACTGCTGAAGTTTTTTCAGTAATATTCTCTATTAAACAGATGTTACCTTTACTGAGTGGTCTGAATCCCTACTGAGCAATAGTATAATATTTGAATATTGTTAATGGGATGAGTGCTGTGGTGTTAAGATTCAATACACACAAACTTGGAGCACTGACACTGATTAAATCTTACCAAAAGCTTTAACGTTTTCTGAATATTATACTCTCATGATGGCAACTTGGTGAGATACATATCGAAATAGCAAACATGAAATAGCACCTACAGAAATGAATCTAAATTGAGTTCTAGCTCATGATTAGTAATCTATGCAGATGTTAGCTTGAAGTCTGTAAAATCTGGGGCTTTACAATTCACAAGGGGAGGAAAGTGGACAATATCAACAATGATAGAGGCGTTCATGAGAAAAATTAAATGGCTGGTAATTGTGATAGCTTACAAAGAATGATGTTATTTACAAAAGCTCCTTTTTTGCATGGAATCTGATGTCTTCTCCCATGAGCTTGCTTATAATTCATATTCCACTTTAATATGCCTGCAAAATGTGCTTGCTTTCTGTATACGTATTATTTTTAGGATGTTATGTTTCCTTGGTGCATACACAATGAGCCTGAAATCCTGCAGGAATGTGTTTAATTTGAAAGTTTTATCCTCTGGGCCTGGTTAATTCAAATAGGAGGCTCAGAACAGCGCCGCAGCGCCGGCAAGAATGCGGGAATGGCAAATGGGCGGCACAGCGACAGCGCAGAGCCCGAGCGGCTGTGTGCCTGCGCCGGGAGGTGCCAGTGTCCTGGAGGGGTCCTTTCTGAGGCTGCTCTGCTTGCTCCTGTCCTCTGTCAGCATCATGAATGTTTGGCCAGCTTTGCTTTCCTTGATATCCTTAGCATAGTTCCTAGGGATCTCATAATCACAGCCTTCCCAGATACTCTTATCCAGGGGCACAGTACGTAGCACTGAGCTGCTTGACTTCATTGCTGGTGATGCAATGCCTAGACAGGATTTGAAGAGGGTTTGTTGGTGTCTTTTCAATCTGGAAAAAAATTGAACTGTGGCCAGTATTAACCCTCATCCTATGTTTTGGTTGTTTTTTTTTTTTTTGGAGGAGGGAGGGAATACACTTGCTGAGCCTGTCCTGCTCTGGGAGCAGTGAACTACGTTTGCGTCTGCAGGAATGCGAGAGCTGAGGAATTCCAGTGTGCAGCCTGCTGGAAAGCGCTGCTGGCTCATGGGCAGTGGAGGGGAACGGGCCTTGCGACAAGGGCTGGGGCGGGAGAAATGAAAGGCATTTTTTTCTAATACCCTGGGCAGCACACGCAGGATGTTATGTCTGGCTTGGGCTGGGCTGACGTGGTGCCGCAGATTTTTTTCTCATAATGCTGGAAAACCAGATATAAGGGAAACACAGTGATAGAAATGGAACAAAATTAAAAGCAAGCTTTCTATTTCACAGCGAGTCATTTGCAGCATCTTTCCTCAAAGAAATCCGGCTGCCACTAGAGATAGGGAGCAAGCAGCATCAAATTTCCTGCAGTTTTATAGTCCACTTGAATATCCAAATTACTGCAGCCCCATGGCAGGCTTGGGAGAAGGCAGTGGTGTGGGGAGCTGTGGGGTGCAGCGGGGAGATGGCTTGAAGCAGCCCAGCCAAAGGAGAATTCCAGGTGTGTGTTAAAAAAGAGAAGATAGGGTGGAGGAAAAGAGCAAGAAAACCCCTGGCTTGTACTTGGCCAAGGAACATCTCTAGGCTTGTAAGTACTGTGGCAGGAAGGGAAGGTATTAGCCCCTTCCTTAAAAGAGGATATGCATTTGCTGGAGAGCTGTGTGTCCTTTTCTCCAAGTACCTCTGGAGGGTGGAGTGGGGCTTATTACTTTTCCATAGCTGCTCATGAGCAACCAGAGTTTAAAATCACTTCCTTTCCAGGAAGAGGATGTGGTCAGATTTTTCTCTGGTCTCTCTGATGCTGGACCTGTCTTCAATTCAAGTCAGCACTCATACTGGTACCCTTCTTGGAAAAAGTCTGTCTTCCTTGGCTTTTATTGTGACCTGGTGTGTGATGGAATTCCTTTTTATTTGAAATGTGCATATACAGGCTCTGTGCAGTCCTTTTCCCCTGTGGAATTCACCAGTTACACCCAAAAATGCAGCCTCTCTTTTTTAGAAACAAAAGTGTTTAAAAGCCAAGCATAGTGTGTGTATGTGGCAGAAATCCCATTCAGTGCTATGTACTGATCTGTGCCTGCAGGCCGTCAGCTGCCTCACTTAGTTCAGTATATTAATAATGCAAGTCCCTAAGGCTGGTTATTGTCTCTGGAGTCTGCTATGTGCAAGTGCTTTTCTATTCCAATGAATTCAGTAATCAAAGCCCCACTGGCAGGGCCACTGCTGAACAGCCCCTGGCTTAGAAAAGGTAAATCATGCTGCTTTTTTCCCCCTCACTTTATTGAGCCTGAGCCTTACATTGCCCAGGAATTTGTCCCTCCACCTGATTTTCATATATAGTTCAGATAAAAAACAAAGGCATTCTTTCATAATTCTGAATATTAAGATAGAGAAGAGAATGAAACAGCCATGCCATTATATCTGGGTCTTGCTTGAAAGAGCTTTGTCTGAAGAAAGGCCATCCAAAATACTCATTGGAGTTATTGTTTTCTTCAGCTTTCAGAAGTCACAGGAAAGAGCTACTCCCCCTGCTTCCTTAGGAGTGTACACTGGGATTTCTAGCTCAGATTTATTTTGCTGAGACTTTGGAGTCAAGTTTTTGTATTCAGTTTTTGATGTAGGGCCTAATTAGGCTCTACACATCTTAATACTTTCTGCTACATCTGCATTAAAGATGGCATTGCATATATTTGCATACAATTTACATTTAAAAGTTAGCCATGCTGTGTGCAATAATCATTTTAACAGAGTATCATTGACAGTCAATATTGTGAATAAGCATTCAAACTGGAGATAAGCATACAAAAAATATGGGTGCATCCAGTCTTTCTTGAGCAGTCTTGATGAATTTGGAGTTCTTTTGTAGCATCAGAAGTTTGCTGGGATATTTCCCACAAACAAGTGAGCAAGAGGAGCATAAAGAGAAGCTTAGAGCTCCTGCTTTACCTAGAACCTGTGTATGCAAGACTGTCAAACGATTCTAGCACTCACCAAAACTTACCCCAAGGTTAGAGCATATTCAATCTGCTGCAAGTGCCACTGTCAGTCCAGATGCTCAGGTGTGACATTTGTTTGTCCCACTCTGAATTTAAATGTAACTAAAAACCAGATCTCTGGGAAGGTCTGAGGTTTTTGGATTTTAGTCCTGGCAT
Organism: Melopsittacus undulatus; assembly: GCF_012275295.1. Classification (NCBI taxonomy): domain Eukaryota; kingdom Metazoa; phylum Chordata; class Aves; order Psittaciformes; family Psittaculidae; genus Melopsittacus; species Melopsittacus undulatus. The sequence continues at coordinate 15,999,230 of NC_047535.1, forward strand.
GTAAAGGGTTGCTGGTTTACTCGTCTGTTTTCCAAAGTACTGGTGATGGTCAGTGGTGGAAAATCCTGAGGTCTTTTTGGTGTTTTCCTGTGAATGTCTACTGGGTTGTTCCATTTTTCATTTGTCTCAAGTCAGAAAAGGAATCTACAAGTGGCAGAAAGTCCAGGAAAGAAACAAGGTGAGTTACTTTGCAGGGCAAAGAATCTGTGTGTGTTGACACTTAGGCCAAAGCATTCAGTGCAGGGGATGCAGATTTACATCTTGCATAGTCAGTCTAAAGGACACCAGCAGCAGCGTCTGTTTTACTCAGCAAAACTCAGATTGTATTTTGCTTTTTTCTTTTATTTCTTGCTCAGGGGCATCGACATTTCTCATTTCATGATTATGATGGTGTCAAAACCTTTTCAGACTTTCTCTAAAAGCCTGAAAACAGCTTGGAGTCAGCTGGTGCTTAGGCTAGTAAAGATCAGACAGGGGCATATTCTTTTTAGACAGACTTCAGATCAGATTCTCTGAGGTGGAAATTAGGGATTTGACTTCCATGCTACAGATGCACAGAAGATGCGCATACCAGCAGAGTTAAACACTCCTTTATGTCTCTGCAGTTAAGAAACAGGGAAAGTCACGAAGGATGAATAAAATCTTCAACAATCTCTCATCTGCAGGCAAATAATTTCACTTCTTTGCATTTATTTATCTGCCTGCTTTCATCTGTGCAGACATCATAGGCAGCTGAGGGTTGGTGAGTTGGCAAGCTGAGGAATTAAGGAGGGGAGGTTTTTTGTAATATTGAAGTTAAGTGGAGTTTTTCCATTTTCTTGGTCAGATGCCTTAGAAACACGTGTTCCTCTGTTAGGTCAGGAACAGAATCAGTCCTCCCTTCTGCAGTATTCCCAGAGAGATGGACAAGGGTTCTAAGTCATTCAACCTCTTAAACACTAGTTTCTTTAGTCTGCTTCATCTATACATTGAGCACAACTGAACCGATTAATTTGACTACAATTCTATACAGTCTATACAGTGCCTTATAAAATCAAATCTATTCTTGCTAATCACAGTAATGTAGACAAAAGTAGTTGACAGTGAAGGTAATGTTTACATCTCAAAGAGCATATGCAAGTGATGATTTGCAGCAAGGTAGACACTTGAGAAATACTGGTTAAGTCAAGGATTTGGGCCTGTTTAGAACATGAGTTCCTTCATGCTCCCTCTTCTGCACAGTGCTTTGGCTACTCTGCTTCATCTACTCTGAAGATGATATAGCACATGCATGAGGTATGCAGATCTTGCTTTGCTTTTACAAGTATGGGACAGCACACAGTTGTGAGTCTTGACTCAGCTCCTGGATCTCTAATCTTCTTTTGTGGCTTTGGGAAAACTTGCCTGAAAATAGCTGGGTTTGCTTCTGAAAGAAAAATGTCTGCATTGTGTTGCAGTAATTGAATTCTGCATTAACTTTGTGCTTTCTGACATTCACAGGTTTTTTTATAATGTCATCTCATCCAGGGCAATCAAAGAGCTTTTTCCATAGGAACCCTTTTCAGACAAAAGACTTTCAGAGCAGCTTCTCTGCAAGTGCATTCTACACCATATGAGTTCTGTAAAAATAAGTTCTGAAAATGGTTTTCAGATCTGCTTAGCAAAATATGAGCTTAGTTTCAAAACCCATGAACTCTGAAGTTTCCCCTCCTTGGAGAGTGCTCTTCTGAGGTAACGTTTTTGCTTTTATATTTACAGACAGACATTCTAATTATCTGGGTGATGATAATGAATGTGTTGCTTATAACCTATTCTATGAGGGTGAAAAAGCTGGAGGGTGATTGTAGATCCTGCTTTTGTCTTAAGTGATGAGAAACTAAAAAATAAGAGTGCAGAAAATAGAGCATAAAAAATTAATGTTTTACTAATGAAAATCTTCCAGATGAAGCACAAAAAGTAGAGGGGGAAATGAAATGAAATTCCCATAGTAAACAAGTGATACTGAAACAAGTGAGAGATTTGAATCCAACTCGGAATTATCTATGCATAATTGATGATTAGAATATATTTTGATTGTGCTGCTCTTTCCTTTGTACTACCAGAGCTTAAGTGCATGGTAAGATTTTTCAGGAAGAAAATTAATGGCTTTTGGCTTTCTTTTTTTTTCAAAGTTGTTGTGATTTTTGTTATCTGGAGAGGGTTTCTTTGGGTGTTGGTTACCATGGCTTGGCTATATACTGATACCAGTCATAAATAATAAGTTACACTGGCATGTATATCTGTATCCTTAAAGATTAGTTTTAGCAACTCCCTGAAATCAATTAGACCCTGTGGACCCTGTCCATTCCGCGGCAAGACCCTTCATGGTATGCAAATACTGTTTCAGACTGTCAGCAGAGTGGCAGCTGGCATGTGTGACCTGATACTTCCTTCACATTTTCCAATGCCTCACACTTTTCAGTGCTGCAGTACTGCTGGGACAATTGGAAATGTGAACTTCAGGCTTTGGTTTAGGATTTAAGATGTAGCACTGAATGTAGTGATTCCCTGAAGCCTTCAGAATTTTCCACAGTTGTGTAGTGGGCAAAATTAAGATCTTTTAAAATATTTTTATGGAAAGACAGAATATAGGGGAGAGAAGGGGAGATCCCTTCCAGCCCCAACTATTGAGTGATTCTGTGGTCATTAAGATGAGCTAGCTTTGAATTTAGCCCAGCTTTTGCTGGCCTTTAGTGAAATAGGATTTTCTAATTACAATTATTGTAAATGGCATGTAACATTTTTCAGTGTCACGTGTGTCTCTGTGCACATAAACCACTGTTCCTACTGCAATTAGCAGGGTTTATTTGGATTTATCACTGAACAGCCTTTGGCATTTCGTAGCGAAGGATTGTTGTTATAGCACATGCACTCCCAAATGTTGGAAATATGGTGGCATATGTTCTTTTAGTGCATGTTTTAAGAATTACTATTAACTTTTAAAAGACAATATTTTGGAATGGCAAGAAATTGGGCACAGAATCTCTTCAATCTGTTGTATTCATTTCATGGACAATATATAGATCATTTGGAAATTATGCCGTTATTTCACCATTGTATTGCTTAAGTGCTAGGCATTTAAACAGAGAACTAAGTTTTTCCAGGATAGTTACTCTGACCTTTGGGCAATCAACATATGGCTTGTCAAATAGGTATTCAGAAATCTTTAGTATAATGTCTGTAATGCAGACTGATGTGCACTTAATGATGGGGGTAAAATGAAACTTGTAGTGTCATTGTAGGGTAGTCAGTCTCCCCAGCGTGCAGGTCTCCACGAGGTGCTGATAAAGGTATCTGCGGAGGGGACTGCAAGACAGTGCATACTGTAGAGCTGTAGGGGGAAGTTAAGGAAGTCTCTATAATACATTGCTCTGAAATTTAAACTCTGAACCAACAGAAGCAGGCTAAGCTGGGAGCTTAAATGTTCAGCGGCCTGCCCATGGGCAGTCAGCAAGTATTTCAGAAGTCAGTTGAAACACGGAGGTTTTAGATAGCCATTTATTACTTTTAGCTGTTTAATGCTTAGATTTGCTTTATGTTTAGTTGTATAGATTTGGGTTCAAAATAAAATAATTCTAAATGTTGACATAAAAAGGAAATTACTTAGAAAATTCAGCTCAGGAAATGAGTGCCCTCAGTTTATTGCATCTGCTGGTCACTCAGGTAAAGCCTCAGAATGTTTTTTGCTCCTAGCACAGAGCAGTTCTGTACAAAGACATTGTCACTGAACAGTTCCAAGGGTGTTGAGCTAACAGTGTTTGCAGTTCATGTGCTGGTTAATCTCCTTGCTTGTTATTTCTTTTCCTTTTCATTGTGCAAATCAACAAACTGGTAAACTCTTCATCAGGACTGGGCTGGTGTAGCTGTATCTTTCAAAGCCTGGCAGCAAATACATCAAACTGCAAAGTCCAACTGGGAAGAGGTGTTGGCGTGCTGGCTTCCAGGAGTCTGACTGCATACATGTGAAAGATCCATGGCCCCTTACTCTGACATTCAAGGAACTTTGTTTTTCACTATCAATTACCCACCTTAACAGCGCAAAACATATTTCTACTGTTCTATTTCTTATGTTGAATGAGGAGGACTTGTGACCAGATCCTTCCCTTCCAGAACACTAGTAGAATCAAGAAAGAGATGGATGCATTGTCTTTTAAATCTACTTCTGTTCATCATGTCTTGGTATTCTGTGTTTAGTCTTATGGTTCTTACATAGGTTCTGAGCTTTGAAAAAAAAACTTTTAATCACTTTGATGTAGTTTTATCCTGTTTTTTAAAAATAAAAAGAGAAACTGTGGCAGAGAGCATGGGCTTTGATACAGTCTTGCATACACATACGTTTACTGTAGTAACAGGCTGGTACTAAGGTTGTGCTTTACATAGCTTACTGGAAAGCCCTGGATTAAGAATCTGTATTAACTCCATTTGGTGGTGTCCAGAATTCAACAGAACAAGGCTTTTAGCACTGCAGTTACCTTACTTGTGCTTTTTGCCAATGTTTTTGATGTATGCATCAGTTTTATTAATAATTCACTTTGTAGCTGGCTTGAAAGAATTCTGACTGAGCCCTGCACCTTGCAGTGGCTTTAGGGCCTTTTCCAAACAAATGTCCTGACTGGTGCTTGTTGAGGCATTTGCAGGTATCCAGGATTATGCAGAAGTATAAGTAGCCTTGAGGAGGAGAAAAGGTCACAAGCTTGCCCTACAAAACCAGAAGCGAATCCATTTTGCTTTTTGCTTGTTAAAAAGATATAAATTCTTCTTTGCATTTAGATTTTCTTTGTTAGTGAATGTTACATCTTCCATGTTTGACAGCAAATTAATCTTTTATCTGTCAAGAAACACTGTCAATACAAGCAGAAATATAGTGGGCAATTCACGTGATAGAGGGAAGTCTCAGAAAAAGAAGTAAAAAATGGTTATTTTTTTGTGTGTTATGTAGCGAGTGTCTGGGAGACATTAAGAAGGGTTAAAAATTTTCCATGTTTGTCCTGTGACATCTGTGAAGCAGGATGCTGCAGGTCAGGGGTTGTGTAGGGACATGGCCATGCACAAAGGATGCTGTGATCTGCATCCGTTTAGACCAGGCAGTGTACAGGCTTAATTGCCAGCACAAGGGGAACACCACACTGATTGCCCAGAGTATGATAAAACATCATGAGCAAGCAAATGTTGTGTGGTAAGGGGAAATCCTGATCACAAGGAGGAAAAACACCTGTTGTTCCCTCCTTTGAGTTAGTGGGGTGTTGTGAAGATGCATCAGATCAGGTCACTGATCCATCTGCCTCTGACGGCACCATTTCAGAAAACATATCAAAGATGTAGAAGACCCCATGTAGCAAATCAGTTCACCTCACCTAGCTGGCAGGTCTACAAAGTCCAGGAGTTTCTCCTAGTCTCTTGGGCTTTGTGATAATCAATGGCAATGAGTTCTGCCAGCTATTGTGGATGTTTGGCTGGATCTCCTCATGTTCTTTCCCATGTGGAAGTGTAAGTAGGCATGTGTTCTGTGCCTTTTGTACACTGCCAGTGTTTCATATGTATTTATGCCCTATCTGATAATTCCTTTTCAGAATTCAAGTGCCCAGCTTTCTTAAGCATATGCAAAGTTTTCTACAGAGCAGTTTCATAAGGCAACCATTATGAATGTGGGGCTTTGTTCCCATTGCAAGCAGAAGCAACCCTTGGTAAAATTTTTCTTTTGAGCTGAGGAAATATGTTCCTTAAAAGTGGTATCATTATATTTTGGGGGTTTATAGTTAAAACCGAAATGTAAAAAGAGCAGAGTAAATAAAATAAACTAAAACCCATAACCTTGTTCCATCAGAGACTGTGGGTTTGTCTTTGGTTTTACCTCTCTCCCAGCATCAGTGTTCTTCCTCCCTCCTCCTACACTGGTGTCCCTGCCCTCCATCAAGTCACACTGTGCACAGAATGTCAGAGTGATTTCATTCTGGTCAGCTTTTTTTTTAAAACATCTATGCATCTGGACTTGAAGAACGAGGCCATCTGTATCTGGAGGCCAGAATAGGTGAGGCCTGTCTCTTTAGCTCAGACAAAAATCCTGCTTGCCACCATCTCTGTTTGATTTTTGCGCTTGACAGCACCTTCTCAAAAACGTCTTCCACACAACACCAGCAGCTAAGAGGAACAGTGCTGTATGCCAAGGGAGCAGGGGATGAAGAACTCACATCCAGGCCTCTTTTAATAGCTCTGTGACCAAATTGTTCTGTGACTTCGTCTCTGTCTCCCTTCCTGCTACTGGAAAACATGTAAGTAATACTTTTCTCACCATGGCTTCTGGGGCTTTACTGAGGCTTCATTCATGGATGCCCACAAAGCACGGGGCAGGGAAGGGAGGGGGGCGGGGGAAATTGCTCTTTTCCTGAGTTTATTTCAGTGATGTGTTTAGTGATGCCAGAAGTCCATAAGCTCACCCTTCTGAGACAATGGTCTGTATTAGCTGCTGCCACGTGTTTTCTTCAGGTCACAGTTTATGAAACCTCACAGCTGAATTTCTTACGTTGAATGTTGTGAAAGATTCAGACAAACTGCTTATCTTGCAGTGCCTGGGTATCTCAGAAGTGTAATGGTTAATCCAGGACGTAGAGGAGTTAGCCTGTTTTCTTCCATCTGGTAGTGTCCATTATCAAAGTCAACTTGAATTTCGATCCAAAAGGGTTAAGTGATCAGATCACCACTTATGTGGAACCTCTTACCCTGTTGTCAGTTCATTGCAGATGTGTGTGCAGGTAAGATAACTGCAACTTCTCATGCAGCTGATGAACTTCGTTCATTACATTTCCATTTTAACAATGTCATTTTGGGCAGATCTGTCAGTTGTCAGAAACCTGTCAGAGCTTGTCAGCCTCATTGGTCTATATAAAAGTGTCTTTGGGTCATCTACGTTACTGCTGGAGGTTTTGGCTGTGGGTATCTAGATTCTGTCTTGACAGTCATACAGAAGGCAGGTTAGATGCTGTCAGGGACTATGGCTGGGAATAGTGTGATGAATGGCATTGACTTCTGCTCCTGTGTCAGGGCAAGTGTGTGTTTGGGAAGAAACATACCTTTTTTTCTAACCCGTCTCTTTGCTCTTTTGAATGTTACTTTTCATCCAAAAGCATAATCTTGTCTGCTCCTCACCTGCCTTTTCAGACCTGCCATCAGCGGCCATTGTTAGTCACTTGCTGAGGGGGGTGGCTTGAGAAAGGATGCCTGTGGCACTGGAGTGGAGCCGGGGGAGATCAGCATCCAGAAGCCTCACCACAGAGCGATAAGAGCCACTGAGGAGGGAGCCTCAAGTCCTCGACAGCACTTGCAAAGAGCTCAGCTACCACGAGGAGGTGTCTCACCGGGGGCAGAGACAGGAGTGGCACCAACTATGAGTGGTTAAAAATCTACCCAGGGAGTGTGGTGACCAGGAGCGCGGCAAACAGAGCGGGCAAACAGAGCGGGTCGAGGCAGATTGCGCGGCAGCTCGTGCAGGCAGGCGAGCGGGATGGTGAGCACTTGCCGTAAAACCAGGGTCTGGTCTGGGAGCTCTGCCCCGTCCACCCCAGTGGTGGCCAGCGTAGGCACTCAGACAGAGCCAGTAAGTGGGGAGGTTACGGTGCAGAGCTTGGAGTGTAGAGAGTGTCTGCACTGGTCTTGTGAGGGAAAGGTGCAGAATGGGCAGGGCTGCGCTCGCTGCTCCCTGATGGAGGTCCTCCTGCAGCAGGTGGCTGAGCTATGGGATGCTGTCAGTAAGCTGCAAGATGTCAGGGAAGCTGAGAGGAAGCAGGACTGCTTGCTCCAGGACCAAACAGCACAGGGGCATCAAGATTCCCCTCTAACTCATGCAGGAAAGAAGGGAGCTGTTGATCAGGGAAGCTGGGAATTAGTAACAAAAAAAAAATCAACAAAAGGAGGAAGAGAGCAATTAAAAGCAAGGGGCTTCCTCCTAAATCTGCTGTACCCACCCAGAACCGCTTTGCTGTCCTGCAGGGGGCTGATGAGGAAATGCACTTGCATCAGAAACAGTCGGCTGGTGCACTGGTACAGAAGATCTCTACTGGTGCCACCAGGAAAAAGCGTCGGGTTGTAGTAGTAGGGGACTCTGCCTTGAAAGGGACAGAAGCGCTCATCTGTTGGCCTGACCTCGTCACAAGGGAGGTGTGTTGCCTACCTGGGGCACGGATCAGGGATGTTGCGGAGGGGCTGCCTGCTCTATTAAGTCCCACGGACTATTACCTGCTTCTAGTGATACATGTGGGTGCTAGGGATATAGACAGTAGTAGCCTGAGGAGTATAAAGAAGGACTACAGAGCCCTGGGAGAGGTGATTAGGGGCTCTGGAGCTCAGATAGTCTTTTCAACAATTCTCCAAGACACAGGGGAGGACCTTCCAAAGGTTAGGAGGATTGGACAGGTTAATAAATGGTTAAAAGGGTGGTGTCATAGTCAAGGGTTTGGGTGTCTTGGACATGGGGCCCACATTTGTAGGCCAGGCCTACTGGCAGCTGGTGGAACTGCTCTGATAAAGAAAGGGAAGAGTTTTGCTGGGAGGCTTGCCAGACTTGCCAAGGATGCTTTAAACTAGTTGTGTTGGGGGAGGGGAGCATCATTCCATCCCAACACACCCAGTCAGTTGCCAGCACCTATAATAAATACTCGGAGCAATGTAGTGATATTCTAGCCGCTCCAGCCACTGAGCTGGCTTCATTTGGATCTCGGATCAGATGCCTCTATACAAATGCCCATAGCATAGGGAATAAACAAGAGGAATTAGAGATGTGGGCACATCTACGGGGCTATGATATAATAAGCATCACCGAAACATGGTGGGATGGCTCCTTTGTCTGGAGTGTTGGAATGGAAGGTTATAGGCTTTTTAGAAAAGACAGGCCCAGTAGGAGGGGAGGGGTAGTTGCCCTTTATGTTAGGGATAGACTGGAGAGTATGGAACTCTGTCTGGGGACAGGTGATCAGTTAACAGAAAGTTTGTGGGTCAGGTTTAAGGGGAAATCGGTGATGGGACACATTACTGTGGGGATATGTTACAGACCGCCTGATCAGGAGGAACCTGTGGATGAAGAACTCTACAGACAAATAGGAAAAGCCTCATGCTCACAGGCCCTTGTTCTCATGGGGGACTTCAACCACCCTGACATCTGTTGGGGCAACGGTACGGCCCGGCACAAGCAATCCAGGAGGTTTCTCGATTGTGTGGAAGACAACTTCCTTCTGCAAGCAATAGAGGAGCTGACAGGAGAGGTGTCCTGCTTGACCTCATGCTCACCAACAGGGAAGGGCTTGTTGGAAATGTGACTCTCCAGGGATGTCTTGGATGCAGTGATCACGAGATGGTCGAATTTGAGGTCCTCGAGACAGTGCAGTAAGCTCGAGAGCATGCAGTAAGCTCACTGTCCTGGACTTCAAGAGAGCAGACTTTGGGCTCTTCAGGAACCTGCTTAGCAAGGTTCCATGGGATATAGCCCTAGAGGGCAAGGGGGCCCAAGACTCTTGGTTAACATTCAAGGATCACCTGCTACAAGCTCAGGAGTGTTGCATCCCGACTAGAAGGAAGTGCAGCAGGAGGGCCAGGAGACATCCTTGGATGGATAAGGAGCTGCTAAGAAAAATTCACAGGAAAAAAGAAGCTTATAAAAGGTGGAAACAAGGACAGGTGGCCTGGGATGAATACAGGGATGTTGTCAGGGTAGTTAGGGACCAAGTCAGGAAAGCTAAGGCCCAATTGGAGCTAAACTTGGCAAGGGATGTTAAAGATAATAGGAAGGGATTTTATAGGTATGTAGTGGCTAAAAATCAGACTAGGGACAATGTAGGCCCCCTCCGCAAACTTTCGGGAGAACTGGCTACACAGGACTTGGAGAAGGCTGAGGTTCTGAATGGCTTCTTTCCCTTGGTCTTCACTGGCAAAGGCTCTGACCGCAGCACCCGAGTCTTGGAAGGCGGACGCAGGGACTGTGAAAACCTAGACCTTGGGCCCACTGTACGAGAGCATCTGGTTCGAGACCATCTTAAGAACCTGAATGTACACAAGTACATGGGACCTGATGAAACCCATCCGCGGGTCCTGAAGGAGCTGGTGAATGAAGTTGCAAAGCCACTGGCCATCATATTTGAAAAATCATGGCAGTCAGGTGAAGTTCCTGATGACTGGAAAAAGGGAAATATAACCCCCATTTTCAAGAAGGGGAAAATGGATGACCCAGGGAATTACAGACCAGTCAGTCTCACCTCTGTGCCTGGCAAAATCTGGGAGCAGATTCTCCTGGAAGGCATGCTAGGGCACATGAAAAACAACAAGATGCTTGGTGACAGCCAGCATGGCTTCACTAGGGGAAAATCCTGCCTGACCAATTTGGTGGCCTTCTATGACAGGGCTACAAAAGTGATGGACAGGGGTGGAGCAGTTGACGTCATCTACCTGGACTTGTGCAAAGCGTTCGACACTGTCCCACATGACATCCTTGTCTCTAAATTGGAGTGTCATCAATTTGATAGGTGGACCACTCGGTGGATAAAGAACTGGCTGGATGGTCACACTCAAAGAATTGTGGTCAGCGGTTCAGTGTCCGGCTGGAGACCAGTAACAAGTGGTGTCCCTCAGGGATCGGTGTTGGGACCGGTCTTGTTTAATATCTTTGTTGCTGACATGGACAATGGAATTGAGTGTGCCCTCAGCAAGTTTGCTGATGACACCAAGCTGTGTGGTTCTGTTGATATGCTAGAGGGAAGGAATGCCATTCAGAGGGACCTTGACACTTGACTTGTGAGGTGGGCTGATGCCAACCTCATGAAGTTTAACCATGCCAAGTGCAAGGTCCTACACCTGGGTGGGAGCAATCCCAGACACAGCTACAGGTTGAGCAAAAAGGAAATTCATGGTAGTCCTGCGGAGAAGGACTTGGGGGTGTTAGTCAATGAGAAAATGAACATGAGCCAGCAGTGTGCACTCACAGCCCAGAAAGCCAACTGTATCCTGGGCTGCATCAAGAGGAGCGTGACCAGCAGGTTGAAGGAGGTGATCCTGCCCCTCTACTCTGCTCTGCTCTCGTGAGACCTCACTTGGAGCATTGTGTTCAGTTCTGGTGTCCTCAACATAAAAAGGACATGGTACTGTTAGAACAAGTCCAGAGGAGGGCCACGAGGATGATCAGGGGACTGGAGCACCTCCCATATGAAGACAGGCTGAGAAAGTTGGGGCTGTTCAGCCTGGAGAAGAGGAGGCTGTGTGGAGACCTCATAGCAGCCTTCCAGTATGTGAAGGGGGCCTACAGGGATGCTGGTGAGGGACTCTTCATTAGGGACTGTAGTGATAGGACAAGGGGTAATGGGTTGAAACTTTAACAGCAGAGGTTTAGACTGGATCTAAGGAAGAAATTCTTTACTGTTAGGGTGGTGAGGCACTGGAATGGGTTGCCCAGGGAGGTAGTGAATGCTCCATCCCTGGCAGTGTTCAAGACCAGGTTGGATGAAGCCTTGGGTGATATGGTTTAGTGTGAGGTGTCCCTGCCCATGGCAAGGGGGTTGGAACTAGATGATCTTGAGGTCCTTTCCAATCCTAACTATTCTATGAGTCTATGATTCTATGATTGCTTTCTTTTTCTGACTTGGGAGTACAAGTCTAAGTGTTTGGATGCCCACAAGTATCCAGGGATCAGCAGTTACCAACTCTATGAAGCAGAGGAAGGTACCTACGTAAGTAATTAATATGCGTGTTTACTGTTTGTTTCCAAGTGTCACTTCTCGGTTCTGTTTATAGAAAGCATTGGAATGCATCCAGGTCTCCCCGTTCCCTTGCTGCTACAGCTGCTTTCAGGGAGTGGCAGGCTTCTTCAATGGGTGAATGAAATAAAAGAGGAAGAGGGGAGTTTGTCAAATGCTCCAGGGTGTTCTTCCAATCTAAAAGTCAAGACAGACACAAATACAGTGAAGAAACCTGTGGAGCTTGCTGTAATCCTTGTGATTAAGTAGTTTAAGAATAGTCTTTTGAGTTTAAACCCAAAGACTTTGTCATTGGTAACAAAGGTTTGCCACCTGAGGAGACCAGTGTGATGATTACTGCTAACTAACAGTTTCTGTCTGAGCTGTGATGTGTATGAGACTGTTCTTGCTTTCCATGTTGGAAGGGGAAGGAAAAGTGGCATTGATGACATTACTCATGCACTAACAGGGGTAGAAGTGGTGTCTTTTTATGGCAATCACTGTATAGGATTTCTCCATATGAAAAAAATGTAGCAAGGGCTATACTAGGTCGTATCAAGCCCAGTATCCTGTCTCAAACAGTAACCGCATGTCTGAACCACAGATCAAATGAGACAAAGTAATTTCAAATTCAGCATGAGCATTCTGAGGAGATGGAAACATCCTTCCTCTTTAGGAAACCCTTCCTCTAATTCCTTTCGTGTTCAGTCTTTTTAGCACATTTGGAGGCTCTCTGATGTTCAAGATTACATTAACAGGGTTCCCCCTGCTGTTTCTATTGAATTCAGTTAATATAATGAGTTCATTGTTAAATTAAACAAAATAAAGCCTGCCATGTGGCAGAAATACCACTGAGATCCCATAATTTCCACCTAATAACTGGTGTCTGTACCAAGCACTTACAAGTTCAATGGTGGAGACTATGACTCTGCCAGACATGTTAAGTGTTTCTCATAAAAGCTTTGTTTGGACACATAATCGTTCATAAAAGCAATGTGTCTGTGCCATGGAAGCCAAGAATTTAATCTCTAGCCCAGTGAATTCATTTCCATGGGGCTTTCTTAGTTTACCTGTGCATGCTTAAACTCTCAAGGTGTTTCTGTGGCTCAATAGTGTGTGTACAACCCAAATAGTTGCGAAGAGTTATAGCTCAAACTGTTGATTCACTCTGATGTTTATGATAACACAGATGGGTTCTGGGAAGGGCTTGGGCCATCCCTTCTGGTAACACCAGCCACTGACATCCCTACTTGCTCAGCATCTATATTTTATGTTCTTTTCAGACCACTGCAGTTCTGCCATATCATAAGGAAGTTTTATCTTTTTTAAATTAGAATGTTTTGTTCTACCATCTGTTATTCCTCTGCCTGAAATGCTCATTATTTATAGTGGCTCTTAGGATTTTTATTCAGGGTGTACATGTCTCCTTTTGTGGCCAAATGCAAAGGCTAGCTGCAAACAAAATGTTTGTATGTTGGTATATTAATTCAAGCATCAGAGCCCTGAGGTCCTAGGTTGATATCCATCAGTGATTGCAGGATTTGTACTGAGTGAATGTCAACACAGAACATTATACTTGCTTGTTTCTTAATTTACTTACACACATCCTTTTTTGTTTGTTTTGCTGCCATTTTCTATGATGTGCTTGTAAGAACTGCAAAGATTTTTAGCCTTGAGGCTTGTCCAGACCTGGAAAAAGGCAAGATTTAATTTTGCTCTTTGTTTTTCTTGGTTCTGATCTCAAAATGAGAAGGGCCTGCTGTGGATCTGCAGACTTACATTTGGAGAGGATTGTAGGGCTTGCATTTTGGTCCATCGCTAATTGCAATCCCATTAGATTTGATGCCTGCTTTTGATGAATTGAAACACTTGTTTGGTTGGTAACTTAACTCTGAGCCGTGGGGCTTTGACACTTAAGTAAATGCTTGCAAGGCATGTGCCTGTGTGGATCAAAACCCGCGATGATTGCGTAAGCCCCTGTGAAATGAAACTGCTGAGTTGCTGCTGATGCTTGCTCCTAGATGAGAGTTTATTTAATGTTTGGAAACTAATGTGTAGCTAATGTCATTACCATTCTTTCAGGCTTTATTTTTATAAAATATAAAGAAAAAACCCACCACACCAAAGCACCACTTCTCTAAAGTTACTTTTCTCTAATGTAAAAGACCTTTACAGGTTAAATGTGTTTTACAGTTTTCCTTCAGTTGAGTGGCACAAACTATTAAATGTTAATGCTAGAAGGTTGCTATTGCAGCTGCTAGACCATTTGAAACATTAGCCGTGCTACAGGAAGTTGCTTTTCTAGCCTCTTAAGTGTTTCTAAATGTTCGATAGATTTATTTTTGTTAAACTCTTACCTCTCTTGCCCTCCCCAGAAATCCATCTGCAGCTCAGCTGTTCACAATCCAGGCCTGTTTAGATTTTGTTCATGAAACCAAGTGTGAAATCTGTGGCCACAAGCCAGCCCCTGTCCCATAAGGCTGAGATTGCTGAAGTCTTCTCAGAAGCTGAAAGAAAATGAAAGAGGAGAACAAGCCTGTATATTTATAAAAGCAGACCTCTGCAAGATCCAGTTTTGTTTAAACATGGCTTGTTTGCAGGACATCTCTGAGTCAAATCTTCCTGTAAGGTTCAGTTCTACTCTTAATGAGTTCAGTGCTGCTGAGAGAAGAGTGCAGGGTCAGGATGCCAGGGCTTACTTGTGTTGCTGACTTGGTCACTGATCTGGTGGGTGTCCACAGGTGAATCAACTTTTGTCTCAGTCCCCACTTATAATGTGTTATGTGACCGTGTGTTCAGAGAAGTAGTCACAGATTGCCTTGCCTTGTGGTAATTTGGAGTGTAAAAGTGTTCTTCTGCCTCAGAACAGAGGGATGTTTTGAATGGGGAGTGTTTCACAAGTGACCTCGGAGCATAGATGTCTGCCCGCTGGCCTGTCGAGAAGACCTAGACTTTTGTACGTGTAGCTACTTCCATCTCTTGGTGAGGTTTTGAACCTTGAAAGAAAGATATCTGCTCGGCCCTATGTGGTTGGTCAGAGGTGGTCAATGAACCCATAGCTCTGCTTCCTTTTTGTGAGGGAATGGCACATCCTTGCCCTTTCTCTCAGCATTTAAGGAGGTTTATGTCTTTTTTTGGTTTTGCCCTTGGTAGTTATTCCTTCTGTATTTTTCTTCTCTCTTTCAAGCTTTCTTCCTCAGCCCTTGACAAGGCTTGCTCCATGTGGCTCTTTTCACTGTGGAATTAGGAAAGGAGCCAAAGATGTTCTTACTTTGTAAGGCTTTGAAGGCAAGGGTGGGTGAGCAGTACTACTATGGCTGCTGTTTTCTCTTTTAGTTTTCTTTGTGGGGGTTTGCGTGTTTGCTTTTCTTCCTCTTTGGGGGGGGGGGGGGGGGGGGGGAAAGCAGTAGGTGGAGCAGCATCAGCAGGTGAAATACTTAATTGAGGGAGAAGCCAGCCCCAGCAAGTGTGATGTCTGGGAAGGGATGTGGACACAGGGCACCGCATGGGCTCTTCTGCACACTGTTCCCTGATAAGAGGCCGTTAGCTCAAATGAGGGTAGACAGACGAGAGCTTCCGAGCCAAACTGGGATTCCTGGCAAACATCAGATCAGGCTGAAAATACCACTTCGAGTTAGAGATAGTGATACAGTTGGAGGTGTGACAACCCACACAGATCAGTTTGAGCAACTGTGCTGGGGAAAGTATTGGTTTTATCTACTGTTAAATAAGACAACATGTCTAGCTGTAAGACAGGAGGAAGGATGGAGTTGGTATGAGGAGCAGAGGGCATGAAGAAGAAGAAAATTCTGCTCCAAGGTCACCTTTTACTGCAGGGATGGGAGATTGAAGAGAACTTTCATGCTGCTTTTGATGGCTAAGGGCTGCTGCACTGCTGGCAAGTCTCTCGGGAATGGTTCAGGAAGATCTGCTGCCGTACCTGAGGCAGACACTCATTTATCTCAGACGCTGTGTTCCGACTGCTAACAACCAGCTCAAATTGGCTGCTTTCTCCACATTTGTCACAGAGCCAGCCGCATTGTCTCAGCTGTGCCTCTCCGAACAGGGAAGAACAGACCCAGAAAAAGTTTTGGAGTCGTTATTCTTAGGCATTTCTCCCCCCACTCTGTATCTTGTCTCTATTTTTTTTCTTGAGCTGTGTTCATAACCCTCCTTTGCTTTGTTACCTTGACATTGTGGACTTTATCCCATCTCTTCTCCTGAAGGTATGTACTCTGTCTTCACAGTGTGTTCGTATAATACCCACTGATAAAAACCTAACTCTCACAAACACCAAACCCCTGAACTGTCTGCCCTGTCAATGTCTAATACTCTCATGGCACCACAGAGGGTTCTCTGATGGCATTGGAGCAGGGAATGAGGTAAAATGGCTGATGAAGCACTCCCCATTTGGGTGATGATGTTTGAGTCTTGTGCCTCCTTGTGTTTTTGTTCCCACAAAGGGATTTCTGTCAGGGCATCCGCAAGGAAAATTTCTGCCAGGAATGCTGATGAATCCCTTCTCAAGCTACATGGAAGTAATATCAATAAGGAACAATAGTACTGCTGTGATCTAATACCTTCCCCTGCCAAGCAGTGTGTTATCTTCTGGGGCTAGGATTGGTATGTCAGCTGCCTTCTGGTCTGCACCAGAAGAGTGATTGTGTCATTGAAATGCTGAGTATCCAGCACATGCTACTACCAGGTGGGACAGTTGTAGGTGCTTGCACATCATTTCATGGCAGTGCAGGTGTTCTCAAAGACATCTTCCAGTTACCTCATCCAGGAGGGACTATTCATTAGGGACTGTAGTGATAGGACAAGGGGTAACGGGTTGAAACTTAAACAGCAGAGGTTTAGACTGGATCTAAGAAAGAAATTCTTTCATATTAGGGTGGTGAGGTACTGGAATGGGTTGCCCAGGGAGGTAGTGAATGCTCCATCCCTGGCAGTGTTCAAGGCCAGGTTGGATGAAGCCTTGGGTGACATCGTTTAGTGTGAGGTGTCCCTGCCCATGGCAGGGTGTTGGAACTAGATGATCTTGAGGTCCTTTCCAACCCTAACTATTCTATGATTCTATGATACTATGACTTGCCCCAGGTTAGTGACAAAGCCAGGAATGCCATAGAAACCTCCCTGGGCTCCAGACCAAAAGCTTCTGGGCATTACCTAAAGATTAGAATATACTGAGTGTCCTTTTCAGCTCATTTTTCCAGGGATCAGCAAGTAGCAATCACAAGAGTTAATGGATAGCAGAAACATTAATTGTTTTATACTAGACAGCATTTAGGAGATAAATTTCCTCTAGTGGTGCTGCAGTTAGGAGTGCCTTGGTTTTTATCTCCTTAGTAGTTGTGTAGGATTTAACTTCCTCTAGTTGAATAGCTACATATTTTCACCTGTGAATACTATCACTGAGACTGTGGTGTCCATTGATGTCTTACATGGTTTTTGTTGATGCTATTTGGCTTTTTCCAGCTGTTGGAAGACTATGTTGGTTGTCCCTAAGATGATTGTTGAGCAAACAATAGAACATCTCTGTATTTGCAGTGTTTGTGATCATTTCTAGAGAAAGAATTTTAAATGCAAAACCTCTGTCACTGTGTGCTCTGCTCTAATTACAGTCCCCAAATAAAGCAGGGTCAGCTGGGTTGCTGCTGGGTTTGTGAAGATGCTCCCCAGGATGTGCTTTCTCCTTTTCCCCTCTCCAGTAAGTTTGTGTGTCCCCCCTCCCCATTTGCATTAGTTACTTCAAAATGGGGAACTATCTATTTGGGCTTTGATGATAAAAGAGGAAGTTGCTACTTGGCTCTGTGTCTGTAGTCAGAAATTTCTAACAGATCTTTCAGAAAGAAATGCTATCCTGCCTTAAAGCAGTAACATCTCCTCTGCTGTAATGGTCCATGAGCAAGGTAGTGGTAGAACTGACAGGATGATCATACTGGTCCTGTTTAGAGACAGCCGATGTACTGCTGGAGGAGTTGCTAAAATGAAACAACTGAATCATTTGTAGAAGCAAATCCATTCCCATGCGTAGCAGCATTTGCCATGGAAGTCAAACCAGCATCAGAGTGCAGGTCCTGGCACAGGGTGAGGGGCCACACAAAGGGGGGTTTGGGTCCAGCCTCCCGAGGGCAAGTGTCTTCTCTTTGATAGCACCCTGAAGAAAACAGCCTGTTCTTATTGCGGGCCTCATTATGGCAAGGATTTGTACTGGGTACCAGGGGAATTATGTATTTAAATCCCTTTGAAAAATCCCATCAGAGTAAAGTCCAGTTCTGTTGTCCCTGTTACGGTTTCTGGTGAAGGAAATCAGTGTGATTTCAGATTCAGTACAAAGGAATGACAGAGTTTAATAAGATGTAAAATGTTAGTGATGTGGAAATGCGGAACAAGTCTGTGCAACTACCACTGCAGACAAATACTACGTTTGAGCAATATACACACATAGTAAGGAGCAAAACACTGTGGAAACAGATGTTTGGGAACTCCTTAGTAATTGACTCATTTCTAAACTGTTAATAATGCTGTTATAGGTTCTGTTCAAGTTGACCTGATGAGGAATTGGTAGAGAAAAAAAATTACCACAAGTCTATAACGGTTCTGTAGATTGTAGGCCTCTGAATAGAGATGACAGAAACATGACCCTTGGGTTAACTGCTGTTCAGCAGGACACCCGCACCTTTCTCAAACATCCTTTCTAGCTGTGTACAAGCAGCCTGGAACATATAGGAGCAATTGACTGTTGCAGAACATAACTGAAACAATGGGCTCATGATGAGCTGGATGCATGCTGGGATGGAGAGGTTCTTCAGGCCAGACTCCTGCTCATCATGAAAGCTGTGACTCTGAGGTGGCCAATTAAATTAGTTTTGTTCATATTATTTTGATCACTTCAGGTGTGTTGGCATCAGCTAGAATTGATCTTGATAGCTTCTCGTGGGCTGTCTACACTGATCAGGTGGCTGAAACCATAAAAGCTGAAGTAGGGGCACATGGGCTTGCTGTATTCCTCAGCATGTAGAAGGGTCCCTGAAATGCAGGTGCTGTTTACTTGAATGGTGGAGTCCACCTTTTTTTTTCCCACTCCTTTCATCTGTGTTGGGATGTCCAGGGGTCTCATCAATATGAGAAATTAATTCCTTTGGTAGGAAATGGTTATACTGAAAATTACAATAAAGTAACACCAATTATGCTGCAAAGGCCTTTAATAAATAGTTCTTACACATACTAATAACAATCAAATAAAAGGAATTATTTCTAATGTATCTGCTTTTAGTAGCACCTGCATTGTTTTAGGTACAAGGAAAGCATAAAATCTGCTTCTATTTAGAGTGTCACTTGAACTCTCCTGGAAGTAACAAGGCTGTTTCGTTACAGGCTGAAAGGGGCTGCTTGCAGTCTTCTCTGTTTTATGTATCAAATCTGGAGGAAAATCCTTAAGCACTGTTTGCAGATCAGGAGTTCTTCATGCTACTGATTTCTATAAAGTACTAAACTCAACATCTATATTTATTATTGTTCCAAAATAAGCTGTGGAAATACAAAACTTTCTGCAGACTTATGCTGTAAGATGTGGATTTCTGGTTAGAAGTGTAACCAAACAAAGAGAATTCTGAATGATTTGTTTTTAACCTAATTGGTGCTTTATGACCCTATACACTCAGTGTAGTAAGCAAGCAAAGTAAATACTGAACTTCCTGTACAAAAATAGGAGATTTTTCTGACTCTCCTGTTATTATTCAGAAGACTTTTTAAGAGGTTCTGTGATTTGTAAGTATGTTGAAAGCTGCTTTAAGAGGAACATATAATATCCAGCAAAGTGCTTGTAAAATTTACTCTAGATAGTTTGTATCTTAAGGGTTATTATTGCTGATCTTCTTTGTGCATTTAACTTACAGGGGCACTAGTTTACCATAGTTGATTTCTGATTGCCAGGATTATAGGAAATACTTTCGTTTGAAAAACACATTCAGACAAAACTCGTCTGCAGAGCTGCTGAATATCACAGCCTTTTTCATTTTGGTGGGGGCTTTGTCAGATAATCCGTGGGCTTCAGAACTGAAAATATCTTTATTATGAATGACAAAGCTAGTTTAGATCAGTTGCAGAGGTTTCTGGAGTGGATTCCTCTCTCTTTATGCAGAACCATTTGTAATTGTTTCTTTTCCAACTGAAAGGAAATGTGTTTTCTGGTCAAACTTAATGATTATGCTACGTTTATTGTTAAATATTCTTTTAAAATTACATTAAATAATTAAGGTACAGTTTAACATTGGGTGGTTTTGACAATAGTAGTTTATTCCCTGCCTAAGCAGCTACGTGTATTTCCCCTGTTGGAGATCAGGGGGTTTGAAGACATTTAATACTGTTACATGGAAATCTGCTGTGTGACCACTTCTCTTATTTATGAAAGCATGGGTGATCACTTATGACTGAATCCAATCATAATGTCAATGTTTATTAGGAATATGAAGTCATTAGCGAGCTGATTCTTTTCTAAGTTACCACTTGGGGATGAAAATGTTTGTTTACATCTTGGTTTATATCTATTTGATGCCACAGCATTTGCAACACTTAGAAGTATAATGCTAATTGTTTTAGTTTCTCCCCTTTGGTTACTCAAATGGCCCATTTGACTATGGAAATACAGGATTTGGATTCCTATGGCTATGTATTGGATCATATGCCCTTAATTAAGGAAAATGGAGATGAGTGTGTAGTGCTGAGGGTGCTCCTGCCAGTGCACATCCCAGAAGAGCAGCAGACTCCAAGGGCAGCAGGAGAGGTGCTCATTGGCTCCTGAAGGCCTCCCCGTACTAGAGTCACACCCCACCCCCCCTATCCCCTCCCCCCCGCGCTCCTCTTCCCGATTAATCCGGCCATGTGCCTGCATGCTCAGCAAGGGGGATTATGTTAAGTCTGCATATTTTCATCTTTCCTGGGTCCAGGTCAATTTACTGGCTGGGCACAGTGAGCAGGCACAGACTGGTGTGGTGTGGTGCAGAAGCAGCAAGCTGAACTTTCATAAAAGCCAAGACATCAATTTGAGATGTTACTGCATTTACAGGTTCTCCTGCTGGATAAATCACGGGAAAGCCAGGCAAAATAAACAGCCAGTTTTTCTTCCCCCACCCCCTTTTCTTTGTGGCAAGGTGATTATATTTGAGAAGTGTAGGAATTTCCATCTTTCCAGTGACACCCTATGAGAACCCGCTTAGCAACGAATAGTGACAGCAAATGCTGAAGTGGAAAAAATATTTTCATCCATCTGCACTAATCTTCTTTCACTCCAAGATTTAACAGGGGAAGGGGATGAGAAAGGAATCAGAAACATCTTGAAAGCTTGGCTTAAGCTTTTAGCTTTGCCAGCTCATTCCCTAGTCAACGAAGAAATTGCCAGACTTCTGCATTTGTGGTGGGGATATTGGTGTTTTATTAATTGAGCGTTGATGCCTGCAGACTTTATTACCAAAAATAAATAACTCAATAATGGCCTCCAGATATAAACAGAGGAAGGAAAAAGTCATGGCTGAACAGAGCGGATTCTTTTATGAAAACAGACTGGAATACACAGTGTGCAACTGGCAAAAGCATAAATTGGTAACTTGAGTTTGACAAGCTGTAAAAGTATGCTTATTTCTGCTGCTACATAATTTAGGTCTTGTTACGCCATCAAATCAGTGATCACCCGTGTTATTCCAGCACAGATCTCTGCCTTTGGAGCCCTGCTGAGCCCATAACGAAACCAGAAGGTTTTGAATGCTGTGACTTAGTCTGTCATTGCTTTATTTTGTTGGATGTCGCATTTTCAGATTCCTTTTCAAATAGGAGAAGCTGGAATATTGTAGTCCTTAGCATTGAATCAGAACTGTTAGTCACGTGCTTACCCAGTACTAGCCTTTCCTAACTCAGCAGAGGCCTTGTAGTCATAAGGAAGTGCTGTGTTTCATAGCAGGGCATGCAAATCTTCTAAAAGCTGCAAACTCTTGTTTAGAAGCTTCAGCAAAGAAGAAAAAATTGAAAAAGAATTATTTGAAAACCTGCTGATACTTCAGAAAGATCCCATTTCTGTGGTGTGGAATGGATGGATAACAGCATGGGTGGGAAGGGAAAAACTTGAGAGTAGACAGCTTTGCCTGACTCAGTCCCTCTTCTCCCTCAGGGTGGGTCAGCTAAAAATATTGCCATGTTTTTTTACTTAAAGGAAGGCCCAGGCGAAGAACCAGAGGTAGGACAACAGGAACAAAAATATCCTTTTGAATTAAGCTTTGGCAAAATAAACCACCACTCCATATAATATATTTTAAATGCTGTTTTAGTTCGGATTTTTTCCTCTTTCCACATCTCTGCTTGCTTATTAATCTGAGCTGTGGGGGGATTTTCTGCATTCTGTTGTCATGTGTATTTCACTGGATGTTTCTATTTCCTCTTCCTCCTGGGGAGGAACACAAAAAGACTTACCTTGAATTCAGCTTTGAGGCTCCTGGATTGTTGGTTGAGTGGTGGGTAGAGTTTTCTTCATCCTCACTAAGTGAAATACTGGCTGAGGTTTAGTGGAACAAAATAGCACAATAGGTACATCAGTGTGATGCATTTGGAACAGAGATAATAAAGCAGCAAGGCAGTGTAGCAGCCATGCTTTAGATAGAGGTGAAACTTGAATTATATGCATAGAACTCATACTGGTAATCATCTGTGATGATTTGTTTTTCAGAGTAATAGTCGAGTAGTTGTGAAACAAGACTTCTGTGTTTTCCTACATGGAGGAAGTATTGAGCTTGAGGATTTTGGCATCTAAAGCTGCTGCAGATTGTGTGTAGACTGAAAGGTCATATTAGAAAAATCTGTTATTTCATGCTATTCGGTGTAGCTGCAATCATTTAAGTAAAATATCATCATTATTTTCATCAACATCATTAGCAGAATGCGTTTGAACTCAAGTGGCTTCGGGACAAGGCAAAATGATTTAAACTAGGTTATGTACTAGCAAAGCGGCCTGACATTAGCTCCTTCTGAATTCCAAAGAGTATGAGACTTTACTGTGTAATGACAACCCCATTAGGACAGGGATACTTCTATGCTGCAGTGCCTGCTGGCAAAACTGGTCGATTTTACTGTGCTGGCTACTGGTTGGAGCATTTGTATTGTGCCACTTCTGGGATATCCAGTTTCAGGGCACAAAGGAAATTTCTGGTTCTTCCTGAGCAATTTGGGATATGTAAGGAAATATTTCTCTGCTCACTTCCATGCAATAATACCTGCTATTTAATTTACCTTGGCTTTAAAAGTGTCAATATTTAAAGTGCTGTTAGTATTGTGACCCACAGTTGGTGAGCCACATTTTACTACTGTGTATTTTTATATTGCTTGATGCAGCAAAATCTTAGCTAATATAGGATAAAGAATGACTAAATGTCTCTCTTCAGCTCACTGCTTAGTCAGTTAATGGATCCTACCTGCCTGTTGTTTCCTAAGAAAGTTGGAAGTAAATGTTTTCCTTTGAATTATTGTCGTGGTTTAAACCAAGTCCCCCAACTCCCTGAGAGTTAGGAAGGAGAATCCAAAGAATGTAGCCCCCACGGATTGAGATAAGAACGGTTTAATTGCTAAGGCATAACACAAAACCCCTACTGCCATTTACTACTACAAATAATAATGATACAGCAAACAGCAAGTGAAAAGAATACAACACCCCACCAGCCACCGACCCATAACTCACTCCACCCTGCCTGGCCGAGCACCATGTGCTCCCTCCTCCATTTTCCTCCACAGCTCTACCCCTCCAGCTTTCTCCTTCCCAGTATGCATCCTGGGCATCACGTGCTATGGTATGGAATACCTCATTGCCTAGCCTGGGTCAGGTGTCCTGTCTCTCCTTCCTCCCGGACTCCCCTCCTCCACCTGGCTGGAAAAAACCTTGAACAAAAAACACCCTCAAAACATGCTCAAACCATGACATTATCCACCCCTTATTCCATACCATTCACGTCATGCCCAGATCCCACATTTTCAATACACCATCACTCTTAAGTCCACCCCTCGATCATGAGACATCTCTAAGTTGCATCTCTGGACTGATAGCCTGAAGTATCTGGGCCCACCAAAATCATTCACCGTCCCCTTCAGCAGTTCTACAGCTTGCTGCTGGGGACTCCATACAGCTGCCTTCCACCTCCAATGCTTCCAAAGCACTGGAGGGGCCCAGTGGATCAGATACCCGGCTATACTGTCCCACATGCCCTGCCACTCATGACTGTCCAGACTTGGGGACAGTCTCCTGGTGCTCCTATATCCTTGTCTAACCCTAGACAAGACCCAAACCTGACTCTGCTTAACTTTTGGGATCAGACAAAATGGCCGTGGGTAGAACACACTCTGTGTGTGTGCCAACATGCCGATCACCATTACAATCAGCAGGCAGGTCCCAAGGGCACCCAAAAGCCATTCAAAACCATCAGAACTCTCAGATGATGCTGCTGCACTTGTCACTGGGGCTGATGTAGCTGCCGTGCTTGCCAGCTCTCCCACTACCAGCTTCTCTTCTCCCGAGTCCGGATCTTCCTCCTCTGCCTTGCTGGGAAGTGCTGTGTAGTCTCCTGCATCCTGCTGGGGGTCGGCGGGCGACTTCCGGGGGACACTCTCGGCCGTCGGAGAGTCGGGAACGGCCGCGGGACTCACCTTCCCTGCTGCGTGATCCCCCTGCTCAGCTACCGCCCTGCTCCGCTCCTACCCCGCCTGCTCCCGCTGCTCTGCCACAGCCGTTTGGCTCCCCGTGCCGCTCTCCCTGGCAGCCTCAGCTGCCGGCAGCTCCCGGGGCCGCTCCTTCCTGGCTTCACGCAGCTCCACACAGACGACGACGAGGATACGGACAAGGACAGCGAAGAGCAGCGGGACGGCCTGGTACAAGTCCAAGTCCACGGCCACGTCCATCCCCCCCTGCTGCCAGAGCCCCACCGTATTACAAGCCTCCGACACAAACACAAACACATCCAATCCATATACAAAGTACCCGGCAAAATCCCGAAACAGCGAGATCCAGAGAAAAACCTCTAAGAGCCAATAAATCAGCATTGTGACAAGAGACCATAAATCCGCTCAGATCTGTTCTTATCTCAAACCCTCGTGCCCCACGTTGGGCGCCAAAAATGTCGTGGTTTAAACCAAGTCCCCCAACTCCCTGAGAGTTAGGAAGGAGAATCCAAAGAATGTAGCCCCCACGGATTGAGATAAGAACGGTTTAATTGCTAAGGCATAACACAAAACCCCTACTGCCATTTACTACTACAAATAATAATGATACAGCAAACAGCAAGTGAAAAGAATACAACACCCCACCAGCCACCGACCCATAACTCACTCCACCCTGCCTGGCCGAGCACCATGTGCTCCCACCTCCATTTTCCTCCACAGCTCTACCCCTCCAGCTTTCTCCTTCCCAGTATGCATCCTGGGCATCACGTGCTATGGTATGGAATACCTCATTGCCTAGCCTGGGTCAGGTGTCCTGTCTCTCCTTCCTCCCGGACTCCCCTCCTCCACCTGGCTGGAAAAAACCTTGAACAAAAAACACCCTCAAAACATGCTCAAACCATGACAATTATTTAAATTGTAATTTAGTATTCATGGTTTCCCTCTGAGGAGGAATGAAAACTTCCTTGAAATCCAGTTGTGAGGTTCCTGTAGTCCACCACTAACAGGTGGGTCACTTGTTTCACTTAAATGCAGTAAGGGAGTATTAAGCAAGACACTTAGGATCTTTCTGATTCCCGTTCTTCCAAGTGTAGGAATAGACTGCTTGGAAGGGCTCTGGAATCCTCCTTGTTAGAAACCAATAAATGTAAGGTAGTAAGGCATATCTCTGAACGACACAGGTATTGTGGATCCCAACTTGGGGCTGGATGCAGGTTATCTGACCTCTTGAGATCCCTTCCAGTTCTATTTGTTTGATTCTACACCAGCAAGTAAAGGTTTTTCCTTTATGTGTCTCCCATCCCCACCCCCAGAGGCTGTTGGCTCCTTGTGACAGGGTTGTTGATTTTGTTGCCCGCTTTGTTTGCCCAGAGAAACGGGGTCTCCATCCTGACAGGACTAAGACACCCCTGCAATGCAAGTACCTACAGCAGAAGTTCATTTGGTCATTTAGAGACTGAATCATTCTGCTACTTCAGGTGTTACTTTAGACATGACTTATGCCATCACTCCAGCCTACCATCATTGCCTGCCTTCTTTTGGGGGCCACCCAGAGTTCTCAGAAGAAAAATATTGTCATCCATTCAAGATTTCAAGATGCGGCTCTGCAGTAATAAGTGTAAATGCATTTGGCAGAATTTGAATTCAGGATATAAACAGAGGGGGAAATTTTGGGATGGTTTGGGTGTTCTGTGGTTTTTGTTTCTTTTTCTTCTAAACCTATGGCAGGTGAAATCATTATTTGGGGGTGTGTGATATCAGCCAGGGAAAACAATATTGCTAGTAATTGCCATGTTGTCTTTGATTAAATCACTGTTTTCAGTATTTGCTTGCTTTTTCTAAGAGCTTTGTGAACCTCTGTTTTGATTTCTTTTGGTTCTAATCTGAGTCTTTGTGCTTTTGGGACAAATGCTCTGAAGGCTGGTGTTTTGCCAAAACGAACACTAGAGCACTTCCAAAACGATTTAAAATGAGAACTAAAGAAAGCCACTTTGCTTCTGAATGAGGAGTCTTTCAAAGAATTTAATGATCTTTAATACACAGTAATTTCACTTTAGCTAATTTGATTTAACTTGACTTGAATGAGGCTGTGCAGACAAGCACTGTGTCCCACTGATTTTTTGTGGGACTTGAGCTCTTCAATAAAATACTTGCAAAAATAATAAGGGTACATTTGAAAATGTTGACTGCTCTTGTCCTTGGCTTGAGAAGTACTTCAAAAATACCATATTTAACTTTCATAGCACCTTAGACAATTAAGGAGAATTTAACAAACCCACTTGTATTTTAAGATTTTCTGTCAGCATTATGGGACACAGTATGGTCACTCAGAAGCTGATGGTGCCACCAGCTTGGAATTCAGCTCCAAAAGCTGTAGCTCCCACATAACAAAGGAATTTATCGTCATGTGCATAACATAAGTAAGTTACTGGAAGGAACAGTGTAGGAGAGCCCTACTACAGCTTTTTATTGCTTGTAAAAATTAGCTGGGTTCTTGTTTGTTTACACCACTGAAGGAGGCACTTCTCAGCTGAGAAATTAATTCTGTATCTACTACTTGGATATCCTACCTGCTTTATTTTGCATGGTGTGTAGAGGTGTGGGAACTGTTTTCACTGTTGTGTTAACAATTTTAGTGTTTATAATAGTCTTTGTGGTCAATTGCTCTGGAGTAGAAATTTGCAGAGCTATTCCTGCTGCATGATAGACTAAGGAGGAAACAACAAAGAAGCATTACAGCAAATCAAGTTTGTGATACTGCGTGTAGTAAGACAAGTAATACATTCAGCTAACAGTTGGCCAATGGCTAATTGAATAACTGGTCCTTCATATGGCTGGAAGGCCATGCTATGAATTACTAATACCTTTCCAAGATATAGATTATCTGCTTGCTTGGTTTAGTTTTCATAGTCAGTGGTTGACAGAACACCTTCTGGGTTGTTTGTCTTGATCCCTGAGATACTTATCAAAGTCATTTTTACTCTAAGGCTTGTATCTAGATGCAGTGACTTGAGGATTATTTGTAGGTTGCTACTTTCTCTGTTGTTGTTTTCTGTAACAAATAGACAAGGTAATGGTGACTAGGCTTTGGAGGGACCCTGCGAGGTAACTTGGCCATTCCTGTGCCTGAAGGTAGAAACTTCATCTGGAGAGCATTCCTGACTGACAGGCTTGTGCCCACCGTAACTCCAAAGATGGGCATTCTGTAATTACTCAGATACTCCATGTCAGGTACTTGTAACTTCTGATCTAAATCTGCTTTGTTGCATCTTAAGCTCAATACTTTTTCAGTGCCGTCCTCGGGAAACGGGGAAAAATGTGATGACTCCTCCCTTCGGCAAGCTTTCAATTATTCAGAGACTCCTGTAATATCTGTCCAGTGTTCTGGTATCTAGACCATAAATCAAATAGGGTTTTTTCAGTATGTCACTCTTACCTACCCCTCTGAACTCCTTCCAGCTGAGTAGGATCTTTTTAGATGCTTAGAAACATCAGATCCTCCCCAGAGAGTCGCTACCTAGTCCTTTCCCCATGATCTCTGCAGTCACTAACACCACCGAAGCTGGGTGTTTTGCCTTCATCTTTGCTAAATTACCATTTGCTTCATATTGCTCTCCAATTTAAGATCACTTGAATTCTTATCTTCATTTGTACTGCTTGTGACCCCACCTACCTTTAAACTGTTTGCAAAGTATTTTCCTTGCTGTGAAATACTGCTAAGTGGCTCTTCCCTGAAGCAATACCAATAGAAGACGTGGTCCAGCTGGCAAAACTGTAGCCTCCTAGCATGCTAACATTTCTTTCTGCCCTGAAGAATTGTTGTCATCCTCGTATATTTAGGCTTGGGTGGTTGGAATCTGATCCTTCTGGCCTTTCCATAGGTTTAGCTGTATGCATTTGTTAATGGTTTAATGAAACTGGTGAACCCTGCTCTTTGGTTACATAGGTTTACAAGCTGGTATAGGACTGGCATGTAATTCATGTCCAAGGGACTACATGTCTGCTTTTGGTACACTGTTACTGTTTTCTGCTGATAATGTTAGGATTGATCAGTTGTATAGAGCTGTCCAGGGCTGAGCTAGGTTAAGTCATTTGACCTCAGAGTGTCTCCTGAAAACAAAATAAGGACTTCTCAGACCGTTTTTGCCCATTCTTTGCAAGGGACTTTTCCATCCTCAGTTGTGGGAGCCCTGACCCCCACTTGTCCCATCTATTGCTGCACTTGTTGTATTGCCAAGTCATTAGGGTAACATAGCTGTGTTGCTTCTCAAGACTCATTGTTTAAATATGTTCCTCTGTTCCCTTTTTTCCCTCGTGCTTGGTACCATAGATGTCACTTAGGGAAAACGGGACTTTTTCCCTGGCAGTGTAGGGAAATTACCGTTAGGAAATCACTTTGGACACATTGAACAGAGAAATCTTTCACAGATGATAACTCATTAAAAGAATTTAGCATTTAGACTTAATATTGGCATCATAATCCATAAATAAGAACTGCAGAAAAATACATGATGTATGTTAGCTTGAAGCACTCCTTTTGCGGAACTAGGCTCCTAACCTCACTGAGAATTGAGATGGGCTCCTTTACTCAAACACAAAGGTGAGAAAAATCAAATGGGCTTTAATCCCACTCATTTACTCAGCCACTATTGCTAAGTGAGTATGAGTCTTCATACTTTCAGTTTCTAAGCAATTGTTTTCTCTCAGTAATGCCAGGGGAGGAATGCTGAGCATGCTCCTTTAATACTGCAAGCACTGTTCCCTGCCAGTACAGAGTTCTTCCTTGATCACATTGCAATAGGCTCAGACAAACAAAGAGTGGGGGGGACCAGGTACTCCCCCTGCTCTCTACAAGGTATCACTGAGAGTAATAAAAGAGAAGATTCAGGTGTAACAGTAAACTGATGAGGTGGCTAGAAGAAAGCAAGTGATCATGACATAGCTCTGTGCTTGATGGAGATGGATTTGTAAGCAGAATACCTGCAGCTGGTCTTTGGTTACCATCAGTTGGGAGAGGAAGGGTAAAAAACAAGCAAACAAAAAGCCAACACACAGAAAACAAAAAACCCAGCCAACCTGAGCTAAAGTATTCATTTAGGCACTCTTAAAAGCAAAGCAAATTAAAATCATTTCATTGCATGATTGTGAGATTAGACAAAGTTGTTATCTGGGAAAAGCATGTTTAATAGATGTTAAATGAGACAATAAAATACTTGAAAAAGCTCCTCAGATTTAATTTCTTAATTGAAAATAATTATTTAGATTGCTTATATAAAAAGGATAAAAACCCTATTGAAATTTTCAAATCATTAAAAATGTAAATGCAATGAAGAAAGTAATGATGCCAAGGTTTATCAGTGGCTGAAGATGGACTGGTTTTGCAATATTTAGTATTTTTTAGAGCCTTTAGAGAAGTATTCGTTTGCATGGGAACTTTAGTTATATCAAAACTTTGTCTCTCCTTAGGTAAATGAGCAGTTATAATTAGTAAGTGGCTTGTTGGAATTGCAGCACAGCTTTCCACAGTAGCTGTCATGTATAGATGAGGCCTGTGAATGTGGGAATGGACACCGTCTCAACTGTTTTATTGTAATTAGTCTTCAGAAGCAAATATTGTAATAGAGTGTAGCCCAAATCAATGCTTTTTGCCTGGCTTGCTTGCTTCTTTTGTCTTCCTGGTGATTGAAAGAGGCACAGATAAAGCCTGTGTATATGTAGTGTATAGCATATTGTTATAAACTAAGCATCAAGCCCAACTCCCTGGTCTCCCTGTCACTTACAAATAGACATTAATGGTAAGGCACAGGCATCTTACTTGATTACTGGCAGTTTTTAATTATACAGAAACACACATCCATCTTTTCTCTGAAGGTAGATTGTATATTTGGAGGGAAAAAAGCGTATTTGAAACTTGCAGCTGACAGTGCCTACATTCAAGAAGTAATTAGTGTAGCAGCCAATAGGTTTTTCCTTGGCTGTATATGGGTTACCGACCACAAACGTTTGGATATTGATGGCATGATCCTGTTTGTCATCAAACTTTGGATGCAGTTAATAGTAATATGGAGGAATTTGTAGTAGCATAATAATTCTGATGGTAATTAGATGGGAATTAAGTTGTTAAATAGTTATTAAAAATTTGTCGAAATATCTGCCAGTTTTGCTAGCACCATGTATGGGGAATCAGGCTTCCAGTACTGTAAGGAATAATTTGTGATTTCCTGTATATATAACACCCCAGTCTCAATTTAGTAACTTCCCTTACTCAATTTAGTAAGTTCCCTTACAGTACTACAGACGAGTTTAGAGTTCTCTCTAGGCTTTTTTGGATATGACAGCCATACAGAATGCAGGCTCTAAGAACAGAGAGGGTTTCCTTCCTGCTCAGAG
Organism: Melopsittacus undulatus; assembly: GCF_012275295.1. Lineage (NCBI taxonomy): Eukaryota > Metazoa > Chordata > Aves > Psittaciformes > Psittaculidae > Melopsittacus > Melopsittacus undulatus. The sequence continues at coordinate 16,030,039 of NC_047535.1, forward strand.
GAGGGACTGACTGCTTCAAACAGCATAAAGTTGAACTAGGAGTGGAAATGGAAGAGGCAAAATCTATAGGACAATTTAATGGTAAGTGCTGACTTGAAGCGGCATCAACATTATCACTTACAACTGAAGGGTGGTCTCCAGAAAATCTTCCATCCTGCTGTTATAAATTCACCTTAATGAACAGCAAACTAAAGGTTGCAATGGATGGTTGTGACTGATTGCTGACGAAGTTGTGGTGTTCTGCAGCTGGCAAGACTCCTGCTGGCAAAAGATATAATATGTATTGCAACAGGTCATGTAATGGTAAATGAATGCTTGCTGCCTCTGTGGCAAGTGGATTGATTATTGTGACCACCTCCAAACAGGTTTGGCTTTGTTTTACAAGTGTGTGTATTTGCCCCTGCTGTGTTCAAGTCAGAAGAGGAGTTCAGATAACAGAGCTCAAAGCAAACATGATAGTGGTGTGCAGAGGAGCTAGTTTCAGCTATTCCACTAAATACCTCTCGTGTGTATATAAATACTTTTTTTTTTCTTGCAAATGTGATTTCATTTTTCAAAGGTCAGTGTACCTTATTTGAAGGTAACAGTCAATATTTGATTGCCAGGCACTGACTTCACATTATTACCTGTGGTCTGATAAAAAGGTCTCTGTTGAAAAATACCATTGAGCTTTCTTAATACATTCTTAATGCATTTTAACCTTCTTGGTACACTTGAGAAAATTGCAAGAAAGCCCACTTTAAAAATTACTCAGCTTGGAGCCTGAAGTACCGAACTTGTCTCAACTAAAATGTCACATCCATTGCTTAAAATGGGAATTTGAGTATATCTACAGGGGTATTCACTGCTGTACATCCAGAAGAGAAGGGTCCTCTCACCAGTGAGATGTGTGGGTTGCGGGAGAACTTAAACAGGCAGACTTAAATCAGCACAAGCTCTGGTATGTCTCAGTCTCATTTTGGGGTATCCTATTTGAAATGCTGATTAATTGTTCACTGGACCAGATATATGTACAACTGACTTTCCAGCTTTTAGCCATTCAAGAGCTCATTTAGGTTTAGGATGGTGAAGTTCAAGTCCTCCTTCTGCCTGATTTGGTGCCCTTGTCTCATGTGACTGCTTCAGCTCCCTAGACTGTTAACTGTTCAAGGATCGTGCTTTTGCAAAGTTGCCAAGGCTTTCACCTTTCTTCCAGTACCATTCCGAAACTATTTTCCAACTCTTCATGCAATACAGTTCTTGTTTTTGTGCCAGCTACAACTGTAACTTCTGGCAAAAGTCAGTTTGGACTCTAGTCAGCACCACAATCAAGGGATACAGAAAAGTGCCCTAAAGTCAGTTCTGCCACCCACCTCCAGAGCTGTGTCAAGCATGCTAAGCCCTGCATGTGCTGTGTGTGTGCTCCCTTAATTATGTTTGACAGGGGGCTGAGAGATACTATGTTGTGATGAAAACATTTTCTTAAAATGCTGATTTATTTATTTTCCTGTTAAAGGCATTCATATGTATTCTTCCCATGTTTATCCATATGCATATATACGTATCTTTAATACTTAATCCAAATCCAGATGTGTTTGCAGAGGTTAAGTCTTTGAACTGTTTGCCAGGAGGGATTTTTCTTTCTTTTTTTCTATCTCTAGAACTCCTTGCTCAGGATCTTACATCATGTTCTCATATGCTAACATGGAGTGTATGTGCCATGCACAAATACTGCTTGGACTGAGGTGAAAACAGACTGGCACTGAATTATCAGGGGTGCATAAGTATCTGATGCCCTTTCTGTGTCACTGGAAAGCAATTTTCCCCTAGAAACTGTCTGCCAAGTGATTTTGAAATTGTGTTAGGTAAGAACCATGAGCTACATGCAGACATCTAAGATATAACTGCTTTAAGAAGTAGTTCTCATGTGGAACAACTGCTGAACTATCAGTCTTGTAGGAAACTGATGGTAAATGATGTGCGGGAGTGGAGACTCAGACCAGAACAACCTTTAGAACAAAGCAAAGCAAATGCTTGCCTGGCTCTGTGTCAGTGGGAAGCCACTGTGACCCTGCAGCAGTTGATATGCTTAGCATGTTGCTGCTGTTATGCTAATTAGGTGTTTCTTGAACCAAGAGACTGTCAGTTCTGAGTTCCAAAACCTCTTTTTCTTAAAATAAAATGAGGCAGATGAAAGTTTCTTGGAAGTGCAGGATTCTAGGCTGCCTCTGCCTTTCTCTGCACTTGGTTTTTACAGCCACTACAAAGCTCACTTCTTTTTTTTGATAATGAAAAATGCTGTGTTAGCATTAGCTCATCCTTAGAAGCACAAAATAAATAGAACTGTGTTAAGTAATAAGGCTTTAAATGCTTAAAAGAAATTGACAGTTCTGATGAGGAAGGGCCTCTGCTTGCAAGCTTGCAAGGAACTCTTCACAGAGGTGGATAAATGGAGAAATGGTGGAGGCACTGACTTTTCAGACCTGTAGGGTAGAAGGTTAGGTGGATGAAGTCCTAAGCTGATTCCTGATGATAGTATGACTTTCAGGACTGGGAGAATCAACTGATTTGTCATAAGAGCAGAGGTCTGTCTATTCAGAGATCAGGATGATACTTAGGTATGTAACAGACTTGGATAACAGTTGTGAATAGTCAGCATTCTATGCACATAGAAACTGTAATCTCTCACTCACTTTTCAGTTCCAACAGGTAGGAAAGTAAATTATTCAGAGAAATTGCTAAAACCTGTGTGATCCATCCTTAGCAGTTCAGTTTCCAGAGACCAAATAATTAGCTCTCTGCTCAGAAATAATCTGAAGAAATATAATAACTGTCAAGTTTGTCTTAAATAGCTTCTCTCCTTGGCAAAACAGTATTTGGTCTGTCCAAAGACCAGGAAGTAAAATGCATTGGCCGTGGTATTTGTTTTCAGCAAATGTTTCTCATATCTCAGGGTCATTTTGGGTTTGGGTGTTTGGTTGTTGGGGTTTTTTTTGATGTTATTATGCTCTTGAGCTCTCAGCTTTTTCTTCTGTGTCACACTTAGGAAACTGGAAGGCACCCATCACTTCTATGTGAATGTTGGGAGAGGGGTTCTGTATGATGGAATGACTTTCAAACCACCATCAGTCCCAGTGTTGGTAGAAGTGGGCCAGTTTGCATTCGGAATGTCAAACTGCAGTTGGTAGCAATGATAAATCCTCATGACTGGTTCAGATTGTTAAAGGCAGCATGCCCTTTTGAAGGCATCAAATTCAGGTGCAGGCTGAACTTGCCCTCATTCTTGAATTCTGAAAATTTCCAGTTGGGATCTGTGAGTCTGTTTCTGGCCTCCAAATGTTACATTTGTGTTTGTCAAGGAAGATAGTAATTTGCAGTTATGCTTTGATGTGTAAGGCAGTAGCAATGTAAATCTGGACCAGTGTTATTTAGCTTTTTACCTCAGCCTCTATCTGCTTTCTGAATCCTACCGTTTTAGAGAATCTCTTCTCCAGTGAACTGTCTTACAGTGCTGCCTCATGAATCCAACTGGATTTTAGAGCCCTAGAATCCCAGACTGGTTTGGGTTGGAGGGGACCTTAAAGCTCATCCAGTTCCAAACCCCTGCCACGGGCCGGGACACCTTCCACTAGAGCAGGTTGCTCCAAGCATGTGTCCAACCTTGCCTTGAACACTGCCAGGGATGGGGCAGCCACAGCTTCTCTGGGCACCCTGTGCCAGTGCTTCATCACCCTCACAGGGAAGAATTTCTTCCTAATGTCTAATCTCAGTCTCCCCTCTGCCAGTGTAAAACCATTCCCCCCTTGTCCTGATCAGAAGGCAGTTATAAGGTGTCCACAGAGCATTCTCTTCTCCAGGCTGAACATGCCCAGCTGTGTCAGCTTGTCTCCAGACCAGAGTTGCTCCAGTCCTCAGAGCATCTTCATGGTGTCCTCTGGACTCCCTCCAATAGCTCCACAACCCTCTTGTGTTGGGGCACCAGCACTGGAGCTGATGAATCTTAATTTACCTCAGGTACTTGGCCATAAGAAGAATTCCTTCCATTAAATGCACTAGCAGCCATCAGTTGCCCCACCTATTGGAGGCAATTGTGAGGCGAAAATGAAGCCGAATAAGACTGCAGCAGTAATAATTACCTTGGTGCTTGTTTAACCATGCAGCAAGTAATGAAGTCAGGGACTGTAGTGTCACATCAACTGCATTACCTCATTTTCTTCTCTTGCAGACACAGGGAGGTTAAAAATAATGAGCCTGTCTGCCTCTCCCCATACCCCTGAGCACATTGAATCACAAGCACCTTCTTTCTAAAACAAATTTATTTCTTGTTGCCTCCTTCCCAACAAAGACTTGCCTTTGATGAATACCAGACTTCCAGCATATTTGTCAAAGTGGTGCACCTGTGAGGGTTCCAGGGCAAGATAAATTTTGGCAGGCCGAGGGAGTAGAGGGAGGTACTAGGCAAGGAATAAATCTTTGTGTGTTACGACAGGCTGCGAGTGAGCATTCTCCTCCTAAGAATCGCCCCTCTGACAAGTTATGATAAATTACACTCTTTGTTGACACCTTCATCGTGTTATTTATGGCTCGTTAATTGAACCGAAAAGGAGACTTGTAGCGCAGCAGGGGTATTGTACCTTTCCAATAGGCTGGAACTGAAATCAGAGAACAAAAAGGGGGAGAAAAAGGTAAAGTAATATATGCACGTGCATACTCTTCACTGAAAACACCTAGCTGCTCTGAGATACCAGTGCAGAACTGTAGCAAGCGCTCTCAGTCTTCTCAGAAGCGTTCCCTTCTGTCCTCCTGCATGTCCCAGTAGGAGTGTGTTTGTCTTTTGCTTTCATCTTTAATTCTTGTATCTGTGCTACTCTGTGCATTGCTGAAGCATGGGATTATCAGCTGCATATGAAGGCAAGCATCCAGCCTGTCTTTCTGGACTTGACCATCCCTCACTTGCCTAACAGCAGTCTTCCCTGATCTTTCCTAGCACTCTGTTGCTCAGAGTGAGATTCTGACATGAGAGTGGGCATAAAAGAAGGATGCTGATGTGACACTGAAGAAGTGTAACAATTCTATGCCAACACGAAATGCTATTTTGGGGGGCAGTGTATGCCTAATTCAGAGACGTGCTCATTTGGGGAACCATTTGGGGATCCCAGCGCTCTGCCACTGGTAAAGGCTAGGTCTCTTGACCAAACGTCCTATTGTGGTGGCATAGGTGGGCATTTTCTCTGAGAAGTAGTAGCATAAACAGGAAGCGGAGAGGTACAGGATCTGAGCGGGTGGCTGTCTACACTTGTTATGCAAGAGGTGTCCACAGGAAACATAGTTGAAAGGCATTGTGGGGGATGATAAAAGAAAAAATCTTCTTCAGTAGATAATGCCTGACCACCCTTTCAGTGAATAATTTGTTCATAATATCCAGTCTAAACCACCCCTGTCACAGCTTGAGGCCATTTCCTCTTGTCCCATCCCTTGTTCCTTGGGAGCAGAGAACAGCCCCCTCCTGGCTCCATCCTCCTGTCAGGCAGTTTTAGGGAGCAGTAAGGTCTCCCCTGAGCCTTCTCTTCTCCAGACTAAACCCTCCCAGGTCCCTCAGCCATTCCCCATCACACCTGTGCTCCAGGCCCTGCACCAGCTCTGTTGCCCTTCTCTGGACCTGCTCCAGCACCTCAAGGTCTCTCTTGTAGTGAGGGGCCCAAAATTGAGCACAGGATTCAAGGTGCAGCTTCTCCAGTGCCAATACAGGGGGATGATCAGTGCCCTGCCCTGCTGATCACATTGATGCTGATACAGGCCAGGATGCTGTTGGCTCCCATGGCTGCTTGGTGCACGCTGCCTTTGTTTCCCTCACTCCTGTTTCTGCATTCCTAGGAAAAGAGCTAACGCCGCGCGGCAGCCCCGCGAGCACGGAGGCAGCGGGAATGCCCCAGGCTCAGGTTACTGCGGGACCCTTCCCTGCACTCACGGATCGGGTGAACCAGCGCTGGGCTCTCCCCCTGCGGCGCCGTGGGGCTGCCGGCTGCGCGAGCCGTGCTGAGAGGAAGCCCAGAAGGGGTGAGGGGGGTGGCCCGCTCCTCCCTGCCCCGCTCCGCTGCGGTGCCTCCGGGAGGGGGTTTGCCTCCTGCCTGCTCCTCCTCTGTGTGTGGAGCCGCTTCAGCTTCTCTCCCACCGGCAGCTACATGGCAGAGAAACAGTGCTGCCTGCCGTGCACTTGTGTGAGGGGTTAATTCCTGTCTGCAGGTCTGCCTGGCAATGGATGCTGCCGCTTCTTCATTCCCTTGTAGGTTTTAAATTCTTCTTTGTTTGTGGAAAAACAATATAATTGTGGTTGTAATCATAACAAATACGAACTTCGGGGGCGTGGGGTGGGGGGGGTGGGAGAGGGGGTGGTTTTGTTTTGATCTAGAGAACAGCAACATAAAGAGGAGGAGAGAACTGGACCCAAAATATAAGATCTTTTACTCTGTTTCAGGTGGCCATCCAACCCCACGGTAAAAGGCAGCAATCTCTGTTGAACGGTTACTTTTCTGTGCCTAATTCACAATAGGATTGCAATAGCCAGCAGAGCTCCTGAGGCAAGAGGGGTTTGGTTTATCAGCTGATTGGTTTCTAGGGTCCTTTCTCTACCCTGGTCCCCAAACCACTCCCCAGCAAGGGAAAACCCTGAGGGTAAAACCTGAACATACCAATATGTGTGGGTTTCTTACCTTCTAGAGCAGTAGTTCCATGCTGGATAGCTTTGACATTTAGCTGTTGACCAATGTTCTTATTCTGAAGTGAAATGTAGCCTGGTAAACTGCCTGCTCAAGGATCTGTCTGGTACTGGAAAACATCCTGCCACCTTCATGCTCACTGCCATTCTTCTATCTTAAATGTGAGTGTTGTATGTAGCTCTTTTTCTGTGCTTCACACTCTAGGCTGTATTGTCAAAATATTGGTAGCTACTTTTGGAGCCAGGAGATGGATCCTCACAGGTTGAGTGTGAGCAAGGAGAGGGAAAAGTCTGAGAGAAATAAAGCAAGTAGGAAAAAAAAAGCTTGCTGTGGACAACTTTCAACCATCAGTTTGAAACCTGCTGTAACTATCACCCAGTTGTATTGAACTAGGGCAGAACCGCTGCCAATACAGCACCCTGTTCCCCTGTATCCATCCTTTGATTGGGAGTTTGATGCTTAGCAAGCTTTGTTTTGTCACTTTGTAATTGTGTCTTTCCTGTAGCATTTTCTTTCCAGGCAGCTGGCTTTCTTTTTCAGTTACAAGGATAGGTGATTTATGGGGTTTTTGTAGTACCAAAAAATAGAGCATTACAATATTTTTCAAATATTGGAAACCGACAGATAATCTTTCCCACTTCTTAGGTTTTTTAATTAAAGACTGTTTGTAATAATGTGAGCCACATCGCTCCTTCAGTCTTCTCTGGTTGTCAGTTTTCTGGGATTTTGACTAAGTAGGTGTAAGAAATTCAGGCTCTTTGGCTGCAGCCATTGGTATACATTTGCAGTGTGTCATGGTGAGTATGGTAGAATACCTGTATGTGATGAGGAGCTGTAGTGAAATAATTCTAGTTTGATACTGTATTCAAGGTTTATTCTTTATTGTTGATGGGACTGGAAGTTCACACATGTAAACTTGTCTCTGTCCCTAATAGGCATAATTTGAAAATACTTCTTTGTCTTTTTTTGTAACGATTTCTTCTTGTTCAATCTTTCACTTCCTTGAGATAGGTAATAAACTTCCCTCTTTTATTTTTATTGGTCATGTTATTGGGACATTTGAATTGATACTCGGCGTATTTGCATGTGCTCATTGCTTCATTTCCAGATGTTGATACAAAGGCTTAACCATCACAGCATGCGAAGACAGCACCATCTCTTGGGCTTCAAATACTGTAACCATGTGAGTAGGCTTCCCTGAATTAATTCTCTCAAATGAGACCGTGAACTGAAGATAACTCAGGAAACAGTTTACAGAATTTATGTAGCCTGACAGGCTTTTAATTCCTAGACCACTTATAAATAAATGAGGCAAATACAGCCAGTGACATGTTCACGATCTCATCTATTGAAGCTGCTTTTTTCCACAGGCTTATGCAGCTACAGCTGCGTTCTTGTGTCTGTGACACTAGTAGAAACTAAGTACTGTGTAGTAATGAATATACCAGAAAGAAGGGAGTAGCACTGGTTTCTGTCCTCAAATTGAATAATAGGTTTAAATAGGCATAAAATACAAATTTACCTGTTTTCTTTATCCACCAAAATTCTTCAGTGGAGGGTAACATTTGAAGAGTTGTGTCATCCTTGATAGCAGATAGGAGTGGGCAGAATCAGCAGCTGTAATCAGCTCATGGGAGGTAAGTGCCACCCACACCGAAAAATGTTGGCTTCGGTCTCTGGCTTTCTGCACTTTTGTTTCTTGTCAATTACAAGGCTAAAGGAGGAGGGAGAAACAACCTCCAAGTCAGTCTTACATAATGCTTTGTTTTGCAAGGCTTCTACTAATCATGTCAATACCAAGCCTTTAGATTTTGGTAATTACATTGGAAATGCCCAGTTTGTACATAGTAATTCCAACTATAATTACCATGAAATTATATAACTACAAATTACCCTGTCATGTGGATGGCCTAAATAAGCATGTACAGTACCTGCTCTGTGATAACAAATTAGAATTACATGGTTGGTTAACTAGCAGTAATATGAGATTTTTGAAGTGGCCAACCAAGCTGGCTAGCAATGTGAGGAGAAAGTGGAAGGGGCAGATGGGAAAGGGTGGGTCCTGATGCTTGCTTATTTCCAAATAATGGAATATTTGTTTCCTGATACTTCTTTATAGGGAAATAAAAAAAAAATCTGACTTGGGGCTTGTTTTTAATGGACATTTGTATTGTATTGAATCATCTGCTTGGTCACTGCCAGCTACTCTGTGTGTGTTCGCCTGGGTGCCTGCTACTACTTGTGGGACACTGCATGTTTGATTCAGTTTTTATTTAGTGATTTTTAACTGAATGTGTTAGAAAACAATTGCTTTGCCTTTTATTTTTATCAAAGAGCATTTTATCCACTTGCAACAAAAAAGGGTTGATAGAGAAAAGAGATGGAGAGATTATACACAGATACAACCTTTTCCTTGTGTTAGTTCTTACTTGAAGGGAAAAATCATGTCTGAGAGTCATATACATCACAAAACAGGCAGTTGACTGTGTCAGTGTTCCCCTTCAAAACATCCATACTGTAATTCTTTCTCACAGACAAAATAGAAATAATATTGTTCTTTCTTATTTACACCGATTCCCTACCATGGCACAAAGGGAAGAAAGGCATGCCTAAAAACCCTAAAAGCCAGAATGGGTAATACTGAGTCATTTGAAAGCCTTCCTCATAGAACTACAGCCCCTCAAAAGACAGCCTATGAAAGTGGACTCATGCTTCATATATGGAGGAAGGCTATTCTTACTAATGGTTTTCCTTTATTATGGGAGCAGAGGTGCAACCTTCACAAACCCAAAATTGGTGATACATAGTTTCTTGCTTCAGGAGTGGTGCTGTACCTTTTGTAGTCACGCAGAAACAACCATACCATTGAAAATGGCTTTTACAGCTCAGTAGACGAGGTCTGGAGAGAAGTGAGAGAACAAACCCTCCAGATTAGCGGGGCACTCTCTAATGGAGGAAATGGGATGGAAAATCTGGATCCTCAGTTTCGTTTTTGCGGGAGGCCGATGGCGGTGTCACTAACGCCCACTGGGTGGCAGCACGCAGGAGTTGAGTTCCTTGCAAGGCCGTTGGTCTTGAGCTGCGTTTGCCATGAAGAGTGAATCGCTGCAGTCAGAACCTGTTGAATATAGATTTTTATTGTCCGGTCCTGGTTTTGAAACCCGTGTGTTAATACGTATGTTTCATTTGTATGTCATTGTTTTTAATCTTAGAGAGTATAGTAATCTGACCACGGAAAAGACTGTCACTCAGGACCTAAAGTTTTTTTATAGAAGCTTAGAATATCCTCCTCTTCTAGTGGTATTTAGATCATCATGCAAAGGTCCTGGCATCCATTATTTTCATCTGCAAGAGTCACCACAGAGCAGTGCATATCTGAGAATGAAATGTTTTATCACATTTCACCTGCAAAAGCTGAGCTTTCTCCAACTGACTTTGAATTAATTTTCATTACTTGATTTGTGGTTTCTTTGGTGTACCCCTAAATAAATTAGGTCGTCCCCTACATGAGAGGGAAAATTCTCAACGAGGTTTCCAACCTCAGCTCTTTGTTCTTATCTAAGTTTTTCTTTTGTATTTCTTACTGAGTCTCTTGCTTATCTAGTGTCTTCTCTTCTGAGCAATACATGTTTATAGAAGCAAGTAGTTTGCTTTGCTTACATGCAATTGCAACTCTAATGCATGGCTTCAATTTATTTCTGACAGCCTTGTTAGTCAGTAGCAGTGACAGACAAAAACTAGTAGTAACAAGATTAACCAGTATCCCCACAGATTAGAAGTGTGCCCTAGACTAATCTTTGGTTGTCTTTGCTGTCCAAATTCAGAGTTTGATAGACATTCCTTAGGGTTGGTGTTTCAGTTGTTTGTGGACTGGTCTTTTTGTTTCAGACAGATGTGAACTGTGCTGCATACAAACATATATCTGTTACAAAAAGGAAAACAGGAATTGTAAGCATGGAAATTATTCAGTTATCTTTTTCTTGTTTGTTGTCAATCTTCTGCTTTTCTTACAGCTAGGTCCACTATGTTGGGGTTTTTTTCTGTCATTGATCTAAATACTGTGCTAAGCAGTAGGAAGTCTCCAGAGACTCATGCTGGGAATATGTTTTAAACAAACATCCTTTAGGGTGTGAATAAACATGATGATCAGGTATATTCCAAATTGCATAGGGACTCTGGCTAGCATGCAGTGTTTATGAGCATGAATAATTATAATGAAAAGCTTTCCATTCTCAATTTGTCCTTTTTCTCTTCTTTGTGTCATCTCTGAAGAATCCATCTGACTGGAAACTTACTGGCAGAGCAGTTTCTCATGACTGTTGTTTGGTAATAGGAACATCTCAGAAAGCGTCAGTGAGAGTTTGTGGTAATTCTGGTTGCAGCTAATACAGATAATTCTACAACAAGCCCTTTTGTTTAGCTGGCTAGGTGTTTAAACTCTCAGTAAGGTCAATAATTGAATTTAGGTAGTTTCAACTTTTAAAAACCCCTGCGTAATTACTTAGATTATTTAAGATATCAGAAATGTTTTCAGATAGGTCAGTCTGTTGCAGAGTGCTTGTTTGATTACCTGAGCTATACTCAAAGTTGTTAAGAGATGGGGTAAAAAGGTAATTGGTTAATGGGGTTTTAATCTGGAAGAGGGTGGGATTGTTTTCATCACTTATTAGTTTTGAATTTTTGTACAAAAATAACTGGTATCTGTTGATGTGATGTTTTCATGTAAAAAACATATGTAAAAGTGAGACTTTTTCTTCTGCAAAATCAGTTGTGTTCCTCTTACCAGGGGGAGATTTCTGTGCAAGCATATCTTTGTTCACCAAATGTGTTTTTAGGACACATGCTTTTAGTCACATTTGCTCAAATTGAAGGACTTTGCTATTGGTGCTTCTGAAATCAAGAGAATTCCTTCTGAGAGAACCAGGTTACTTGTTTAAGGCTGCAGTAATATGTGTGATTGTCATCAAAGAAGTTGATTGAGCTCTCTTTGGTCTTCATATTATTCTTTCAAACTGGTAGCACAGTTTCGCCTCCACAAAGTTCACGTTTCAGTATCTGGGAGTATGCTACATTTACTTGCTATCACAAAACTTTACTCATACAAATTTAATAGAAAGCTGCTTACATCATGGAACTGTGTAAATACCTGTACAAAACACCTGTGGCTTAGTCCCAGTGTAATCCAGGGACATAAAATGTGTTTGCAACTGATGTAGTACTTTCTCATTTGGGTTGTATTCAACGTGGTCTAGTAGCTCTTTCCATAACTTTAGTGCATCAGCAATCCCATTAACACAAATAATTGTATTCTTATTTAACACAGTTTCTTATTTTTGAGCATAAATATCACCAAAGCTGGAAAGTTACCTGGTCCATTTGAAATTTAGTAAACTGAGATAATAAAACCATAAATTAGGTATGAATAGGGAACCTAGTAAATGAGAACAGAATTAGAAACGATGGTACTTTAGAACACTTCAGTTGGTGTCTATTGGGACTGATTCTGTCCAGCCTTCTGTGGAATGGGATGGTTTGTCTGGTAGAAATATTATGCTCCTTGACAATTTTGCACTGTACACTGTGCCAAAACCATTAATCTCTCATGTTCCTGCTGGATACGTATAAACAGCAAGCAGTTGGAATTTTTTACTCACTTTGCAAACTGGTATTGAGTCTGAGGGTTACTACCTAACAGAACTCTTGTAAAAAGTTTGTAAGGATAACAAAATGCATGTAACTGTCACAAGAAGAATAACCAGTTTCTGCCAACACTTACATTGTTTCTACAGTACTGATACTTCTCATGCTCATTTGTTGCTGTTTTACACAGACAGTGATAACACTGTATTTGTTCTTCTAAGAGTTGAATTTTTCTGGTTGTCTCTGTGACTGCCAGTTTGATATTCTGCTATGTTTTCAAAAGCAGCTGAAAGAGTTAAGATTGTCTGTATGTCTCAATACACATAATTTGCTATTCCTTTAGCATAGTACATCCATGGTGTGAAGGCTGGTATGACTAGGTTCATAACCTTGATAGATAATAAGTAATGAATGCTTCTCCCAGCTGAAAAGATTTATAAATGTACGTGAGTTTTTTTCCTGTGTTTATATACTGAACCTTGTTGTTTCAGAACTCACTCATGATTTGGATATAATTGAGGATTTTGTTGAGATTCTTCTAAAAAAAGAGTTGAGGAGTCGTATAAAAGTCACCTGCTGATTTTTTTTTGACGTTACATATTTAGTTTCGTATGATGTGGCTTCACTTTGAATTTGTGTGCATTCTTATTTGGGTTCTTTTCTAATTCCCATTCTTTCCATGCACATGGTTCTTTCTGCTGATCCCCGCTTACAACCAGGTCTAACTACAACTACCAGTATCCTGAGCTAGTCTGCTGATTGAGTTAGAGTAGAAATGCCACTTTTGTTCTGACAAGTAACTAGACCATTTGTCAAAGAGCGTTGTCATGCAGGCACAGTGCCTAAGCTAGTAAGACTGAGAATGGTCTCAGCTTACTGTAGCATTATGAGGTGTACTAGAAGTCATAGGAGGACAAAAGGCTTGGCAGCTTCTGCAGAGAGAGGCACACAGGAACCTGGGGGAGTTTTCTGAGGTGACTGCTGTACCTAATCCAAGGTAGCTCGGTCCTTAGGGATAGATACTAATCGTCTGGGTAAGTCATTAATGAAAGTATGCTTTAGAGAGGCTGGAAACTGAATAGCTGCCTACTGATGAAAACAGGATTGTACACATTTAAAGCTGACTGTGCTTCACTAACTTGCTGTGTATCACAAGATGTTTCATTTAAAAACTGGGACAGTGGATTTTTTTCTCTTTAAAGTTTGTGTTAGGGAAGACATAATTATTAATGCTTCAGAAAATTATTTATCAAATGTTCTGAAATGTATGTTAACTTAGTGATGAATCAGAAAAATATCTGAAGTTCATAATTTATTTTGCAGACTTAAAATCAGCATATGACATTACATGAAGGAAAGTTCTCTTCCTGATTTCATGGCAATTTTTAAGGTAGCTTTAGAATAACCAAGGAATTGTCAATGTCAGTGAATGCTAACGACTCTTTTACATTCAGGTAACTCAGCCAACCAGTTGCCTTTAGGGTTGCGTTTTGCCTTAGCTGGTATGCAAGATGAGTGTTGTGGTTTAAACCCAGCTGGCAACCCAGAACCATGCAGCCGCTCGCTCACTTCCCCTACTATCCTCCCCCCACTCCTTGAGGGATGGGGAGGAGAATCGAAAGAATGTAACTCCCATGGGTTGAGATAAGAGCAGTCCAGTAACTAAGGTATAATACAAAGCACTACTGCTACCACCAATAATAATAGTAGTGATAAGGGAAATAATAAGGGAAGGGAATACAACTGCTCACCACCTACTGACCGATACCCAGCCCGACCCGAGCAGTGATCTAACCCTTCCACGTAACTCCCCCCAGTTTATATATTGGGCATGACGTGCTGAGGTATGAAATACCTCTTTGGCTAGTTTGGGTCAGGTGTCCTGTCTCTGCTTCCTTCCTGCTTCCTGTCCTCCCTGGCAGAGCATGAGACTCAAAAAGTCCTTGATCAGAGTAAACATTACTTAGCAACAACAAAAACATCAGTGTTATCAGCTTGGTTCCCAGGCCGAAAGTCAAAAAAACAGCTCTGCACCAGCTACTAAGAAGGAGAAAAATGATTGCGACTGCTGAACCCAGGACAATGAGGTTTTTAAGTGTATATTCTTTTTCAAGTATTCTTTCAAATAATCATGTGCTTCAGAACTCCTTTAACTTCTGAATCTAAAGTTAAGCAGCGGATACAGTACCTCAATAAAATATTTTATTAGAAGAGTTTTTAAAGGGAAAATCCTGAACAGTTAGAACTTGGAACTTCTAACTGGCTAAAATATCAACACCTTTAACCAGCAGTGTAAGCATTTTAAGTTGTTTTCCTTTAGGGGTGCCTGAAGAAAAACACATCTTCCTATGGAGTAGTATGTAACACTTCAAACGTACAATATGAATGGAAGTATCTAGGGAACATGCATTGCTTCTAGTGGGGTCCCCTTGAGGCTTGGCATTCAGCTTTGCAATTAGAACAAAACTATGATGTTGTAATTGACAGTTTTGCATTCTTGTTGATTACTTTTGAATAAGGAAGGATGCTTAAAACTCATCAGTTTAGAATTTACTAGTTCATTTCATCGCATCTGTTGGAAAATGCTCAGGAAGTTTAAGGAATACAACTGTAGAATTTAGGCTGTGAAAAGAACTAGCTTTTAATAGTATATATTGATTTTTTTCCCCAAAGTTCAGTTGATTTATTAATGACTAATAAAAATTTTATAATAATTATATGCAAATGGAACAGCTCATGCAAAATCTTTACAATTTCTATTAGAATAAATGCTGAGGCAGTAGTACAAAGACTTCTGTAAAATATGCAGATTAAGGCAGTAACTTGTGCATATTCTTCAGATTTCTGATTTTTCCAGTAGGTGTTCAAACATATGGGTTGGTGTAACAGCCAAGATCCTATAGAGATGACTGTTCCCATTTTAGAGATTCCATAAAAATGTTGCAAATGCTAGTGCTTTTGGTAGCGACATTAGGCTATATGTCAATTTTTGTATGTATAATCTTGTTAGACGTAAGGAATAGGTGTATGTGGTGCAACATGTTTCTGTTATACCTATGTAATAGTGACACTGACCATTTGGAGACTCTTGTTTTGCTGACAGTCTCTTGGTATGCTGTAGCCAGCTGAGCTTGTCTTCCCAGGATCTTGAGAAGCAAGTTTTTTTTAAGGGAGAGTACCTGTGTTTCATATTCATAAAAACTGTTACAAAAACAGAAGCCAGAAGGTCTAAGGTTTTGATTTTGATTCTTCCTAGTAACAGATTTTGGTATTATATGCATTAGTATTCGCATCAGAAGTATCTGCATGGGATTAAAGAACATCTTTTACATGGTCCCTATGTTACAGAATCACTAAGTGAGCCAACTAATCAGCTGTGCTGATCTTGGTGACCTGTTCATGATCAACCCATAGATTTCTTTCTAATAACAAAAAGAGGTTACTTTTGTTAAATTAGTTATACTTATAAATTAATTTTATTTCTGTATTGAGCTCTAGGTTCTGTATCACAGTTTGGACTCTCTTGAGCCTTCTGAAATGGTAATGATAAAAGTAGATCACATGAGATGAGCAAAAAAGCAGCAGAAACTTAACATTCAGATCATGAATTCAGGCAGCTATATCTATTAGGCTCGTGTCCTTGCTTGATTTGCTGAATGTGATAGCATCTACAAGGTTATGGTTTTTGTAAGTAGCTGAAGATTGGTACAAAACCAAATGGACAGCACAAGTAGCTGTATGGCTACTTTATATGGTACTGTGCTTTACAAGTTAATGATACAGTGCAACAATGCACTGGTAGGCTGGCTGCTGCAGTGGATGGACACTTTCCATGCAAAACAGCTTACACCACTTCAGGATGAGCTTTCCCTTTCTATGTAGGATATATTGCCAGTTCTGTGATAAAGGGCTCTAGTTCAATGAACAGCCACCAGTTTGGTTTGTGTTTTTTCTCCCTTAATGGTCCACTTGTGGCATGGAGACAAAACCATTATCTGCTTTTAGGTTACACCAACTATTCATTAATAGGTGTGATGGTACATAATTTGCTAACCTAAAGCTTTTATATATTCAGTTCTGGAAAGGAATTGCTGTGATGAAAAGAAAATTGAGTGCTGGAAACTGTTTGGACAGTATTTGCAAAACATAAATGTTGGCAAATAAGGGGATCCGTTCATAAGCTATACATGAAGTGATTTTCTGTCTTGCTATTGATTAGTGCTAAGGGCATGCAATCCGGAGAAGTTCTGTAAATTCCGATCAGAAAAGTGTTTGGGTAAAGCACACTTATTGTTCCAGTCCAGGAGGTGAATGTGATCATGCTGGCACATACCACTGATCCATTCTCTGTGCATGGAGAAAATCCTGTATTGTTGCTAATGCTTATTGATTGCAGTTATTTTCTTCACACTAGCTGAGGGTGAGGTGGATGCTGCATTCTGTTAGTGATGTACGCTCAAGTGACAAGTCAAAGTGAAAGACTTGTCCAGATTACTTTAAGACAATAAACATGATGTCTTCTTATTGACAGCATGTTAAATATTAATTTATCAAACCATGACTTTGAAAGGCTCTGAAATGTGTCAAGATTCTGACTAATTAAAACCAGTCTTCCACAGAAATTTCCTATAGACTGAAAGAGTAAATGTTGACTTAGACCAGTCAGTCTCACCTCTGTGCCAGGCAAAATCTGGGAGCAGATTCTCCTGGAAGGCATGCTAGGGCACATGAAAAACAACAAGATGCTTGGTGACAGCCAGCATGGCTTCACTAGGGGAAAATCCTGCCTGACCAATTTGGTGGCCTTCTATGACGGGGCTACAGAAGTGATGGACAGGGGTGGAGCAGTTGACGTCATCTACCTGGACTTGTGCAAAGCGTTCGACACTGTCCCACATGACATCCTTGTCTCTAAATTGGAGTGTCATCAATTTGATAGGTGGACCACTCGGTGGATAAGGAACTGGCTGGATGGTCGCACTCAAAGAGTTGTGGTCAGCGGTTCAATGTCCGGCTGGAGACCAGTAACAAGTGGTGTCCCTCAGGGATCAGTGTTGGGACCGGTCTTGATTAATATCTTTGTCGCTGACATGGACAATGGAATTGAGTGTGCCCTCAGCAAGTTTGCTGACGACACCAAGCTGTGTGGTTCGGGTGATATGCTGGAGGGAAGGAATGCCATTCAGAGGGACCTTGACACGCTTGTGAGGTGGGCTGATGCCAACCTCATGAAGTTTAACCATGCCAAGTGCAAGGTCCTACACCTGGGTGGGAGCAATCCCAGACACAGCTACAGGTTGAGCAAAAAGGAAATTCATGGTAGTCCTGCGGAGAAGGACTTGGGGGTGTTAGTCAATGAGAAAATGAACATGAGCCAGCAGTGTGCACTCACAGCCCAGAAAGCCAACTGTATCCTGGGCTGCATCAAAAGGAGCGTGACCAGCAGGTCAGAGGAGGTGATCCTGCCTCTCTACTCTGCTCTGCTCTCGTGAGACCTCACTTGGAGTATTGTGTTCAGTTCTGGTGTCCTCAACATAAAAAGGACATGGAACTGTTGGAACAAGTCCAGAGGAGGCCACGGGGATGATCAGGGGACTGGAGCACCTCCATATGAAGACAGGCTGAGAAAGTTGGGGCTGTTCAGCCTAGAGAAGAGAAGGCTGCGTGGAGACCTCATAGCAGCCTTCCAGTATCTGAAGGGGGCCTACAGGGATGCTGGGGAGGGACTATTCATTAGGGACTGTAGTGATAGGACAAGGGGTAATGGGTTGAAACTTAAACAGCAGAGGTTTAAACTGGATATAAGGAAGAAATTCTTTACTGTTAGGGTGGAATGGGTTGGCCAGGGAGGTTGTGAATGCTCCATCCCTGGCAGTGTTCAAGGCCAGGTTGGATGAAGCCTTGGGTGATAAGGTTTAGTGTGAGGTGGCCCTGCTCATGGCAGGGGGGTTGGAACTAGATGATCTTAAGGTCCTTTCACAACCCGAACTATTCTATGATTCTACATGACAAGCAAATATAACTTTCAGTGTATTCCTTTAACATAAGGTGGGCTATTATTTGAAAATATATAGCTAGCTCAAAGCTTGTTAATTACCTTTAATTCATGCTAGGCAAATGTTCCTAAAGGTACTGTACTAGCCAACAATACCTGTGAAATGAGAACTGAACCAATGTTGTTGCTTTAATAGTTGCTAAATGCTGTATTTGTTGTGAGAAGTAGAGCTTGTATAGAAACAAAAGGGAAGAAACAGGATCTGCACTTCTGAGGAAGGCAGCCCTATTCAGATAACCCTCTGAGAGGAAGAAAAGTATATTTTCTAAGATCTTCTGATACTAAAACCCCTTTAGTGCTGTTGAGAAAAATCTCTCTGACAGAGGATTTAGCTTCTGCTAATCCTTAAGGGACTTGTTTTGACAGAGTCTTTATAGAAGATTTTCTCAGTAACTTCTGATTTGTTATAAAAGAGCAATTACTGATTTGTCCTCAAGCACCTTTTTGATGCATGTTTGTTAATGAAGTTTATGTACGTACAGGAATGAGGAAGAAAAGCCAGTCAGAGTTGTTTATGAGGAAAAAGCAGGAATATTTGGATTTTCCTGGATCTCCAGTTCTTTTTCTAGCCCACAGGGTACTCAGTCTGGATTTCATTTTAGTGTGTTATGTGGCATGCTCAGCAGTTTGTGGAAACAGATCTTGTTTTCTCTTTACAGTAGACTAAGTGTTTTTGTTGCCCTTTCTGAACATAAAGACATTTGCTGATGTTCAGAATAACATCCACTATTAAATTTTAATCCATTTTCTAGTAATCCGCAGAGGTAACTATAAAGTCCTGATTTTATAGTGGCAGTGCTAGTTAAGGGGAGTAAACCAGCTTTCTTGAAATGCCTTTCTGTTACTTGTTCCTTTTTTCTGAAGAATTCAAATATCCAAGTATATGTCCC
This sequence comes from Melopsittacus undulatus, assembly GCF_012275295.1. NCBI lineage: Eukaryota > Metazoa > Chordata > Aves > Psittaciformes > Psittaculidae > Melopsittacus > Melopsittacus undulatus. Next base: position 16,049,319 of record NC_047535.1, read on the forward strand.
TTTCCAAAATCAAAGGTAGTACAGAAAATCTACAGAGAACAGCTTCATTCTGTCAGTTTTCCCAGTTCTTACAGGCTCTGTAGTTATGCATATGTGCTCCGTTTACAGAATAATCTAGGAAAATAGGGCTGTATTACCAGCACTGTCTGAGTTTAGGTGTCATGCTGTTTAGCTAAAAAAACCTTGGATCACATTCACATGATTTCCCATTGTTCATCTGCCAAGCCGTCTCATTCCTGATCTAGAGGAACTGTCTATGTAGTTGACACTGTAGTTAATTCATCTGCTGGCTTTGCTTCAGAAAACGAGTAACCAGAGTTAATATTGATAATTTTTTTCCTTTAATCTGAATAAAACCAAAAATTAGAGAGCAGACTGGAGTGATGTGAAAATGATGTTCCAAGACACATCTGGCCTCTAAACCTTTTTGATTTATTCCAACTATTTGTTTTAAAGCATTTTTCTTAATGCTAATATATGTACTTAGTCTAAATCAACACAACTTGTTCTTGCTGCACAGACTATCCAAGCCATTTCAGTGGCAAGTCATACTACTGTCTATTAAGCACAGTAACGTGGTGTATGTATCCTGCCACAATAGTAGAGTCAGACTTAAGTAGTGCATACCTCTATCTAGTTAAGTTCCTCTAAAAATTAAGAAAAACCCCCACCCAGTTTGGGGGCAGTTCTGAATGACTGTTATTAAATAACCAGATCTCTCTCACAACTTGAATTTATCAGTGATTCCACAGATGATCACTGTAACAAATGTTGTCTTGTTTGAATTTCAGTTCTGGAGAGCAAATAGTTCAGTTTCTTTTGACAAAAGATGTGGGTCAAATTTGCCACAAAATATGGTAAGTTACTTATAATAAATGTTCGTTTCAGTGATAAAGACCTCCTAACATAGCTATCTATGGCTGGAGAACCAATAAAGGAACTATTCTGTCCTTTGTTACCATTGTATTTATTCAGCTCTGACTTTCTACTTTTGGAGACATAGTAGTTTCTGTTACTTAGAGTAACAAACGTAACAAGAGACAGCTTGCAGAGCTTGTTCTGATGAAGTTGTCTAGAAATCTCTTGCAGAAATGTGCTTCTGTTAAAATACCAGGTATTTCTCACTTCTGTCAGTTCTAGAAGCATTCTGAAAAAAGCTGTTCCTGAGCTAGTATGGGAAATTACGGTGATGAAGCTGGAACACAGATATGCAAATACCTACTTTGGAGTAAGAAATGAAAAAGTTACTGTGAAGAAAAAGCAGCATTTTAGTATATTCAGGAAGGATTCTCTAAATCTTATGGTGATGTTAACAATTTCAAAGGAAAGGAGAGAAACAACCTCTGTTTTTTCTCCTCAGGCATACTTGTTTTTAAAATGAAGAAAGCTACCTCACACAAAGGCCTATTAAAGTGCCATCAGGACATTAGGATATACAGTAAATCTGTGCTAGCTTTAGCTTATGATGAGTGCTTTATTGCTTTTACAGTAACACAGAATTTACCCCAAATGCTTCACGTTCAGAGCCCTTGATACTGTGTATAGTTCTTTCATTATAAATTTGTAGTACAGCAGTTGTGAAAGTCAGCCTTTCTCCTTTCCCCCTCTGGGTACTAATTGCCACCTCCGTGCCAGTATTAAAGATTTTTTTCAACAATAAAAACCAAATCAGAACAGACATTTATTACTGCATAGAGGCATTTCTTGAATGGTTTAACTGTTGCTTGATAGTCCAGCCACCCATGGTGAGCAGCCGCAGGTATTTTGTTTCCATCCTGACTTTCATGCTTTGCCAAAGTTTCCAAGAACCTAGCTTTCAGACTTTTCAACTGTATTTTTAAAATCAGTTTTCCTTCTGTGTATGAGACAAAAATTCTTTGTTAGTGTGACAAATGCTTAGTGACGCTGTGATTGTCTAACTGCAAATTGTTTTCCTGTATAGTTCTGTCCTGAGAATGAAACTTGGCTTCCTGACTCCACAGGTTGGTCTCTGTTACCTGTCTGCCCTTCTGAGTGTAAATGAAGTGATCCTCAGGGATTGAGGGAGATGCTTATAGTTTTGCCTCATTTTCTTCTGGATATGAGAGTTGGCTCCCACGAATTTATAGGTGTCTGCTTCCTTCTTCTTCTCCCAGTGCTCTAGTGCCTGATTATGGTCAGATGTTTGATCCTGAACTGTGTAAGGAACTGGATGAGAAAAAGAACTTTTGCTTAGTAATTTCTTGGACTTTGACCATCTTTCTTTTATTTCAATGCACAAAGTTTATTTTCGAAGTCCTTTCTTTTTTCTTAGTGCTTTTGCTTTTGGTTTTTGTGGTGTTTATCAGGCTATTAACAAGTGCAGTTGAGGAGGTGTTCACTCCTTCTTACACTTGTTATTCCTTAAAGTATGTATCCTGAGAGAGTTGTGATGCAAAGTTAAGTTTGAACTTGCAGGTCTCCCACACTGCAAATAAATGGGTTGTCACCAAGTCACAGGTGTTCACAGTATGATGGTGAAAAGCAGTGTGAGTCTTGAGGATTCTGATGACATTTTTAGTACTATGATTGAAAGAAGGCTGTTGGTCAGTTACCTCATGAGTATTCTTCACTAGCAGAGACGGGTTTCACAGACTTACTGTCTGTCAAAGTACTATATCTTACTGTTATTACTACTATATGCTAATTTTAGTTATATGCAAAGCCTAAAATGTACCGATATCTTTTAATACTTCTCACAGCAGAATATGTCTGTACTTCACTATATATTCCCACAGTTTTTTAGTTAGAAGGATCTTTCTTTTCATGGGAAGCAATAAACAAAAATGCTGACTTGTTTGTCATATCAGGTACTCTTGATTAATTGTCTTCAGACAAAGAATAAAGTTCTGTCTCTATTCACAAATTTTAAATGCATCCATCACCTTGATGATAAGTGCAAGGAATCAGTTCCTCAAAGTTATAAATATTATTTTATGGAGCCACCTTTAAACACATGCTGTCTTTACAATGGTTGCCTATCAAGTCATAATGATGAACTTTTTAAATGCCTCCTTTCATATAACACTCCCTTCTGTAAAGTCATTGTTAGAGGCTCAGGTTTTATTCTTTGGACAGAACTACTGTAGGATACCAGTGTGTCAGGAAAGCATCTTTTTTATTCATTTAACAGGAAATATTTGTCTATGTTTCGAGAGGGCCTCAAATATCCAGTCATTAGACATAAAATGGTTAACTGTTAATGTCTTGTGAATTAAAAGAACAAATGGAGAAATATGATTTAGCTAACAATTCTGTGCCATTCATAGCTTCTACTGGAAATGGCAGAATCTGTCCTTAATCTCTAATGGAACAGAGAGTTCATTTTGTAGACATAAGATTATATGCAAGGAAGGAAAAAGCACTGGAGACAAATGATAATGTTACATTTGTTCAGAGATCACTTCTCACTTTACGAACAGTTACTTTTCAGTTCATTGAGTCAGTCCATAAACTATTAGTTCACAGTACATAGAGAAGGCCTCACAACATTGAGCAGAGATTGTATTAGCCTTATTAGGTAAGTAATGGAGGTTAAGGGGAAAGTCTTCAATGACAGAACACACTGCATGTTGGTATCTTGCACAAGATTGTCTTTTTTTACCTTGTTCTGCTGAAGAGTCATATCTAGGTGAAAAAGAGGTGGAGGACTTGTGAAACGTCTTTGTGAGGTGTAGCTGATAAATGGTATTGTGCATGGTTTGGGTGGCTGTGTTCTCTTAAAGAAAGTAGTGTTCATAAAGCATTTAATATATCATGTATATCCAGCCTTCAAGTACTATGGACTTTTTGTATTTTGAAGTGAATAATAGCTACAACTTGCTAGGGCACCAGTTCAATGCAGGTCATGTATTTAGAGCACATTGCACTTGAGAGCTGAACTCAAAAGCTTAGCAGCAGACTTCCTGAAATCTGCTTGAGTGGCCTTGAACAATACTGAATCAAAACTCAGAGCTCTTAGTCTCAAAAAACTTTTTTACTGTACAAGAGCTCTATATGCTTCTGAAAATAGAACGAAGCCAAAACCCTCAAGATATTTATTGAATTGCCAGACATCCCAACCTGTTCCATCCCTACAAGTTATTGCTCCTGGGAGCATCTTTAGCAGGATATTCAGTATTCCAGCAGCTGTGATGTTGTATCCGATGTTTTCTGGAAAAGTTATTCAAAATATACAACCATGAAAGAATATTTACTTCTATAGGTAAATCATTTTAAATTCTACTCATGGAACATTAAAGATCTGGAACTGCCCCGTAGTTCTTTATCCATTTGTTTCATTTTTGAAGTATCATTTCATGGCAGTGTCCCAGGCTTCTAGCTTTGCTTAATACAATTTGAATTGCAGGAAATGACTGCTTCTACAGAGTTAATTTTACAGGAAATGTCTAGTCTTGTATTTTTTATTATAGTTTCAGGATTGAAATGAGTGTCTACATGCTTATAATGTCTTTTGTCTAATCACGTAATTACCTTGGTCTGATTTTGACAGTGGCTAAGTGCAGTGAGAGAAAAGAATATTTCAGAGTGTATACTGCTAGTTCTGAGGACAGTGTAAAATGCATAGTGTTTGCTCATAGATCTGTATGACCGCACTTAGTTTTTAGAATGTAAAATTATGCAGCAGGAATAAAGTGTGGTTAGTAAAGCTAACTAAATTAAAAGAGAAGTTAACAGAAATGTTATGTTCCTGTTCAATGTCCTGGTCATGTAGCTATGCCTGCCTTTTTGTGGTGGTAGCCCTGATAATGAGGAACAAAACCCAAGAAAAACTAAACAAAACCTAATCCTATTCAAGCTTGCTCTGTCAGTATCATATATTTTATAAACTTTAAATAGTAACAACAAGTACATTGTCTTGATGATTAATATAGTGTTCTCAGACTTAGTGTTTCATTATATCATTGCTAAAGGCTGTATCTGAACAGATTTTAAAAGATAATTTCATGGTAGCTCAGCATAAAAATATGTTTCTCCCTGCACAAATAAGAAACACTTTTTTAAAGGATAGAAATAATTTACTTGAAAAAGTTATGAACCAAAACAAAGAATAAGTTGATATTCACTGATAATTTGAAAATAAACCCAATGAGAGTTTGTTACTATTGTAATTTGTGGAGCATAGTTCAAATCCTACATTTGGTTGTGTCTAGACAGACTGGCTCAACCCTTCTGAGCCCTGCAGTCTTCTGCCTGAGATAAAATACGGTGTGCAGTCTTGGTGTGTTTCAAATGTGCTATTCCAAAAGGCTGAATTTCATTAAATAGTGATAAAACTTGGCCTACTTAAATTAAAGGTATATTTCCTTTTTTTTTTTTCCTTAAGCAAACACCTGAGTTCAAGAGACTATATGATGAATACAAAATCATTGCAAAGCTCAAGTATGACTTCAGCTTTTCTAGTACTTCTGTCATCTTACCTGCTGTAGTTGAGGGAATACTGAATATTGTAGTGGTTGACCCCATAGAAAACAGGTTTAATACAGTTACAGAATATAGGTTTGTTGTATGGATGGTAACAAGTACAAGTATCTGTCTTAATATTAGCTGACTTTGTTAAAGTAGGAGCTCTATAGGCCATTGATAGCAAACATTGAATACTGCCCATTAAGTGCAATTTAACTTGGGAGGGTTATTTCATTTGGCAAATTAATCACAGCAGCACAGGCAGCATGCTGTTACACTGTTGGCACTACTGTGAAGTGGTATGCTGCTGATGTTGGGATGGCTGGCTTTCTCACTGCAAGCAGTAAGGAAAAGATGAGCCATCAGAAGTCTTACTCTGTTGTAATGTGAAGTGATTAAATATTGCCTGCTGGTTGTTAGTTTCCTGGCTAAATAAGTATGCTGGGCTCATTTCTTATTTCTCCTTAACTAGCCATACATCCATTTCCACCTTCCTGAAACCTTTTACAGGTCCAGGGACAAATAAATCACTTTTAGTGTATTCCCAGGACAGTCTCAACTGAAAAAAGGATATCAACATGAAGGACAATTGCAGTGTTGAGCTGTCATCCAGTCCCCACAGGTACCATGAAAAATTACAGCCAATAAAATCACATTTTTCAGAATCTGACACTATTCTTAAATTTATCTTCTGCAGTAAATGGGTTCTAGAGAGAATTTCTATCCAGTTGAGTGCAAACTATTCTTCGGGCACTCAATAATAGATTGTAGCTGAATTGTATTATTAATTTGTAATAGAGTAAATGTTTTGCTTCAACAGTCACTTTCAGGGGCTCAGACAGTAATTTTCTCTGCCTTTTTATCATCTTAAAGATATTTCTCATAATAATAAAAAATAAAAAAAAAATAATTTCAGGATTGAGCTAAAGCTGTCCGAAGCCACGAAATCTGCTGTTAAAACAGAAGTAGAAGTCTTAATTCAGCCTGTTATGCTTTAGTGAATGATCAGTGTATGTGAATCTTCCATTGTCTGAGTGTTCATTAGAGGATCACAGTACTTAAAAAACTTAGTGTGTTTTTTGACTGCCAGCCTAATGATTAAGAGATAAGTTCATCTTTACCCCAGTTTTCTAGATCTTGAGCATGATATTAACATAGACCTAGTGTGAGTTTCTGTGGTGTTGCTTTAAATTGGCTCAAAACAAATGCAAACAGAGTTCGTATCTGCAGTTCCTAGAATCTGAACATGACTGTTATTTGTACACTATTTATTCATAATGTATCTCCTGACAATGTGAAATAAGACTGTTCTGTGTGGATCTACTGTATAAATGTGTTGACAACAACTGGGGAGATTTTGTTGTCCTTCTGTGCATTGTCAGTCATTAATATCTTTGTCTTTTGGACACAGTTACAATCTTGTGCAAAAAGCTGCTAAAGACCTTTTTTGAACAGGTGTTTGGAAAGAAACTGATGACTGCTGTGATAGTGGTACAGCCCTTCATAGCAAGGATATTCCACCATTTTTCACTGTGGGCATTATTAACAGAGCCAGTCACTGTAGCTCTGAATATGTTACTTTGCCAGTCTTAGTGCTACAAAATGCCCAATTCTTAATATCAGAAATGGGCAGAAATTGGCAGAGAGAGGAAATTTCTGAATCCTACTGTATAGCTTAAGGTCTTCCTATAATGGAGTAGCTTGCTCTATATCTTATGTAGTATGTTTGAGTCAAGAGGAAACATATTGGTGCCACTGGTGTGCTACTAAGTTCATACATGAACTGCTGCACTTCAGGTATGACAATTCTAACTACTAAATACATGCTGATGGTAACCCTTTACAGCTAATCTCTCCTTCGCTGGTGAGAGCAATAATAACCAAAACGAAGTGCAGAAGAGTAGAGCCTGAAATAATGAGATGTGATGTCGAGTTGAGCTCTAGAATGCACTGCAGAGTTCAGCAAAATGGGAATTTACCTTGGAATAGTTAATGTCTACAAACTAAGCAGTTTGAGCTCCAGCACAGAAAAAAGCATTCATGGCATTTTAGAAGCATACAAGTATTGTCACTTGTTTTGAGGAATCTAGAGATATTTTTCTGTCTCTTTTCCCTGCTCCCATCTTTCATCTGTAGTTCTTTTTCTGATTTCTTTCTTTTCTGTCACTCACAGCAGGAAATGCAGTGGTTGGGTTTCCTTGTTGCTGGGGTTTTTTTGGGCTTTTTTAATATATAATTTTATAGCCATTTTTATTATTTTAGACATATAAACTAGTTATGCTGCTGTTATTAAGGAAATGTGACACATCACAGAACAACAGTTTGGGGTTTTTCCTTATGTGGTACTGCAAGATATTCACCCATTTCTAAAGTGAATAATGTAAAGGGATCTTATGATAATAGACTTCTATTGTGATCAAAGGTAAAAACTGATTTCATAGGACCCTAACATGTCTCTTGTCCCTGACAAAGCCATTCATCCACAATTCGCTGAGTTTGAAGGTTTGAGATCAGATGTGCTTTAAACCATAAAGGACTCTTGTGTCCTGTCTCTTGGGAGTTTAGCTCAGTGCTGTGCAGAGGTAACAACATGTGTGTGCACTTAGGACTGTGCCAGAGAAGTCTAGGAAGGACATGTGTTTTGCAACATCTTTGGATGAAGGCCAGTTTAAGTATATTGTGCTGCTAGTGTTGTTAGAGGCGGGTTTTTATTTAGTTCTGTGTAGCTGGTTACAAATAACTTCAGTAAAAGTAAATTGGTGCAGATGATGATGACATTTTACAGTACTCTTATGTCAGGGCCCTTTGAATTTCTCACTGCATTGTGTGGAACGTCATTTCTTCACACAATCTAATTTACATAGGCAAACACAGGAGTTCACAGTTAACAAATCTCAGATAGTTCGGAAGGCAAATTAATAGCACTGAAGCAAATCATCACAATGTGGTGAAATACAGAAATGTAAGAAGTGGGGAAATGAAACAAAGGTTTTGTTTGTTTCTGTTCATAGAAAGAAGTAAAAAAAGATATCCCAATGGTTATTTATGGCCAGGATGGGTTGAAACTTAAACAGCAGAAGTTTAGATTGGATATAAGGAAGAAATTCTTTACTGTTAGGGTGGTGAGGTACTGGAATGGGTTGCCCAGGGAGGTTGTGAATGTTCCATCCCTGGCAGTGTTCAAGGCCAGGTTGGAGGAAGCCTTGGGTGATATGGTTTAGTGTGAGGTGTCCCTGCCTATGGTAGGGGGGTTGGAACTAGATGATCTTCAGGTCCTTTCCAACCTAACTATTCTATGATTCTATGACCTTGCTGCGTGTTACAATATATTGTTTCAAACATGTCCCCATACTCATGAGAATGATTCCTTTTGGAATTACCATCAGTTTATTTCTAAGTGGTATCCATCCCAGTTCTGCTTTTAAGTGCAAGTTAGTGTTACTATAGATGTCATCGCATTTCAGCCTATTGTACTGCACAAAACTGTTAGTTGGACTGAGTCATTTGGTTTGTTTTCCAAGCTGTATTCAGGCAACAGTGTCTGTTTTCTATTTGGATGAACTGCTATATATTTTCATGCTGAAATGATGCCACTGTTTCTATCAGAAATAAATAACAATAGTACAAAGCAAATACAATATTACATGTCAATACTGTGACATAGTAAAGTGCTTGTCAGAATTGACAGTCATGCTTATTTCCTTGTCTTTGAAAATATTGTAGCAGAATGTTGATCGATATGGTACAGATGCAAGCTAACACAGTAACCCAATTCTAGTAAAGGTCCAAGGTTTTACCCTAGCACTCATTTTGCTGAATAGACATGGTTTCACTTGAATGTTATGTTACCATATGTGCAGAATTTAGAAGGAATACTATTCTTTTCTTCACACCTATGGTGGATTAAGGTTGCAGTATGGGCAAAGCATCCTCTCTGCAGTTTTAGTGAAGAAACACACTGCAGGCATAAACTGATCGGAAGTTCTGTGGCAAATGCTTCATAGGTATACACTTCACTTGGAAGAAAATAAGATTCCCTTTAGTCTTTTGTATTAAAAATCTCTTAAGCAATTTGCAAGATGTGAGCATGCTCAAAACACTTACTACAGGTAAGCCTATGTGCAGGGATGCATATGTGTGCCGGAACCCTCCATTCCCAGCCAAGTGCCAATTCATTAAGTACCATCAATAAGTTTATTGGTGTAGAGATCTTCATTCCCCTCAGTGGATGAAAGATAGGACAGAAATGAAAGCTAGTTGAAGATTCTGCACTTTAATGCATCTGGATGAAAGCCAAATCATGCTGTGCATTTCTTGTAATGCTATCAACAATCTGAACATAATGTTATTGCCACTTGTTTCAGGCAGTGTTACTTTGTGTGTGATGAAAATATTCCAGAGGACTCTCATTGAGGAGTAAGAGGCATGTTGAGTTTATAAGGCAAGTATTAAGTGGATAAACTGTGAGGGAACCCAGGTTATTGTTGAACAGAATAAATTGCTTAGAAGCTTTGGAAATTCTTTCATGAAAATTATTCCTGTGGAGTGACTGAGTGGAAACGTGTTGGGGTGTGTGTTTGAAGGGTTTTTGAAATGCCTTCAAGTTATGTTGCACCCAGTCTTCACAAGAGAATAGCATGCTAACAAAACTGATATCAATTGTAGTGTGGGTTTTTTTCCATGAAAAAGACACTGTTTTAACAAGGAATCTTCTCCATTGTGAGTTTGGTTGTTACTGAATTGGAAGTAAACAGCGATGGAGAGCAAAAGAAATACCACCAAGGACTAGTGACCATCCTTGTACCTGTACCCTAAGCACAAATCAGTCAGCCCTAGTGAGAAGCTGTATCAATTTCTGCAAGCCGGGAAACAAGACCGCCTGACTTACAGTTCAAGTGGGCTGCTGTGGTGAGCTTAAGCAGAGTTCAGACACTCTAAGGATGTGAGGAACCACAGTGACTGCTGATTTATCTTTTTTTCCTATGACATTGTTGTAAAAATTTATGGTAAGAGGCTGCACCTAAGGTAAATTTTCTGAATTTTCCTTTGCAGCTGTTTTGTGATACAAATATCTATGCATATGTTAAACACGGTTACTGTGCATGGGCAATAACCATGGGCTTTGGAGAGTTGCTCTGTATCTTCTCAAACAACATGAAAGGAAAAAGAGGAGTTCATAAAGCATTGTTTTTTTGCTTTGATACAACTTGCTCCAGGGAGCAGGGAGGAATGTGAAAAACAGGTGTCTTGCAGATTTCATCAGACATTCTCATGATATTCTTTTGGCTCAACAGATAAGTTCCAGATACCCATAAAGCCTAACTCTGTTCAGCTGTGATCTAGCTCAGGAAGACATTTTACTGAAAAAGAGAATATGCAGAAGGAGTCTAAACATAATAGTATGAAATGATATTTAAAAATGTTGGTTTTCTCCTTATGTTGGAAGGGTTAAACATTCCAGTCCTGAGTAGCTTTTTATTTAATAGTTATATTTGTAACCCACTCTTCATGAGGGAAGAAAAATAGCTGTAATCTATTGAGGAAATTCTTGTGATTGTAGATTGATATTTTTTAAGCTGCACTTTGTAAAAGTAAAGTCTTATACAGGTTTTTCATGCATGGCATAATGGGAATGGGAGTAATGGAGGAGAAGATGGGCTCCTTTGAAAGAAAAAAAAAAAGGCTTTCTCTGGGAATTGCTTTCTGTTTAAATCTTAGAGTTCCTTAAATCCTTAAATAGAGTTCTTTCTGTCTTTTTATTATACCATAGAGTAAACTGAATCTGTGTGAAGCATACAATCCACATACACCACAGGGAGAGGGAGGCAATTGGAAATAAATAAGTAGCAGAAATGTCAGTTCACTGCCAGCCCATCAGTAAAAAGGGTGTTTTGAGTTCTGGTTAGGGTTGAAAAAAAAATCTGTCTTCGTTATAAGGCTAGAATTTGTTTCTCCCATCCAAATTGAGTAATATATAGTACAATTGTTCTTGTGTTTATTGTGTTTTTACTACAAGTATGGAATGCTAGGATTTCACAAGAATGTTGTTTCAGCACAGATTCAATTGGTATCTTGGCCAACCAGTATGTGAAACTGAGTCATGTCCACAACCCTGTGGATATTGTAAACCACAGAGCATGTCAAGCAGGACTCTTCCTATAAAATAGCGTGGTTCCTTGACGTCTGCAGTCGGGAGCACAGTAAACCACTTATTGTCAATGTGCTGCTGAGGAGGGGTCTGTTTTATACTTCCAGTCAGAACTAATGCAACAGTTGCTCCCCATTTAAAAGTTGTAAAGAACTGCTGCCCATACCAAAAATTCTACCATGTCCATTTGCTAAGTAAAACACCAGTATCCAGCAACATGCTATTGAATAACATGCTACCACATGCAGTGGAATAAAACAACAAATCAGTGTTGCCAGAATATCTGCTGTCTTATCTCTGGTATTTGATTTGTCCATCTTTGTCAAAATATATTTTAATTTGTTCATTCAAAAGAGTTTATCAGGCTGCACTTCTGGTTAGTCTGATGTTTCACTTCAGAAGTTACTGCATCACTGATTTTGCGTGTTATTCATTAATGGTTAAACATCTATTTAATAGTACTGTTATATGATCCGTTAATTAATTTTGGGAGAAAGTGTTTGTGGGTGTGAGAAGTATGTGGGCGCTTCTATGTGTGAGGTCAAGATTGCTACTGAGATTACTTACATTTATTGCATATGGATGTCATGTATGCAAAGTTGAATTGTGGGGGTGTGTGACAGTTAAAAATCTGTCTGCTTTCAGAGGCTGGTAGCTGCACTCAGCAAAAAACACCAGTTTCTGGTTCTTTGGGCAGTGTGGAGATGGCATCTGAGCTTAGTCTTCCATGGTTTTCTTTATCTGGGACTTAGATTAACTCCGAAATTCTAACATACCTCAAGAAAGTGGTGGTTTTGCTTATGCAATACTCAGAGCTCTGCATGATTTCTGTAAATCAGCTCAAAATCTTTAAAAGCTCAATTCTAGTTTGTTTAGGTTGGTGAGTATCTGTGACTTCTCCTTCATGATGATGCATACAAGCAATAAAAGTAGTGTAGTTAGTTACAGATGCCATAGAGTATCACTAACTTCCAGGGTTTTGTTCAATTAATTGCCATTCTGTACTTGTAACACAACTTTATCCTGTGCATAGCATGCTTGGTTCTCATTAAGACTTTATAGAAGGGGGAGCTTTGAAGCTTACCATAGATAAAGAACCAGAGTCTAACAGATAGATTCACACTGAAAGCACACATTCATCTCCTGAAACTGAAATACTTCAGAGGCAACTGCAAATCGTAGCACACTGCCACCAAGACTCCATCTCAAGTCAAGGAAATGAATGCCTGAAATGCCTTACCAGATTCCCTTTTCTTCTGTTGGTCACTTCAGATATGATTTTAATTTTCTTTATATTCATTATTGCTGAGCACGCGGTGTAAATTTTACAGGGAAATTGTTGTGGCTGGTGGGAACTCATCCAATTAGATTGTAGTTGTTTGTTGGAAACGTCTCATTTTATATTCTGCGACTTTGCTTTATGGAAACCAAAGAAAAGTGGAAAAGTTGGAGTAATGTCATATCTTAAGATTACTGATTTTAATCATTGAATGTGCCTGGATTACTTTGGGTACCAGATCTGCATTAAGTTCTGAGCATGGCTGAAAGCACCTGACCTTTAGAGCTGCAGCCAATGGCCAAGATTGTGGTACAGTGACCTTTTGGTCTGAAGTGGGTCACAGATTTGGTCACAGATTTGGTCACAGATTTGAGCTTTTTGTTCTTTGCCATGGTTGTTGTTTGGGGTTTGAGGGTTCTTTTTAAATGGAAAGAGTGTATTTTGGAAATCACTTTCACCCCCATCTTCAGTTACTGTGTTAGTAATGTGAAAATGTCTGAGGGCATCAATGCCATAAATGAGCTTGCTGCCAGGATGGCTGCAGACCTTTATATCTATCCTTGACTCAGATATATGGAAATAAGTACTTTACTCTTATGATATGTTTTATCATAAGCAGTTACTGGACAAAAAATAACCCAAACCCTGTTGTTGTGCCACTCTTGCTTTTTCTCAGATATAAGCTCAAATGAAGGGCCGATTGGTTTTATTATTAGATATGTTGTCTATTCAAATGATCATTTGCTTTTGCCTTTTTGAGGTGTTAGCTTTCTCTGCTGTTTTCTGGATTTTGTTGTACTTTAATTTTTAAACCCACAGACTGCCCAGTACTCCTCAACCTTTGATACTTTGCACAACTCCCTGCTCCACTCTCCCCACTTGCCCCGGGGCAGGCATATAGATAAATACATATAGTAAGGGAAATAATGAATAGGAGGTAACTGGTTTTTTAAAATGCTTTTTCATGGTTTATGGAATAAATAATGACCAGATCTTTTAAAAGGCCAGAGTTGATATAGATTTGCAAATCTGACCATGTGTATTATGGCGAGATAATTTTACTCTGAGGCATTTGATGCAGACCCCTGTAAGATGTGACACCAGACTCAAGTTATCCTGTCATTTTACAGTAGAATAAATAACTGAATATTTTTGTATTTTCAAATTAAATCTATTTTTTGAGAATTGCTTATAGTAATGTAGCTAAACAAGCATGTAGTATCTCTACCTTTCTGCTGAAAGAAAGGTCAAATCCTGTATCATGCGCTATGGTCAAATCCTGTAACATGTGCTAAGAGCCACATTTATGCTACTGGATCAACACACTGTGTCCTGTGTTCCTGCTTCTCCTTTACCTTGCTGACTAACAGTTTTTATGACAGCTTTTTTCCTAGATGTTCATACTAATTTATTGCATCACAAAAGAATCCTAAAACTTTCCTAAAGTGAGAACTTTTGAATAGCTTTTTTCTCCTACAGTTCAGTGTTTTCTTTCAGTCTGTCAATTCTGAGTAGCTGATTCTAGTGTTCATGTACCAGCGTGTGATTCTGCAACTAGCTTTATGAAGGCTTGTGTTGCTTGAGAAGGAGTAAGAGAAAGAAATGCCTCTTATAATGCATCTGTATTATGACCTGCAAATCTCCATCATGACAGAAAAGAGGCTGATGTGAGCTGTAAAAGTTTGGAGCAGGCGGTGGGGGGGGTTCATCATGGCCCTTTAGATGCCAGCATTGAAAAGGTTTACATTTGAACACTCATGGGTATTTCAGGTAAGTCAGTACACCATATTCTAGTAGCCCCATGTTACTGGAGCTAGATCTGATTAAGCCTTGAAGACTGGTAAATGAAAGCATTGTACATCTCAAGCCTTGATTTGTTTGTCTGGATTTACTTCTGCAAAACAGTTTTGCAAAATGCTAGAACTGCGTTCTGTAGCAAAACTGGAAGCTCCCTTACAATTTTGGTACAGGCACTCTATAAATGGCAAAGAGAGATTACTGATCTGTGTTACAGATTGTTTGCTGGCATACGTTTGCCACCAAACCTATCTGGGATAAACCCCATTTACACAACAAAAAAGTGCTTTCGATGATGCAGCTTCTGTCAGCTCCCTGACAGCAGTGAAAACAAGGTGGTGTAACTGCCTCTGTGCTCCGATTTTTGCTGATATAATACCATTGCAAAATAAAAAGGGGAAAAACCATCACACCTCTAACCATCAGTGCTATATGGGCAAAAGTTTCTCAAGTAGGCCTGAACTCATTCAGGAATACATGTAATAGAATTCTCACACTATTGCTCATTCTTCAGCTCTTTCAACCTAAATTAAATAACATGAAAGTAACTAAATGTATTTCCACTACGCATGGTCTAAATCTAGCTGGAACAGCTTATGATAATTTCACATCACACACACACAGAGCTTTGGTCAAATCAAAACATAAATCCTTTTCCTCATTTCCAAACTAATCTACACCACATATAGCTACAACTTCTTCAGCCCTCTTGCAAGCCTCTTTCAGTTTGACTATCTGTGTTTTTTCCTGCTATCCTTAAAAGGAAATCAGAGGGTTGCACATATCTGTATAACCCCTGAACATTAGCTTGTTACTGGTGTATGCTATCCACAGAGCACTAATGACCCTTCCAATATTGCTTTGATAGTACAGTCCAGGTTAGTTGTAGGTGGCAGTTCTTATGATAGAGCCCTATAACAATTATATCTATGGGAGTTTTGTGGCTATAAGAAGGGAACTATTGGAAGGGGTGCATGTTTCAAACCAGTCATAATTGCTTAATATGTTTTTCTCCCCCTCTCACTGCAAACTGATTCATAGAACCAACTTAAAAGGGCTTAGCAGGCAGGACGTGGCACAGGCACCTTTTCAGTTATATTTTCAGCAGTACTTGAGTAGACCCTTATATTAAAGTGCTTGCTCCCAAAAGTTTGGCCTTTTACTTGAAGCTGAGAATGATGATATTTAAAGCCATTTCAGTCTGAAAGCAAATACTGATGTAAAAGTGGTATCTATGATTTCCAGTATTGACATAATGTCAATATGTAACAAAAAAATCAACCATTTAGCCAATTTAAGAATTTCTACTGGTTTCTTTCAGCTGGGTTCTCACTGCCCATACATGACTATAGTAAAAACAGTGTTCTGCTGTTTTCTGAGCCTTCCTGGTTCCTGCAATTGCACTTAAATTCTATTTGGTCAGCTTTTCAGCCCCAAACAGTTCAATAAAATAACAACTTCACAGTGTGTACAGTATACAACTATATAATTCAGGAGAGATAATGGTGCTTTCTCTTAAAGTTGTCAATCCATGGCTGCATGGGAATTTCAACTGCAGCAGAAACAAGATTTAAATGATCTTTTATTAACATGTCAAATGAATAAAATGTGCGTCAGAGCTTAAAGTGAATTTTTCGGGGTGCTTGCTTTTACCACTTTATGACATGATGCAGATGAAGCTCATTGATCTTACCAGTGTTGCAGAGTCCTCCAATCAGTTGTGCAGTCCTGCAGAACAGCATTAAACTTATGTTGTTTCATTTGTTTTGGAAGACACTCTTCTTTTTTCTGCTGCTACTTGTCAGCTACATCATTGTGCTAGAAATCTGGTGGAAACAGCTAAGCTTTCAAAGGGTGTTTCTCAAAAAAAAAAAGAAACGTTTATCTGACCATGTTGTTATCAGTTTCATTATGACATTTGGTTTGTGGTTTTAGGGTCTCATACCAGAATGCGAGTAAAGGAGCTTTGCCTTTTTTCCTGTATTCAAATTCAGTAGCTGCAAAATCTGTTATCATGCTTAGAAATTTCCTCAAAGACCAAAAAAAGAATAAAAAAAAAGGAAAGAAAAACAGCAGTAGAAAAATTAGAAGTGAACATTCCTTGTGACGAACTTAGGCAATAAACATTTTAGACTCAATTTTAAGTATTCCTTTGTTTTTACCAAAGGAATGCCTATCCCTTGATTCAGTATTCTGATGAGCTGGCGTTGGAAGTACCTTTTGCTTGTGCCTCCTAATGTGTATTTTGGCATTTCAGGGGAAGTGTAGAAAAGTGTAAACCTAACCCCTTCACTTTGTTTTTGTGCAGTTTACATCCCCAAAATGATGCCGGTATTCTAATCACAAGTTCCTTAGGATATAGTGGAGGTTAAGTGGTGACAGTGTACAAAATTTAGATAGCTCAGAAGGCTTGGGTAGGAGTTGGAAATGCTGCTGCTTTCTCTTAGATCTAAATAATCCTCATAGTGATGTGCAATTGTTACACTAACAGTCTGAAGAAACATTCTGATACTCCTATCAGACTAGCCCTGCCTAAAAGGCACTGAAACTGCATCACTGAAGGTAAGCTGGAAGTAGGCTCAATCATTTTCAGAATGCTCTTAAGTTTCTCATTAATTCTTACAATACCACCAGGAACTTTTGTGAGGTAACTATGTAACTTTTGAACTCAGTTCTTCTGTGTTTTCTTCTGCTGTATAAAAGCCTAAAGATGCAATGGTTATCAAACATCACGATCATTAAATAATCACACAATTACACTGGAAGTAATTTGACTTGTGATTTTTCCGGTACTTTTTGATGGTAGCAAACAAACTGGGAGGCAGGCAGACAGCTGGAAATGAGTAAGAGTGGGCTGTCCCATTTAAATTTTGTAAGTATTTATTTGATTCTTACATGTATTTATGGAGCAGAATGAAGTCCTTTTGTCAATTCTGATTTTACCAGAACATGTTTTTCACTCCGTCACACTGAAAAATGAAAGTTAACATTTCTTTTCAAAGATGTCAGTATTACAAAGGCTGTGACCGGGATCTGTTCACTAAGGATGAATTAAAGGATCTAGAGCATGAATTCAGGGCTCCCACCAGCCTGCTAGAAATATTTTTAATTGTGGGGATGACAAGCAGAGGATCTGAGTTAAGGTAGAACTCAAATGCTCCAAGGTCACATGGAGTGTAGTTTTAAGTATCCATCTCTGTTAACGTTTGGTCTTTTGGACTCTTTTGTATAATCTTTGAGAACTTTGAATGAACAACAGGAAAGACTAAAACTTAAATACTAATATCTTGTTGAAGTTAGGATTTCTAATGTGTTCGGGGTTTTAAATTTGCATTTTAAAATATTCTGATGTAAGGAGGTAAGAATATGGAGCTTACTATATGCTAAGATAGCATTAAAAATCATCAGCAGTCATAAAGCATATGGGGTTTTCCTACTTGAAACTAATAATGCCAACTTTCTCCCTCAAATCTTGGCAGCAAATATCTAAAGGTAGTGTGGGAATTGATGAGTTTTTCTTCTATGTCTTCCTGCCAGAGAAGAAACAGAAATGCTTTCACCTGTCTCCTGCTGTTCTTTAAACTGCCAGCAGCTCCTAAAGTCTATTCTGCATCTAAGGCAGAAGCCCAGCCATAAAAGCTGCTGGCTGTTTTTCCTTATGCATATCACACATATGCGTGTGGATAAGTTTTGTTTCTTTCCCCCTCTCTTTCTTTGTACTTTTGGCTTGTGATCCCAGACTGCTTTTCAAACACAAAAACACCACCAGCAGGTTGTTAGGTTTCTTTTAGTACTATAGTATAGCACTAGGAAGCAATCTTAAATACCTGTGTAGGGTGGAGAAATGAGTAAACTTCGTCAAAGCTTGAAATGGGCTTTGCAGTGCCACAGACACACAAATTAGCAATGTTTTCCTTTGCTATCTGCAAAGATTAAGATCAGTAATGAATCACTTCACTTTTGGTAAGCTTCTTTCCTCCCCTATTATTTTTGGGTATTAATCCTTCTTTGGTTTTCTTTGAATTTTTGCACTGTTGCAAGTTCTGGTTGAGTGGGTTCAGGCTTTTTTGGGAGGGGAGGTTTTTGGATCAGGTGATACCATAAAGATATTTTTCTTTGGACATAGAAAATGTAACAAAAGAAATGTAAACACCACCTCTCTTTACCATTTAAGAATTGTTTCTAATTATTCTTACTGCACAAATTAGATAATTTTCTGAAGTAATCGGTCTTGCATTCTTCTTAGATGATGGATTGCATGTTTTGTTTTATGCTTGTTTGCTGCCTGGCACTATGGATACAAGTACTAATCAGCTGAAAACAATTTACAAATGGAACGATGTTGCACATTTAAGAAAGTATCTGAAGGGGATGAAAGACAACCTGCTTTTAATTCAGTACAGTAAAGTGCCTTCTGAAATGTCTGTCTTGATATTGTACAGTAGCCCGATCTGAAGAGGGAGTCTGTCATGGTTAACCCTGCCAGAACTGTGGGCTGCTGACAAGGAGAACATGTTGCAGTGGCAACTCTGCCATCTAGCAAGAATAAAATATGCTTACTTTCTGTCCTCACAGTTGGCTTTATGCCTGTGTCTTGGACAGCTTTTCTAAATCTGTGGAGAAGTCTTGTTGCTTACTCAGAATTTCTAATGAAAATTTGTGACTGTTTCCACTGGGGTAAGTAGATCATGGCAGTGAGTAAGGATTTCTTTGACCTGTTTGTTCATAAGGCTATCGAGAAGTTCCTAAAATTCTGAAGTGCTCTAGTGCCGTATCTACTGTGAGATCAAGCTCTAGGCAATATGCTTCCAGCCACACTGATGCCATATACTATCCAGCACATACTGAGAATGAGGGAAGCTAATTGCCCATTCTTTCTGTCTGCATTGTTCTTAAATATTTTGGCTCTAAATCTACTTAGTAACTTACTAGTTCAGATTTAACTGCTGGATTTAGCAATGTGTGTTTGAAGGTTTGGGCTTCTTTCTCAAGGTTTTAATATAAATCAAAACATCTTCTATAAACTCAAAGACACATTCCAGACTTTTCAGGCTATGAAAGATTCCTGAATTTGACCTACATGTTTTCTTTTAGTAACTATTTCTTTAACTAGGCTTCTTAGAAGTATTCTTAATGAAGTTTAATGCCTAGAAAAGTTATTCTTTAGTGGGATAATTGAGCAAACTTGATTTGTTATCACAATTGAAATTGTAATTTCATACATTCAGGATCAAATGTGCTTTGCTTTTGTGGCTGTTTATTGTAACTAGCTGAGACTTATTGGTTGGCACCTGGAGATGCAGAAAGGCCATTGCAGGTGTGGCTCCTGCAGAGCTCTGTCAGGGTTTTTAGCTCATTCGACTTTTTATATTATAAATTGAGAATTGTGAGATGGCATTTAAGATCAGCTAAGCAAGAAATTTCTTTCAATGCAATTCCATCTTCAGCTGTTAAAACTGAGTGCATGACTGGATGCTTGAATTTGGTAGGGCTCTTTCTAATTGTATTGCATAAATGCTGTAATAGTGGAAGCCAGGTAGACTAGCTCTTGTAGTAATGAACCCTTTGGGGTCTGGGGTTTCTAGCCTGGGCTTGATTCTGTTTGCATTCATACTGGGATGACTCCAGTGAAAAAAAAGCAAAATTGTATAGGAATCCAGCAAACCCTCCTCCTCCAGTATTTATCCCAACTACCCCTAATCTGTACTATTAATAAGAAGTTAATATTATTCTTTTTGTAATGGATGAATGATTTAGTTGTGCTAAATCACAGTGGGCTGAAAAACCCACATCCAAAATGTAATTAAATATTTTGTGTCTGATTCTGATTGTGCTTCCATGATGTGAAGCTGACTCCATGGAGATGCGTTAATTTTTATTTTCATTTTATGAGGCCAGTGACTGTGGCCCATTGTTTGAGAGAGTGGAATGATGGTTTGAGGGAGAGTCTGTACTTACAGATTTTGGGTGCTGGTACTTGCTAAGCCGCTGGCATGTTGTCTGGTACTGGGGAGTCACTGAATCACTTTTCCACTATAAAGAAAGGATTTATAAAGATAAAACCTGGGCAAGTCACAGGTTGTAATGAACTCATGTATAATGAATACTGTTTGATTCGTGGCTCAGAAGCAGCTTAAGGGTTAAATAATTTGCATACAAGTAAAGAGTAGTACCTAGGCTTGCAGTAGAATGTGATGAAAAGATGATTTTTTTAAGTTATCATCTCCGAGCCAGGAAAGTATCAGCCAGTTTTCAATAAATTACAGCCTTCTCAATGGGGAACAGGAATAATAGAAAGAGAAGAATCCTAGTCTGTGTTAACTCTCCCTTTGGCATTTATGTCAAATGAGGTCTAGTATCAAGAGTTGTTAAAAATAGAAGCCAATTTTTTCTTTTGAATATAATGCTACAAAACCCTCCTGTTTTGGAACATGTAGCTGGTTCAGCGTTTAGAAAACTGTGTCCAGATCAGAACCAGAGCCGTCAGTAATCTGGGTTATTTGCATCACTGTGGCTAGGTGTTTGCATTACTTAGACTTCTAATCAAGTCTGCAGAAGGCTTTCCTAGCTTTCCTCTTGAGACCCTGGGGGGGCAGAGTGGGGAATGAAACCTATCTCCAGGTAGTCCTGGTGTCATGATCAGTATTCTGCTGTTATATATACTTGTAAGGTACAATTGTTCCACAATTTGGTACGCTAAGCATCTGCTTTGTAACTGTTTAGGCATCGGGATCATTATAAACAAACAGGAATTGTTTATGGAGATAAATTCTGCCTCTCCACATTTGCATGTGAACTGAGGGGCAGACAGGAGTCTGTACTTTCTGTAAGAATTGTAGGAACACCTTTAAGAGTAAGCAAGCAATACAAAGTAATAAGGAAACAAAAGGAGAAATATAGTATTTAGGCAATTCCAGGAGAAAGCGCCACATTTGCTAGATTATGCTTAGTGAATAGAAGTCTTAAAAAATGCATCAGAATCATTATTTGTTATTTTTCTACAAAATAATCAAGTAGGATCAATGCCCTTACATTTCCTTACTGATTATTTGTATTTCAGTAATCCAGCTGTGACAATACCTGATAATTGTAACAATGTTTTCTTTACATCATTTTTACCAAGATACTTTTTTACAGGTATAATTAAAGAGTTTGGTGGTGGTTTGGGTTTTTTAGTCATAGTGTTACACATCATCAGTTTCAACTGTAATGTTTTATGCACATTAACATGGGAGTAGAGTAACCAGTTACTTTTTTAGGTCCTAGTTAGATGTGCTTTGCTTTGGTCTTGCTTTGGTGTATGTGAGAAACACAGACTAGTTACTTTTTGACGTACCCAGGGTTGCATGTAAGGACATGTGTGAAGAAGCATGCACCAGTTTGCAGGAAGAGCCTTCTCTTTCTAGACATAACACCAGATTAGCAGGTTTGGACAGTGTCTTGGCATCTGACAGTCATGTCTTTATGGAAAAAGAATGGGCTTGTCTCTCTGAAACTCTCCAGCTCTTTTTGAAGTGTGAAGGAAGAGTTCTGATGCTGTTTATCCACAAGTAGCATACAAAATTCTGCATCTGGATGCAGAATGGGTTTCATTTTATGAGTGCATTATCTGGTTGCCAAAGCCATTCAGGTTCAAGGCCCAGCCCTGCTTCAATGGGATTAGAACCGCGTGTTTTAGCAGTAAAGAGAACCCTGGACCAACAGGCAACTGGCAGTTCTGCCTTTGGTCCCTCTCAGGCTGCCTCTGTGCAGCTCTTCCACTTTGTGTAAATAATGAATCCCTGGACTAGGGCTTTTATATGTCATTCTAAGATTCTGTGTCTTGAGCATTCAGTCTCTTTTCCAGATTAGCATGTTTCCTTGTGTTTTTAATCAGTCAGCATTTCATAGAAACCACAGTACTTGTCTTACATGCCTTTCTGAAAATCCCATCCCTTGTACCTCAGGAGGCTGGAATAGTGTTGTCAGTTTGCTTATGCTGAAGTCTCTTTAGTGTTTTTTGTAATCAGAGACCAAGCTCTGTGGTACTGTTGAGTGCAATATGGTCTGTTTGTAGAAAGATGCTTATGTGTGTTTTTTGTATAAATTGCTGGGTGCCAGAGTTCCTCATTGCAGTTTCAGTAGAGACATGATAAGCAGGAAGCTGTATATAATATGAGAAAATTAGAACTTCATCAGATAGTTTACCCTAAATGCAAGCTGCAGGAAAACTGTAATATGTTAATGCATTTTGTCAAACTGTGGGAAACCAAATTATGATGATTTAATATTACATGGAAGCTTTTCTGTCTAATCCATGGAAATGTGTGCTTTTATAGTGCTGAAAAGAGCCTGACATCCTTTTTATCTTCCATGTTAGCGTATCACTGTGTTAACCTATTGCAGAGGCAGGATGCTGGTTGTGTTTGTATTAACAAACCCCCCTCTGTTGGTTGTTAGGTGGAGTTTCCTGAATGCTCATTCTAATTCTCAGCCAAGTTAATCTGGCTTCTATAAAAATGGCTTAACGCTTATTGCACGTACTTGGTTCTTAACAGCTCCTTCAGCTTGTCAGTCTCCCACTGAATGCCATGGAAAGGGATGGTACAGACAGCTAAGAAAAAGAATAGTCAGGGTAGAAAAGGGAGACTTTATTTCATTCTTATCCTGGTCTGTATGCCAAGTCAGTCTGTGTGAACTACAGTAAAGAGTGTAATCAGCAGTGGAAGAAAACAGTTGCTTTGACCATAGCTTTAAATTTGATGTTAAATAAAGTCAAGTTACTAAAGTTTTTGAGTGTTGAATATATTATTGTTTACCAGATTATTATTACTTTTGAAGCTTAAATGGAACATTCTGTAATTCCATTGCTTCCTGAAGCTCACCATCCTTTGGGGTGTTCAGAATTAAATTAAAAATGAAATGTCTCCCCAGCTGGGGCATCTGTACCCAGCAGAGAGTGCAAACTGACACAAGGCCTTGTAGAACAGCATGGAACTGCAGAAGATGGAGTCAGTGACTTAAGAAAATACCTCTGTGCCAGGACATTCTGGAAATTTCTCTGGAGAAATCCTACAGCCCTTCAAGACAGTTGACCTCATTTGCATGTTTTGATTAGATTGCTGTCAGGCTGCTTCTGACTGCCTATAACGAAGGGCAAAGTAGTTTTCTGAACAAGTCTCAGGAACTTCTTCATGTCAGAATATATTCCTTATAAATATCTTTATAACTGAAGAGTAAGATTTTTGTGTACTCTCGCTAAATCTCTAGGGGAGACATGTCCAGAATGTATTTTATCATATGGAGAAGTGCTCTCTATCTATATTCTATATTCCAGTTTAAGGAAAGGATCACCAATATCCAAAGTAAATTCCTGAAATATTTATTAGTTAACTAAGCCTCTGATACTGTTGCAGCTGAGGAACTTTCTTTAAAGGTCCATAAGTAAAAGCATAACTTAGTGGCATGTTTCATAGAGATACAAAGCTGTATGACAAGTATGCAATTAAACAACCTGCAACTGTATGCTGGTGAATCTTTAAAAAGTGGGGGAAAGAGAGAAGGAAAGAAGGACAGAAAGAAAGAATCTTATGCCTCCAAGGGAGAGGAAATTCTAGAGGCAGTAAAATGAAACTGCTAATGTATTTAGGTACGAGATAATGATTTATGCAACAGAATTTAGCCATTGGAAAGACTGCAGCATTCACTGCCCTTTAATAAGTGGCATGAGTGTCTTGAATAAGGGTTAGGAGAGTGTAAAAATATTTAATACATACAAAAGACCAAAAAGGACAGACTGTAATTGAAACTATACTGTCTCAACTACAGCAGCCTTTCTTCTGGTTACTTAATATTAGGGTCTCCATCACAGCAATGACAATAAGTCATGGTCTTAAGACTTACTACTGTAACAGTGAAGGTCAGATTGGTGAACCACAATCCAACATCTAAAAGGAAATGGGCAGTTAAACAACATTCATCCTGCTTGCATTTCTGCATGCTCTCTAGAAATGTATAACCAGAATGCAGGAGGAATGGATGTAAAAAGGGGAAGCCTGTGTAATTATTATGTAATGAATATCTAATCTGTTCTCTTACTTGCTTGCATATTGGGTTTAACACAGGCATGCACCTGGTATTGTGGTTATTCCGTATTGCCTAAGTAATTCCAGTGAATGCTTCATGCAGTTATAAAAATGGGGATATTAACAAATATGTTTTCATTTAAATACTATATCTGTGTTCAAAAATATTATTGAAATGTGCCCTTTTAGTACCAACAAGGTAGATTTAGTCAATATTGACTTAGGTGCATTTTTTCTTTCTCGATGGGATTTTGTTTCATACACTTGCATTTTTAAAATGCAGAATTGAGGAACTATGGCAAATACTAGAGAACTCATGTCGTTTTAGTTAAATATAATAGTAGGAAAGGGAATACTAAATAAAAGAGGTAAAATTAGCTGAGTTCACCATTCCCACTTTATATTGAAAGATAAAAAAATTCTTGGCCACTAGGTTTAATATAGGCCCTTTAACTAGGTTGAGCTGTTTTGTACAGAAGTACAGAAAACATTGATTTTTTTACTACATTTTAGTGCTGCATTTCCCTTAAACCTGACACTAATAATGGACTTGTTTGGTTTGTCAGGAAATAGGGCTTCATAGAATAATGGTGAAGTTCTGCTGTGCTCACTGGCTGTGATAACATTGTTCTTCAGAAGGTACTGGGCAGTAAGAGCATTGCTTGGATTATAGTTCAGGTTGATGTATTGCAGATAAAGCTGTATCACTAATGATTCAGTTGTCATTTTCCATTAGAGAAGCAGTGACCTCAGTAACTTCTGACTTTACTGAACTTGGTACAAACAGGGAGGGGCTTTCCCCTTATTTTCCTTCCTTTAGTTTTTTGAATTTCAGCAATTTAAGACTAACTTCATAGCTAAGGACAAACGAATGATTTTGCCCTATTCAGAAATTCCAGTCATCTTTCCTTTGAAAGCAAATGAGAACCAAGGTCTACAAAATCAGCACAGTGATTGCCCTTTTGCCATCACTGGAACAGTGTAACTAAATTATTTGCAAAACTCAATGGGGTTTAGATAATTTATTTTTCCCCTTTCTTGATTTCTCGTTACTTGAATTGCCACTTGAAAATATCCCGTTGACTCAAAAAGTCTTGTGTGTTTCCTTCTGATCACTTACATTATTTTGGCTAGGTAAGATGAAGTTATAAAACCATATAATGAGTTAGGCACTATTTTTGACTTGATGATGGGTGTTTCCTTTCCTTAAGTGCCTTAAAAATAGAGAAAGAAAGAGCAGAAAATTGAGACTTCTGACATCTTTGACTTTTCTAAGAAAAAGGGAAGTCTTCCAAGCAGTATTTCACCAACCAAAATGTACATTAAAGATGCATTGGCTGTACTCCAGGCTCTTCAGAGATGAGCCACTAAGCTCATAGTTGAAATACTTGCGCAAGTGAAGGTAAATGAATTAAGCTGCTTTCCACTCTCAAGATTAGAAGGTGCTATGGTTTATTTTGGCCTTCTACCATATAAAGTTGGAAATTGTGTGTAATATAGAATTATTTTGTCTTTTACTTCCCAAGTCACTATTCTACTTTAGTATTCAGTAGGGGTTTGGCGGGGGGGGGGGTGGGTGGGTGGGTAGGGTTTGGAGAGGGAAAGGGGGTGTTTTTCGTTTGTTGTTTTTTTAACAAGGAAAAGTCTGCATTTACTTTCAGAAGCTTGTAATACTGGATGTTGGATTGGGCTAACAAACAGCTGGTCACTTACTGTTGCTTACTCTGAGAGCTGAGCTGACTTTGAGTTCACAATGTAACTGAGCAGTGAAGTAATTCATGTGGTGGCAAGTGTTCCCTTGGAGGTAGAGTTTAGCATATTAGGATAAAGCAGTAGGTCTGAATCTCATGAGCTGGACACCCTCACTTGCATGTTAGGCTGTAGATTATATTGAAGTAATAATAATTTGGAAGAAATCACAATTTGAGCCATGTCTTGGTTTTTACAGCCAGGCAAAAAGTACTTTCTGCCAGAACCATTTACTTGACTGCAAGGTGTCTGCTCCTGCTCCCACCTTACCCAAAATACATACACAGACAAAAATTTATAGGGAAGCTCAAATGGCAGGAGGGGAAGGGAACTGCTGGGAAGTTTGACTCCTTTTTGCGATTGAAGATGAGTTTGAACCTCATGTTTTCCCAAAGTGTTGGAAGATTTGACTCTTCAGTCTCATCTCAGTGCTAAGAAAGCAGCAGTGGGGAAAGTGCAAGTACCCTGTGGCTAGTCATTATGAATAGTAAACGGAGCCAGGGATGTTGCAGAGCTTCAGAACCCATTCCTAATGACTCAGACCAGCTTTTAGAGGGTCATATCTTATGTTGTCCTTTCTCGGTTTGAGATAGAACTGTCTATGGTATACATTCTGTCATGCATAGTGTATGTTCAGAGCTGCACTCTCAGTTCACTTTCAGTCGTAAAGAAGTATCAAATCACAAAAAAAAACAACCTTAGTTCTGTGAGTCAGGCTGTAGTGGCATGTAGCTTCCTTTCTGCTGCTGGAGGTTCAGGGAGCAGAGGTTGGATTTCTGTCCTTGCACAGTTTTGTTGGCGTGTAGAAAGGTATTTTGAAGCATCAAGTCAGGGATACCTTTAAAACATTAGGTATTGGGTAGAACAAATAAAGTATAAATTTACAGCAGTGCACATCTCTGCGTTCAGAAGTTGTATTGGTCTCCCCTGGAATAGACAGAGTAAGTAAATGATGTAATTGCAAAGAGAACTTTTTTACTTTGTTACTATTAAAACAATAACAGCCACTTGCCTTGGTTTTCTGCTGACCTCAGTCATAATCCTTCCATTAGGCAAAATAAACCCAACATTGTTCAGGCAACATGCAAGGGAATACCAGGAATTTTGTAAAGGTAGAATGCCATAGCTCCAAGAACTATGGTCTGTTCTGTTCTCTTGTAACTTTAAAGTTGAATTACACCACTGGAAGTCTTTCTCTGTCTTCACTCCTTATGCCCTGTCATATGGCAAGTGTCTGCAGCAGTAAACAGGGAAGGACATCCTGAAAGATTTCCTGTCTCTCTTTCTTTTATCAGCAGAAGTATTTGGTTTTGGAGCGTTTTTTCAGTTTCTCTTTTTATCAGCTGCCAGTGAATGGTTCTTTACGTTTTAATGGCTGGGGGAAGATGGTGACATGTTGCAACAAGCTCTTGTGTTCCGTGGGGCGCATGGGTTTGAATGTGCCTGTTGCTCACCTGTTACTTTCAAATGTTGTACATTGGAGAGAAAAGTTGGCAACCATTTTAGAAATCCTGGAACACATGCAGTGGGCTCAGTTGCCTGAAGGAGCAATTTTAGATTCTTATAGTAAGCTTTTTATGAATGGTTCTCACAATTTCCAGTAAATTACAAGAAACAAAGACAAGACCTTTAAACAGGTTGAGAATAAGGACATTTAAGGTCAGTCTCTTTCACATCTTTATGCCATTAGTCTTTAGAGACATCTGTAATTCAGACAGTCCCAATATCCTTTTGTGTTTTTCAGTTTTACATTTTGGCATCTTACTCGGAGCAATTTTCCAGAATGTTTAAAGACAGGAAAATAAGATGTTTGGAAACAGTATTACAGTTTTGCTCAACTCCAGGGTCCCATTTGCTTTCAGAAATATTTAAGCAACTAAAATTGTTTCCTGTTTTAATGGCCCAATTCAGTTTTAGAACAGGCCAATGAGACTTTTTTCTTCTTGCAATTTGTATAACGTTCAGAACTTCTACACCCATCATTGAATAGGAAGCCTCTGACTTTTGTTGTTCATTTTAGATGTGGCAGAGTATGTCAGCAGAATATCGTTAGAAATTAGAAAGCAAATCTTCTGGTTTTCTTAAATTAACTTCACATGGCCTTAAGTGAGACCATTTGTATCCTCAGAACTTAAGAAATTTCAGAAGTTGAGATGTATGTAACATTTAGCACATACGTTGCTTCTGCTGGGGGGAAAAAGGGAAGTTGAGGGGCAGGGACAATGACAGATGTTATTGTGGTCTCTTTTTTGTTTTCATTATTCCACTATGGTTTTTGTCAAAGAATTTGAATATCTTGTTAAACTCAAGAAGTAAAAGGAGCAGCATTTCTGAAGAACTAACCTGTTTGCAGCAACTCTGCGAAAGCAATTAATTCATTAAATTGCACTCCTAAGGCCTAGCAAGCAATTTTCACACCAAATCTTTTCAGAATGAATTTAGTGAATTAAAGTTTTCACTAAAAGTTTCATGTGAATTTTTTTTCCCATACCCTGGGCAATTGTGAGTCTACCTGCAATTCGAAAAGGTTGAATTTGCAATATGTGCTCTTATACAGGCCCTACTGTGTCCTGACACTCAGTCTCATTAATTCTTCCCTTTCTCTCCTTGGATGTTGTGTGTATCATGGCCCACTTGTCAGTTTAGTCAGTGATGGGCTTGGAGCCTCACTGCAAAAGCAGTATCAGAAGAAATCCCATCTTAAATGTATCTTGAGCTGCAGTTCTGTCCTGACCCCATTCATAGGTCTCAAATCTGAACAAAAGTTCTAGCTTAGTTTCCTGACCTCTGTCCTGCTTGCCGGAGAGCACAAGGAATCTCTTCCCAGCTCTAAATGTCCATTTGTTGAGCAATGCCATCAATCTGACCCCTGTTGTCCTTGTACTTGTCCAGGCTGAGCAGGATGACAGAATAATTCTGGCTTTAAAGGCTTTCAATTCACTAACCCTAGCATCTACAAAAAGGTGTGTGTGCTAATATGGAAAGGCTGGTATTCTTCCTAGAGAGGCTAAAAGCTCAAACATTTGTAGTGGTTTTAGTCTTTGTAAAGATTTGTGATCTTGTTGCAGAGTCCAAGGGACTCAGGCTAGAGAGTCCAACCTGTCAGGCAGATCATCTCACTGATCTTGTTTTCTGCACTTGTGTTCTTATATGACATTACCTGGATTAATGGATCTGATACATGTTAAAAAGTTTTCAGTATACCCCACAGAAGGGTCGATTTGCTTGTTAGCACAGGCAGCTCCAACTCAACTAATTTATAGATACTGTTAACTTCTTTAAGTCATATTTCATGATGACTGTCTAAGTATCGAAAGAGCCAATGGAGAAAGGAGGTTTCTTTGGCAATGATAGTTACTGGGGTGTTGTATAACAGAATGTCAGATAGAGAAGAAAAATAGCCGTGTTTTCTTTCTATGGTACATGAGTATTCATCTAAAAAGGCTGACTTGTAGCCATGAAGAGTTAACATTCATGAGGACTGTGTGGAAGCCTTACATAACTCGTTCAGCCTCATCTCATGGGTCTTTCTCTGTACACTCTGCCAGAACTAATTTCACGGTTTTAAAACGACTCATGGTACAAAAAGAATACGTAATGAGTTGCCGTGAGATATGATTGTTTCCCATTTGAGAGATAGAGAGACCTGTAGCTCTCCAGGACTTATTAAGAATCATTTCTCAATTAAGCATGGGATGTATAGCATAACAAAGGCTATGTGGTTCCTCTTGAATACATGAGAGTTTGGCTGTGGAAACCTTACCTATTGCGAGAATTTGGGATACTCTTCCCTCTCTTTTTCCCAGCATCTTTTCCTCTGCTAGTTTATAAATTCAAAGAGACCGTAAGCTTGTGTAGACAAAAAACACTGACCTGGCATGGTCTGTCTTATCCTGCATTCTGAGTCCCTGTCATATTTTAGAGTTTGAAAACAGACAAAGCTTTCTGGTGCTGTCAAGAAAGTCATCTTTGAGAAAGGAAGCAGCATCCAAACTGTCAAGACCAATACTTGCTCCCTCTCAGCCAGTGACGTTTCATTCCTGAAGCCTGCATAGCAATAAACTACTTGAGTTATCAGAAGACAAAGTCTACACAAAATGCTGGCAAAAGCAGATTCCAGGGAAAGAAAGTTAGATGGAACAGGATGGTGGAAAGGAATCTGGTCATTTTAAGGTTAAGTATTTACAGATAGATGTTAGGTTCCCCCATTCTGGGAAAGGCAGAAATAATGTTATATTAAAACAATGCTATACAAAATGGGGGGAATACTTTAGAAAATATGCTGAGGGTACAAGCCCAACAGTTCATAGCATGTCTGGTCTGAGTTTGAAAAACAGCTTTCTGGCAAGTGAAACCAAAAAAAGCATATTGAAAAGAGGTTTGGTTAGTTGTTGCAGAGACAGTGCAATGTAAACCATAACACAGCTCTTCCCATCTCTGCATTTCAGGCTGATTTGAAGCAGATTTAAAGTTCAGTTTGATAGCCCTGGCAAGGCCTTGTATCACTTTTCGAGGCAGGAAGTCAAAAGGGAATTAAATGGCTACTATTTGCCCAGATATTTCCAAGCCATAAAGTGAGATTTATTTCAAAGTATCAGAGCCACTTCAGTTCAAATGAGTTGGTGCAGCCTTAAATGCTAAGAGAAATTTATGAGGATCTTTGGACCTCCAGAATACCTCAGGAAGGCAGCTGGGATTACTCGTAAAATTTCATTGCTGTAAAAACGTGATTTAAACCAGAAATGTGAATGGATTGTGAGGGATCTCCTCCAACATAGTACATGGTGTTACTGTGCAGCTGCGAGACCCATCGTTTCAGCCAGCAGTCTTGAATGGAAAATTCAGTGTGGTGACTCACAGTTTTCTGCATCTTCGTGTGCGAGAGAGATAGAAATAAGGCAAAGATCTCTTGATCTATCCTTTACTTGCTCTTTATTCTCTAGGGAGAGTAGTCATTGCAGATATCTGGTTTGTGACTTCAAAAGAGAGGAGGGGTTGGTGGGATGGTGTTATGAGTACATCATTTCTTTACCACCAGGTACCCATCTTAGGCACCAGATGAGGCTTAAGTTGCAAGGAAGGGTTATACTCTTCTATCTGCTGGGCAGAAGTGGTGACATGACAGATAATGTGATGGCAGGATGCGTGAAATAATTTAGATTAACCTCTCACATTTCCTGTAATGGCAGTGCTGGGAGTCCTGCAAGTTCTTGGAAGAACTCCAAGAACAAATTTCCGTGCTTCTTATCCCAGACACACTAGTGACAAAGCAAACTTTGCTTCAGTAAAAATCATTTGTGTCCCAATAAGGTATTGTAACTTTTTATAGGAAAACTGGTTTTTTTTTTCATCTGCAAAACCTGTCATTTTTAATGTGGGAAGGACTAGAAGATATGAGGTACAAACACACATTGATTCCCTTTTTAGAAAACCAGTGAGAATAGGGATGCAAATTAGTTCACTATACAGATCTAATTAATCAGCCTCTCTTTTCTTTATTCCAGTTACCTTGAATTAGAAGTCATGTTATCCTTTGGGTTCCAACTGACTTAAGGTTGTAGAAAACTGCCTGCTACTAATCAGACAAGGAAGTCAGAAAGGGCCAATGCACTTTGTATTGTGGTTACTCCAAAACAATGACTGATTTTAGTAAGAATTGTGTTCTGGGGCTATTTTGCTTCTCATATTTCAAAGCACAGCTGAAAATAAAGTGAGTGTGCCCAGAGACACTCACTGTAACACATGTTGAAGGAATGTTATATACAGATAAACCAGACAGTTCCCCAGCATTATCTGAAGATAGAATCTAGATTTGATTCTTGACCTATCCAAGATTCAGATATCTGAGTCCAAGGCTTTTTTGATGATCTGTTTTGCAGGGAAATGAGGAGAAGGAAACATGGTGGTGGAGTAAGCAGAAAATTATTCAGCAGTTCCCTGTTATGTTCATTAAGAAGGCAGAGTTAGGCACTGAGTTGTTACTTCAGTCAAATATTAATTTTATTTATGTCAGTATTTTGTAAATAATTAATATGACATTTTAAGTTGACTTGTTTCCTAAAATAGCTGGAATGCAACAGTAAATTGCACTGCAGTCGAGAAATAGCTATAATACCATGTCCTGCTTTGAAATGATTTTTCATTTACCAGTCAAGCTGAATATTAGTGCTTCTAGGTAGGTTATTAACTGTATTTGCTTTTTGAAGGGAAAAGAGCCTCCTCATAATGGTGACTTAGACAGCAAAGAAAGATTTCACAGCAGTAACCAATTTCCTGGGGGAGCAATTCCATGATTGCCCAGTCCAGTGTAGATTTACTCTTCTACCCACTTGGAGGTAGTGTGCAGGGAAGCGCACAATGTTGTTGAGATGGAAACAGGGAAAATTTCAAGTGTCGTAGAGACATTTAACTGTATCAATGCCAACATAAGGTTTTTAGGTCCGAGTAGCCAGAAAACCATGTAGCTGAATGGGGCCTAAGTGCTAGCCCTTCAGCTAGTCACTCAGGAAAACTATATAGAATCTTCTTCAGGGAAGGAACACTGAACATTAGTTATTCAGTCCTCCTCTAGGTCCTATGAGTTTTCTTCCTTGCCTGCTTGCAAGGGAGCTGCTTGTGCTGATAACCTTATGCACTTTTGTAAGTGGAAACCTTTTAGTACAGTGTAGTCATTGCTTAACGTTTAGAATGGCTGAGGAACTGGGGAAACAATAAAAGATCACTCAGACACTCAGTGGCACTAGCTCTAAGATTTAAAAGATTACATGAACCCACGGGCAGAAGAGCAGAGCACTAGTTTGTTAATGCTGCTCGTCTGTTAATGTTGCTCGTTTGTTAAACCTCTGAGATTTTTGCGATGCAGCCCAGTTGGACTTGCCTCATTTTTTGTTTTAACTTCAAACCGCCAACGAGATAAAGCCCAAAGGAGGATGTAGACTGTAGCGCTTAAATGGTGTGCAATTGGTAATTAGCTGTAGTGACGATTTAACTTTGGCTGGTTGAGCAGAAGGCAGGATAGTTTTATTTTTGGAGTTAAGGTCTTCGCCTGACAGCTGGGGGGCAACATTCTGGAAAAGCTAGAAATGATTGATCTACATGGCCAGCTTTTATGTGCTCAGATTAACTCAGATGGATGCTTATTATTCTGGGTACTGGGGGGTCACAGATGCTTTTAAATACCACAGAAGGGTCACCACTAGACTGAATAAAATCCTAGGCTCCCAGAATTTTTGTTCTGTATTTTTATTCAGATATCATACCTTCAAACTTTACTTGCGGCCATAAGGCCACGAGAAGAGGACTGCTCAGCTAAATTTAGCTCAGTGAAGAGAGCAGGGAAATCTTTGAAGATGGCTTCTCTAACACAGTCGTTATGTCCCTGCACCTCATCCCCTTTTCCTTTTCTCTCTAAGTCATCAGAAATGTTACCATCACCTCTAACTTTATTGGCCAATGAAAGGATAAGTTTTAATTTTAATACCACTTTCAAGGTATAGCATTTACAGAAAGACTGGTTACAAAATGTGTGTTTTTTTTCTAGTGCTGACAGGAGAAAGTAGTTTCTCATTCTTTTCCTTTTTCACTTTGGGATGCCAGTCTTGCAAATCAGTATTTCATTTTGAAGAAGCCATGTTTGATGCCAGTTCTACTTATTTGCTTTGCAGTCGCTGCAGTAATGCTTTGTAGCTCTGTCAGTATGTAAATTAAACCAAGCATAGATAGCTTTGTGTTGCTTAATGTTCAGCTGATAAAAATTAATGTGGTGTGAAATGAGCATTTTATCTGACTGCAGATACAGTGCTGGAGTTAATTAGACTGGCAGAGCAAAACGTTATTAAACATACAGGCCCCTGATCATCAAGAGCTGGGTGAACCTCAAAAATGTGGGTTTGGGTGGGCAGTGTAATGTAAATTGACTGAGGCAGGCTCAAAGCAAACATACTGAGAATGGTGTGCTATTCAGCAATAAGACATGACAGACTGAGCAGTAGTGCTGATGAATGCATGCCTTGGGTGCACAGAGTAAGGTACAAGGCAAGCCAAATGCTTCAAGCACGCTTGGGAAGTGCATTAATCAGCATTAACACATGATCTACAGTGTCTTATTGTCATTAAACATTGCCACTTCTTAAGTTCAGGATTTGATGACAGTTAAATGATCAGTAAGCCAAATCAAATAAAGCGGCAAAACATTTAATTCAGCATAAGTTATTTCAGTCAAAGTATTTTCATACATTTAGTTAGTTCTCTTGGCAGATTGCCTTGCAGCACTGGTGTAGGATGTTGCTGTATTCTGTAATTAAAATGAAAAAGCAGTAACAATGGTATCTTTTATTCTACAAACTGAATTTATTCCATCAATACTGGCTTACTTCTGTTGTCTGGATATGGATCCTATTTTCATATTCCCTATTATCTGTTTATGCAGCTGGATAAATTTATGAAGATAAATATCAGTTATGTTACAATATTGACATGAAAAGCTGTGCTGAATACAACCAAACATGCCTCTTTACTTTTGATGCTGTGGTTAGGAGAGTTTGAGAGACTGGTATCCAATTTCTGCAGTACTACTACCTAGGCAAAAGGCAGTGAGTCTTTCCTGAGACTTGCAAATTCATTACAGCAGAGTGTAATACCATGTTATTGTTGTGTCTGCAGCAGGTAGCATGGGTGAACCCCACTTGTGAGTGATTTTAGGAAGAGTCCCTTCTGCTTTTACATTACAGAGTACTGGTCATTGGGCATCCTGATGTCCTGCTTATGAGTATTTCTGGACAGTGCAAGCAGGAGAGACAAAATATTAGGAGCAGAGAGCAGGACCTCAGTTGCTGCTCACAAAACTATTTAAAAGGAGCGGAGGGTGGTCGGTATATACATGGATGCACAAATTGATATCCCCTATTAACTGCTTAATTTGCTTGATACTAACTGGAACTTCCAGGAAAAATTGAAGAATTCAATCTTTTTGGCTCAGTCTCCAAGGATTTGTGAAGGTCACCAAGGAATCCTCTGAATGCTACTACAGAAACCTCCCAGTATAAGGACCAAGGATGTTTCTTTTACTGTACTTGCCTGTTACATCTATTTGTGTTTGTGAAAAAGAAAAGAGAGGATGATATCAGGCTGTCTCAGTGTTAGCATGCACTTCTTTGGCTTCTTTATGCCTTAGTGATTTTCAGATAAAATCCGTATCTCCACTCCATTGACTTACTCATTTATTTAAAACATTTACCACTTGAAAGAAACACTGTAAATTCTCTTCCTATTTTTAACAGAGTTAAAACACTCGGGAAGCTGAAAGATTGTATTGGTTTCAAAACCCACGCTGTTGCCCTCTCCCCTTCAAATGTCATGTTTAGTTTTCCGCAGGTATTAGATCCTTTAGAGAGATGCAGATTGCTGTTAGCTTCTTGCATGTGTGCAACTGAAGACAGTTTACTACTAGTTCTGGATTTCAGATATGCTCTCTGAAGTTCCTTCATGGTCTCAGATATACAGAAGTATAACAAGAACAGTATTAATTACTGTTCTAACTATGAATTAAGTAATTTGCAGAATTAGCAATATCCGCATGCTAACCTGGAGTGTTCTATGTGCTGGATCCTATCAAGTTGCTCCATTCCGTTTTTCACCATATTGAGAGGTACTGAGTTCTTTGCGGAGCTGCATTTTACTTAGTACTATCTCCTTTATGATTCATTCTGTTCTGTATAGGGTCTTCAGTGCATCTAGGAAGACATCCTGTTGTTCAGAACTGGTTTTGCCATCTAACATAGGAGATCAAACCTTAAAGCCTATATCCTTGAAGCTACTATGTGACTTCTTTTGTTCTCAATGTTTCCTTACCAAGAGGTAAAAATTAGCCCAACTCCTGTGTAGTGATCTGTATTGGTTACCTTTTACTGCTGCAATGTCCCAGGCCCCATTTTCAGGTATACTGTTTTTTTTGCATATTTATTCCTTTTCATACAGCTGTCCAGACTTTTAACTGGCACAGAAGCTCATCTTTTTTGGACTGCAATTCTCTATTAGGAACAGTTATTAAGATAACTCCTACAGTGATTTCTGTTATTTGCAGCTAAGACCACTGTTAAATAAAATAATGATAGCGAAGGTTTTGACCACTACTAAATTGGCAGAAAAAAAAACAGCCCTCTCTTCTCTAATTAAATTAGCTGGTTTGGGAGGGGTTTTTTTTATTCACATTTAGTCAACTAAGAGTATCCATACCTTTGTGGAATTAAAAAAGATGGAATATTTTGCCTTGATATAAAATTGTGTTTATTTTTTTAGCTTCCAAACCTGAAGAACTTAATGCAGCAGATCAAACTGTTGTCAGTGTTTGGCAAAGCTATTTAGAAAACTCCTGATTCCAGAAAAATATATTAATTTTTTAGACTTCCTGATCTTTTAGACTCAATAGAAGAATCTCGACTCTTGCCTTTACTTTGCAAAGATAAAATAGGCCCAACAGAAGTAATTCAGGTGTAAGAAACAGGTGGTGAAATTTTTGAGGTACTGATTTTCTTCTCCCTGTCCAACCCTTAACAGTTTCTTAACTAACAACCCAGATTAGCCCTGTCAGAATTTTATTACACTGCAGACTATCCGCAGTATGAAATAAATTACTTATTTAAAATCCAATAGTTGACAATTTTGGTGTCAAGGATTCATAGGGCCAGATCTCAAACTGGAATAAATGATTAGGATTCTGCTTGCAGCAGTTTACTTGTTCTAGCTCAGGACCTGATTTTGCTCCATAACATAATTTGAGACTGCATCTGGGCAGAATAGTGTTTGATGGGTCCTCTGAGAGATGTTTTGTCATCTGTTATGTTTTGTTCTTCTTTTTTGAAGTGATTTTCTGCAGCAAAAAGCTGCCATTGAGATAGAAATAAAGCTATCAATTTAATTTATGGAATCGTGTTAGAGACTATAGGTGAAAGATTTCTTTTTTACCTTTCAAGGCTTCTATTAGTGATACAGATGTCAGTGACTTGGTCTAAGCACAATCCTGTAATTCATACATGCTTGCTTATTAAGTTTAACAAAGGAATGCAGATTTCATTTGTCTTTAGACTACAGCCTGAAGTGCGTATGCAAGTGGCTGAGATTAATTCACTTCACTGCTTTCTCTAATTGTGTAGATTCAGACTATGAAATGTTCTACCCTGGGTAAAAAAAAAAAAAAAAAGTGGCAAACTTTTACAATATCTACAGTCCATTAGAAGGTTAGAAAGTCCAGGTTTGTAATATTCAGAACTACAGCATCTTTGAAACACAGGTTCTTGCTTCTGCTTGCCTCCATGCACTCACCTCCCAGCTTTGGGGAGGCATTCAGCTCAGCAGGTTATAGAACTATGGCTTGACACAACAGCCAAGTTACCAGGAGCTCTGGAGTTCAGCTTCTTGAACTGTAGCAAAGTGTGAATTCTCCTTAGTATACTTGGCAGGGTGCTAACTGCATGAAGAAGCACACTTAGAGGATAAATGGATGACTTAGTGTTGCAGAGCAGCAGTATTTAATGCACTAAGCTGTTGGTTATTGACTTCACATCGTTTGAGTATTGGTAAATGTGCTCAACAGAGTACAGAACCTGATCAGGAAAATTAATAGCTTTGCTTTGCTAAACTGCATTTAAGCCTTGCCACATTAACTTGGAGTTACTGTACTCAGTATTCACCTCATGGAAGCAGCAGTTTCTTCCAACAGTGAAATAGTAAGCAGCATGTGGCCACACAGTGATTGGATTGCAGACTGAGTTTTTGTTTTGTTTTACTTGTTCTTCCAAAGCCTTAAACCTTAAACTCCAGAGTTGTTAATTCAGCCTTGTTCAACTGAATTGCTCTAAATGGAAGTGATTTGTACAGGCAGGATTGTGGGACACATATAGGTGCATGGATAAATCTGAAGTAAATATTAATAATGGTATATTTTTATAGATAGTGGGTAAGTGTTTAGTATTTGCTAATATTTGAAAAGCTTAGTTTGAAAATAAGGGCTGTGGCTGATATAAGAAAGGATTATGCCGATTTTCATAGGTATACCCTAAAGAAAACCTGTAATTTCGCTGTACCTTGCTTTGCCTGTCTAGAACATTACAACTTTTTTTCTGTACAATATTTGTAGCAAAATACATATATGAAATCTACCTGTTTTAAAATACTGTTGACCTATTTATTAGGCCTCATCACCTTATGAAGCCAGTCTAAATAGAAAATACTTCAGTTTACACGAAAAACTGCTTAAAGGAAAAACCCAGCAGATATTTTCCCAGGGAAAGTAACTAGGTCTGTGTATCAACAGCTCAGTGGTTTTTTAGTTGTCAGTCATAACCCAGAGGGTCACAGGAAGTTCAGAAGAGACCATGAAGCCTGTACTACCCAGGTTTCAGCTAACTACCTTCCGTTTCCAGCAGTTCTCAGTTCCTCCACCGTTCACACAGACACCTGATAAACACATCCTGGATAACTTGCTCTCACTCCTTACACGGTATTGGTCATCAGAAGCAGCCATAAGATAGCTCTGTGGTCCACATGGAATTGCTCACAGCAAGTCATTTCAGGTGGGCACAGACCAATGGACCCAAAAAGAATGTCAGAAGTACCATGTAAGTCTGTGTTTGTCTCCATCGCATTGCCATGGAGATGGCACTTCCTGCATGTTGTATGGATTTACATCTCTGCAGAAGTCATATACTACTAAATACAGTAAGCGGGGAGAGCAAAGCTAGAGGCTTTGCTCACTGTGATGCAGCTCCCCTCCCCTTCTGTCCTATGTTCATTGAAATTAGTTAGGGTAAGGGACATCACTTGACAGCAGTGCAAACCCAAATCCAGCTGTGAGTTTCCACCTCAGTGTTAGCATGAGTAATCATTTGTGTATCAAACAGTTGCAGGTGTACTAGGTTAGCATTCATTTTGTGTAGTTTTCTTTACAATTTTCTGTAAAAACACAGTAAATGAACTCTAGAAAACTTGTTGCTGACATCTGTCAATCACAGATATTCCTTATACATCCATTAGCTAACACTTTGTAATAGTTGTTTTGTTCACACGCACATTTTTGTGCTAGATACAGAACAATGTAAAATCAGACCAGAGGAGGTTTGTAGCTAGCAAAAGGTGGCTTAGGAATTTGTATGTGGGTTCTAACTTGAGGCACTTGAGCCTTCCCACCTGTCAGGAAATCCCAATTGGCTAAAGCAAAGCTTTTTGTGTGATCAGATGTACCACTTTGTGCAGACAGGCTGTTTTCCGGCCGGAGTCCTGATTCAGTAGCTACTCTTACTGAGGAAGATATAGAACAGAACAGGAACTTCCATATCCTCAATGGTTAGAAATGAGCCAGGTATGTTCTAGTGTTGCTTTAGTTGGAGCTTGTTTACTTTGCAGAAATAATTAACAATTCAAAGCATTGGGAAGCATGTGCTCTAATTCAAAAATATCCTTTTGTCCTTTTAATTTCACCTGGTGATTTGGTGCCTTAGAACACCAAGGTGGCACCAGAAGCTGCAGGACAAGATACGGATTCTGGGTTCAGTTAGGATAAGCTCCTGAGTATTTGGATGCTGATCTGAGATTGGATCTGCAAGCCAAAACTTTAATACTTAAAAGCACAGGCTTTATCATCAGCTTTCCAGTACCACCTTCTCTGATTCACACTAAGATGTTATAAGCAAGCTTTAGTATGGCCTTCTTTGGTTATCCAGCTTTAAGCTTGGTCAGATGCCAGTAATGCAGAGACAGGAGCATAAGGGGTCTAGGTTCAATAATACAGCTGTGGCTTTTGGGGGGGGTTGATGTCACTCTCAGCTGAAGATACAACTTAGAAATCATGCAGGGGAAAAAAAAGCCCTGTTTTCGTCAATGCAGACTTGTCACAATTTCTCTACTTTTTCAGAGGCTTGCCAGGTGTGAACACATCACTTTTAGGAGTTCTCCTGCTTGTTGTCGTCTTTAGGGAAATCTCACTCCTGTGTTAGCACTGCAGAATACCATGTTTCTGAGATACCTGCAGACCCAGTACAAACAGACAGGTCATTGCTTTGGGACTCCTAAAAGTGATGTGTTCCCACAGCTCATCTGCAGATAGGTGACTGTGTACTACCAGCTTTGCTACATTAGATCAAGTTTTGCAAGGTCACAGATCTGTTTTATAATTAGCACTTGAACAAAGGTGCCCATGCAGATTATAAGAAACCTGGTTTGAATGAAGTTTGTTATATCCAGTTATATCCATTTTATCCAACAAAGGACAAAGAAACGGAGGGAGAGTTTTTGTCTTTGGGAAAGTGTAGCTTTTCTGGTTGTACTGTGAAAAGGCTTTCCTGGAAGAAAAAAAAACAACCAACAACCCTCCCCTAAACAAAACAAACCACCCATGGAGCATAATCTTGTCACAGAAACTTTGAGACATGCCTAAGTTAACAAGCTGGTATTAGTCAAGCTGTAAAAGAGATTAAAGAAACAATCCTTGAGAAATCTGGATTGATCTCTGGATTACATTTGTTTCCACAAAATGCACTCCTGGATAATTGTTTTGTACTGCAGGAACCAACCCCTGTGATTTCCATCAATACAGCTTTGCAGTGCAGTGTGCACGTTGGTGTTAGGCACTCCTTGCTGGAGGCCATACTTGAGCTCTGTGTCAATAGAGTCTCCACAACAGAAGTGTATATTGACTGTTGGATTGAATTTAAGTCACTTTCTATTTCTGAACTCAAATTCAAGAATGTGTATGAGTGATGTGACACTCCATGTGTGCTTCTGTTAGACTGTGTTAAACTCTTCCTGTGTTAATATAGCTAAAGCCATTTTAATAGAATCTAAGTAATGCCAGTTAGGGCTTTGTGGTATAGTTGTGTTTTGTGCACATGAGATTGCGTTTTGAATTCTGCTTCTGTGAACTAGCTCAAAAGAGCACATGATATTTGCACCCTGGCTGTATTCCCTATGTTTCTAGGGAAGTGTCTGCCCAGCAAAAGAAAGTCATTTTTACAGAAGGATTGTTAACCCCTGCCAGCCTGTGCAGCAATGGACAAACAGTTGTGGAGTTTCTATTTTATACAGATTTTACTGTTTGGGGTTTTGGGTTTTGGTGATGGCCACTTGTTTTCCAAATGGATTAAAACCCTGCTGTATATAATGCTCATTGTATATGGCAAGTTTTAGCCTCTCACTGCAACAAAGAGTATTTATTGAAGAAATATGTCCAAACTTGCAATACGCTTTATGTGGGGGCCTGGAGCTTATTGACATTAGGGAACTCAAAAAGTAAGTCCACCTTCATTAAGGTCAGGTTATCTCCAAATGTAATTTATTGTTTGGGTTTTTATTTTGTTTTTTAGTTTATGAAAACTCTGTGTTCAAGCTGAGACTTTTTTATTTTTTCTTTTCCAAACTGAACCAATTTGTCATTAATTCAGGTAAACCAGGACATAACATTTTAATTCCACATTCCAGTGCAAAAGAATCAAACTCAGCAAAGACACAGGAATTAGTTATAAAATTAAATTTAATTTTTCATGTCTGTGTTGCCACAGTGAATAAGGTTTCAAAGGGCTGGGAGTAGCACTCAATTCACTGAAGTGTGACAATTCTTCCATGTCAGTGATTTCAAGCCTGAAGGGGATGACATCGTGTAAGCACATTCATCCATTTGTGTTTATTAAATTAAAGCCTACGTGAGTTTGCAACAACAGACTGTTCATTAACAGGAAAAGAGACTCTTGCTTTCCTCTTGGGACTGTTTTGGCTTTGACCCATTGATCTATTCTTGCTTTGACATGAATACTAGGGGTTTGTTTGCATCTGGTATGTTTTCTTCCTGTGACAGATGAGACAATAAAGAGCAGAAAATGATTTTGTGCTGGTCATGTTCATATCTACCATATACCATAACTAGCCAAATAAGTTATAGAGTATAATAAAATAAATAGCACACAGTGCACTACCCTGAGGGGTATCTCCCTTAGAACTGTGCAGTGTTTGCTGGATATACATGTGCTGGGGGAAGGGAAAAAGAAGTGAATGCTAACAAGGCAATGTTATGTGCTGTATTGTTTAACACATATGTTTCAATAGGACCCAAAGATTCCCAGGCAATTTTTCATGCAGTGCCCTGAACAGAGATGTGAAAATAACAGTGGTGCTGCCAAGGGTGTGCTGTGGAGCTCAATGTCAGACAAAGGGAGGGAGTAAATCTAAGATGCCTCTTTTCAAAAGCTTCCAGTTCCTTTCTTCCTCTTTTAACAGTAAAGCGTATTTCGAATAATTGGGGAATACTTGTATTCCCAAGGTGTTGTCTGTTCCTGTACAATAGGGTAGAG
Organism: Melopsittacus undulatus; assembly: GCF_012275295.1. NCBI lineage: Eukaryota > Metazoa > Chordata > Aves > Psittaciformes > Psittaculidae > Melopsittacus > Melopsittacus undulatus. The sequence goes on from NC_047535.1 coordinate 16,092,114, forward strand.
GATTACAAAAAAGGGTTGCACTCTTTTTGACCAGTTGGAGAAGTTTCTGAGAAACGATAGAAAGGAGAAAACATTCATTCTGCAGTATGCAGAACAGAGTTAACAGGTACGGAGGTCCCAAAGACTGGATGTTTTAATTCAGCAAAGAATACAATAGAGGTGAATGATGAGGGTATAATATGAGGGATACAGAAATTATGGCTCTACTTTTTTAGGGTGGAAAAATTGGCTGAGTATGCAGGAGAGAGAGTGAAGATTGGGTTTGGAATATAAATTTTGTAGTGAGAATAAAGCAGTCAATCTAAAGAAGAGGGGAATGAAGTGATGGAACAATCCTGCACAAGGGATGGTTTTTTTAGGGCGTTGGAAATACCACCTGGAATTGGCTTCTGCTGAAGAGCAGGTGTGGTGTTCTGCTTGGGAGAGTCAGATAGAAATCAGTGTTTTGCTAAGGCAAAAAATAGATACAACATGGTAATGGACAGATTATTGATGTTGAAGCTACAGAGAGTGAGTGTGTGGGATTATATGACCGTGTAGCCAGCAGTGAGTCAGAGAAGGCAGAGCCAACAGAAAACAAATGACACATGAAAAGGAGGGTGCGTCCCAGCTATAGAAAGCATAGTTTGGTTGAGTTAATGGGGCTTCCTGGCAGTGGTTAGTGTTAGAGGACCAGACCCCCTGGATGAATTGGACCCTCTTAATGTGAATTGGGAAAAACACCACAAGACCATCAACATCGGTAAACATTTGTGGTAGCACTGAAACCAGCATAGCTAAAATGGGTCATAAAACAGGTTTTTAAAGACCAAGATAATTAGGCATAACTGAGAATTCAGTCTGGATGAGCTGAACTGAGTATTCCCAACTGAGTATTAACCTCTTTTTTTTCTAGCTCCTCTTTTCATAAGTACAGGTAAGCTGAGTGTGTTTCAGTTTTAAATCTGAATTTTTGTACCCTCTAGTTAAAACTCAAACTGAACTGAGGTACATGCTGGAGAAGAAGGGTTTGAAGTACAGCAGGGTCTGTCACATTATGGCTACCCATCCTTTCTTGGGTTTGGCATTAAATAAATGTATTGAAGCAGTTTGAAAAAAACATCACTCTGCTACAAAAAAAAAAAAGAAAATAAAAATAAACACAGAAAATTGTATTGATCCAAGAAAGATGCCTCTTAATTATAAGTGTTATTTATTCTGCTCAAATATAGCTGTGCCCAAATGTGAAGCTGCGAGCCTGAAATCTGTAACAGCTGTAGTTTTGTAAGACTGTCTTTCATGCTCTTTTACTCCATTTTTCTGGATTTCTCTCCTCCTCCTACCCCCATCCCCATCATGTAAGGAGGAGTCACAAATGGTGCTCATTTTGTGCCAGGATTCACTCTCAGATATACCTAAGGTCTGAAGCATTCTCTGAGGGTTCCTGTATCTCATCTTTGGTTGAAGAGGCAGCTGGGCTGAAGGTTTGAAATGGCCAGCACCCTGTAAGGGATGGGGCGGGTGTCCAGCAGAGTTACGTGTCCTCAGGTTTGTAGCAGGTTTGCGCTGGGTACAGAACAGCTGAACTGCTCTGAGGGCACTGCCAGCTCTTTGTCATTTAGTGACCTCGCTAGGCTGAAAAGTCGGGAAGCTTATAGAAAACCTAACTTTATTCTTCTTTAGTATTCATGCAACCTCCTCTCTGGTTTAAACAGAGAGAGAAGACTTTTCCTTTGAGACGGTGCTGATGTGCACCCCACAGTCATCTCTTTTTTCTGATGTTTTCCAGTACCTTTATTAGTGAATTGTTTTGAAAGCAATACATTTTTGGGCATAGGCTATATTGCTGTGTGTTAAACCCTATACTTATTCAGGTTTTGGCTCCTCTGTAATTGTGTTTCCTTTTTCTTAATTATAAATGTTAATGCCAGTTTATATGATGCTTATTTACAAGCTATAGTAAGAATCCCTTTCTTCATGGCTGTTTTTCTAACACATTGAATTTGCATGATTGGCAGTGACTTTATTTTTGCAATCTATACATCAAATAAAATAAGGATGATTTTGCAGATTTTGTTTTACTAGTAATGCACAAAGCAGTGTTGAAAGTAAAGTATAAAGATTAGTCTTTCTTAATAACTTCATTAGACTTTCATAACAAATGGAGAGTTCAGGTTATCAGAGGTAAGGACATTAGTATTTCACTGTGCTTTTTTTGTTTCTTCAAAGTGTTAAAGGGGTTGGTTTTGTAAAGGGCCCTTTTGTAAAATGGGATTGTGGTTTGCATTCCAGACCTCCCCTAAAGCTTCAGAAAGGCTTGGAAATAGCATTTTAGATTTAAGTGCATTCGTAAAGCATAGTTTCACATGAAAAGAGGGATAATAGTTTAGGTTAAGACAGAAGTGTGGTTATCTTGGGTATTTAAGGACACACAACAAGGAACCTTCATAGAAATAAGCCAGTCTCTGAGAAAAAGAAAGCATATTTTTCTTTACAGGTCAGAAAAGCTTTTGGGGACCCTCTTGACTTGCTGCCTTAAAGTAGTTTTTGATGTGGATCAGGTATGAATGTTTATTCTCTGGGAAAGAACTGACATACTAAAATGGGGAGAGGAGAAAAGACAATATACAACAAAAATACCATTTCAAATAATCGGGGTTATTTCCCTTTCTTTCCAAGGTGGGCTGAGGCTTTGCAGTTACCACTTAGAAATAATAACACGCAGCCTGGAAAAACTAAGGTTCATTCTAAATGTGTTTATGTTGATGTTAGATAGCTGACTGTTTTTATCTCAGTGCCTGTAGTAAGGCACACTTCTACCCAGTCAAACCATGAAAACAAAATTGATGCTGTGTCAGCATCTTGGCTGCAAATAACACTCAAAACAGATTATAGGACATGCTAGGAATACAAAATAAGGTTAGAAATAATGCTTCAGCTGTGAGTTCTTCAGGCTGTGGAAATAATAGAGCATAATTTAGTAGAAGAGGAACTAGGGAGTCAGCATACACAGGAAAATAATGAAAGGAGCAAGAAAAATGAAGGGAAATGGAAATAGATATAAGGGAAGTTTGGCAAGTCCTGTCAGTGGAAAATGATTATGCTGACTGTATGGAAGAACCAGAAGGGATTTAAAGAAAATCTAGAAGTTGTTTTCAAATAAAGAGGGCAGTAACTAATCTTTGTGAGAGCTGCACTGCAAGTCCTGAAGAAGAGATAGAAATATGCGTGGAACCTGAGCATATTTGTTAGCAATGTAAAAAAACTAACTTGAAATGTTTATTTAATTAAATTGTGCTTGAGATTTTACACTGGGTTTTTTTTGCATACGTATATATATTAAAGATTCTTTCTTCAGTGTGACCCTCCTTAGTACTGTGGGAGGCTATATGGTGAACTAGCATGCTACTGTATATGCTGTAGAAGAGCTGGCTTTCCAGATGTCATAGACCTTATTTCTATGTATTAGGTGAGCTTTGAACCCACTGTTTCGGGCAACATTTTACTTCAGAAAGGTGCTGAAAAGTATGCAGAACAGCATAGAAACTGGGAAATACTCATCAGTGACAATGAAGCACAGCTGAAGTTTTCTATGGCTATTCTCTCTTCACTCATCTACTCAGTGTAGAAGTGTCTTGTTATCTGAAAGCAGCAAGCGCAGTGAGGTCAATAAGCACACATTAGACTTTATGCCACTTGTTGAAATACCATAGTGAAGAGTGAAGTTGAAAACATGATGGCTTCTTATTAAAGCAACTTTAAGTTAAACTACATTTTCAAGAGGCTTTAAAGAGGTACTGTATGTGAAGCCCTGTCCTTTCTTCGTTACAGGTTTCGTATCTTGGGAGCATTTAGCACTTCAGTTCTAGTCCTACCAATAGTTAAACAGAGAGGACAACAGATTAAAAGCGAGATGTAAACTTGGACTTCAAACAATGCAATCTCTCAGCAACCATCATGTTCAGTTTAGAATATCTAAAATCAGTAAGAAGCCTGGTGGGAGCACTGACATTTCTGAATAGGGTTCAGTCTGTGAGGAGCAGAGTCTTGCAGTCTATTAAACAACGTGTTACAGTAGTCAAATCTAGATATCACAAAGTGAGGGATTAATGTACACACATCCACACAGGAATCTTTGATGCTTTCAAATGCTTTTTGTCATCTGAAAACCAGTCAGCAGGCATCACCTACATATTTCACAGCAGTCTACCTATCTGGGCATTTCAATATAACAGTAGGAAGCCTTTTGAAATGATAGTGAGACATCTCAGTGTGGCTTGCATTCAAAGTTCTAATATTTGTGGTCTGGGGTTGTTGATGTGGGCATATGTATATGTACGTATGTCTATAGGCACTGACCTGATCAAGCCATCATAGCTAAATTAGGATTAAATTTTGAACTTTAATGTCACAACTAAGTAACATGATCAAAGTCTCCAAAGCAGTTTGTATAATAATAATAATACTCTCTAGCAATAACTGCATAATAAAAAGAGGAATTGATACATTCATAGGTGGTAACAATAAGAAAACTACACAAACATGTTTATCTTGCAAAAACCAATCTAATTTTGATGTTTGATTAGCTTTATGGGTGCAGGTCATTTTGGGGTAGAAAAAAAAATAAACTTGGATTCCCTACCCAGCACCAATCACTAGCATGAGAATAGTGATCTAATTTTCTTTGATGCTTATCTTTAGTGTTTAGTGCAGAGTAAGAAATAGAGAATACACAAGCCTAAGGTGAACACTAACCAAAATGTTACCTCAAAATAGTTGGGTTTGTAAACTTAAGTTTGCAGTTGTTCAAACAGGGGGTCAAGTGAAAGGTAAAGTATATTTAGTTCCATCCTCATTCTATTCTTGCCCTTTAAGAAACATTCACCCCTTTTACTGCAGCCATGGCACAGAAAGTTTAAAGCATGTCTGCCAAAATTAAGTTAGTTATTAGTCTTCTGTACTCGTTAATGAGCACTAAATTTATTCAAACATGAGGGGATAGGAAAATACCCATTAAGATTGGTAATACATTGTATGCAAGGCAAACATATGTGGTCCTTAAATGAGGTCTGACATTGATCCAGTTCCATCTATTTAATGATTAACTGACAATTCCAATACACTATTCATTGGCGTATAGCTAGAAAATCTTTAAATGCATGTGGCAAGAGAAACCTTTCATGATCCCCTTTCTTGATGGCTTTGTTCCTGTGGCAGAAGAGACCCTGTTGGTACCTTTGCATGTAACCTGCTGCTATCACGAGTACAACACAAGCTGCCTTGTGGTTCTGATAGCTCACTCTATTACTGCTACTCCATTAGTAAAATATAAAATTGTAAGCATAAAATGTAAGTTGTTAAATTGAAGTGTAAGAATAGAAAATGTAAAATATCCTGGTTAAAAGACATCAAATAGAAAAATAGGAGATATAACAGAAATAGGAAAAGGAGAAAATGAAACAGTGATGCAGGCAAAATACAATGTGGTTGGAAGTCAAGAGGTGGTTCATTTCAGTGAGTGACTCTCCCTGTATGCAGTATAAGTAAATGAATTAATAATCAGGGGGAAAGTCTTTTAAGCATATGCTTCAGATGATAGCTTTAAGTGAGTTTGAGCTCTTTTAGCCAGTGAATTCTGGTCTCTAATTAGGTTTCTATTCTTACAGTGATGGATGTGAAAGTACTTTCTGAATCTGTTTGACCTTCTCAGCCTGGGGAGCAAAATTATTTCCATAGTCCTTAATTTCAGAGGAGTTTTGCATTTGTTGCCACAGAGAACTCTCACAAACAGAGAAGCAAGTTGAAATGGTTGAGAGGCCTGCTTTACTGTGCACTAGGTGCAGGCTTTATTACTGCTTGTTTGCCTGTGGAGTTCTCCACCCTGTACATCTGTTCCAGTATGCATGTTATCTCTTTGAATTTGGTTTGACAGTTACTCACAGGGAGCCTCTGCACTTGCATCTATCTTCTGCATTTCTTAATTTCTTTTGGAAATACTCTATTCTCTCACCTTATTAATGTTAAAACAAAAAAGAAGAGAATTTTATTGCTAAAGGCAGCAGAATAGTGAACTTCTTGGTGGAGTACTGTATCTTCTATCTTCCCCTGTGAGTGAAAGCTAAATTAGTTCTGAGGTGGAAGTGCAATGAGAGACACGAGCCACCTCTTCATTAATAACATGCCAGTCACATTGGGAGCGGCGTACAAAGCCTGCTGGGAGAGCAGTACCACCATCAGAATCAGGTAGGAAGTGAAAAATAGGCTTAAGAGAAAGGAGACACAGGTGGAGATCTGGGCTCTGATGTTATACAGGGTGTAAAGTCATTTCTGTCTGATGAGCAAGAGTGACTCAGCCTGCCTGGAAGGGCAGTCGGTGCTAACATACAGATTGCCACTGCTGTCACATTACAGGAACAGTACTGCTGCTGTTCAAAAGAATTGGCAACACTTTAGCAGACTGAATAATTTTTCTAAATGCCTGTTTATTTTTATTACCTGATCACAATTTATTGTTTTATTTCCTTAACAAAAACTGGGGTGGTTCTGAGTTCCAGAGTCTTATGTGGGATACTGCTGTATTTGTCAACCACAAGGTGCTGGAAGAACCAGAACATGATCTCTGTTTTTATGAGATTCCCATAGTATTTCTGCTTCCCTACTATGCTAAGTTCACTCTTAAACTGATCTCCTGAGGGTTGAGTTTTACATAGCAGCCAGATAAGAACACAGGTGGTTGGTTCCTGCACTTTATGCTTTCCACCTCTCCAAATCACACAAGCAGCGGAGTAGAAATCTCATGGCCACAGCAGGATTAATGTTTAGGCTCCAAGGAGGTGGTTAAGTAACCCTGATGTTCTGCTGAACTACGGTGTGAAAACAGAGGAGGATAAAGTGCTTCTGCTGGTGCAGGTGTGGGAATAGACTTTGTATTCTGTTGGTCCTCCTGAAACATCAGCTAGTTGGGAGTCTCATGGCTACTTAACCAAAGTTCTCACCCCTTTCCATGGGAAGCGAGCTCTAGTTTTCTAGTTTGTAGGTTTATCTGTTTCAGTAGAAAACTACTGCATTAGATCTTTAAAGAAAAGAGTAAGTTTATGGATGCAGACTGTGCTGTAAAAGATGATCTTTTACTTTTTTCCCCCTTGCCTCCACACAGATTTCTGAATCTGTGTCAACAATCGTCAAACTCTGTGATCCGTCCTAAAAGTTTTGGATTTCTAGGTTAGTTGTCTAGTGTTACAACTTAGGTTTTGAAAAAAATGGGTAAATGCAGGAGAGAACTTTTCAGGTTCTCTCGTCCAGAAACTCACATAAAAGTCAGGTTTTGCTTAAAACCAGGTGCATCAAAATGGCTGCTATCACCTCCATGGCTGTGGATTATTTGTTACAAGCTGTATGTTTCTATGCCACTGTTTTGACTCTTTGAAGGTTTAAATACACAAGAAGCAGACGCCAAAACTTAATGCAGTGCCTGCACCAACAGGCATGGTTATGTCCTTCAAGAATCAAGTAGTGACAATTCTAATTACAATTGTAATTTTCTGAACTCCTTAGACCACGCCTCACAAAGAAATAGCCATGCTTTATAACACTTTAATGCTTTCTTTTTTGGAGACATAGTCTTGGGTCAGCTGCTACAGAAAATGCAGAGACTAAGGAATGAAGTAGGCTTATTATTATAAACAGCAGAAGCATCAGATAAAATGACATTCATTAGATTCATTTGGCTCCTGCTGTCTGAGGAAATAAATACATGGTTCCTTGCACTGGCAAGTACATGTACACATTAGAGGATGTGCGTTGCCTGTCTGCTCAGGCAAGCCCCAGTGTAAGTCAGTAGGGGTTTGTCTTGTGTGTCTTTACTGTATGGAAGCAAATCCCATGAATGGGTTAGTTCCTGAGCAGCTAGTTTATAATGTACCTCAGCTTTATTTCTGTTAAAAAGGTTCCTAAAATCACAAGTCTAATAAAATTATAATCTCTTTTGGGATGTCTTTTATTGTGCACAATCCTTAGCCCTACTGTAGTCAAAAGACGTTTGAGTAGTATGAAGATTGAGGCATGTAAGTAGTTGGTTTATAAAAGCTCTGCCTCTTTCAGTCAGCCGTTCAAATTATTTTTGATGCTGTCTCTGATACTTGATAAAATGCTTTCAAATGGTGGAAGTACTGGGATATGTTTTATAATTTTTGCATTAGTTTCTGATGACTTAAGAACACATTCGAGACATAAATTGCATATTACAACACAGTGCCCTCAGCTGTCACCTTATAGTACTATCCTCCATCTTAAATACATAGGAATCTGAGTCTGAATTTTTCCTAGGCAGAAATTCAAAATGAGTGAGGCCAGAATGCAGCATTGTCATCATCTTACACATCAGAAAGAGTAAGTATACAGTGTTGTAGCTGTTACTACTAAGAAGCTGATTACTAGATGCAGGCTGGAGTGTCTGTAAAGAGTTAAAGTCTTGAATGCAAGCCTAATATAAATACTGCTCAAAGTATCTTGGTGAAACCTCTGGCATTTTAGTTAAGCCGGACTAAAATAGTTAGTCTGGCTTCCGTTTGTGGTGTGAAATAACTGGGAGGTTTAAAGTGTGTGACAAAAGTGGTAGTGCTCTGCATTGGTGGATCTTTATTTCTAAAATTGTCCTTACAGCTACTAGAATTAACTCTTCAGTTCATGATGAAGCAATATGGATAGCCATCCAAAAATGGCCTTTCCACCTCATTTCTTGTTTTTTATCTTCAGCAGCTGTTTGTCAGATGTCATGGTTGTTGTCATAGATGAGACTGTACAGGCTTTACATACAAAATGAGTTACAAAAGCTTCTTATTACTTGACTGCATTAGTATCAGCCAGCTGTAGTCAGTACTGTGAACCCCAAGTGTTACAAATCATTAATATTTGGCCAAGGAAAGCTTTTGGATTGAGAGCTCTGGCAGATCAACTGCAGCAGTTTGAATAGGATTGTTTGAGGTATTAACACTGCCTGCTGTCCACTGCCCAGACAAATCTCAGTCTGGTCCATTGCTGGACCAGCTGGATCAGTCTAACCTACCAAAGAAGCTAGAGTCTAGTTTTCAATGTATAGTATTGTACTAAGCTGAGAAATATGGCGATTTGGGATCTGGTTTATGAGTAGATGAGGTATCCCTGCAGAAATCTTTTCAGGAAGAATGGGGCAATGTAATGCAGATATCTGCTGTTTGAACCTACTTCTGCATCTCTCAGAGCCCTGGAAAAAAAAAAAACAAAAAAAACCAAAAAACAACACAGGGTTTTAATTTAGGATTTCAAGGCAATTACTAGATTTAGCCTGTGAACTTGAATGATATTTAATGCTGCAGAGTGTTCATGACATATCCATGGGAATAGCAACAGCTACAGATCTGGGGAGGAAGGGGCACTCCCTTTTGTAGTACTGTGTAAATTGCTAGAGATAACATTAGGCTTGACACAAGGGTAGACTTGGGCAAGGGCTTCTTACTAGTAGCATTAGTAGTAGTGGTGTGAGGATTGAAAGACTGCAGTGTAATGTCATCTTGATGTTGAAAAAGTAAAAGTGTTTAATCAGTGTATGGGAGGAATGTGACACATGAAATTGTTCCATATTAAGAAACTCGCTAATTTCGTAGAGGATTCTTCAGTCTGACTCACAGTTTTTGGTACTTCGATTACAGGATGTCCAAGCAGGGGCAGAGAGATAGTTTATAGACTTTTGTCTGTCTTTCTGAATCAGTCATTTGGCACTGGGTAGACATTCAGCAGTACAGGCATGAAAAAATAGCATGTTCTGTTAAGAAAACCTTGGTGACAGATCAGTCTAGGTAGCGTCTTGGCTGTGTTTGAGATGTCAGTACTTCATTGACAGCATTGAAGACTTTATTGATTTAGGCAGTTTGTGAATATTGCAATCCCTCCTCCGCTCTCCTCCATAAAGTCCATTTCATTTTATATGGAGAAATTATGTAAGAGGATTGTCTTTAGGGCAATATTAAAGATAGAAAACTAGCAAGCAGTCAGAACCATTAGGAAGTCTAAAGTATGTCTCCTCATTTTGTTTGCTGCTTGGTTTTTGTGTTTTGTTGGGTTTGTTTTTGCTTTTGTTTTCCACACTGTCCTTTGGCTGCTGTTGTTTTTCACATGTACCTTGCGTATAGAGAACAGTGTAAAATAGTATTTGTGGTCTTGCAGGAGTCACTATTGGGATATCCAAAGTTTCTAATGTTTAGTGTTTTCTCCTTAACATATGCAATATAAATATTTGCAAGCAGACTGAACATCTAATAAAGGTGAACACAGGTTACAGTTCTGTAGCGCAGTAACATGATGGGCAAGTTTTGTGATTATATGGTTAAAGGAACAAAGTAATGTGTTTCTTATAATGTGTAAATCAGCTTAGTACTAACAAGTTGTCTTAGTTATTTAGAAATTACAGACACGGGGAAAGGAAAAGCACAACAAATTACAGTATGTCTGCACTCATTCTTGCATTTCATCAAAGCATTATAATGTTGATAGAGAAGAAAAACAACCAGGAAGGAGCAGGAAAAGTAGGTTTAAATTATCCTTCCAGCATGACTACTTTATTTTGTCTTTACAACACTTGAGGAAAGAACTGAGTAGTCTCGGCCTTTGTGTGATCTTCATCATTTTTCACCATGATCATTGATAAAATTTTTATGTGGAGGGTTTCTGTCACTTCATATGCCCTAGAAACAAGAAGAAGCCTATCTTTTTACCTTGGTGTAGGAAGAGACTAAATGCATCAACATATTGTGACACTGCACACTTGGTCAAATACAGTGAACTGGTGCCATACCAGACAATTTCCAGCCATGCTGAATTATTTGGAGAGCTGAACTTACGTATGACCATACCCATATTGGAGGAGGCTGAATTTAGTGACATGTTTAACATTGTACATCTAATATAAAGCATAAATACACAATGGAGTTGGAAACAGAGCGCAAGGAAGAACTTACCTAACTGATGGTGTTAGGCCTAGATTTACCTGTCATGGCAAAATGTGAACATTTTAAAATACTGCCTTTTTCACAGTGCAGAAAGTGTCATTGTCTTGGTAGAGCCTGCAACAGTGGCATGCAAATGCACACCACTCCTAGTTATTGTGGTTACCTCAGCTTATTGAGCTGGCAAAATACAAAGGTTGCTGCTATGGCATGTCAAGGTGTAAAACTGAAGCTGGTTTTAAGCCAGAAGAAGTTATGTAAATGTACTTCCATTAAAATATTTAGGATGGAAAGTAGGTGTCTGCGTTGGAAGGATGAGAAGGCAGATAGCAGAAGTCATTTGGATATTTCTGAGAAGTTGGGCCCAGGCCCAGATTTTATTTATCCAGCTATCTTAAGGAGTGGCTGTTGAAGAAGCATCTGTTTTTCCAAAGGGAAGGTAAATATTTTGTGGATGCATTGTACATAAACAGCAGCAATCACAAACCAGCTGTGCCAGCTGTGCAGTGTGGTAAACCTGGTTAATGGTTGCTTTCCTGTATCAAGCCAACAATCAATATAAATCTGCTAGTCACAGACATGAATCAGAAGACTGTCTTGCGTGCTAAAAGTGATGTGGCTAGAACCCTCTAACATCCCAGCAGCAGGATATTGTTTGTGCAGGAAATGAGAGGAAAACCCTCCAGAGCTACTAAATGACAGCGGAGTGAGATGTTTGTCAGGCTTCTTGTCTGATACATACATTGGGGATAATCAGTGCTCTCACCTTGATTTAAAGTTGCAGGAACTCACTACTTTGATTACTGATGGCATTAAGGCATTCTCTAGCAGCAAGTAAAACTCCAATTAAGTCTGTATTCCACAATTTTGAAAAAGTATTCCAAAGTGCCTGTGTCTCCTGAAAGGCTGTGTGCAGTGTGGTTTTCCCTGCCGTGCTCTGTCAGCCAGGAATAGGTGCTTATGAAGCTGATTCACCTTGATGGCTCTTTACAGAGCGCACAGTAAACGGCTTGCTTTGTTTGCAAGTCTCTCTCATTCTGGTTTACAAGGTCAGGACTGATGTTTTGAATGTTTTCCCAGCAGTGTTCTACTGACCCATTTTGCCTTAATCCCCTGATGTCACTGAAATAAACTGGGGAGGGGGAGATTTCAGAACTTGAAACAATTTCCTCTGCTGTTGTGCTCTGCTGCAAATTAATTTGATACTATTATGTAAGCGTAATCATCTACTCTAATCACATCACAAGATTGGGAACAGACAGAAATAACAGAAGGGAACATTCTGGATAGCAAAAGGGAGTCAGTGGAATAGGCTGTCGGTCAGGACCAGAACTGGAACACTTCTGAGATTCACTGTTGCTAATACTTGTGCCAGTTGTTTCACACTGTTGAAGACATTGTAGTTATCTAAGAGTTGACGTTTATGTTTCTGTTTCAGGTAGAAAGAGGGAAAGTGCTGGATTCTCTAGTGAAGGTTAGAAGGGAAAAAAAAAACAAAACAAAACAAACAACCTAGCAAAACCCTAGCATTGTATCATTTGTATGTTTATCTGCATTTGTATAAATATGAGATCTCATGCTAACACTCTGTTTCCCAGTGGTTGTCCTTATCAGAGTAAACAAATTCATGAATGTGAGTAAATAAGCATATGGGCCTATACCTCTCTCTCTAAAACGTCTCTTTGATTAATGTCCTTATCAGGAGCTTACTGTCAGCTATTTCATTAAAGCTTTCCTGAGTACAGTTAGCTCCTTCATCTGAAGTGTAACCTCCCAATCTTTCATTCAAGTGGAGATCAGAGGAAAGATATAATTTTTCCTTGCATTTTCACTTGACACTTACAGGTTTTTCTTCTGCCAGTGATACTCAGCTGTGTGCAATGTGTCCTCCTTGCAGCGTATGGCAGAGCCATCCGCTGTGAATTGCCCAGGCAGCACTTGGTGAACTTTCACAGGAAGACCTTTGGGTGTACAAAGTGAGCAGACTTAGAACGCCACTTTGGTTTAGATGTAACGAGCATTCATGTTGTGCAAATGCAATGCAATCTGCATTCCAGCTTGTCCTCAGAATGGGTGAATGCAGATGCTCTCTGCAGTGGGCTTTGACCTCCTTAGAATAATTTTGTCTGGAAGAGTAAATGGAGGAGGGGGGATTATGAAACACAGCACTATGTTTGAAGGCCTGATGGAACTAGTCTGACCTGTGAGGCTTTTTATTCCTGATGTTAGTTAGTACAGTACCATCACATAAACTACCCTGCAGACTTATTAGGGGTTTTGATTCTCAAGTGCAATCATTCCCCTCACACCCAGCTTGTAGAAAGTGGAGCTTCTGAAAACCCGCAATGTTTCTCAGAGTCTTAAGAGCAGAATCTGGCTCTGGGACTGGATTCCAAACCTTCCTACTTCTGACCTTTCTGTTAGAGCTGACTGAACACAATTTACCTTGCTGAGTTATGGTAGCACAGACTAAACAACATTTGGAGTCACTTGAAGCAATAAGTGGAATATAAGGTTGTGGGGTTTGTTGTTGGTTGGTTGGTTTTAATTAGGCTGGGAGTATGGCAGGTAGCACATAGAAAAAGGAAAGCACAGGTCCTTAGCGTTACATGAGATTTTGTTGGTATTTTGTTGTGAGGGTGGTGAAGCACTGGAGCAGACTGCCCAAGGAAGTTGTGAATGCTCCATCCCTGGCAGTGTTCAAGGCCAGGTTGGATGAAGCCTTGGGTGGCATGGTTTAGTGTGAGGTGTCCCTGTCCATGGCAGGGGGGTTGGAACTAGATGATCTTAAGGTCCTTTCCAACCCTAACTATTCTGTGATTCTGTTTCTAAGAGCCAAGCCGTGTATTAGAGTACAAATATTGTTGCATTAAGCAATGTAGTGTATCAGGGTGAGCATAGTAAAGAGTTTCTAAATGTTACGGTCTAGGATGCTTCCCAATTTAATGCCAAAAAAAATCATGGTGGCCTGATGTTAGCCTAGTTTCTTTCAGATATGAATTGGTGATGAAAAAACTGTGTTGCTTAGAAGATTTAACCATGGACTGATCTTGGCAGCACCTGCTATTAAATCTGAAAGGAAAAAAGCTTTCTGGAAGAGGAGAACATGGCAAGGAGAAGGTGACAGATGATCTTATTCTGATAGGTACACAAATGACTCGAGCTTTCTTTGCATGTGCAAGAAGGTGACATTTGAGTGAGATTTTGAAAACAGATGTGCTTGATGGGGAAGGAAAAAGCTTCCTTGTGGGTCAGTATCTTGTCAAGTCCAAATAGAATTAGCAAACATTGGCTACTTTGTGGGTAGCCTTCAAAATAGGAGTAGGAGAGGCTGAAGGGATGTAGTGGAGCTAACTTGGAAATACAGCTGTTAGGGAAAATAAATGTATATGTTCAAAAAATATCAATTTCTGTGCAACAAGATTCTTTATTTACTAGTTTCCGCTATACAGTGAAGGACATTACCATTTCAAAGGCCCCAGTAAGCTTCTGGCTAGCAGAACCACCAGCATTATTTCATTACAGTCTGTTTGCTGAAATTGAGTCTTCCTGCCGTGGTTTTGACTTTTACTCCGCATGAGTATAAAAGGCTTTATTTCTGGCATGCAATCTAACAAAGCAATTACTGTTATTTACCTCTGTTCACTCAGAGAGAACCATTTCACAGAGGCTGTGCTGCATTTGACAAGGCCTAGCAGTATTGTTACTGTTGCATTTAATAATTTCTCAGTCTCTGGTTCACATCAAGGAATATGAATGGCTTTTCCAGACAAAACTGTAAGCCTTGACAGAGTGAGAGTTTTACGTTTGAAATGGACAGTCAAAGTTCTTGCCTAAGATCAGTTTTTACTTTATGTGGCCCTGAAGCTGTATCATTTTATTAGTCTGCTTTTGGTCTAAGATTATCTTGCTTTTGAATTTACAGTTGTTGTGTTGCACTTTCCACCCCCAGTGAGAAGTTGTCGTGGTTTAAGCCCAACTGGTAATTCAGAACCATGCAGCGGCTCTCTCACTTCCCCCTTCCCTTCCCCCTCTCCCCCCCCCCTTCTTCTTCTCCCTGCTCCCCCAGGGATGGGGAAGAGAATTGAAAGAATGTAGCTTCCATGGGTTAAGAACAGTCCAGTAACTAAGGTATAACACAAACCACTGCTACTACCACCAGTAGTAATAATGATAAGGAAAATAAAAAGGGGAGAGAATACAACCGCTCACTAACCGCTGATCGATTCCCCAGCCTGACTGAGGAGTGATCTAGCCCTTCTGGGTAACTCCCCCCAGTTTATGTACTGGGCATGACGTGCTATGGTATGGAATACCTCTTTGGCTAGTTTGGGTCTCTGCTTCTTCCTGGCTTCTCCTCCACCCTGCAGAGCATGAGGCTCAGGAAGACCTTGGTCAGAGTAAACATTACTGAGCAACTAAAAACATAGGTGTTATCAGCATTGTTCCCAGGCTGAAAGTCAAAAACACAGCATTGCACCAGCTACTAAGAAGAAGAAAAATGACTGCTACTGCTGAACCCAGAACAGAAGTGAAGTGTTTAGCATTATGGAGAGTGTTTAGTGACCCCTGTTTGAAGCCCAATGGTAATTTATAAAACAAACCCTACAGAATGGAGTACTTACACCTCCTCCTGTATTCCCCTACCCAAAAAAAAAAAAATCTGTGGGGACAATAATCAGTTTGCTCTCTCTATCTCTTTCTTTTTCCATCTTAATCTTTCTTGTTGGACAGTTTCACTTTCAGCTCTGTGTTTTGACTGGAGGATTAGTGAACACTCAGGAATAAATTACACGTACCTTTGAAAAAACATACCTAATGTCAGTGCAGTGTCACTGAAGGCACAAACAGTGAAAGAAGGTAGTCAGGTGAAGTTCATGGCCTTGAAAATTAGACTACTAGTTTCTTTTTACCCAGATATGTGAAAGTCTCATAAACCGATCAACAGAGCATGCTGTAAATCTCATAAGTATAACCATTTGTGGGAGTCATTTTGAGGTGACTGCTTTAAAGCAACAAAGGGCTCTTGCACCGGGTAGTCATTGAAGATACAGTCTCATGGCTAGCTTCTAACAAAATAGATTGATAAGCAGGGGATGACTTGAGATTAGGCAACCAAAGAGACAACACAGACCATACAAATGAAGAATTACATTATAGTGGGATTTCTCTTCTATATCTAAGCACATACAATGCCAAGTAGCTTAGTACAGGCCCTGCAAGATAACTTGGTGTGTAGTCTTCTCTCAGGTGAAGTCTGTATGGGATAAAGGGAACCAACCTTTACTCCCTGTGTTGATTTTGGAACTCAGGGGGCATAGGTGTTCAGCCTCAATCCTGATGCCTCTGAGGGGGCTGTCTTCCTGGTAGCTTGAGGTAATTTTTTGCTCACTGTCAGAGCTTTAAAAAATGAGGAATAACTGGGCTTGTCTCAGAACCATTAATTAGGTGGTGCAAGAGAGGAACAGTGACAGAGATGGTTGGAATGAATTTTTTTTTTTTTTGGCAAATCCCTGAAACACTTTTACTTATTTATATTCTCATCCATATTAGAGAAGTGATCGAGAAGTTGGTGAAGAGGAAGTTACAAAGACATGATTAACAAGCGTTGGTCCAAGACTCGGCTGTAGTGGGTTTTGTGTTTGCTATGAACGTTAAGGGGAGGGGGATTTGGAGTGTGTTTTGTAAGCAGTCCAACCAGGCCTGAGCCTTGCTTCCAGATCGTTGGATAGTCTTCAGGTGAGACTAGTGTCTACCACCCAAATTTGGCTAGGTAAGTGGTTACACCTGAGGAGGATGGCTGCCCCCTGAATCTAGGAACTCATGCCCCGTCTTCTACATTCACTTTAAAACTAGCTCTGGCATGTATTAAAACAGGCTCAGTCTTTTCCAGTGTTTCAATTTCAGTCATTTTGTAGAAGTCTGTATTCCAGCTGATAAATATCAGTGTTAACTCAGTACTATATTTATTCTAAAAAAGAAACAAGGATCCTCAATCATCACCTCTATGCTTCAGAATCCCTTCTTAAATACAAACCTAAGTGTAAGCAGTCAGGGAACAGGGCCAGTTCCTCCTGATTAAACAACCAAATACGTGGCTGTGACCTGTGAGAGTGGATCCTGACTGTGTGATGGTAATGGTTTGCTCATTTGCTTTTTCTTCTGAAATTGCAAGTGAAAGTCAAAGCCTCTTCCGAACGAATAATCTTTGCCGCAAAGATTATTCTCTAGGAATCGTTCACTCAAGGTCTACTTTGCAAACTACAGACTGTGTGGCTGAACTTCTTTTTCTGCTATCCAGAGAAATTTCAGTAAGCCTCAGCTGTTCATAGGTCACACTGATTTGCTTCTGTAAACAAAGTGGCTGAGGAGCACACCTGATGATATTAAGTAGCTCTCTTCCTCAAGTCTAGCTATGCTACTTGGAAGTCATTGAAGCTGGGTCTGAAAGCATCTCCATAAGCAAATGAGGCAATTACAGCAGGATCAGAAGAAAATCAGCTGAGATTGGAAATGCATGAAAACACTTAAGTCAGCTCTAGGTAGCATGCTGGGGGGAAAAAAAAGAAGTGTTTATGGGTGGTCATTTGCTCTCAAGGCAACTGCATCATAAGCTTAGACTGTGTGAAGTTTGCCTGTTTAGAGCCCATGGAGGCACAAGCACATGTGATTATTTTTATTATTTATCCAACTGCTCTTCTCTGCTTTAAGTGTCTTACAGACAGAGAAATCTAGTTAGAAAGCACAGTGTCAATCACGTTTTGTTAATCTCATTTAGTATTCTTTGGAATATTCACCTATTAATATATTTCTGTCTTCCTACCTCCTTCTCCCTTACCCCTAGTGTTTGAGTAGTTATGTCACAGGATTGGTGTAGTCTGTTTTGTGTGAGCTCAGAACCTTTTCAAAACAGAGAGGAATGTTTCAGTTCTAGTACCACAGGGCTACATCTGGAGTGTGTGCTACCCCTGATGGTATTTGCAACTTCATGCATAGGGATGGAGGTCTTCGCACGAAAGAAGAGTGTCCTCTGTACAGCCTTTTGTCTGTCTTGGTGTGAGAACTGCAGTGTGCTTGGAGAAAAGCAGAATGCTCTCAAGAAAAAGCTTTGATAGTCTTGCACCTAGCTGGAAAGACCATCTTATGTGGTTTCTTTGGTTTTTCTTGTCCCTTGAACAACTTCAGGACAACTTCAGTGAACTGAAATTCTGAGAAACAGTTTGTTTGCTGCGCAGAAAGTAGGTGAATTGTAGTTCAGTGGTTAAAAAACCCCAGCAAACCTTAGAAGTTAAATTTGATTGCAGGGGTGTAATTCCATTATCAACCTATCAGTAATCCAAGTAACAGGCTTGGAGAGAATTTGGAGAGCCATTAACAAAGCAAAGGCAGCTGGTGTGGGCCTGTGCTTAGGTTTGCCTAACATTTTAAATTAGATCTTTGCAGGTTTTTTTTTTCTTTTTTAATTCTCCTTAGAATAACACCTCCATTGTTTGCAGAGAATGCCTTTGGGATTCAGCAAGGAGAAACCTCATCTAAAGAAATGTTTCATCTGTATTCTGTTCAACTTTGAGTAAAAGTGTTAAAATCATTGCTTCCCTTTTTCATTTCATGCTGTGCAGGGAGGAGTTGGGAGCCTGCTTATTTATCAGATGAGTGAAAGAAGAACTGGGTTCTAGCTGCCATCAGCATTCAGTACATGCTGAAGGCTGTGGAAGAGCCACTAGGGAGCTGCTGTAGAATCTGGAAAGATCAGTACACAGTGCAATCACAGAATGATTTGGGTTGGAAGGCACCTTAAAGCTCACCTAGTTCCAACCCCCTGCCATGGGCAGGGACAATAGTGTCTGGAGATGTGAATCCAACCATGTGAGGTTCTGGCGGAAGAAAATAGAAAAGGGTTTCCATGAATTCTCTGATAGAGGAAAACCAAGAAGTTAACATACCTACAAATCTCCCACCTCTGCTTTCAATGCTTACATTTTTATTCTTGAGGTTCCTTCATATCCTTGGCATAATTTTAGCCTGTATTTAGCTGAGTAGTCCTTTAGGCTTATTTCTCAGACAGTTCCGGTCTCTGTGAAGCATAGAATGAAAATGTCTTTTGCCTTGAACCAGAATAGATATACTGCATACCTTTGGAAGCTGAGGGAGGACAAGATTTGGAAACAAATGGTCCCTGGGCAGAAGATAACATCCTCCTACCACAACCCTGTTGCTGGGCTCTTGTAGCATTGCAGGGCAGCCCAGCAGCAGTAGCAGCATAATTATTTTTGTAATTGAGCAAGTGCTTGATTACACATAGAAAGACAAACATTTCTGATGAGTCCTTTCATTTTTGTTTCTTGTGCTGATTTTCCAGTTATTGCCAAATATATTTACATTTTTTGAATTCTCTCACTGGAAGTCATACCTGTCCATTATGATGAAGGTACTTGTTTGGTAGCTGTGATTAAAACAGAATAGCAGGCAGTCTCTGTTGGTGGCTGTTGCCTTTTCTAGGCATTTTCATTATGTCCATAAAAGCAATAGCTGAAAGTAGGTGTGATAGTCTTTATTTAGTTTGTTGTCAGTCATAGCAAAATATTTCATTTGCTTCTGGCAAGAGAGGGCTCTATTTAGCCTTAGAGGCAGCAAATTGCTTGATACTTAGTGCAGAGTATACAGCTGCTTAGGCTGCCTAGAGTTATCCAGGGCAAAAGAGTGCTGCAAAGTGGCAATGGACTGCTCACATTTTAACAAGGAAAGCTTTCAATATCATTAGTTGCATGCTGTGAGTGCACAGCTTGAGTGGGCATAACAGGGCGTGCTTGCTCAACATGCAAAGCTGACCTAAAGTTCATTTACAAGATGGCAATTTTTGCCATTTTCTGATGTTTCCAAGTGTTAGTTGTTTACTCTGTTTGCTCTTAATTTTTTGATTATGAAAAGAGGAAGGCATGAGGAATGACAGGTCATTAATGAGCTGATTCTGTGCTTCATTTCACTACTTTCTGCATTACTATCTTGTAAGATAAACTAGCTAAGAAAAAAACACAAGTGTGGCTATTTCCTGTGACAAAATCACTATAGTTGCTGTCAGTGTTTCAGAATAAGATGGAGGAGGTGATACTTCAAATAATAATTACTCTCCAATTTCATACCTCCAGTTTCAGCTGCCTGCTAGTGCAGGCTACCATAGAAGCTTAAGCTGGCTTCAGGTTTAGTTTCTGATATTACCCAAGGAGTGCAACCATCACTTCAAATGATTCAGCGGCTGTACTGCATATTACCACATTGAAAATGATAGGAATAGGAGGATATTGAATGCCTCAGGGTGGTGTGGCTTTTGTATTATTAAATATTGATTGAGAACGTGCATTTAGGTTGAGATAGGGTTTCAAAAGGAACAAAAAAGGCTTGAGATTTTCAGGTAGGTCTACTCACTTTTTAGGGATGTTCTGTTTGAAACAATTTTATAGGGTAGTAGCATTCCTCTTTCCCAGTGTGCTATGCAGATGTCTTAACTGATAGAGGGAAGAACTCCTGACTTTATTTGCTCTCTGTAAGCTGTTACCTAGACAAAATTTCTTGATGGAGGGTGAAATTCTGTTATTTAAGAAGTAAAGTTTGGGGCTTGCCATTAAATCAGAATTAAATTCTTACTTTGGAAATAATACTTCTAGTTAATCAGAAGGAAATTAGTGTTACTCGCTTAGATTGCCTTTTGGTTGGGTTTTTCTTTTTTATTCTTCTGTTTTCTCCAGAGGAGTGATGTGTTTGTCCAGAGAGTACGTCCTGCTGACCACACAATATAGTCTCCAGATTTCTATGAAGCTGATGTTTCCCATGCTGTGTAAGCCAAACCCCTCAGGCATCATCTTTCTGTAGTAAAGTGATTGTTAAAATATTAAAAAACATTCTTCCTCCCATGACACATGTTATGGAGGGAGCCTTGGAGACTACCATCCTTAGATTGGCCCTGATTTGGGTATAATGCCCTCCGAATGTTAATTATCTGAGAATCTAGTGACCATTAAGAACTAATTAGTAAGGTGCCTTGCAAGTACATGAAGGAAGTACAGAAAATAAAAGGCTATAACTTCATATCATGCTACAAAGATTCAGTTAGGAGTGATTTCTGTCTTTCTGTATGCTTACTCATACATCTGTACCTGAGAAGGGAGCATGTCTTCTTTTATATCTGCAGAGAGTAAGGCTAGAATGAATCCAAAAGATCAAGGAAAAAAAAAATCAAGTGATGTCTGTAGATGCCTGCCTCTGAGGACAGGCTGCAAAGTACCTCATTTCTGGATCATTTTATTCCTCCAGATTGGTTGTGGAGTCTGCTTTCTATGTGTTCTTGTTGCCAGGTTTTTCTTGTGAAATCATTGCATGTGTCAACATCTCAGGTTAGTTCGAGGAGAACTTTTGGCTTTGTACATAAATGACTAGCTTTCATCCAAGGGAAAGCACTTTCTTTAGGGGTTTTCTTATTTTCTGCAGCTTGGCAAAAACTCAGGCTTGTTTGTAAATCATTAGAAATGTCATAGCAATGTGTGCCCAACTTCCTAAGAATGTAGGTGAGCCTCAGCAGGGGTCTGCTATGGAATGAAGGTATGTTGAGAATTTAGTTTGCTGGCTACAATAATATCCCACATTTATTAAATGAAATATGAAATACAGATGGAAATCATCATGAAGGTGTATGGCCAAGTTTGACTGCTGAAGTGGGTGCAACACACTGATTTATGTATTGGAGATTAATTTCACTCCTAAATAGAAAAAACTTTGGGAAAGAAAAAAAATGTAGCACATGGCACTATCAGGATAAAAGGAAACCAATGTGCTAAAATCGGCATGACTGATATGTAAATAATTCAAATATCTAAATATTTTGTCTCCTTTATAAAGGAGAGTTAAAGTGCTATGTAAAAAGTTGTTACCAAACCTAAAATAGCTGTTCAAGACAGACTGGCAAGAATTAGCAATCAAATCATTGTACATGGGGAAGTTATTACAGCTAAAATAAAAGAAAATGTAGATCAGGGTTAATTATAAGATGATGCAGTAGTATAATTAGTATTCTTCCTATGGAGGATTATGGGTCCTTCTAAATGCCCTTTTTGATTGCCTTCTTCCCTTTTTTAATTTCCTCCTTGTCCTTTTTGATTATCTACCCCATGACCCTCAGGGCTCCTAAATGTAATACAATTGAAATAACATTTTTGTTGGAGGTGGTTTTTTTTTGTAGGCTATTAACCTCTTGCTTACCAAACACTAAGAGATTCTTTTCTGTGAGAGCTCCACTAACCACAGAGGAACTCTCTAGTATCCCTAGAGGTTTTTATGTAGTGCAGCTTTCTGCCTGTCCTGAAGCAGTCTCTAAGGATCTGTCAGGAACTGATCTGCATGATGATGAGGAGAGAGACAAAAGATAACTTCTTCAGAGTATGTTTTATAGCTTGGCAAGATAAAATCTAGTGGATCTTTGACATTTCAGTGGTCTAACTATGAGCTTTAGGGTTTAATATAAGAATACAGTTGCCAGTTAACTTTTAGTGTAATTTTCAAGATTTTTTTTTTTCTAAGAGAAATAGGGTGAGATTTTTTTTTCCCAGAGAGTAGGTGGGATTCAGTTCCTCACTTCTTTGGAATCCTTAAGAGTACAGCAGGACCTAACACTAGTCCGTTTTGGTCCCTGTGAGAAAAAAGGCTAATTTCCTTTTTACTTTTACTCCAAAGGAACAAATAAATTGTATTTTGCTGCTCAACAAACATGCCTCTTTTCTCTGTTTCTCTTGGGGCTCAAATGTTTTTCCAGTTCACTCTGCTGGGTAGGAACACTATTTGCACCTGGGCAATCAGATATTGTTAACTTCCTGACATGCCTTTCAATTGACCTTCTACAGTGTATAGTATAAACCAGTGTGTGAGAGGACCTCAAAGTACAGAGCACTGGCTGTTAATTAAACTAAGTACATCTTGCTTGTTTTCATTTTATGTCCTTTTCTAAAGTTTACCAAAGAGATACCCATCTGTGTTGACAAATACATGTTCATTTCAGAGCATGAGTTTTGGCCTTGAGCTATGGCAGTTGGATAGACTGATAAAGATACTACTCATTGCCTATTTTTCCAAGCATGAATAAACTCATATTGCATTTCAGGCACGCAAGAAGGCTGAGGTTTTTACTTAGCCAATAACTGGTTATAACCTTTCTGTGCAAACCTGAATGAGCAAAGAAAGAAAGCACAATGTGCTCTGCTTTAAATTGCCTTGTTTGTAACCAGCAGACTCCAATATTGATAATTCCTTGTCTGCTCTTGGGGTTTGCATGAGACTTGTTGAATTCAGCAAGTCGGGGTTCCTGTATTTTCAGACAATATCCCTTCCTCTATCTCAAACAAAAGTGTCATGTGCGTATCTTTTACTTGAGTCTCTTCACATAGCTTGTCATTGAGTTTTCTCTTTAGAATGATTAGCATTTTAATGGTTAATGGAAGGAGTTGTGCTCTGCCAATAATGTAAGTGAACTGAATTACACTAGTTCTCAATGCATCCCAAATGGGATATTGACAGCCAATGGGAGAGTTGTAAACAGATGAAATATTTGACTCTCTTTATAACAAAGACTGTATTAAGACTTTCACTGGGATATTTTGACACAGTCTTTGTATAAAGGCAGTTTCTGTTGTGTTTTTGTGCAGGCATTTTATCAAACAGATTCATTTAAGTGGGCACACAGGTGGCATTTTAGTGCAGTGGTGCTAGGATGGTGGCATTAAGACATTTATTAGCACCAATAGAGAATATAGTGGATCAGATAGAATTTTTTAGACAGAGGGTTTTGTACTGTGTTAGCCTGTGTCAAATATTGGTCAGAGATTTCCTTAGCTGTTGTCATTTAAAACAAAAAAGAATTAGATGTGAAACCACAGTTAAGTAACAATAGATACAAATCGGTTTATCATCTTACGCAGTTTTTTAGTTAAACTAAACCCATCCTAATGTTATCATGGAATTGAGTGTGCAGTACATCGTGGATACCTGGAGCTGATCTATGTAATGAAAGTGGGAAACATGTCTTTGTTTCCTCAGGCAGGGCTACTGTGGTGTTCTGTGTTTTTCAGTGATGCTGAGGTCTGTGTGCTTTTCACTCTTGGTAGAGAAAAGTAATGAGCAGATAGCAGGAAAGCTATCTGTTATTAAATGCAAGGATGGGGCCAGGAGAGGAGGAATTAAAATCCAGTTTAAAAGCACCAATCATTCTATGCATTCAGAGAGCTGGATGCAAGAATACTACATCACTCCCTATTTTATTCCAGTGTGAAGGAGTTTGCGTAAGCTGATCTGAAGGAGATAAATCAGCAACAAACAGCTCTTGAACAGTTTATTTACAAAAGCAGTGTTAGGTGAAGTCTTGGTGTTGAATGGTTCTGAAGAAAGCAATCCCAGCCAAAGATGGAAGCAGTGGCACAGAGCTCTCCTGCGTGGAAAAAGATACTGATGGTGGTCTATAAAAAGCATAAGAAGTTAAAATTGGTATTTTTTGGAATGGGAGTAGCTGCATGTTACTGTGTGTGGTGATATTTGATACGTGGTTTTAGGGAAAGAAATTGTTTCCCTTTTATTTTTACCCTAAAATTTTCATGCCAATGGAAAACCTGTCTCGTTGCTCGGAGGATAACAACATACATTGGGTGTAAGTCATCGGCTGCCCCACTTAAAACATTCTTGGGTGTCTCTACTCATTTTAAGAGGTTTAGAATGAAGAGACCAGTTTCTCAGACTGTCAAGACAGGCAGACTAGGTAGGAAGACTGCAGTGAAGTTCTCCAGGTCTGCATCTCGGCAGCAGCATGGGGGACTGATGAAAATTAGTAGCTTGGCACTTGTGGGTTCTAAAACCTCTCTGTTGGCACCTCACAGTTAGAGGTGGCTGAACTATGAAGCTCTGGATCACTGTTTACTTCCAGTCCAAGTTTAGTTCCATGGCTCATCATATCCTCTTCCTGGTTCTGTCTGTATGTTTGTTTGGTTTGCATTATAGTTTTGAAACTGAAAAATGGAAAAGGAGCAAACTCCATGTTGTTCCTGGAATACACTGGGAATTGGCTTTCAAGTTGAAACAGCTGTGTGTGCAGAGCTTGTGTTTCTTGGGATTAGGATGCCCTTGTCTTGCTTTACTGGATTCTCTCCTTCATTCCAAAATAAGTGACTGCCATTTCCATTTTTCCTACTTATAAAAAAACACCTACAGCAAAAGAGCAAGAAAAAGGAAATATGGAAACAAAAACATTACTTAAATTCTGCATTTTTATTATCACAAACATGGAAACTGGATATTCCCATCATTTCAAGACTTTCTTCTTTTTAATCTCTGTCAACCAGAACCCTTGATCTTATTTTCTCATAAGGTAGGGACTGAATAGGGCTCTTTTGGTCTCAAATACAACATTTTATCACACCCATCTGACGGAATTAAAGGTTAGGTCTGGACTGTGCATACACTACCTGTGTTAATCAAGGCTGACTGTGGGTTTAGGTTTGCAATGCGGATCACGTTCATGATGCATGGAGAAAGGATGAGGGTGAGAGGCTGTGCTTGAGCCAGTCATCTTCTATGCCTGAATTTTTGGGTTTGCTAAGTGAGATAACTGATTCAAGACATGCACAGGAGTGTCTGGTAGTGTGGGTGCTACTACTAGTGTGTGTGTACTATCTGGAAAGTACAGGTGGGTCTAAGAGACCCACCTGAATGGTTCTGCAAGCTGGTTCTGCTATTCTACCTCACTGTTCTAGAGCTGATATCCTGTGTGTCAGCTGATGGCTTCCCATTCCTTGAGAAACTGGCCTTTTGCTGTTCTTTGAGAAGAGGCTTAGGAGGAACATGAATGAAACTGTTATTTTAAAGTTTGGGGGATTGGTTTAGTTAGGTTTTGGGGGGTTTCTGTGTTTGTAGGGTTTTAATTTCAATTGAAACATTTAAACTGCCGTAGTTTGGGCTTGAAGAGTTGTGAAAGTGTGATGGTGATTGTCTTATATTCCTTAAAATCTGTACTTTACAGGTTTTTTCCTAATATGCTGGTATAACTCAAACAGGTTTTGTGCTTTCTAGTTTGTTAAATGAATGACATATTGTGGAGTTCTGTGAGGCTTGAGGAGTACTGGGAGGGAACACACACATAGCTGTTCATCTTCTAAGACGTAGTTCAAAATAAAGATCAGCATTTCACCTGAAAATGGGTCCTTTCCTGTGTCTTATCTCCAGTTATCTATGCAGAGGGCATGAAGCTAGGCTCAGAGTTTCCTTGTGACCTGTACTGTCACTGCCTGTTATGCAGGAGTTATGCAGCAGAAGAGCTAAGTTACAGCTTAGAGGGGAGATTGAGGATCAAGATCTTCAAAGGCCTAAGTCAACTGCTTGTTGTGCACATAAAAGGAGGGATTTAATGTATGCCAGGACTGGAAAGGAATACAGAATGCCTCTTTTGGCAGGGCACTGCCAAGTGTGTGCTTTTGAAAAGAAAAGCCTTGCTTGGGTGCGGAGGGGGAAGTGGTGTTTCCTGTTGTTGGTACCTGTCTTCATGGTTTGACCTCAGATCTTGAAAGACAGTTTGATTCCAGCATGCTTTGCTTGACCAACATGGGCAGATAATGGTTTCTGATACCTGGGCTGCTTGCAACCTGATCAGACAAAAAGAAGTCTCAGTTACACTGTTTGTCAGGCAGTTGTCACCTACACTCTAGTCAGGACCCAGGAGGTGGTAACTTGACACGAAATGGGAAAAAATATTGTATAGAAGACGATTTTCCCCAAATTGAATCTCGTAAAAGATAAGGAACACTGCTGAAAACAGAAACCACAGAAGCTGGGAAATTACAAATTACAGCTATTAGTCATTCTTTACTGGCAAGAGGAGGCAATAAAAACCCCCACATGTTCAAATATGGCATGGCAAATAGTGACTTTTTTTCTAGAGGAGGCAGCAGTGCTAGGACCTGTTCATCTTGAAAATGCTGTGCACAACGAGCAGACAGCAGTGGGCTGCTGTTGTGAGGAGGTTTTGCCATGAACAAAACTATTCCTTTGATAGTAACTTGTTATAACTGTAGAGTTCATCTCCTCTAACTGTAGCTCTGCCCAGTTTAACAAAGGAGATGACATTTTAGCAAGATTTGCTTATACTCTGATATAATGAGGAGGTGTCCCCGAGTATCCCCTGAATGAGGTTACGTTACTGTGCTGTTGAAACAATTAAAAACACTTACTAAACCCCTCGATAAGCAGAATGATCTCTGCTCAGTGTATGGAAGCATTTCAGACACAAAGAAAGGCTGCTGGAGCAATCTTTTACCAAGCTGATTTATCAGAGATTTTTATTTTGCGCACCAAAGAACATGAAAGCCACATTTAAAAATTTAAAGCCTTGGTCTGTTCCGGGTTTGTGAAGCAGCAGAAGGAAGAAGCTTTTTACAGTGCTATAATTCCCTATCCAACAGCTCTTTAAATAAAGATGTTTGTGACAGCTGTTTGTACTTAATGGAATGCACATAGAGTTAGTCATTAATTATTGCTTTCTTTTTCCAGTTATTATCTGTATTCAGTGGGTCGGGCGGGTATGATCCTGCTGTTGTCAGTGCAGTAAATGCACTTGAACTTCCAAAAAAAAAATATAAAAAGGAACCTTTCCCCCTTTCCATTTATCTTTCCAATGGCTGAGAATTCTGTAGGAAGAATATTCAACAGCAGTGAGTTAGGGAGCTTTTTGTTGTAATGCAGCCATTTAACAGCTTCAAGTTGGCAGTGATCCCATCCACCTTAATCCTCTTCACAGTTCACAAGCAGTCAGCCGGGAGCAAGAGTGCACTAGGACTTAATAGACTCTAGTGTTTGAACTGTAGTGTTTGCATTTAGCTTCCAGAGCTAGCCTTAAGTGCCCAGTAAAACCTTACAGCTTCGGTTTCATTAATTAGAGACTCCCTTGCACTCATTTGTGGCAAACATTGGCCAACATGTTCTTTCAGCTCAGTAAATATTTATACAACTTGCCTATGAGTTTTAGTAATGAATACTGCTCATTTTCCCTCTGTCCAAAAGCAGCACTTTCCACATGTTAACAAATTCGTTGTCCGACCCCTGCCAAGTATGACAGTTTGGGTTAGAAAAAGGTAAATTTAAATCTTGATGGTTTTTGAAGGGTTTTTTCTGAGCTCCACTTTGGCATATTACCATTTTTCATCATATTTACCAGTGGAAAATGACAAAACCCCAATGGATAGCAATTGTTAATTATAACTAACTGGCCAATGCTATCATTGAGTATCTGTCAGACAACAGAGTGTTGTGCCATAATGATAGTAGTGAGGAACCTATCGGGATATATTTATATGAGTTTTCTGGGCCCTATTAGCACCTTTCAAACTTAATCCTATTTATCCTCATCCATAGAACCTCTGTGAGGCAATATTATCCCCATAATGCAGATGGGGAACAGAGATTGAATGCCTGGCTCAAGGACACATTCAAAATCCTTGCCTTAGATGTATTGACAGAATTGCCCGTCTGTATGGGAACACATATCTCCAGCTATTCACACGTACACATCCAGCTGCATATGCAAATGCCCATTTTCTGTGCACACAAATGAAAGTGGGCACTGAAGCATTGAATTCCTTTATGGAAACATCACAGGAGCTGCTTGGAGAATTTCTCCAGTGTTTTTACTTAGTCGTTGGTGGATTCTTACTTTCAGAATTCTCCCAAATTATTTTTTTTTCTTCACTTTTCTCTCTTGTGCCTTTATCTTTTGATTCAAGCTCTACTCTTGGTTGCATTTATGCAGTGCTACTGATGTTACAAAGTAATGTGTTATTTTTATGGACTTGACATAGACAGTAGCTTTCCCAGATTTCTCATTCTTTAATATACGTGCCTCAGAGAAATAAGACACTGTGATGGCTGTTTAAGGATTGATGGAACACTGGGTGCACATCTTCCTGGGATGCTTGGGTTAGCATAAATATTTCTATCACAAGAGAATGCTAAGCTAACTCTGTCCAGTTTTCTGCATTGTGATGAGACAGAGCTCTAGAAACATCTCTTAAAAAGTCAGTTCTAAGGTAACAAACACTGGTGTGTAAGGCTGTAAGACACGAGAGCCACTTGGAGACATTCCATCATTTTTTAATGCTAGAGTAACCTTGATTTAACTTTAATGAGTAACCAAGTTCTTTTTAGTGGAGCTCATCCTACACTTTTTTGTTCAGCTTGTTACATGTATTACCTAGCAGAGACATTGTCCCAGGAGTGTTTGTTACAGGCAGGCTGTATTATTTCAGAAGGAAGCATAATAAACCACGCTGCCTGGCTTAAGGCACACACCAAATCCTGTAGCTCTTCACTAGCACATCCAGGTATGGTGTTCCATCCCAGGCTGGTCATGATGAGGTTAATGGGAGTTTTGTTTGCATGCAGAGCATGTGGTGGCCATGAAGAACCTGTAAAGTCCTGTAGAAAGTGTAAAGTCCTCTTTGAAAGCATTAAAAAAATCAACAAACAACCCACAACAACAACAACAACAAAAAATAGCAAACAAACAAAACCCAAAACAAAATGAGGAAAAAAACCCCAAACAACCAATACTGGTCTGTTGGTTGGTGCCAAATCTGATAGCAGACAAGTTAGAGAAGAATGCTAGATTGGTTGTAGTAAGTATGCACAGTAGTGGCAACTTAAATTTTCTCAGAAGCAAAGACAGACTGGAAAGTGACTCGTCAAGTATTATCAATGAGTTGCTGTACAGAGGTAGTATTCATGCTTTCTTTCTGCATGGAACTGTATTCCCTAAAGATAAGGTTGTAGGAACTCTGAGCACCATCAGTAGATGTCGAAGATTCAAGTAAGTTGCAAGTCCTTTCTTTTTGTGCCAAGGCAGTACTGTAGCAGCTCTGAGTACAGTGGATGCGTGTGAGCATGGCTGATGTCCATGCTGTGGAGATCAGATCCAGCCTGGGAACTGGCAGTGCTCAGCTACTTGCCCTGATAACCCAATGGAGATCTGCCAGGGGATCCTCCTGCTGGGAGGGTCTGGCTGTAATTTCCAACTGAGGATCACATTTCAGCCAATATGACTTCTGGGTTTAGTTGCTAAATCTTCTGTATGTACAAAGGATCCTAAGTCCACCTGTGAGGGTGCACATCTGTAACTTCAAATTTTTAAAACTGAAAGCTTTTTCTTCTTAGATGGTGTTCTTGCTCTATTTTGTATTTTTAGGGATAATTCTATGGTTACCACTGCTCTCTAGGGATCATTATATAGTTGTGTGGTGTGCAAATACAAAAATAAATTTGATGCAAAACACGTATCATCTCATACAAAAAGTTTACGTACACTGTTCTCTGTCATTTTGAAGAGGAACACCTTTGCTGAAGTTGACTGCTGATAGGCGATATTTTAGATAAGCTCAGTGTTTTAGTGGAGGAATTTGAGAGCTCTCCTGAAGCAGATGTCATTTTCTAACAGACTTTTTGCCCGTGTACCAAATAGCTCTATCCAGCTTTTGTTGGCTAGGGTTGGCAGTTGTCTTGGCCCTTTCAGCAGAGACCGATACTTCAATGCTTAAAATGTAGGAAGTCATTTAAGCACTTCAGGTATTTGGATGAGAGTTTTCTTCAAACCAGTGAGACAGCTTGTGAGTTAAAAGTAAGTTTTCTTGATGAATGAGCCTGAAAAGCTATCACCCCCCCTTGAGATTGAGTTCATCCTACTGTGAGATAAAGAGCAGTGGCAGGAGAGATATTTGCCCTGCTGCAGCTTGTTGGATTAAAGAGAACCCTTTGGTATCGAGTGTTGTCAATGCAGCAACTTTTGCAAGCACTAAATTTACTTATACAGAGTTCTTTTCTAATTGCCCCAGGACAAGCCCTTGCATGTCATGTTTTTGCCTGGAGAAAGTTTTTCTATGGAAATAATTTTTTTTTTTTTAAGATGGTATAGAGGGTGTCTCGAGTTTGTCAAGTCCATTGATCCTCCGGGGAATGTGCTGACTCTCAGTATGTATGGAGGATTTTTAAAGCAGCTGAGCAAAATCCCTTCTCAGATAAGATGCTTTCTATTTTGTCGGTTAAGAGCAGCCTCAAATCGAAATAGCTCAAACATAATCAAATCTCCCTTCCTCAATCCCTTGCCTTCTCCTCCCAACCCCCTATACAAGTCATCCCTAAAAGGATAATCCTGGCAGTGATGTCATTAGAATGAAGTTACAGACCAGTGCTTGATTTGCTTGTCTTAGCTTCAGTTGCTAATGCTGTAAATTTGAGCTGTGTATGTAAAGGAGTCAGGTTATGCCTTTTTTCCCACCCTTGTTTAATTTCCCTGGAGCCCTGAGAATAACTAATGTGGGGTTATTTTGATATTTTCTTGCCTTTTTTTCCTCTTTTTCTCTTCACTGCCTCACAGCATCATATTGCTTCCAAGCATTCATGAAACCTCTTGCTGTATTCCTGAGGGAGCCACTGTCTTCAGGGAGGAGAAAGTTTAAAGAAAGAATTTTGCTGGCTAAATGTGGTTAGAGATAGTAACAGTTTCTGGTAGATGTTATGGATGGTGATCAAAAAAGCAGAATAGTCTGAAAAATCATTTGCTTTAACCAGATTTCCAAAAATACAGTCTTTTTAATTGTGATGGTTGTCAGTGATTTTGGCCTCTAGAGAATACTTCTAATAGTTAAGAAGTTGATCCAAACTTTTATTAAGAATCAGGACCTGTCTTAAAAACATTAGCGTATGAACTACCTAGGCAAAGAGAG
This sequence comes from Melopsittacus undulatus, assembly GCF_012275295.1. Lineage (NCBI taxonomy): Eukaryota > Metazoa > Chordata > Aves > Psittaciformes > Psittaculidae > Melopsittacus > Melopsittacus undulatus. The sequence goes on from NC_047535.1 coordinate 16,123,861, forward strand.
AGAAACAGGCTGAATTTATCCATTTTGTTCATAGGAGATTGTAATACATAAAAATTGTGTGAGTCGTGCACAGTCACTGGAGGAGTTGTTGGCAAACCCAGAATGTGAGTACAGGTCCTTCAAGTCTTAGTGCATACTGTTGAAACCTTAACCACATCACTTCAGCCTGGCAGGTTCAACCCTGCTGTGTCAATCATAGCCCACTGAAGTCGTAGAAATGGGTCTTTTCCCACAGGCTTATGTATAAGAAGAGAGATACATGACACTGATAGCTTCCATGAGTGCAGTGCACAGAGGGGAAAAAAAGGCTAAAGTCAGTCTGAAACGTGTGTTGGAAGAAGGATTTTTGCTTGGGGCTTGTATCTAAAATTAACTGTCTTTTTCCTGTGCCAAGTTGATGTACATATTGAAAGTGGTAAATACTTGAAGTATTCTGCTGCATTTCAAGTTTACTGTATAATAAACATGAAACTTTTCAGATCTGAGAGAAGGAATGGACAAGACTAACCCAGCCAGGATGATTTGAGAGCTGGTAGGCAGAAAGCTGCTTTGCATATCCCAGTCCACTAATCTATGGGTGAAGCCCGTGTGCATTGCAGTAGGGGTTTAGAAATGGTGGGTGCAACACACAGATTTACTGTCAGATGCTGTCAACAGGAACACACGTGCCTGTTAACAGAGCTGCCAGATGACTGGAGTAACATGTGCAGAGTCTCAACTTCTCAGGCATTATAACTGTGATGTGGTCATTCCTTTTGTGTACGGTACACATCTGTGCAGTATTTTAGGACTCTTTATAACATGATCTTTACTCCCCTTCTGTATCTACAGCAAGTGTTTTCTTACTTTTGAGTATAGCTTTTAAGGGAAAATCTTTTGATCTCGTAATGGAAGATCTTTCCGACTTAATGGAAGGCTACTCAGCCAAGGATCGCAGGAAACACACTAACCTTGCCGTACAATTACAGGCATGCCAGAGCCCTAATGTAAGTGAAAAATACATTGGGGTGGCATCTGTGCTCTGTAATTGAATAGTTAAAGCAAACAAAACCTTATCTTACAATAAGAAAAAGAGCCTTCTTGCTGCAAAGTAACTATGCTATTCTTGGGGCATTGATTCAGCGTGTCGGTTTTGACTTCTCCTCCTGAGATGGTAAATACCACTTTTTTTAGTGTATGTTATAAGAAGCATGTGGACACCGTTCTAATTTGGTTAATGGTTTTATTTAGTGTAATTCAGATATAAGCATTTTTATTATAGAAATTGTAAAATATACTTTAATTCAAGGGACTATTAACACCTCGTGTTTTTTAAAACATATGAATATATTATGAAATGTATTTGAACTCCAAAACATAATCATCTCTATAAAGGAATTAAGCTTTTCCACTAGTCCCTGATTACAGGGATCTGCTGAGATTTTGACTATATTGTGCATCACCAGCCATCACAGCACTGCAGACCACCTGGCATCTTAAACCCATGCAAGTGAAAACAGCGATGGTCTTTAATAAGAAGGACAAAAGAAAAACCACGACAAGTGAGTGTCCAACCGCATGTTCAACCAGGGTGTAGTTATGCTAGATGAAGGTAGTTAGGTGAAAAATAAATTTCACCAATTCTGTTTAGATTTGTAGCAAGTATGAGACAGGAAAACTGTCCCCTGTCTCGGGGATGAAATTCATAATGTTACAGATGTTTTGCTTGAGATGTTTTGATTTATTTATTTAAACAAAAATCACCTAATGGGGACTTTTCTGTATATGAGCATTTTAAATGAGGAAAGAGTAGGCTTCCCTTTTTAACAGACACTGAAGAAAGTCGTACTTTTCCTTTATCTCTTAAAACTAGCACTGAAAGTGCAAGGTGAGTGAAACTTAGCAATTTTTATCATTTCTGTTGTGCCATAGTATTAAATAACTGTTAAAAAGGAACAAGTGCAGTATTCACAAGCCAGTAAGAGGGAATTAGAAATTTGTCAAACTCCCTTCAAGAAATGTAGTTCACATCAGGAGCAACCAGTTTATTAATTTTGCTGGAGTCGACAGACTTTTCTCCAGAGTGTTCTCCCCTTTCCTGAAATAAGTTTAGTGATTTAAACTCAACTCTCCAGGGGTCTCGGCACTGAAGGAGTCTGGAGTCTTGAAGTGCTACTTATGCTATATTCAAGTCTCAAATTTTGCATGAACTTCTAGCACAAATCCTTTGCTCTCCCTATTTTCCCCTCATTCATTGAAGCTGATGGAAGACGACATAATAGAATCTTATTTCTTTTCCTCAGGAGAGCAAAGTGGTGAAAAGTTGAGATTCAACCTTAGTATATTTTGAAACAAAAAAGTAAAAGAAGTTACCATGATATGAGACTGCTGGAAAAAGTGTAATTTTGGCACCAGTCAGTCTCAGAAGAATACTGAAAGTCAAATGTACAAGCATATTGCAGCTGAAGTGTTCAGTTGGGATAGATACAGTAATGTGTAAGGAATCAATTTTTCTGGATCAAAAATATTACCTTATAAATACTTTGCAGAACAACTGAGCAAAGAAAATATGCTCCTTATTAAAAATACTGATGACATTTAATTAAACTAATCCTCCAGTTACAGTAAAAACCTGATATGCAAAGTTAGCTTCACCTGAGGCACGATGGGCTACACCCATCCAAGGTGTAAAGTAAATAAAAGTCATTGGGCTGAACCAAGTCCTTCAGTCAGCCTGACAAACTTCCTTCATGATTTCAAAAGGACTTACGTGGCAGAAAAATAACTGCCTTGTGAAAGAGCTGTCATTTGAAATGCTGTAGGAATCCTCAAGCAACACTGAGTTCTCTATAGTCGGTGTGGAATTATTCCCTCAATTCTATAGGATTATTTGGAAAACCTTTAGGAAATCTTTAGTTTCTGTGTATTGATGGTGAGATCTTAGCACAGATGCACATAATAATGTAATCTTAGTATTCCATGAAGTGCTTTCAGAATGGAGGTCCAAATTTAATTTCTAAAATATGTGGGTTGCAGCACGAGATGCAGCTTTAAAATTCTGGTCCTCAAAAGTGTTATACTGCTTATCTTGTGATATCTCAGTCATCTTGAGGAAGTAATGAACTGTTGTGAAAGATGCAGTGAGAAAATCCTTGCTTGGAGAGCTTTTGAATTGAGATCACTGCTATGAGCCAGGCAACCCAGTTTATAAATGCATGACTTGTAGTTACGTGTACTTAGCTTCTGTTTCTTTGTTGTAAACTGCAGATAGTGTTTGGTTTCTGAGGCTATATAAAAACTAGCTTGAGGATGTGAAGTACTGCAAAAAAGGCAACCCAGTAACACCAAGGAGAACACAAGAAATACCCATGGTGGAGTTGCCTGCTTTTTGGTGTGGGATAAATCTGAGCATTTGAGCGCTTACCCAAAAGGAATCATTTTGACTAAACTCCTTGCCTCTTTGTAAACTTTACAACTCTATGCATAGCCAGTCACCCAGTTACTTGGTAAAGTGAGATCATGCAGGTTGATTGCCAGTTAGAGAAGGAATTGACAAAAGGAAAAAAAAGTGCTTGCAGCTTGTCAGCATTATCACCTTGTGTGATATTCGTGCCTGTTCTCAAAAGTTACCCTGGACTTCATTGTGGCTATATTTGGATCAGAGATCTCCCAGAGCGACTGGTGTGTCAGAGCAAATGGGGTTGATAAATCACTTGGTAGTGTCCTTCCCCCATCCTGTACAATATCCTGGAAATGGCTTAATGCTCAACAAGGTTGGGTTCTGTGCTTGGTATTTGTTACTTGTATTGCTGAATGCTGAAAGCCTGCACCTTCAGTGATTAAATCTGTTGATGCAAACACTGTATGTACAGACAGGTAGCCCACTGCAGCACCAGCGTTCACTGGACATGGTTTTAGTAACTCCAGAATTAACAAAATGTTATTCTTTTGGAGGTATTACTTTGTTGTGTTTTATGAATGTCCACAGCTTCCAGAGTTTTATGGTCATGTTCTACTTATGGACAACTCATGAACAGTTTATCTTCTGGTCATAGAAATATTGAGAGAATTTCATTGGTTGTCTCCTGCAGTGTCACTGAAAGTATAGAAGATAAATAGATATATTCTTCAATACAACAGATTTTAGTGAAAGGTATTATAGATTAGAAAAATAAGAGAAATAATCCACAGTTATTTCTTAAATTTTCTCTAAATAGAAGCTCATTATTTTCCCTTCCCTGACGTAAGAATAGTCATCAGATAATTTTAAATCATAATCCAGTGTTTTCAATTTTGCAATATTCTTAAATTATACATTTCTACTGCACAAAATGCCATTAACAAGGACTACAGCTACACATTTCGTAGGTGTTTGGTTTTAGTTAATTTTGGTTTACATAGGTGAAAGAGGTTTGGCAGCCTGTGTGAACATGTTCACAAGGTAGTTCTAACTGCCTGAAGGCACAAAACTGGGGCAGTGAGGCTTCCCTTATCTTCCATCTCAAAGGACTGCCTCTAGGTGAGAACTGATATAACCAGGACCACTGCAGCCTTGTGGCTGCTGTATCAGGCAATACTGCAGCTCTTGGGCCTCTCTGAGATTTTCAGTTTTGCTCTAAGGACAGTTAGATTTCCATGCACCTGGACCAATGACTGGAAGCGGTTGGCCTGAATTAACATACAGCATGTATGTTTCATCGTCTCTTTGTAGTCTGGTAATTTTCTGGATTTTGTGAAAATACCGTGAACTCTCAGAGGCCTGGCTCATGCTTTTAAATGTTGTCAGTAGTCTTGAATGAGTCAGTCTGAAAGTCTTCGTTGTAAGAAGGTCTGCATTGTAAGAATGCTGAGTGCAATGTTAAGTAAAATTACTTCTAAAATATTCTTGGGGTGAGGTGTCTGATATGGTAGGTCTGGGAGAACAGCCAAGTACAATGCAATGTTGTGCTTCAAACTGGAGGATGGAAACTGTACCACTGCCTGTGCAATCGTATGGCCCAGGGGGTGCCCGGCACACAGACATGTGTGACACGCACATGCCAAACTTGCTGCTTTTGCGAATGGTGCTGGTTAACTCCTCCCTGTATCAACTATTTCTTATCAACAGCTCCCATTGGAAGCAGGGAGTTTGCAAAGATGGTGCTACTTGTTTGAGGGTTCCCAGCTGCAGTGTTATTTTCTTTGTCCAAGTTGACACTAAGTAGAAAAGTGGTAGAGCTACAGTGAATGAATCAAATGGTCAGGAGAGCCAGCTGTGAGGATTGATTCCCCTCTGGATACTACACATCTTACAGAGCTGCTTGCCTGTACACCTAGTGAAAGTTAAATGAATTGTTCCCATTAGTGCACTGATAGGACAAAGCTTTCAGCTGAAGGAGAGACTGTTCTTTGAATGTCACAGAGAGGAGAAAGTGTAGTGCATACAGTGGCAACATCTGCCATCCTCATGGCAATGTGCTCCTGTCACTGTCAAAGCTGTGTAAAACCGTGACCTGCAGTAAGGCTCACAGTTTAAGTACATCTACAATACTGAGGAAGTCTGTGACAATTAGAACTGTGTATAAGAGTGCAATTCCAGCAAGAGTCTTCATAGGAAAACCATGAAGTAGTTTTCTTTTAATGACTATTAGTTACACAATTGACCGAGCAAATCACAAAGTGAGGATTTCAGTATATTAATACAGAGCAAAACAGTTGCATTGGCAGAATCCAGCCAAATGCACAAAGTTGCATCAATCTTGGCAAGTCCCTACAGTTACGGAAATAGACTGCAAAGTGTAAGTATGGCTGAAACCAAGACAAAGGGAAAGCACTGTTTCTTAAAAAACATGTTTGACTTTTTATGTGTGACATTTTGTACAGGTATAGGATGGATATTTAGCCTGCTCTCTGGCCCCGTGTTCTGTGGTGACATTTGTCACATAAGAACATAATGGCTATTTAATGAAGATTCTTCATTTCATTTCTCCTAACCTAAAACCTAAAATCCAACCAACAACAAAAACCCAAAGTTGAATAATGCTCTGATAGAATTTAGGTCTAAGAAGCAGCTGTGAATCTCTGGAGAGCCATGTTGGGTTTCTCAGTGCTGAAGCAATTAAGTCACACTTGATTACTGGGACTTTAGTACATGCTTCCAGATTTGAGAACAAAAGAATGATCTAGGCCCACTGAAAAATGCTTCTTTCACATGATGAGCTCTTTCCTTTTCAGGAAAAGCTATGAACAAGTCTGGGAAAAACTGGAATATTCTATTTAAAAATTATGGTCATCATATTTGAAGGCTTTTTTGTTGGTTTTAGTTTTGTTTTTTTAAATAACATTTTTTTTCTGATCCTTTAGTAATTACGGGAAGTTTCCTTGTTCCTACATGCCCAGGGGATGTTGTCCTTGTTTCATTGTTATTCTAGCACATAATTTATTCCTCTTTTGGGTGAACTAGAAGCATTAGTGTCCATTAACAGTGTTTGAAACAAAATAGTAAAATCACTTGGAGCACTTTCAGTGCTGATCATCATAAACACTCTTCTGTCCTGACAAGGGCTCTGGTTTGTAACATCATTTCATTTGGTTAAACTCACTGCAGTTGTATTTACAACAGTTGCATGTACGTTGTTTTTACCCAAGTCACCATAAGCAATGGCCTACAAAGCTCACAGAATTCCTTTGAGCCAGAGATCCTCACAGACTTCTATAAAAACCATTGCTGAGGTTTCGGAAAGAGCAAACTCCTTTATGAGTACACTCACATCTATTATTCTGCTTTGGTAGGTTCGCTGCAAGTGCCCGGGTGTTACATGTAATCTTCCACCTTAATTGCTGGCTTTGTGTAGTGGTAGAGTAAAAAAGCAGTGGAGTAACAGGATGAAGCACAGTGGGATCCAGGCTTGTAATCCATTTTCTTTCTGATTTAACACAGTAAGTGAGGCAGGAGGCTTACAGTTTAAAATTTGAACTTCTTTTTCCCCCAAGATTTCCAATGCATCAAGTTCCCAAACATGCGAGAGCCATAATGGTGGCTTAGGGGAGGGTAGGAGAAAGTAGAAAGATAGAAATATATGTTGATAGGCACACCTACATGAGCAAAGTATGATATGCATGTACAATTTGCCTACATATACTGTCATCAGACCCGATTTGGGCACAAAAAGCAAAGCAAAGGAAACACAGTGGTGCTTAATAGAAGTGCTGGCGATCAGTTATGAGCTTTGCAGGTGGTGCATGCGTTTATCTGTGCAAATTTCCAAGGAAGAGGTTTTTTGGAGGTTTAAGAAAGTTGTACTCCAGAATATTCTCCTTTGATGTTTTGCAGAGTAATGTATTCTGCAGACAGGGACTTTTTACTTATCTTTCTGTACATCAGAGTATGTTTTCCCCTTGAAAAGGGGAAGTTGACAACTGTACAACAGCAGCAGGGATCTGGGTTCACAGAGTAAGTAGTGTTTCATTATGCTTCTGTATTTGAATGGGCAACTGTGAGAAATGGCTTATGATGTATAAAATATCTGAGTCTCATTTTGTACTTGAAGACATTGTTATCTCTATTTGAAGCTGGCTAGTGAAGGTCACTCAGGCCAGCTGCCTGCAAAAGAAGATCCTGTCTCTGATGGTAGATACTTTTTTCAAAGTTCATTGCGTCCAGAATGCTATTTTTGTAAATACCACCCATTATGGCAAATTATATATTGTTAGTGGGAGGGGGAAAGAGAATGGTATATGAATGCTGTTTAAAAACCCCTGAATGATTGTTGTTGCAAACAGCATTTCATAGCAACTATGAAAAGTCAAAGAAGTTAATTTGTTCAAGATCTGGTGTTGATCAGGAATGTCAAATTGCGCTGCTGAAGTGATCAATTCTCTGATAACTGTAATACTGAAACTTTCACTCACTGATAACCATGGCAGTGATATATTGTGGTATTTTAATGACATTTCCTTTACTTTACTTTGAAGTCTGGTTGGTTAAGTCAGGAAGTCTTTCTGTATTAGCAACACCGAAGTTAGGGTTGTTTCATCCTCTATTTCTTTTCTCTTAGTTGCTAACGGAGAATGGAAAGCTGGCTGGTTAGGATAGTGTGGAGTGGCAAGTGGTCACAGATCAGTCTACTGCATTTTGAAATTAAGCCCATAAAAAAAATAGCAATTCACATTATGTCACATTTTTGAAAGGAGTCACTGGGTTCTTTGTGCTCCACTTCTTGAAAAGGAAGAAATCTTTGGCAGTGGTGTATTTTATTGTGGAATATACATAATCACATCTCTATACACTGAAGGTTCAGTCCCAGAATAAAGCGAGACCAATCCCAATTAATAATGCCTAGTTCTGTGAAGAGAAGTACCAATGTATGTTGGACTGGCAAAATTAGTTTCTCAGGATCCTTTTGATTTTAGATGAAATCTGGGTATGACTTGTAGGATGCAGCTCAGAGGAAAGGCCTTCAAACATACATGCAAATGGGAATTAGCACTGGCCCAAAGGGAACCGAACATCTGTAACTCCCCTTTTTTATACTAAGTAGTTTTCAGGCCAACTCTGGGTTTTTTCACCATAATACACGAATTTTTAGGAGATTAGTTATAGTTCTTGAAAGCTGAATAGCAAAGTCACTGCCTTCCTGCATTAAAACTAGAACTGATCGCAATGATGTAGGAATTTGTTGCATATTTAACATTTATATTTAAAGCACTGGTTCTAATGTATCTAACCTAAGTAGCTGTTTGGATCTGCTGGTGCATTTTTTGCTCAGTTTTTCTAGTCACTTACAGTTACTGATGTGAAAGGAAAGGCTTCTGAAAAATTTCCTACTCGTTTTAACCTAAGTAAGGATCCCTGGTTAATTTAAATCTGAATGGGTTGAACTCACTAGCAGTGCTTATCCTTGTCCCACCAGACTTCAGTTAGTAACTGTAAAACCACTGTTCAAAGCAAAATACTTAAGATTCACTGCAGATCCCAATGTGATTATGAAGAAGATGCAACCACCCCCCCAACCCCCATGGCTGTTGTTTTAAAAGGTTATCTAAAAATATCTGCATAAACAGAATCACAGAAAACCAGCTAAAAGTCCTTACCAATTGGTAATTATTATGGAAACATCTGATTAGAAAAACCCACCACTCATGTCATACAGAGAAAATTAGGTAGAAAAAATATAAACACTAATATTCCCATCACTGTTTTGTGTATCAGAGGAAAGTAGCCCTCAGTCAGCAAATACAACTAAGTCTGTGGCAAACCCCATTGTGAAGAGGCTGTGAGTAATCAGAAGTGACAACATAAGCACTTTCTGTTCAAAGTGATTTTACAGAAAGCATTATTTTCTGAGAAAAGTACACATATCGCTCCCATAATGCTGAAAGAGCACTGGTGTATCCATTTATTAGCACTAGTGTTGGGAGAGGAAGTTTTGCAAATGGTGTTCAGATTTAAGACCTTTCTTTGCATTTCCCATTCTGTAAAACAGCCTTAAAATTGTAGGAGCTGGGTTGAGTACTTCTGCCAAGGGGACGTTAGGACAGTTCGGGATGATGGAGACTGTTAGGAACTTGTACGTGCTGCTCAATGGTCACTCAGGAAGTCAGACAACAGCAAAAATGTTCTTCATTGGTGGAAGAACATGTTCTGATGGCATGTGTAACTTGAATTCAGAGGGTAAGGCAGACCTTCGGAGGAACCCAGAGAGGGGTTTTTTGCACTCATACAAAAGCCTGCATGAAATACTGCTACTGCATTTTGACATAGATACTTCAGTCTATGCTGCTTCTCACTCTGTCCCTCTTCTTGCCCTGAACTATGGTCCCTGTAATAACACTTGCCTCCCTGGCACCTGCAGCTGGCCTACCCAGCCAGTAACGATGGGACTGAAATGGAGATGTGAGAATGCTGGCACTTAAAAAATACAAATGTAAAGGGTGACTTTGCTTCCTGTAGTGCTTACTTCCATAACAGAAAGGTTTTATTTTTGATATGCATGTTTTCCTCTTTTTTATTGCTTACCCTGGCTTTACAGTTTGAGGCTGCAACCCACATTCCTAGCATGAGGAACATACAGATTTGGCTAGGGCCTTTCAATGTCAGTCAGTACACATACTTAACCAAGTTCTAGACTTGTGATTGTTGTAAATTGTGAACTAGTGTGTCACATTTACAGAATTCCTCAAAGGAACTGTTCAGAACTTCTCCTCCTGAATCCTGCGGCCTCTCAGCTTTTCAGGGAAAAGAAAGGTTTCAGAGCTCACACCTCTAGAGCCTAATGGTTCAAAACCAAAAGGCCAATAGCAACACAAGTGCAATTAAATTAAAAAACTCCTCATGACATTTATGTCAAACTTGATAGCTATATATTTGGGGTTGGCATTGTGGATTTATCTACCAAAACCATGACGAGTTTGAAAACTGTTGGCTTCGGAAATTATCTATATTTTTCTGCAGTATTATAACCTGCTGCATCCCTGAGATATTCCACAACAAATAACCCTGAAATAAAAGCCTACGTATTTCCACAGTAATTTGATTTTGGAAGAAGAAGGGGTTAAAGAAATAGGGTAGCTAAGGAGATACGAGTCTCTCTGTCTTCTGTGAATAAGAAGCGAAACAGTTTCAATTCTAACATTTCATTACAGGCCTTGATCACAAATGAAATATTTCGAATACTTGTACTGCTTCCAGTAACTTCTTTCTCTTCTCATAAAATTCCCCCCAAGGAGAGCAAAGCTTAAATACTGAGCGGTCCAAATACAGAGCCAGTTATCTACTAAAGTGGAGACAATATTGTTTGAATACAAGCATGAATTGCGATGACATTTAACAGAGTTAATTTTATCTTTGGTATTATGAATTTTGCCTCATTCTGTTCACTCTGTTGCTTTCTTTAAAATTCCTCTCAAATTTCCCTGGCACTGGACCATCACTGGTGATTGCCACCACATGCCTGTTTAGCATAAAAACATCTTTAATACGTCAGAAAGTATGTATTTAACAGCTTGGGGATATTTGCATCTGGGTTGGAATTATGGCAAGTAATACATTGAGAGAGCTGCTCGTTTGGTTTTAATGAGCATAAGCTACAGCTTGTAGTCAAGGAACTACTTGAACTCAGTAACATAGCAAATGAATTGTTGTACTGCTCAGATTTACTCTGTCTGGATAGTTTAATGGGCATGAGTAAATATGAGTGTGGGAAAAATGTTCACCATGCAAAAAAACGAAAGGGGGCTTCCATAATGTTGTTGGTATCTTCTGTTTGCATCAGCCACAGTTTTAAACCAGCAGCACCATGTAGATATGTGTCCCAACAACAAAATTTAAGCAATACATGTTGAAACGTTTATTGATGAGATGTAAAGAGAGAATATACCATTAATGTCTGAATGCAAAATAAGGAGATCCTCCCATCTCTAATGTACAAATTATGGCAATTTTCATTCTGCTTTTGTAGTGGTCACTGCGTGTCTGAAATCAAATGATGATGAAATACATGTCAAAAGAATTTGCTCAATGGTCATTTTCCTAATGTCAGTATCATTTCTTCCCCACAGGTATTTCTGTAACGAAGAAGACTCATACATGTAAGTAGTATCTTTTGGTTTTGACTTCTTTTACAAATGGAATTGATGTTAGGCTGTGCAGTGACTATTAGTTGTTGGTATGTTGGGTGTTGGCCTGGCCTGAGAAGGCTCCATTTTAAATGTTCTGGTGGGTTTTCCACTTTAGAGCACTTACAGTCCTCACCTTCAACATTGTCAGAATGCATATGCAATGTGTGTGTGTGTGTATGCATATGTGTGTGTGTGTATGCACATGTGTGTGCGTATTCACATGAGTTAAGAGCGCAGAAAAAGAAAGTTGTGAAGAAACTCAGAATTCCATATTCCTGTATGTATACCCTACAGCTAGCTGCAAAGTAACGTGTCCAGAAAATGCAGGTGAGGAGTATGGGTGTATTTTTATGGCTGTTACAGATGCACTATGATTCAAGTAAAAATGAATTATTTGAGTCTTCTGTCCTTCCTGTGCATTAATCTGTAAGGTAAATCATTCTGTGCTTGTGCATAAGGAGCTCTTGATGAAAATGAAGAGGTTATTGTTTGGCTCTCAACCATAAACAAACATTCCTCATGAATGGCAACCTTGGAAATGGATGTGGATGCGTGCATTTGCTTATGCATACACTTATTTGGAATCTTCTTCAAAGACATCACTATTGGGGATCAACTCTCATCTACTCTGCAGTGAGTTAAAAGCACAATTCCAGGAAAATGTTACCATTTGTAGCTGCAGGAGATATGTTGAGATTCTTTGGATACTGTGGAGGTTTGGAAATCTGGTAGTGCAGAAATTGAATTTGCCCAGGATCTGAAACAGGAGTAGGCTAAAGCTGACGCTATTAGTCTAAAAGCCCTCTAACAAAACAGGAAGTAGGCTGCAGAGAATTTACAAAGATATATGCATTGTAAGAGGGTTATGATTTGAAGTATGTTCACTGCAGCTTCTAGGTTTAAAGCTGTGTCAGAAAGTGTTTTACATTTATTTCATTATTATTTCATTACCAGTTTTCAAATATTCATGTAATGAAAAATCTGACTTGAGAGGATGAATTCTCAATGTATAGAGATACAAAATACAGTTTCTTTAAGAATTTAAAATGATAAGATTTGTGTGACACTTGAAGTAAATGTTAAATGTCACATACTTTCAGAGCATGGTGGTCCTTCTCTCCTTAGGTGGGCTTGTTGCTTAATGTGTTTGTAAGTTCAGATATCCTCTTTAGCTGAATGCATATGTGGTTTCTATTAGGTTTAATGGGAGCCACAGGTAGGCATCTGAGGGCAGCATTTGGCCCTTACGTTTTGGGGAGTATTTGAGCTCATGCTGACTGAGATTGACAGTACAGGAGACTGAAGTCCTCTGTATATCCGCAGGCCAGGCATTGTACAGACAGCTTCCTTGCACAGCCTTGCCCATGAGCTCAACCCTGGCCTGGAGCGACCACCCTCTCTAGAGGTGGTAAGTAATTTGGTATTTACACTAGCTCAGTCTTGGGCCTCTCTTGTACAGAGGCGAATGACTGTACATGGTGGTTTGTAACACTCCACCTGCACATCAGCTGAAATCACCCTATGTATTTGGTATAGAGCAGTGCCATGTACTGACCTGCTAGCCAGTTCCAGTGTTTGATACTTTTTGTAGGGAAGATTAAATAGTAACCACAGACCTAAAGAACATAGGAAATGCGCTCTGTAGCCATGCCAGCTTGATAAAATGTGGTTTATGATGGAAAAAAAAGGTGAATTCATCAACTGTGTTAGTTGGTAAGCTGCTGTTCACCACATACGGCATTTAATTTAGTCAAGGCAGAACTTAGGGTCCCAGTGTCCTCTGTGTTGAGAACTGTGTGCAATTCTGAGAGAACTGTCAAAGAGCAGTTCCCTGATTTGTTAATCAGTTGTCATGCAATTGCTGAAGCATGAACAAAAAAGTTCTCTGAATAATGGGAAGATAAGCTTGTCCATTAAGGAAGGATTAAAATAGAAGGAGCAATATGCTGTAATTGGCATGATGAAAATACAGACTGTGTTTGCTAGCAAATATGTATAAGGTTTCCTTCAATTTTGGTTGAGGCTCTTTTAGAATTCATTCCTGTTATGACAAATTCTCATAGAGCAGGAATTAATGTAAATTGTGCATCTTTGGCATTTCAGCATCCTGCACAAGAAGCATGGGGTTTTTTCCTTCTTGCCTGGATAGAATTTATTTATTATTGAATAGAAGAAGTAGGCATCAAAATGCAGAGTTTTCGAATGGCTTGGGGAGGAGATGGGGAGGGGGAAGAATTGTATAAACACCTCAATGCGAAAAATTACAACTCAGATCTGAGTTGTTAACAACTACAAATGACAACGAGGGATTTTTTCTGTTTCAAATCGATCTAGAGTTTGCTTATCACTCTACCAGTGTGTATAACACATCCAGATTAAGTTACATAGAGTAGGATTTCTGCAAAGAAATGCCAGAAAACATTCACAAAGCCATTTTGAAGTGTGTAGACATTGTCTGCACTACTGTTTAGAAATACAGATTAAGTAATTTTATGCCAAGCTTACGATGTATAGCATGTGAGGGTGTTGACTGACTGTAAACTAGCACTTATGCCTAATGACCTTTTGACTTAATTAGGGGAGTATAATATCAGAAGGTTTGGTACATTATGTATTTCAAATATCAGATTAATCTTTTCAGACTTCATCTGAAAATCCCTTTTAATTGTATGGGTTTCAAACTTGGTGAAGGTCTGTCTCCACTGCTTAGGCGTGGTTTTATTGTTAAAGATTTGGGGTATATTTCCCCCATACACACACTTGGCATTAGTCTGTGACAAAGTGCTCTGTCACCTGAAATAGAACTACTGACCTGTTGATAGGTGCTCGGGTCATTTTAGAGTCAAATAGCTGAGTATTTTTACACCTTCAAAGTAGTGCTGAAGAGATACATTTTTTTCATAATGTAACTAGCTAAGTAAAACCTGAGAGCTTCAGTATTCTCAATACAACCAATTTTATCCAAGTATTCTGTTTCATTACATCTTACTTTTACATTACTGCTTCTCTGTATCCCGTCTCTATCAGAAGTTGAGTGTTACAAAACCTGCCATTATAAGCCAGGAGTGTAATACTCTTCTAAGCTGCACTAAGGGAATAAAGTTTGTCTACCCCAGAATGCAGTTTTTCCTTCAGTAGATTAATCAGGCTTTTGAAGTAAAATTTCATGCTTCTGTCTGCAGAACTATCCTCTCTCAGGCTCATATGGCAATTTGTTAGGTTAACCATCCCCTTATATAGCCTCTAGTCTAGCCAAGCCAGATGGTAGAGACCAAATCCTATCTTATCTACTGTGTAGTATTTCATTTCTGGCATATTAGATCTAAATCTTGCAATACTTCATGCAATGAGATTGATGGCCTCTACCAGACCACTAGTGACTCAGAATTATCACACAAATAAATCACCTTCTTTTTCTCCAGATCATTTTTATATCCTGGGCACTGACTTTCTTGATTGAATTTGACTCGACTGCCTTATCAGAATAAGGGGTGGTTTCCTGTGGATGCATCCGGAAAGCTAATATTGTAATGAACCCATGATGTAATGGAGCCTTCTTTCTCTTGCTATTTGAATTGTAATGAATCACAGAAGCTTCTGTGGAGTTTGATTTCATAGCTGAAGTTCATACCTGCATAGAGGCCCAGGTACATTCAGTTATTTTCTTGCCTAACGTTTTCCAGGTAGAAAAAACACAGGTTTTAGTTCAGCTTCATCTCAAGCATGTATGCGTAGAATACTTGACATTGCTTCTGGGATAGAGCTAAGCTAGGGCAGTTACACCTTCTCAGTACCAGGACAGGTTTGGAGCTGGCTTTCATGCCTCGGCATGTTACCACTTGTTGTTACCTACTCCCTGAACTACTACAGCTTTTGACACTTGGTTCTTTGTTTTGTGTCACTGCCCAGTAACTTGCAGTCCTGATAGAAAGGGTGTCTGGCAGTTGTGCTTTGGAGCTTGTACATGATAGGTACAGAAGTGGGAAAGCCAGTATTAGCAATCATGAACTAATTCTGTTCGTTCGTCTTTGCTTGTAATGCAGATAGCTGTACTTGGGTATCACATTCAACACTGTATATTTTATATTTTCATAACCCAAGATACACCCAACCTCTCTAGATTAAGACTCCTTTGTAACTTTTAGCTGCCTTTTGTTTCATGTTCCTCATGATTTACCAAAGTAGTATCTAGAGTAATTTTTCATAAAATTACTTGTCAGTAAGTACCTCCATTATCCTGCCAAGCACCTAAGCCTTTGACTGGGGCTTGGCATGCCATATCTTCACTACAGCTGCAGCCCAGCTAGCCAAGAAAGGGACTGTCTTGTTCTATCCACATAGGCACATTCTTAAAGCTACCCAGAAAAAAGGACCCATTCTGAAACCATGTCAAAGAGGCTAATTTGGGGCAGAGGCAGCTCTTAGGTGTCCAAACATCCTAGAACTGATATTCAGAGTTCTACAAGCTTAGTAAGGTTTGCAGCTTAATTGAATCCAGAACCTGGACTTTCCTATTTCTCTCGGTTTAATTCCCACATTAATAGCTGCTGCTAAAGTTTTCTTTAAGTCTGTTATTTTGTTTAATTTCATTAAAGGGAAAATAACTGTGATTTTTATTTATTTATTTATTTTCTGATCTGATTTCTAATTACTTAGTATGCCTACTGTGCATTGTGCTGTCTACTTCACCTCATGTGTTTTGTGTGCCAGCTACAGTAACTAAAGGATACTTTTCCCTCACAAAATAGGAGCCTGCAGAAAACTGATGGTTAACAGGATCTGCTGTTAGCACCAAGGCCTAAAGAGAACAGGTGAAATCTAAACCCTATCCCCTGAGGCCAATAAAATAGCTGTTTGGTCCCCTGTGTGTAACCTCCTAATAACTTTACTGGGCAGCATTAAGATCCCTTGGGGGCTTCTCTGGAAGAGCACTCCCTCTCTTTGTTCAGATTGCTTATTAAAAATGATTTTATAATGAAGTTGCCTCAAATAGCAGCTACTTTCCTACTTGTCCTTGAAGCACTGTTTGCCCTGGTGAAGAATCTGAAGACAACTAACTATCTAGGGCTTTTGTTCTGTTCAAAACTTTTACTGAACTACTGCTACACTTAATTTATTTTTATTTTATTTTATTTTCTAGTGAATAAAGAAAACCTCTTCATTAGCAGCTCAGTTTTGTACCTTTAATTCTATTTTGAAGCCATCCCTCTAAAAAGTTTGTTTTGGATGCCAGCATCATCAATGGGTCAGTGTTATTCCCTACCACGCAAAACAATATGTCAGTCACTTGTTTGACTGAGTGAAAATGAATGTTGCTTTCTTGTTGTGGTGGCCAAGTTCTTGAGTCCAGGGGCAAAGATGAAGGCATTGTCAAATAATGAGAGGAGGAAATATGTTTAAAATCAGAAAATGTTCCTGCCTGGCTTGGAAGAAAGAGTACCCAGGGTGAGAGTGCTGCGGGTAAATGTGTGACTCCAGGGGTATGGGTGGAAATCTGGATGCCCTGGTTCTTCTTGGTAGGTTTACAGCAAAGAAATATTTTCTCTGGTGAAAGTTCTGATATTTGTGGGAGAGACTGGCCCTTTGTCCATGTGGAAGCAGCTGTGGGAAAAGCATTGGGAAAACTTCCCATTAATGCATGTTTTATGCCCTCACAGAATAACTGGTCAGAGGTGAGAGAAATCTGTTGCCCCTAATCTTCTATTAGCTCCCCAAAAGCTTGACCTCTGCCTGGGCCTCAAGCCTTTGGCACAGTTGGAAGGAACATTTTTTATAAGGCTGATAGAACAGGCAATTAAATGCACTGTCCTGGAAGTCCCGTGGGGAACTCTGTCTATTAGCTGCACTCAAAGCTAATGTCAGGTCTCTTCTCTGGTTCTGTTCTGAATATATGGAGCAGCTTCTAGCTACATGGAACTTTTGGCTGTAACCATTAATTATGGGCTTATTTAACATGAGTTTTCTGGTAAACACCTTAAGATAGGTTTTTCTGTGCCTTTGTGGAAAAGTAGAATGCAGACTACAGCAAGGTGAAAAACAGCAAACAGATGAAAATTCATTTTGGCAAATGAAGACTGATAAGCATTTGCAAAATGTTGATCATCCAGTATTAAAATGTATGTGTGTGTGTTGGATTGTAGTTCATGTAATTCTAAATTATGGTTTCCTAGCAAACTCAATTAGGGAAGGCAGAGGAAAGGAAGCTGTCCTAAATTTTTGGAGGTCTTTGTCTGGGAGTAAGTCCTAACCCTTTACGTGCCTCTAATACACATTAATTGAGATCATAAATTAATAAGTGCCAATTCTGCACACACTTCATTTCTTACTCTAGTTTGTCCTGTGGAAGCATACAAGATGGGCAGAGACATTCTCTTTCATATTTAAAACATTTTTGGAGGCCCATGTTTTAAGGAATGATGACGTGTTTGTGGAGGTTTCTGACATTAAACACCTAAGTTCTACCAGTGGGGTTGACGGATATTAAGAGATTGTGGATGTAACTCAAAAGTAAATTTAAACTGTTTGTGGACATGGGAGTAAATACATTGGGAATGTCTGCAGTGTTCTTTTATACCCAAGTAGTGCCTTATAATTCCCTAAAAGGTTGTTCTTACGCCTTTTGTACCCGTATCTTTTCTATTTATTAATTCCTAAGGTCATTTGCTTGATGTTAGAAATACTGAATTAAGTCATGACCACCCCTCGTGCCTTGTGCAAAAGCACACTGACAGAGAAAGTGTAGGACTGATCTGAATCCTATTGCAGCTGCTCTAAAGATTAATATTGGCTGAAACATGCTTTGATCAGCCCTTAAAACATACTTTTCTTCTTTTGCTTTTAAAGTCTTCTGTCTTTAAAACTCTCAAAGCTATTACATAAAGCTAGTATTTCCAGTTTGATACTAGCCTTCTGGATGCATCCACAGTTTTGGCTGCTTATTGGTTACAGAGGGGAACTGTGTTGTGGGCTGAGTGTAAGCTTCAAACTGTGTGATACTCTCCACACTCTAAGACTTTAATCCAACACTGAGAGCAGGGGAAGTTACACTTGGCAAAGTCATTAAGTTAATTTCTGTTTTTTCAGTTTGAGTGGCTTGGGCAGCAGAAAACTAACAGATGAGACTTCTCCAAATCTGCTTCTGCATTCTGGGTATTTTTTCAGTGCAAACAATGTGAAAACAAATAGGAAGTATTACTGCTCACAACTTCTTTAATATGTGGGTCAAGTATTTTGGCTCTGCATAATCTGAGTCTAGGCAGCTCTGTACATACAGAGAAATGCCAATACACTGGAAACCTTTGGCTACATCCTTTACATTCTCTAAGAGGTAATTACACTTAGTAAGCAGGACTTGTGCAAAACTGTCACTTTGATTTGAACAGTTCCTTAAAGTGACCTCAGTCTTAGAGAAAGGTTAAGTCTTTGTCTCTTTGAATGCATTGCTACCAAATACAGCAAAGTGTGAGAATAAGATTAGGATTAAAATTAAGATTAAAACATGATCTTTAGGCCTGGTTGTCTATTTGGTCAAAGACTGAGAGTCAAGGTGTTTTCCCAAAGTAGGTGGTTTTTTCCCATGGATGTATCACTGCTGTCTTTTTTCACACATCGAGAAGACTGTCCTTGGAGCTTTATGCTCACATTCATTTTGCTTCCTGACATTGTTTCTTTTAACAAAATATTGTTAAGAAGGAATGCCATTCAGAGGGACCTTGACACGCTTGTGAGGTGGGCTGATGCCAACCTCATGAAGTTTAACCATGACAAGTGCAAGGTCCTACACCTGGGTGGGAGCAATCCCAGGCACAGCTACAGGTTGGGCAAAAAAGAAATTCAGTGCAGCCCTGAGGAGAAGGACTTGGGGGTGTTAGTCAATGAGAAAATGAACATGAGCCAGCAGTGTGCACTCACAGCCCAGAAAGCCAACTGTATCCTGGGCTGCATCAAAAGGAGCGTAACCAGCAGGTCAAATGAGGTGATCCTGCCCCTCTACTCTGCTCTTGTGAGACCTCACTTGCAGTATTGTGTGCAGTTCTGGTGTCCCCAACATAAAAAGGACATGGAACTGTTAGAACAAGTCCAGAGGAGGGTCACGAGGATGATCAGGGGACTGGAGCACCTCCCATATGAAGACAGGCTGAGAAAGTTGGAACTGTTCAGCCTGGAGAAGAGAAGGCTGCGTGGAGACCTCTTAGCAGCCTTCCAGTATCTGAAGGGGGCCTACAGGGATGCTGGGGAGGGACTATTCATTAGGGACTGTAGTGATAGGACAAGGGGTAATGGGTTGAAACTTTAACAGCAGAGGTTTAGACTGGATCTAAGGAAGAAATTCTTTACTGTTAGGGTGGTGAGGTACTGGAATGGGTTGCCCAGGGAGGTTGTGAATGCTCCATCCCTGGCAGTGTTCAAGGCCAGGTTGGATGAAGCCTTGGGTGATATGGTCTAGTGTGAGGTGTCCCTGCATGGTAGGGGGGTTGGAACTAGATGATCTTAAGGTCCTTTCCAACCCTAACTATTCTATGATTCTATGATTGCATTTTGTTGTAGTAAGGCTGAACTGTAATTATTCTAAAGCAAGCTCAGTCATACGGACTTCTCCAAGGTTGGTATCTGAACCAAAAAAAGCATATTTTATTATCTGAATTTTGAAACCAGGGACTGATTCCATCATTCCCAATAGACTCATTTATTTGACAGCACATTGCTAGACTTGTGCAGTTGCTGTTCTGAAACAACTATTGAACCTGAAAAAGGGCTTTTTAATGCATGTTGATGGCTAACTTCATTAGGACTGTAAAAATATTGGAAGTTTTTGCAATTTCCTTTCTCCAAGAACACCAACCTGGAATTATGTAAACGTTGACCCCAGTCAGGTACACAGTTTCACGCAGACATGTAAGGCAGCTCCTTATGCAGATCAGGTAGTCACTCTAACTCAGAATTGAATAGCTTGTTCTTAATCTTAGGAGCATATGATGATATTTGTAATGCTCCTATTTTGAAAACAATTTTGCTCATCATAGTTTTAATCCTTCTAAGTCTCCTAACATGATGAACTGTAGTAATTAATGCTTGCCTCGAAGGGCAGTGTGGGTCAGCCTGAAGAACTAGTAGGAAACTAGTAGGAAAAGTAGGAACAGAAACAGATTAGCCCAAAATTAAATAGAATCGTGATGGAATTTGCCATGCAGACTTCTTAACATTCAACTTTCTTAACAGTTGAATAGTGTTGAGGTATATGGACAAAATGCTTTTCATACAGTGGTTAACTGGGGGGAGAGGCATGGAGAACAGTGCAGAAGCTTTTCACAGATCTTGCCAGGTATGAGTTATGATTAAGTTGTGATTAAGTAGGCGTTCAGGTAATTCTTGGGCTTTCTACGTATCAAAAGGTAGTAACAGACACTTCGGTTGAAGTTTCTGAGTACATCCAAATGCCATCTGTATTTGCACTTGTGATTTGCAAAAGGTGTGGGAAGATGGACATCTGCTTGCTTAAACTATGCTCACAAACAATTTGCTTATGCAAATGGTATTGGCTTAGTGTAGGGGAGTAGTTGAATTTCCTGTTGTATTTTAATCATTGCATTTCAATTTAGAACAGGAGAAGAAATGTAGCACTGTCATGATGCAACAAAACAACACAATTTTTCTGTAATGCCATAATGATTTTCTTTTAATTAACTGTATGTGCACCTAAAAGCATAGTTAAAATATATATTACTTGGCATCTACAGATGTGCTGGTTAGCACACATTGAAATAAGCAACAGTATTGACAGCATTTTCCTAAGTATGTTTTATACACACAGCATGACACAGAGTCATTAAGTACCAAAATTACATTCTCCACTCTGAATACCTTTGAATTCCAGTGTGAATATCCTTTGCTACTTTATCTCTTGCTAGTCTAAGACACTACCTAGATTTGGTCTTTAATCCCACCGCAGGCACTTTGCCTTAAATTACTGTATTGTCTGGGTTTGGATTCACTATTTGCTTTATCAGAGGAATAGATCTCACCTAAACAGAAGTAATGGTTTTAAGGGACTGCAGATGGGACTTGAGGAAGCTTCCTCTCTTAACCTTACTGCCATTAATGGTAAAATCCATTACTTGAATGGAAATAGAACTGGACCTTCAAAGTGTTACTGTAAAAAATATAAGCAGTAAATGAAAAAGGAAGCTTTGACAAGAGGATGATGACTTGGCTGCAAAGACTAAGACTGTTGAGACCTTTTTGCTATCTGACTTAGCTTTCCCTGTGTGTATGATGGGTTCTTGTTTAAGGTTAATAACCTAGCTATCAGTTGTGAGCTGTAGCAGTGTGACTTGCTGTACAACAGACTAGGCACACCCTCAAAGCAGTTTCCTCTCTCTCTTTTTTTGTTGAGGTGTTTACTACAGACTTCAAAGCCAGCTCACAACAGTAGTGGTGTTCTTGCAGTTTTCTGGAAATTCAGGTTAGGCTTTATTTAATCTCTATGCAACATGGGTAGGGAAACCTCTGGTTTCAGAAAGCCAGTATATGACCAAAGCCATTTAGTGATTTCCTTTTAGATATAGCCATCAGTCAATAACCATCCTTCCCACCAGTGTTTGTCTGAAGAACTGTTTCCTTATCTTTGTTACTGTTACCTAACTGATATGTAGGTGTGATGTTTGCTGGCTGCAAAGACAACTTTTACAGATAAGGCAAGTTTCCTGTTTAAAGTCTTAACATTTCTTTTTCTCTGACCTGTTTTTTCTTTTCCTTTCCTCTATTGCCAACTTACTTCAAACCTGTGGTCCTTGAAGTAAAAGTAGAAGGGGTCATCCAAAAAGACAATTTTATGTGCTGCTTGAAGACATAGGTGTACTAAAAGCTGACTGAAAATGTGTTTCCTGTTAAACAGAGCTTTTGATGTTGAAAGAAATATTTCACTGCAATAGACTCAGGTTTGCTCTCCAATTTTCAGGAGGAAGGTAAAAGAAACCCTTTTTAACTCAGAGCAGGGTGAGTAGTCCTTCATGTGGGGTGATGGTGGTGTGACTTTAAGAGCTGGCCTAGAAAAAGGGAGGTAGGTACTTCAAGCTTAAATTCCCATGTCCTGTTAACATGACTTCACCACCTCGCTGTCAGCTGTTTTGGGAGTAGATTTTAGTATGAAATCACACCCTTGGTGAAGCAGTAATGTATGTTCCTGTGGAATATTTCATCTTTGACAAGCAAACAATGTTGTCACCAGAAAATCCCCAGACGTTTCTCCCAGGGAACCTTAGAAAAGAGACAGAGAACCTTGACTTGAGAACAAGTAGTTTGTGAGCTTATAAATGTTCCTGTGAAATGAATCCCCATTTGCCAAGACAGTTCCTTTTAGTGCATGTCAATTTGCTGCTTTTCACTGACATTGGATGAAAGGTTGTACGAGAGTTGCTTCTATCCCTTGGTTTGCAAATAGGCTGCTTTCCTCCCTCCGGGGTTCAGTCTGCAATTAGACCACAAGTCCAGCCTAGTAAGTGATATTGTATTCTGATAACTGTAACACTGAGAAGGCTTACATGGAGCTACTTATTTTCTTCACTCAAGGTATTTAGTTTCTGGTTTTGAAATCACAAAGCTGAGCATACGAATGTGATTTACATTTTACTCTATGTTCTGTAAAAGCAACAAAAGACTACCTCCATATTTATTTCTAATGGATTGTGCATGGGTATAGGTAGTCCAGTACATCTGTGTTCTGTTGTGTCAGATTGGGCTTGCATACACAAAATGATTTAATAACACTGGTATGTAATCCCCATGCAAAAATCTTTCTCCTAGGCACTTGTCATTAAAAAATGCTCTGTTTCTAAATAGAAAAATTACCAAAGTACAAATACAATATGCCCAAAGGAGATGAATAAAAAAAGGGGGAGGGAATAAAAATCAGTACGCTAGTTCTGAGCGATGTACTGAAAATAACTATTCCATTTATTAGGTTAGTTAATTGCTGGGAAATAAGTCCAGAAAAGTTTTTAATTGATTATTTAAGTAGTTTTAGCTCAAGTTAGTCTTTTCTGTGTTTAGTTTCTGTTGTTTTCCAACTTGCAATCACTGAGCACAGTTGAATGGACATCCCTTTTGATGGGTTTATATGCCTGCTACGCATTTGCTTCCCAATAATTTTGAGCTTATATTTCTGTTAAGATTGTTGTTATTCTTAGAGCTTTAGACAGACAGAAGGAAAGGGAAAGGAGAAGCAAAAAGAAAGAGGAAGGGATATAGTTATTATTTACCTAGAATTTGTGTGCCGACATAGTGAGGACCTTCCAAGTGAGGACGTATCATATCGCTACCTACATGCTTCAAGCTAGGCATGCCCAGGTTACAAGATTAAGGCATAAGTGCTTAGCCTCCTTCAAAAAAGCATTTCCTGGATACTTCCTGTAAGAATCTGCATGTAACAGCAACTCCTGATTTAAGTCTGAGGCTGTCCATACTCTGTGAACATAACATATATTCATTAAAACATTCCTTTTCTTTAAAGGCTTCACTTTATATATGAAGTCTACACTACTTTAATTGTTGCACTCTTAATTTCCCTCATGAGACTTTTCCCATCAGAGAAAATTGATGATCAAAGACAGGTGCAGTGACGTGAAGAAAAGAGGGAAGTTGTCTATCTTCTGGAATCAGTAGAAAAACTGCCCTTGGTTTTAGAGCCAGAAAATCCTGTTCATTGCAAAGGAGTACAGCTTCTTCTTTGTGCCCACAGCACTACAGCATGCTGTATTTAGTTGGGTTTCACTCTATTATTCAGGTGTTAACTTCAGAAAGAAAAGAAACCAGAATCTTCTTGAACCATTTGCAACAGGGTGATACAGTTCTCCTAAACCACCCCATCCATGTGTTAGCTCTCCCTATTTTGCATTATGAAATGCAGCACGTGTCCTTTAGTGCTTTTAAATTTCCAAAACCATCTTTATTCCAAATTTTAAGAGGTAAAAATAATTCTATTAACTGATACATTTGACCCTTCATTGGTTATTTAATGTAAATGTGAATCCTAAATGTCTTGATTTTAGTTTGCTTTGCAACTGATTTTTGTGTCTGTGTTTAATGTTAAAAAAAGTATTTTCGTTTCATTTCTAGCCATGTGTTTTCATGGAAACAAACCATCTATAACACATTGTATTTCTATGAAAACACAAGCTTATTAAATGTCAAACAGTTTATGTTTTCATGGGAGTTGTCTTGAAACTGGCACATTTGCTGTGTCAGTGGTTTGTGGTGCAAGTTCAAAACTGTCAGGTTGTCAATGCTCAGACATGAAAAGGTCTGAAGTCTCACACATGGAGGAGGAGGAATTAGGCTTTTCTCAATTAGCAGGTGGTGGTAATTCAGGCATGTTTGAGGATTGTATTAAGATAATAGAAAGTCCTTAGCCTGAGTATCCTCAAATATTTAAGCAGCTGAAGAGGTGGCATCAGTGTCAAAGTCAGAGTAATTCGTGCTTATGAAGGGCTGACTATAAATATCAGGGTTGCTCGTGGAGCTTGAAGTGTCTTTGCACATTCAACTTTATCACTCAGCTCGTGCATTGCAGGGAAGATGGGAGAAATGGCTCCACATGGTTGTTACATACCAAATGCTCCTGGAGCTGGTGGATCTTAAAGACTATAGCAAGGGCTTTGGCTTTGCCTAACCATCTGGGAATTGTAAGTGCGGGTTAATGAGTCACATTGCAAAAGGCTGAAAAATGGCCTTCAAAGCAGACTGGCTCCTGGAAGAGGGAGCAGAGCCTGCAGGGTAAGCTTATAGTAAAACAGTCCTGTGTTGGTAAGGCAGGGCATGGAGAATGAGCTGTATTTTATCGGGAAGTGGTCCTTGTTATATGGAAACTGCATTCACATCAATATCTGTCATTGGTCTTCTGACAAGGTGTGGTGGGCATCAGGCTGTAAAAGAGATTAAGTATGTGATCCATATGGAACAAAGACAATACAGAGGTCATAGTGAAGAGAATTTTATCTGTACTGACTAACATGGGAAATACTTGCACAAGAACAGCCCTTTTAGCCCTCTTGACCCCATTGTTGTTACACTAAACAAAGCACAACACTTGGCCTACAGATCTTGACATTTCCACTATACATGGGTTAAAAGGCAGTAAATCTACTTTGCTTCTATCATGCTATGCTATATTTTATAGTATAAAGCAATGTTGATCATGTGGTTTAATTGAATATGACTACTTAGATATGGTTCACTCCTCACATGCAAAAACTTTAAGGAGTAATTTGCAAGTGTGAATGCAGTTGCATTACCCTATCCATTACACAAATAATTAGGAAAAAAGTAGTAACTTAGTTTATTTATTATCCCTATAGGGAAAATGTATGCATATCTTATGTGCACATTTCAACTGTATTTCCTGTAGAAAAGCCTTTAATACATTTATCTGCAATAAATTTTAGAATTCACAGTAGGGTTAACTAAATGGTTTGGTTTGAACCCTAATGGATGGGATTTAAATCAAGTCTTCACATCACACCAGAAATGTCCTTCAGTATCTTTTTTACCCTATTCTGTGGTTGTCTATTCTGTGAAGCAAAACTAAAGGCAATTTTTCATTGCTAGAAAAAGTTGTAGCCCTTGGCTCAAAGTAGCACAGATGCTCTAAGTCCTTGGACAGAGTTTGCCTAGCCTCATCTTTCAAACTCCAAGTGTGATTTATCCACACTTGTGCCTATGTGGAGTCTCATGGGGAGCTGTGAGTAAACCCAATATCCTAGTCAACCCTTTATGGCTGTTGAGATAGCTGCGTGAAAGCGTGGTTCTTCCCTTCATGGATCAAATAGCATAACTCCTTCTTTCATGAGCATCACTTTCACATAACTTTTTTGATTCTGTCCTTTTCCTTATCTCCTTATATATTTTTATATATCCTTATATATATCTTTATATGTCCTTATATCCTTATCTCAGCTACAGCTAATGACAGACATCCACCTGGTGACAAATGTAATGATTTGTGTAATCCAGGCCTTTGGGGCACATGCTGGTTATTTATTGTTACACACAAACACAAAGCAGAGAGTAAATTTATCACTTCTGAATGCAGGTGGCTGAAATGGGTGTTTGGTTATCTGAAAGAGATAGTGAATGTTTATAAACATGTGTGTAATTAGTAATTTTTCATTCTACCTTACCACTAGACCAAGTGAGTATGTGAGACTGACCATAATTCTGCTGCAATTGCCAGTACTGACTGTTGACCTATGTGTGTGACTGTCTCAGGTCTTTTACCACATGCCAGCTTGCAGGTCTGTTGGTATGAAGCTGTCCTTTAATTTTAAAGGAACTATGAAACTACGGAAGTGTTCCATGATGTCATGAACTTTGTACCGGTCATACTCACTATTTGTATTGTGGGGTTTTGCCACATAGTAGTGGAGTGGTTTTCTGATTTTTCCCCAGAAGAAGTTTTCTCTTTGAGTTACCTCTTACATCACCAGTGCAACAGAAGGGAATTAGAAATTCTTAGCCTTGCCCACAAGCCAGAGGGAGGTCTATTGGAGATGTATCAATATCTGTTTTTATTAACGCTGATACATGCTTCCCAGTACATAGGATGTTTATGATTCATTCGTAGCTGAACTTGGGATAGACTGAGTGTATCCAGCCTGGAACACTAAAAGCATATCTGCTTTACCAAGTCATGCAGAAAAGGAGCAGATGTATGCAGCAGGGCACTTGATACAGAAGATCTACACTATACCCATTTCTAGGTTGGTCTGTTTGTTGACTTTAGACCTCGTCTAAATGAAACCTATTGCAGCTGGAGTAGATTACGTGTTGTCTGGGAATGCATCTTCCCATTTAGTTTCATCAGAAAGGAATCCTGTCCATGCACTCTGGGGCCATTCTGTGATGCAAATAAAAACACAGTGAGGTGATGGGGAGATGCTTCAAAAGCACACTCCTCATCTGAACTGAAAGGCTGTTGGAGATGCACACAAAGAAGCTGCAAGTGGAGTTTCTGAATGCAATAGACTGAATGTTAACTTTCTGAATGCACAGAGACCAGAAATGTCTCCGCAAAGTAGTCTGTGCAGTACCAGCTCTGCTAACCTGCCTGCGGCAAGTCTCCTTGCTTTCCTCTAGCCTTCACGTTCCCTCTGAAGAGGTTCCCATGACTGCTGTCCATTTCAGATACATCATTGGCACAGCTGGCTCTTCTGCTTCTCCAGAAGCCACCCGTGTGCACAGAGGCATTGTAAAGGAAAAAACTTGTGAAATGACATGGTTTTCCATAAATATGAAGAGTCCCTTCATTACACTGTGTGATAAATGCTGAAGGTTAATTGTGTAAATTCTTTAGCATTACCCCTGTTCAGAATGAACTGATGGTTGGAGATTTTTCTTTGTATTGTTTTCAGTTTGGAAAAGAAAGATCAATTTTCTAGTTCTTTCTTTCTCTTTCTATCGTGTAGCATACCCAGGATAAGAACCTGGAGTTCACTGCAGTGCATAAAGAATTGCTGGAATTCAGTATTAGTAATGTTATTGTATACAGAGAAAACATCTATTGGAGTAGAGCAGAGAGAGGATGTCGTGTCCCCTGCACATAAACAAAATGGTCACTGAAATGCAGCTCTTAATGTTCATCTGTGTTATTGTTGTATGATACAGATTTAGGCCCCAAAATCTGAAGTGCTCATTAGGGCATATGTTGCTCATGGCAGTGGAGATCCGTGAGGAAAAGAGAACAAGTAGGTGTTCTATAAATAACAGTTTTCCACATGGAAACCAAGTCCTTTGCAGATATACAGTACAGGTGTGACCTTTTTCTTGTCCTTATCTGTGTGCATATAGTTTCCGATTGGTTGGGGGCTGTTAATGTACTGCAGTAAAGCTTTCCCTGCCTTCACTTATTCACTTGAAATTAGCCCTAGTCAGTACTAACTTGGTGTGATTTGGTACAGTGCTGACAGTGTGTCACTTGGCTGAGTAACTTGTAATGAGACAGTGATAATTACCTCCTACAAGATAACATTTTCTTTCATATTTAAATGTATGGACTGTCATTGGCTGCCAGGTTCTGCATAAGTGCATCAGTAATTCCTTGCAGTTGTCTCTGGTTCTTTGAGCAGCTCAGCAGTCTCTAGTGCCTTTATCCATTTGCATGTTCATGATGAGGTAGAAGCAGCATGTTCCTATTAGGTTTTTAGATAGACATGGGGCACCTGAATCTCCTCAGGTTCCATGAGGACATGTTTTCCTCTGAGTCACTGTTTCTGTTCCTCATCAGTGCCAGCTCATTCTCCACAGTCAGTCAACTTTGTTTCTTCACCCCAAAAGTATCTAATAGTATTAGACATTGGTTATTTATGTTTAGGTCATAGTGACTTTGGTGTTTCTTTTGAAGGTTTAATCTAAACATTGCTGTCCTTTTCTGTCATTACTTTAATAGTTATAATTGTTGGCACTGGTGTTTCCTTTTCCTGCAAGTCTTCATTCCCAATGGAAAAGGGAAGCCCAAGCAGGCAACACATTGGTCTTTTTTCCAATATATTTTATCCAGCTTTCATCTTGTTTTTCCATGCTCTTTTGCAGACATGTTGTTATTAAAGTGAATGAGAGGGAGTCATGGACAATGACCTTGTGGTGGCTCATGTGTAAATGTGTTAGTCTGTGGTTCTGTTTCTCTGCATTTGCATTTGTTAAGTTATGGTTCTTTTTGTTTGTTTTAAAATATGGTTTAAGTGATTTAAAATTTCAAACCCCTCACACTGGGAATCTGACGAGCTGCTGGGAAGGCACTCACAGGGTGCTTGGTGCAACCAAGAATTTTGGTTTTCAGCCCTTCACTTACACAAGTCAGTACCAACAGAGCTTCAGTATACATTGCTGGCATAGAGATACAGCCACAAGAACTGCTCTGTAATATCTTTTCAAGCGGTGTTTTTGATGCACACATAATCAAAGGTGTCTGGTTTATATTGCTGTCCATGCATCATTCCTTGTACACCTGCTGCCTCAGTCAGTTACCTCTTAAATCTGAGTTAACCTTCTAATGTGCTCCTGCTCTCTTCCTTCCTCAAACCTATTATTCCATAAACCAAGTTGTCAGCTGGAGTCCATCACCTATAAGCACACTGGTGTAGGATTTTAACATCGATCGCTTTTGTTTGCAGTTCCTTGGAGCAGTGGACTTTATGAACAAGAGTGAAGTACCCAACTGACCTGAACTGTTCACTGTGTGCTCATGGGTTTGCCTTATGTTTTCCCTCACTGGCTTAGGACGGCACATTGTTCTCTGATTCATACTGCAGACAAGAATGGAACAATTAGCCACAAACTCTCAAGCTCTGGCAGAAGATTAATCAAAAAAAAAATATTAACTTTGGCTGATAATGCTACTCAGTGAATTACGAGCTGGCTGCGAGCCAGGAAATACTCCTATTGTCCCCTGGACAGACAGCCCAGCCTTCCTTAGCTCAAGTGCACCAGAAAGAGTAGGACTTTTTTCATCTAATAGAGTTTTAACCATTATGTTATTAAGGTTTTTAACCCCCTACTGCTGTGCTTCTGAATCTCTTTCAGCCAGCGACCATGTAATCCTCAGGAAAAGAAACCTCAGAATTCCTTTGATTTGGCAGTTGAAGGGGGAGCCGGTAAATACAGTTTAAAACATTTAGGTAAACAGCTGAATTGCAAAATCTAATTGTTATAATTACAAAGATTTTAATTAAAAGTGCTGGCTACACAAAATTCCTTTGTAGGCCACTGCTAGTGGCCACTGCACATCAGTTACCAACTGTGCTTGGCTACTGACACACACCCAAGTTTCTATGAAAGGTATATTTATGTTACTTTTACTGTTAGTACTCTTTTTTGCAATGCTTTCATAGGCCATTGTCCTACCCCTTAGCATGGTCCCGAGCCATCAGGTTCAGTAACACTTGCATGATTTTGGGCTGTCTGTAGCACTTGGGAATTTTTTTGTTGTAGAATATTGGTAATTCCAAGAGAATCTGAATGACATCAACGGTTACCTGCTGGAAGTGTATCTATTTCTGGGGGGAAGAATCCTGGCTTTGCTTACTCAAGACAGTCTGGTTTGCTTACTAATAAGTATTATAAACTGCTACCATGAGCTTGGATCTGTCAGCTCAGATCTCTAAAAGTCTTCCTGAATGGCAGTGCAGATCTGTAGTTCTGCTGGCTGGAAACAAGTGTGATTTCCGGGATAAGCCTATATAGAAGTATTATTTTTCCCCTGAAAAAACATTGTAATGGTATCCATGCTGTGTAAAGACTGGTTTCATTCTGAGGAGGAACATTACCATGCCTGCTTCTAATCACTACTTAGCTGTACTGGGATATGTATGTAAATGTTTTCATCTATCAGCAAAAGGATTGCTAGAAAAGTGCTGTACCCCCAGTGCAGGGGTGAAAAGTAGAGGCACTACACAGGGGCAAAAGCTCATGTTTGACTTGAGTGCTTTTCAGCTCTTTACTAGGTGATTCTGGATTCCAAGATTATCGATTTCCAATTAAATCATTTTAAAAATTGCCATTTATAGGCAAATGGAAAAACATTTACGATGTGCAGCAAACCTCTGGGGCACTAACAGTTAAAGCTGTTGCCTAAACTTTTCACAGTGTTCTGAAATCTTCATTAATGTGGTATTTAGCCCATTTCAGCACTGATGTGATGGGCTTCCAATAGAGGAACCATAGCTTAGATGAGTATTCATTATGAAGAGGGTCATGTAGGTCCTGCTTAGTGTCTAAATTGACTTTTCAACTCATCCTTCACATTATCAACTGAAAAGATTAATTTAAAGGGTTCAATACTGACTGTTGGGGGGGGGGACAGTAGTCAAAATTAAGTAGAAATTAATGGATATTTTGTACTCGATCAGTGATTGTGTCATCATAGTTGTTGTTTTCTATAGCTAAGATAGTCGAACAGGTAGTCTAGCCAGGTGATGAGGTTTTCCAAGCAGGACCTTTCATGCACATTTCTCAGCACACAGAAACAAATCCTGACAGAAATAAACCCACCTAATCTGTAAACCATAGTGTCTCCAGGGGACATACCTGCCCATAAGGATCAGCCTTTTGGGAGCATGTTGGTTACATGAGTTCATCTGAAAAATGACATTCAGAATTGGGAGAAACGTGTACATATGTGTAATCGTATCCAGGGTTGCCCTCATTACCACCAGAGCCAAGTACCTCATGGTTTTTAATAGTTCTGAATGTGAACAAGGCAGAGAAGCACTCTCATCTGTAGAAGGAGAGCCAAGACAAACTGAAACTAAAGTGATAGAAATCCTTCTACAGCTCCCAGCTGTGGTATTGTGTGAATGTGCCCTAGTCCCCTTCTGGTAGAATCAGGCCCAGTTAGCTCTAGTCAGCAGTTCTGACTGCTTCATCTCTGACTCTATAGATTAGGGAGTGGTTACTGACAGTGCCTCAGAAGCTGTCCTACAAACGGGAATTGAGCATTACGCTCCTGCTGTGTGCAGCTGATCTGAGGGTAAACATCACTCCATGGCCTCTGAGCAAATCTGCCTCCACTGCTCCAGCACTTGCTGTCCCACAGGCTGGGTGGTGTGTGAGCTTTTCCTCCTACACAGGGAAGCTGACAAGGCCAAGCAAACTCTGTTGCCTGCTGATGGAAGCAGTTTTCATCTTTCTTGAAACTACTGGTTTAGGGCTGTTCACTGCTCCAGCTAATCCCCCAGTTCAGCCAGCACTGGGTGCTCAGAGCAGAACTTCCCCCATCTCCTGGTTATGTGATAGCCTCTGTGCTGTGTATCCCTCCTCCCAAAGATGACTTTCCAGTTGTTACATACACCAACTGGGTGCTACTTGTTTCCCAAGTATGCTATTTAGTTTTCATCTTTGCTGCTGACAACATCTGTAAACAGGGACGCGTTTGGCAGTGTCCGCTAATTGAAATTGCTGTGGGGTCAAGTAGCCCCTGCTGACACTTCAGTGTAACTGCTTTGCTTTCTATTGGCAAGTTTTTGTTATGTACATACCCAGGCTCTAACAAATGTACTGTTTTTAGGCAGAGCTTTAATTCAGATTGCTTTAAAGTGTGAAGGAGTAATGCTGATTGATG
The DNA here is from genome assembly GCF_012275295.1 of Melopsittacus undulatus. Lineage (NCBI taxonomy): Eukaryota > Metazoa > Chordata > Aves > Psittaciformes > Psittaculidae > Melopsittacus > Melopsittacus undulatus. The sequence continues at coordinate 16,156,544 of NC_047535.1, forward strand.
CTGATGCTGAATGTTTTTTAATGTTGGTTTGGCAGGTTTTGTGTGTCTGTTACTGCTAATAATTTCCAATCAAAAAATGTTTTTCTGCTGCATTGTTTACACTTAGGAAGTTCATTTCACTCTCTCGACCTAGAATTTAATCAGATACTTACTAAATGTGATCCCTTGCCCTTTGTCTGTCTTTGTCTCATGAAATACAGGCTTGTCCTTAATAATAGCTGCTTCATGAGACATAAACATTAGTTTGGAAAGCCTCTCTTCCCTTTCTTCCTCATTTGAAAGCCTTTTACATTATTCTTTATATAGAAGAACATTAGTATTTATAATTATTATTATTATTAAGAAAAATATTTTCCATACAGAAGGCCAGGCCCTGCCAAAGCCAAAAGAAGCACTGTCTGGTATTTAGGAAGGAGTCCTGGGGGAAGGTAAGGCTATGCTTTGTAACAAAGGAAAAAATCATGTATCTGAAACATTTGATGCTGCAAAGAAGACCTTTGTGAAGTCATTGAAGACTTTCTGAATTGGGATTGCTTATCCCCTTGAGAAGGTTGCCCCACAGCATATAGTAGTGATACGTGTCTTTTTCTATAGACTGCTCCAACTGCTTACCCTGGTCCCACCACTGTCCTTAGCAGCAGGCTATGGTGGACCATTCTGATTCACCCCTGCAGGCAGTGCCATTCTGTAATTACTAATGAGGATACTAACATAAAGTATAACATTTTCAGTATTCCTAGCCAAGACAGGATCATGGGCTTAGAAAGTTTGTATTATAATAAAACCCAATTAGCACAGGTAACAAAACCAGCAACATCATAGCAGCACAAGCTTAGTATCTTCCAGCAATCAGATTAATAACCATCCACTGGCTTTACCTCTGCACCCTGATCACTGGTAAATACGGTGCTGCCGTCTCTTTTCTGCTTTTTAAATCGTGTTCCCTGGATGTGTGATAACATGTGCTGAAGCTTTAGTGAAACAGGTCTGAAGACAGTGGTTTACTGCTGATTAACTGCAGAGACCTCCTGAATAGAGAGCACACACACTGGGCATACTGCATCTATCCAGCCAGAAGGGAGCCTCTGAGATCTGCACATATCTCACCAAAATCTGCTTGGGCAATGCAGAATTTTGAGAGTATAAACAAAATATATCTCCGTCTTTAAATACGGGCTTACTTTACACAGCACCAAGTGGCAGAATAGGTCTGGTTGGTTATTCCATTTGTAGTTGGTTTACACCTTTAGCAGTCACCTTTAAGAATCTGACCCTTATTCTTTTTGCTAGAGAGATAATTACTCACTCTCTATTGCTGTCCCTAGAACCAGTTAATGAATGCTGCATAATAAACAGAAGTAGGGCAGCTGGATGAGAACAATGCAGAGGTGGCTAAGAAGACTTCATTTGGTGAGGAGATAATGAGCATGAGAACTTGTGGTTGGTCCAAATACGACCTGTGCCTCCTCTTCAGGTAGCTCCTGCATTGTTACTGTTCTTCCTCAGTCAGTTTTTCTACTTAAGTGGCAAGAGGAAGATAGTTACAGAGGAAAGAGAGATTTCCTCAGTGGAAATTGATTCAAGCAGAAGACAATCATCCCTCTCTCCCAGACCCATCCTAAACATATTTACTTTCTTATGTGTTGTTGTGCACCTTCCCAAGGGAGGCTGATTCTGCAGGCAGAATAATCACTGCCTTGCTGTGCCCAGTTTTATTATCTCTCTGCAAGACTTATCCTTCCTTCCGTAACAAAACTCTTCCAAATCTAACTATGGAGGTGAGGACAGCATTGATTCTTGATACATCAGTTTATATGATGTTAACACTGAGATAGAAAGCAACTGTCCTAGCCGTACCACTGATGATTTTACTCTCTGTATTGAGCAGCTGCATTTTCTAGCCAAGTGTTACTGTGTACCTCAGTAATACAATGGAGTTTAATGGCCAGTACCCACACAAGAAAGGTAAGTAATACTGCTATCCAACTAAAGAATATCAGTGGATAATACAATAAGTATTTCCTTTGCCTGACAGCCTCTTTCCAACTGCAGTTTCTGAAGTGTAGTGCCTCTGTATTTTTTAAGCTAGTGCTTGAAATTTATTATGAGATTGGTGTTGTGTAAAGTCACAGCAATAGAGGCAAAGGACTCAGTGACAGGAGCTATTGAAGATGAACAGAGAGCCAGGCAATGCATTCTCTCTAGTCTGTGCTTTGTTAACCTGGCTGACACACAGAAAGGAAATGGGGTCTGAAGGTTTCTGGCTTGTTAACCAAGTATTAATCGCTTGAAAATGGCAAAATTTAAGTTAGTAATGTGTTTTTTGATATTCTGAACATGACTTTTTATAACTGGAACCAAGATCAATTAAGGCAGAACTTCAGAAGTTAAACTCCACTGGCTTCCATTATGATCTGAATGCCTGTCTTCCTTAGACTCGAAAATTTCCACTTTAATCTTTCAAAGGCATGTTTAATACTCAAAATGGCAGAAGCCATAGCCAAAACAGCTTCCAGCTAGAGATGTGGTAGGAACATTATGCACACCATTTGCTAATACAGGCACGTACAGGCCAGCAATAGTTCCAGTATCTCTGCCAAAAAGCTAATGAGAACATATTTGGCCATAAACTTTCCGCTAACTTGGGGAAGGGCATATCTAAATTCCAGTTGTCTCATGTCCACTAGCTGCAAAACAGAGGTATCAAAGTTATTTCCTAAGGATTTGCAGTGAGAGACAGACATAAAAACTACAGAAGACTGCTGTGGGCTATATTTGCATAGGTGGGTGTACCTCTGTTTTGAGTAAATGGGCTGATTGCATGTGCCAAGAGCTTGCCACATATGTGATAGCCCAGTAGGGAAACACAGCTCTGTATTTTCAATTAGAGTATGTTTGGAGGGGCAGAACTCAACACAAAGTGCTATCTTTTCTATGGCAGTCCAGGGAAACATGGAGAAATGCTGTCACACCCAAATCCTCCAAACACGGTAAATCTGTCAGAGGGTGCACCTCCACCTTGTTCATCCCAAACTAGAAGACTTTTTTCTTGCGTAGCATCCTTCTGCCTTATGCAACGGATGGAATTAAAAAGGGCTTTTGTTTTATCTCACTGAGGAACCTGGAAAAGCACATGTCTTTTCTGATGCTCTTCTCTCCTGTGATCTCTCAGACCTTGACCCATGGAGATAGGGATGGTGTTCAAGAAATCCCTTAACGGGGAAAGCTTGCACTCCTGGTTTTGAGCTCTAACCCGGCTCCTCTCCAGGACCTCTGCCGATGTATTCTAAGATGACCTTTAGAGCCTGTTTCAGCTCTGGCAGATCTCCACCAGGAGTCAGCATTGCCAGATTCAGTATTGCAGGACATGTAACTACTTTGTAAAATTCAACATGCAGTATGCAGTGATGCATATGAGCTATTAAAGGCTTCCTTACAGTATGCTTGGTCTCCTGTGGTGTGTATTATCTAGGCCCATGCTAGACAAGAGGCACTTGGAAATGAATGGGTGCCTGGAGTTTTCCAGTCTGAAATTGCCAAGACTTCTCCATGCTGTTTACGTGGACTCCCAAAGCTGCTGCTACAGCAAAGAGGAGAACATGGCCATTGTTCTTCTGTTAAGAAACCATTATGTCCTGCAGTTCAACAGTGGCATAAGGGATGAAGCAGAAGTTCGGGTGATGCCTCCTTACAAGGCCAGTGTTTCCAGAAAGCTGTCAGGCAGCCTAAAATAATATTGTCCAACAGAGTGGTTACACCAGTACTGTAGCAGCTGGAAGAGTTTGCTTTCATTGTTGATACAGCATGCCCAAAAGATGTTTTCTGCCAGCTTTACTGCCATGTGTCCCATGGCTGACAGGAGAGATAAGAGAGCAGACTTTTTCGTAGAGCCCAATGACTCGTTCTTTAGAAGAATTACATTTAGGAAGGTGGAAAGACTGGAAAGATTAAAATGTCAAACTCCCCAGCTTCATGCAGAAGCAACGTTGTCATCCTCCCTACCATAGTGCCTGCTGGTTTTCTTGGTGCATGACTAAGTCATTAACAGCTTAAAGGGGAAACTCTTCAGGTCAGGGATAATGTTAATTTTCAGCATACTTCAATCTCTGGAAAGATTTCTATAAGGCTGCATAAAGTTTTGCTGAGTGGAATGTGAAAATGCAGATCTGCCAGAGGAAAATATCTGTTCTAAAGTGTGAGTCTCCCAGTCAGCTGAAAATACTCAGTAGGTTTCAGTTATCTGTTTTTTTAATTAAAACTACAGGTGTATCTAAATGGCACCATTCGGTGCTGGGTAAAAACAGATGTATGGCTAGTTCTGGGTAGCAGATCTAGTATAACTGCATTCAGATTTAATCAGTCAAAGGGTTTGGAAAGTTTTTATTTTCACTTAGCATTTGCTGATCCTTAGCTGGACATGGTTACTGGTGTGCAAGAGCCCCTGAATGGACCTGACCTATTTTGTGTCATTGAAATGGACAAGTCATGTTCCTAGCATGGCAGACATAGGTTTCTCACACACTTGGTGTGTTCCAGCATCTTTGACTGTTTGCTTAGTGTTCCAACTGAAACTTTGCTAATAAGTGGGCTAGAAATGCCATTTGTGTTGTGTGTATAAGCATGTTTAGAGCTTCCCAGAATATCCACGCGTGATACTGGCTTTTGAGATCTGTATGGACTTAATTAGTTGGAGGTTGGAGAATTATAAACCTTAGATTTATAGGAATTATTATGTTCTTCCCCTCCATTGGTGTTTGATTTATATTCACAAGAGTCATTCCCAGTAAGAATTCAACCAGATGTCTCTCCCAGATTTTTAATTTAATGGATGATTGTTTACATGAATGTCCTTGCCAGAGTGAGGTGCTTTGGCAGTCTTCTGGAATGTAAAGGTTAAGTACATTGATTTAATCTGTTCCCAAAGGAGCTGTTCTTTCTGTGGCAAAGCATTAGAATTTTTGTTCTTGTGTCTGCAACTTTGCTTGCTTGAGTTTAATTGAATTTTGCCTATACTGTGCTGTGATTAGGAGATGGCAGTTTCATACAGTACTTCCTTCCTGGAGTTAGGGATTGTTGGACTTGCAGTTTGTTAATGAATCCTGAATCTCCCTGAGCAGTGATTCTTCAGAGCTTTCAATGTGATAAGTACTGAGAATGGGGAAAAATCTGTTCTGCCATTATGTGCACAGTTAGTAGGAGCTATTCTTAGTGATGGTGGGATCTTATACCCTTGTCTTCGTGTGATTAGTACTATACTTAGCTTACAAATAAGCATATCTGAATTGTTAGCTTGCAGTGTATATAAACCATATTTATTTTAACATAAGGTAGGAGTTCAGAACAGTCTCAGCTTTAAAATTGTACATTTCTGGAGCAATGTGAATATAAAACCAGAATAGGCAACTGTTTTCAGAAATCATATACATAATTATTCTCACTTTATGCAATAAGGTTGTTGGGTTTTGGAGGTGTAATTTTTGAGTAAGCTGTTTGTTGCCATTTGGGAATTGAGCAGTAATGGGAACACTGTGGCTGAAGTGTTCTTGCATCTGTTTTAGCCTGGATGGGCCTTGGTCAGAACAGCAGGCCTGGGTAGAACCCTCAGCTGCTGCATAGCTTGCTGGGGTTCTAAACTTCACAGCTCCATCTGAACTGTACGCTGGCTCTGCCAATATGCCAAGTACACCCCAGGGAGATGATTTTGTAATTGCAGATGGAACTGGTGATGAGAATCTGTTCATTTATTTTTCTGGTCACCTCTTTTATTGGTTGTTGTTTCTTCACTTCCTTTATATTCATCAACAGTTTTTCTCAGTGATCCTTTATGTGATCCAGATCTAGACAAAGTGATCCGTGTTGCTGAGCAGAGGAATGACAGCTGTATTTTAGTTCTGTATAGTTATTTATTTCCCTTAACGTTTGTTCTGCCGATCTTAGTTGGAAAGATGATGATAACAAAGCAGGTGCCCATTCCTGGGCTTCTAATCATACATCTGAAGAACTGGATTCCAATCTGATGGTTCAGAGGCCAAGTAACTCTCACTGTAAAGTGCAATTATAATGGAGATAAATCAGGAATGAATGTGATCCTCGTAAACTTAAATTAAAAATACCTTTTGCTATTTCTTCTCCTAGCAAAATGCTTCTTCCTGGTATACCTACCTGGCACATGGACTCAGTGTTAGCAAATGAGGCTTCTTTATCGGTATTTCTCATTCCATCTTACCATGTCAAATTTAGCAATAGATCTGTTATTTTGTTTTACTTTTCCCTCATTCCTGCAGGACTCAGTCTTCAGTCTTTTGATCCATATAGACCTTTAGGAAATGAATTTTAAATATTTGATGTTCCAGATATTTTGTGACTCCTAACAGTATATTGTTGGACTTAGTATTGATAGTTAAGAAAGCCAAGACTCAGCAGCCACAGGAATTTGTGCCCATTGTGGAAAGTCTAGCTTGATTTCTTTGGTATGGCAATACCAAAAAGTCTGCTGGCATACCCAGCTAAAGTATTTATAACCATATAAAGGGAATGCCTTTTAGGAATTGGATTAAAACACAGACATAATATTTTCCATCATTTAGACATTGAGAAATCCCAGACATACAGTGCTGCAAGTGAAATTAGATACCTTGGGAAGCCTATTCCAAATGGAAATCTAATATGTGGGATCCTGACTCAGTCACCACTCCCTCAGTTTTTTACCCTCCCAAAAATATATTTGGATACACTAGTGATGTAAATATAGTAACATTATACACAGTAAATATGCACAGATTGGATCATGCCAGCTGCACTAAATGTAGCCATAGATAAACTACAAACTTGCCTATAGGTATTTTACAAACCTGCCAATAATGCAGATTTGCCTATTTTCCTATGTTGCTCCAGATGTGCAGAACAACTATTCGTGAAATCATTTCAGCAAACTATGTATTATTTATAAATGGAAAATTACAGAGTTTATAGTGAGCCTCCTGTCACAGTTGTTTGGCATATGGGAATTATAAATAGGACTGGGTGACCATTGATGTGCTATGCTTTTGGCACTGTATTTCTGACCCAAAGAGAAGCCACAAGAGATAAATCTGTAAAGGTCCCTCCTGGCTTTTTTTGCATGATGAAATACTTCGTGTTTGGGTTCATTCCCTGCTCAAGCTGCCAGGTAAACAGAGTATCTTTAACAACCCTTTACATGCTCCCACAGCATGGCACTTGTCAAAACAGTTTACCCCTAAGTGTTCTGGGCAGCTCTTCATTAGGGTGGTAAATCCTAGCACGTAATTATCAGTATTGCTTGCCAAAAGCATTTCAGAGCCCTCCTCCAGAATATGCAGGTGAGGAACTGAACACCTGAAGTTTTAGGCTTGTGGTGCAGCTTGCTTTAGATGTAATCTGAAATAACTGCCTCTGTGTGCGTGAAGTCTTCTGCCGATCACATGAAAGAGGAAGGTGTTTCTGAATGCAATGGACAGCTTGCAGGCTTGGTTTGCAACAGTACCAGGTACAGAACAGCCATCCACATGGCACCTTTTACTTTCTCCTGGCCTAGTGAAGGTGGGAAATAATCACATTACTGACGCAGCCATTACTCTCTTTGACATCTCAGTGCAACACCTCTGTTTTCCTCATTTCCACATTTAATTGATTCAATTTCAGAGTCATTCTGATTAATTTTTTAACTTTTTAAACATGCTCTGTGAGCTACTTACATCCAGTTCTGCCTTTCCTTCAACTTTTGCTGTTTTCGATGATAACTGGTTTCTTCATTTGAATTTAGTTGGCAGCTTTATTGATTGATGCTCTTGGTAGAATAGAATCCAGCTGTCTTCACTTAACAGTATTATAATGCAGGACAAACACTTGAGTCTGTGTCATCCATGTAAACAGTCTGTGGATCTAGAGCTGCACAAATTCATCAAGAAAATGCCAGTCCCTGCTGCTTTTTTGCTGTGACTGGAATGTGGACAAAAGATGGCTGTGGGTTTTCTTCCCAAAATCATTACAATAAGCTAGTAGGCTGATATGCCAGTTAATGCTTTAATGAAGCATACAGCAAGGTTGCCAAATAAACAGCTTTTGAGGCGTATGTATATCATTATTGTGGGAAATGTTTCTACTGGTGTATTAGATAATAGGCACAATTTGAAGAAGGAACATGTAGTTCTGTTCACTCCCTCTGCATCCTTTGGGTGTGGGCATGTAATATTGAAATGTGTAGCTCAGCATATTTTCAGTTCACCTGGTTGTCAAGAAGTTGCAAAGCAGCACAGGTTGCCTTTTGCTGTCTTCTAGTTCTGGTGAACAAACCCAATAGATTGCTTTTACTTAAGTGGCCTTTTTTTTTTTACTCCCACTTCTTCCTAATAGGGTGATTTTAGTGCTCTACTTATGGGTGATGCCCCTTTGTAACCTTCTAACTCTTGAACCTTTTGCATGAAGCTGTTTTTCAAATACAGAAAGTAAAGGAAATTAGCACCTTCCAGGTGTGTGCATGGGAACACATTTCAGATATCTGAAGAGTTTTGTTAGCCCAGGAGTGGACTGCTTAGTGCGAGTCTATGTATCCTTATTCTGATGCACCAGGATTTGAAAGATTCCATGGGAGATGAATCTGTAAGTTTTGGGTTCTCAGAGGTGAAAGGCTTCTTGTTTTGTGATCACTTCCTGAGCTTGCACCCTGTCTGCACCACTTCACAGCACTTTCTACTTTCAGTGTCCAGTGCCTGATCCAAACATTCCTAGGTGCCCCTGAAGTTTTTTTCTCCATAATGTTTAAGCACTGCTTTATAGGGACATCAGCAAGACAAATGATTGGTAGAGCTTGCAATTGCTTACTATGAGTGAAAACCCACTCTAAATGGTTAAGTCTTTTTAAAAATCCACTTTAATGAAGTATGTTCAAGCCAGGAAAATGCATGTAGAGGAGGAGTGTAACAGCTTGCTCTTTGTCACTAAAACCTGCACTCTTCAAGATAGGGTACCAGACATTGCCTTTGTCAAACAGGGATTTTTATCTTCCTATCCAATCACCCCCTACCTCCAGGCTTTAAAATCCTTGTTTCCCTGGTCAGAAAGCTGGCTCAGATGCCATACCTGTGGTTTCCCTTGTATTCCGGATCTTTTCACAGAACTTGGTTTCCATAGTAAATGCTTTTTAAAAAAGCTATGGTTTGATAAAAAGTGCTCTGTAGTCTGCCATTTTCTAAAAGAGTGCTCTCATTAACTCACTATTGAATAACTCTTACAGCCTTGGGTCTATGTTCCATTACAGACCATCTGACACCTCATGAAACACATTGTAAGCTCCATCGCTGAGTTTCTGATCTCAAGTCTTAGTCCTCAAACTATTTTATCTTACTTCCATTTGAACAAAATATGCTAACCGAGACAGCAGATGAGGGTCTGTATTTAGCCACAGAGTTCAGAAACCAGGAGAAAGGAAATAATTACTGTTAAAAAAAAAAGCGTTTTCCAAACTTTCTGGAATAATGTGATGTGAAGCTTTTGTTTTCTCTGCATTGCTCTTGTCCAGAGCCTCTCTCCAAGTTATTTCTTGTCCCCCTTTAGGCACTGGGAGCTGCTCTAAGGTCTCCCTGGAGCCTTCTCCAGGCTGAACCAGCCCAGCTCTCTCAGCCTGGCTCCAGAGCAGAGCTGCTCCAGCCCTTGCAGCATCTCTGTGGCCTATCTCTAATGAGATTTTTCACCTTACTTAGCAGAGTGAGAAGCATACAGATATTTATCTGTTTATGCTACCAGCATCTTTTCAGTTTGGTTTTATGTCTTTGCTGGATTCTGGATTGCATCAGTAATCTGCCACATCTGCAGAAACAAGGACATGAAATGTGGCAAAACCTCATCTCACAGTTTTGGAGGACATGTACTCAGTGTCCTGGTACATATAACAATTACAAACTGAAACATTATTGTGATATTGGTAGGACCAGCTAATGCCAAGCTGGTGCTTCCTTAGGTTGCCCATGTGTTTTCATGAGAAAAGGAGAAAGGAGCTAGATGGCTGTATGTGAAATAACTTAAATCAGCACTGCAAGTAGTGAAAACAAGTTACTTACATCTTTAAAGGAGAAATACCTGTAACAAACTGCCTGAACCTTTTCACCTCAGACCTCTACAAACAGTGATTTTTTGCCCTTGGTCTATGGACATTGATGCAAAAGGGTTTGTAATACACATCTGTGAAGTTATATCAGGCCTGAGGATTTGATACAGCAGTATGAAACATAGCCCAATTTTCTCCTGACAAAGACAGCATCTTCATCATTTGGGAAAATGACAGACCTGCCTATTGTTCCCATGGAATCCCAGTGGGAACCCCAGCTGCTGCCTCTTTCATACAGGTGGACTGCTGATCCTGCATGGATTTTGGGGACAGATCTGAGATTTAGTTCTTGTGTCAAAGAATCTATATCTTTTTTACAGGCATTATGAGTTTTTCCTTTCAGTTTCATCAAGAAAGTCAGTGTATTTCATCCTCCTTAATACTGTTAAATGTTTTGCAGGCTTAATTTAAACAAATTGATTGCTTGAAAGCATTTGTTTTCTTATTTGGTTGACAAAACCAATGAAGCATTTATATTGCAGTGTCTTGGCATGTTTTCAGTTTTGGGATCACTGGACAACTCAAGAGGAAGAGCTAGATTTCGTGAAGGCAAAAATAATGCACTAATTTCCCCTTTTGAAACTGTGCATATTGTTCTTTTGCAGAGTACCAGCCTAAAATGGAAAAGAAGTCTAACATAGAATAAATGCTTTAGTGTAGCTTTGAGTGCTGTATGGCAAGGCTAACACCTATACAGATGAAACAAAAGAGAAGGCAAGATTAGAAAGAAAGAAAGAAGTAAAATATCCAGGGCTTTGGAATGGTGAATCTTTCCTGTAACAGGTCAGTGCATGCCTGAAAACTTGCTGTGGGTTGGGAGTGTCCATGGGGCTCCTGCTGGAGGCTGTTTGAAGGAGATAATGCTTTCTGACCAGAGTGGCTTGGAGCAGGGCTCTCAGTCTCCCGGAGCAGTTACCCCTCCCTTCATGTAACCCTTCCCCTCAGACATCTTTAGGAGTTTCTAGAGGCTGGTTCAGGCATTTAATTCTCTCCGTGTCCCAGAGGACTTCAAGACCCATCGGTGTAAGCATGCAGAGATACTGAGGACCCAGAATTACCCCAGTTTTTCCCTCCAATATTGTGGAAAAATGCCCATTTCCAACATCAAAACCAGTTACTGTTACTGAACAGGCTGGCTGTAACAGCAAGGTTTGGGTAGCCTTGCTATCGGATCTAGAGCATGCTGCAGAATGTGAGCAGGCTATCATTGCTGCAGGCACCGATACATCCCTTGCTTTGAGGGCAACTGCAGAGACTTGCTAGTTCTTGGAAATGTCTCTTCTGGCCTGTGCCTTGGTGAGCATTCCTGTAGTATGCTTGATTCTAAGTACAGAGCTCTTGAGGTTCTGTCAGCCTCAGCTCCTGCTTGCTGCTTGTCTCCTTTTTGCTTCATATTGGATGGAAACACAGCAGATGGGTCATAGATACCAGGAGTCAAAAAGCTGTCACAGGGAATGCTGTATTTTCTCATTCTCTCAAAGAGCTGCTAGTGGTTTATATTGTTCAGAAACATGCCACAAGAAAATGTCACCTAAGTAATTGAGCAAAATAGCCTTTGATTTTTATCATACTTCTCTTCTGTGTGATTTTTCAAAATCATTAAACAGAAGGTTGTGAAGAAGAAATGATTATGATTTTCCGGGTGAAAATAGCATGAGTCCTCTCTGTTTTTCTCATTGAGGTAGGTTACCCTACCTTAGCAATTTCACGTTGGTAGCTCTCTTCCTATTTGATACCAATTTCTGTTCCTTTTGTATTGAATCAACTATCTTTAGCAGTGCTTAGAAGCTTTCTCTCTCCGCGTTTTGGTGCGGATCTCATCAATATCTCTGAACTTGAGTTCTTCACCTCCTTTTGAAGTTTTCTTCAGTTCTTCTATTAGAAGTGATCCAGCTTCTGTTCATCTCAGATTTGTTCAAAAATTATCATCTGTTCATTCAGCACACTGCAGCCATTTAGTCATCAGCACAAGAGTTCATTTCTATCCCTCATCCGGCCTTACCTTAGCAGTGGGCAGTCTGTCACTTTGATCAGTGATTTGCAGAGGTTCTTCTCACTGCTGTAATTCTGGTGATGACACAGAAAAACTTTACATACCTTGATCTTCTACCCTCCTGGTCAGCTTATTCCAGTGCTCTGCCACCCTCAATGTGAAGACTTTCTTCCTCACATTGAGGTGAAACTTTTCGTGTTTTAGTTTATGCCTATTGCTCCTCATCCTGTCACTGGGCACCACTGAAAAGAGTCTGGCACCATCCTCCTGGCATCCACCTTTGAGTTATTGATCTGCATTAATAAGATCCTCTCTCAGTCTTCTCCAGACTAAACAGGCTCAGCTCCTGCAACCTCTCCTCCAAATGTTCCAGACCCCTGCTCATCCTCATGGCCCTCTGCTGGACCCTGTCCAGTAGCTCCTTGTCTTGTGCTGAAGAGTCTAGAACTGGGCACAGTGCTCCAGATGTGGTCTCACTGATGATGTACTTTAACTGAAAATACAGATCAATTTTGGTTGCTCCTGCTAGAGAGCAGATAAGCGACTCTCTCAAAATAGCAAAAATACTATTTTTGGGAAGCAGTTTCCAGTCAGTAAAAAAAATAAAAATGCTCTTTGTCCTTCAGCTAAAAATGAACAGAATGATTAAAAGCAGCAGATACCTTTTTAAATTATTGGATGCCTAAAAAAAACCCTCAACAACCTGTACTGAAATTCAAGTGTCTCTGCTCATTGCAGTTTGTAAAACACATGCTTGCAATACAGTTGCTTTGGAGTCGAGAATTTTGTCTTTTAATAACTGAGGTGCGTGTTAGAACCTGACTACAGATGTGTGCTGAAGAAGAGCTGCCGTGTGCCAGAGGTAACCTCCCCAGCTCTAGCAGCCTTGCAGTAAAGATTAACGGTGTCTTAAATTAGCCTTGATTCTATTAGAAGTGTCCCTCATATTTCATGCTCTGGAAAGGGATATGGGGAAAGAATGTCATAATGTTTCCCTGTTCTTTGACAAGCCTTTCAGTAGCCCTGTCAAAGATCCTTTAAAATTGAATGGAAATAATCAGAAATGATGTGCCTATGTGAAAAATGCTTGGCGGATTCTTTTCTGTGAGATGGGTGTATGCTAATGAGTTTTAAATGATGAGTTTAAAAATACTCTTATCAAGGCAAGTGGTAGTAGCTCAGATTAAATTACCAAGATAGAAAATGAGAAGGTTTCTAACTCTTCTACCTGTTTTGCTTTCTAAATAGTATGAAAAAATGCTGTCTTGAGCTAAATTAATACAAATGCAGGTAATAAACCCAGGTTTTATATGAAGCAATAAATCATTCCCTATAGGTGGTCTGTACCCTATATGCTCTGCTTTGTAATCAAATTCATCAGCTGAGAATAGCACTCTCTCCTCTGTTAAACTAAAAGATAGTACTGTGCAGGTATTCTCCTCTGCACTTGGAGATTATTAGTAAAACAGTGCTCACAAATAATTCCCTTCCTTTGTGAGTGAATCATCTCATTATTTTGCTTCTACTAAAATCTCATATTCTTCAACAGTGTCACTTTATCATGTCTAGTAATCAGAATTATGCAAAAGAATTATCTGTGTGGATTTTATGCCCAGGAACTGTTACCATAATTTCTTTATCACTCTAAGTAGGCACACAGGGATTTGTTTGTTGGGAGTACAATAGTTGAGGCCGTACTGACTTTAGAAAATAGACCATGAAAGTTTGTTGTCCTTAAGGGTGAAGCCTTAGAAGCCATAATTAGCTGCAATTTATTTTTCAGTAACAGTAACAAAAGTAATGAATTTTCTCTGATAATTTTAAGGATGTAATGATGCCATGGGGGAGGGCATCTGGAGTGAAGGCTGCTGTAGTGGCTCTTAAGTTTCATTAGAACAATAGCAGTTGATCTGTGAAAAACAGTTTGCCAGCTACTGTCAGCATGCCAAGAAGTGAGAAATAGGAGAGATGGGGAGTGTTCTGCTAGTCTGTGATGAGAGGGCATGGTAGACAGTATTTCTGTTCTGGAGCTCACTATTCATCTGAGGAAGAACTGGAGAAAACGCGCTGTGCCCAGTGTTCCACACCTGCCTGTGAAGTACTACTCTGGAAAAGAGAGAGGCAGGCAGGCCTGGAAGCCATGTAAGCTGTGGCTTGAAGACTAAGTTTGGAGAGGGGCCTAAACAGGACTTGAATTGTCTTAGAAGGCACATGTGGTTCTAAGGTTGTATTTTGCATAGAAAATGTGCCAGATCTTAATCTTTTTCTCATAATAGCACAAATACTCTCCAGTGTAAAGCTGTATAAATAAAGTGTATATTCACAGCAGCAGGAAATATGCTGCCAATCAGACAATGTCAATTTAGATGAATCCTGTCCTGAACGCTGTACTTTAAATGTGAGCAATAAAACCACTATTGACGTGTGGCACTACTGACTGAAATGTCAATAGTTATAAAAAGAGTATTTCATAATGCAGAATCATTGCTTGGTTTGCTTGACTGGACAGATGCTTCTGTTTTCCATGAAAGAAGAATAATTTCCATATTAGTTTTCTGAATGCCCAGCAATGCTTATTTGTCCCACTAAAGCTCACATTCTTGAACACAGGGAAAATGTCCTTGCTGGTCTTGTGTAGCATAAAAGGGAGTTTTGACAGTAGGCATGACATGAAAGAGTTTAAATGTTGTCATACTTACAGCTTCTTCTCAGGTTAATTTTGCTTACTGTGGAAGGCGGTACAAGGCAAATTCAATGCATGAAGCATCCTAATCCTTAGCCGTTAGCTCCATACATGCGACTGCTTCAATTGTTCTTTGGCAACTGTGACTCAGACATTGTTTCCAGAGTTACAGGCAGCAGGGACAGTTGTATTTGGCTGGTTGTAGACTACAGACTATTGCATTTCTCTCGTTATTCTTAAGCATTCTTTTTGTCAACAGATAGAGTGTGTGCCATAAGCAGAGAGGAAATAAAAGAGGGTAAATAAAGTGCTATTAATGCCTAGGGCATATGGAATGGCAGAGGATACACTGGGATAGAGATGTGCCTGTATCATATTGACTGTTGCGCCATTCCTCAGACCAAAAAAAACAATGGGCTCCTTCCTGGTGCTGCATCTGGCCATTAATGACACATTAGTGAGGAAGATGCTGAGAAAGAAATCTGCCTGGCTTCATCTCACGCACTGCTCACTACCACCTTCTTTCTGCCTTGGCCATCCCTAATGATTCAAGAGAGGGCAGAAAGAGAAACCCAAGGATTAAAGAAACAGGACACTGGCATTTGATCAATATGCCTCAGGGAAAAACCATTACTTATCCCTGGTATATAACTGGCCAGAGATGTGAAACAGTGGTCAGGTCAGTCCTCAGTTTGCTGGGGGGAAGCAAGGAGGCTGAGGGCATTCCTAGTAGCTCTTATTTTCTGTTCAGTGGGAATACCTGAAAGCAGGGCATCCCTGTGAGCATTGCAATTTTTCTGCAAGTGACCAATACCGGTAACTTTGTAACCCCATTTTAGGTGTACAGAAAAGGGAGATGTTCCTAAGTCCAGTTTGATCTATTTCTTGATAACCTTGTAATCTTTTCAAGGATCTGCTTGCAGTTGGTGGCAGATGATTAATTGGCCATAATATCATCTTTCTAATCACTTTAATTCCAAAAGTGCTCTGCTGTTGCCTTACATTTTGAAAAGCAGCAAATATCCTTTCAAGCGATTTCAAGGTGAGAGGAAACCGGGTGACAATCCACTTGACTGGGTCTTTAAAATCTTTTACTGCCAACAGCATGCCTACCTGACAGTAATGACTTTGGAACTTACCTTTCATCCAGATGAACCTCAGAACATTTTTGTCAACTCATACTTAATATCACTGGGTGCAGAACTGTAGCAGATGTTTGGCAAAGCACAGCAACCAGTTCTATCATTGTGGATAGCAACACACTTAATTGGAATCTGTGGGGTAGAGTATAAAATGGTTTGATTAAGACGTATAGCTGCAGGCCCATGCTGCACGAAAGCAGACCTCCTCAGCAAGAATTTAGGAAGGCATTTTGTCTGGAGCAAAACGGAATGATTGCAGGGTCAGCATAGTAGCAGTTTTAAATAGATGAAAAAGAGGCAATTTAATGAGGACAACCTCAGTTAGATTCATCTTCAACAGTGTGCTACTTGGAGGGCTAGAAATAAATGAAGATTAAAATACCACTAAATCTAGAGGGGGAAATGAGTTAAGAAAGAACCATTATCGTTTCGTGGGTGTTGTGTATACCAGTTAGAAACCCCTTAAAAAGTGATTGTCAGTAGGGTGGACAGAACTGTGATCTCTATTTTAGATATTCTTTAGAGCTGCGGTTTTCCTATGCTTTGTTTTGGCTGTATTTGGTAAACAAGGCTGTTGTGAATGACTGCATGGTTTCATGTGTGATCATTGTTGTCTAAGAAGCCAAAAAGGCAAAAACACAGCTTTCAGATGCTTGGAGCTTGTTGTGTGTTTTAAACTCTTGCTACACCTAGAGCTGCCTCCTTAATAGGAGCTGGGAGCTGAGCACTTCACTTGATGTTAGGATGTGTGATCGGGTTGCAGTTGGAGAAGGGCTTCACTTCCAGTATTGCCTGCTTTCCCCCTTTACCAGGTAGCTGCTGTCACCTTCTCTGGGCTACCTTTAACTCCAAGGAGGAGCTATTTAAATGTTGATAGGAAATGAATTTTCTATACTGAAAAATGCTTGAGCCTTTCTAAATGTTACTGCTGTCTCCTTCGATCAATACAAGATTTCCTGACCATTTTGAAGAACTTGTTTCACAAAAAGCATATGAAAATTTAAAATAAAAACAATTAAAAATATGTATAATTATGTAAATTTATACTGGCAGTCTGAGCCCTCCCTCTTCTTTTTAAGCACAAACATATGTGGAAAACTTAGCTCTAGGTCATTTTAACAAATTGAAGAAGCCGTCTGTGCTAAATCTGAAAACACGGAGGCTCTGGATGAGGTGTTGGAATGTTTTGTATCATGTTTCTGTTCCAGTAAGCAGTTTTCCTCTCCATGGGAGAATGCAACATGCAGTCATGGCCCTGCAAGAGGATTTGCATGCAGTGTTGTGTATGTGACAGTGGTAGAATGCTGAGTAAATGCTGTACATCATAATTGTTCCACAACTTCAGCTTCCTAACAACCCAATGTGGTTATATCTCCTTCAGACAGGGGGTTATTACAGGACACATTTTCTTCTTTTTTGAGTGTTTTTTCCTCTGCTATATAGGGAAGGAAGGTGGTGGATACATCCTATATTTGTCATTCAAGTCTTAAATTTTGGTGATAAGGAGGCCTCAAAATTCTCCCTGAATTGAACCTAACAATGCAGCTTCACTCAGGCAAGCATACAAAACATAACCCAGCAGTCTGCAGTAATGTTCTCCACTTGTGTTCCAAGTTAGGACAGCATAAGCATCTTTAATTAGTTGCATTTAAACTACTTCTGTTGGGGGAGGTGTTTGAGCAAGTAGTTAGGAGTTGGTTCATCTTGGAAGCTAAATTCAGTCCTTTGCTCAGCAGGTTTAAAAAGAGGCTGAGTTAGTTTCTGTCCTGTACTTGGGGTACTCACTGTTACCCCGATTACTAGTGCTAACATAGGTGTGTTCCCTTTGTCTTAACACTTTTTCTTTTCTACAGTTTGGTTGTTTTTTTTTTTGCCTAGCAGATGTTGATGAGTTCCTAGAAACAGTTGGTTCTCTTAACTGTAGTGGAGGCTTGTGGTTAGGCTCATGATTTGAACATCTTTTACAAGGATAGAACATGGAGCTATACCTGATAAGGTTATACACCGTGTTAGCATCTTTGAACTAGCAATCTCATGTTTACCGCTCCTGGATGTTTGAGTGTGGTTAGAATTTGATTTCAGGCTGTACCAGCCCCTTTCTGCTTGTGGCTTTCCTCAGTTGCAGCAGGCCTCAGGCCTCAGTGCAGCTGCCTCAATAGATATTACCTGGTGTGAGAGAGCAGGAGCTCATCCCACATCCTTCAGCCCCAGCCAGAGCACTGGCTCTGTCTGGAAGCAGCACACTGGGCAAAGGGAGCATTGCTGACTTGGATATGGAGTATCAGGCCTGGCCATCCCTGGGGACCAGGCACTGCCTTTTCTGAAGCAAAGGTGGCATGAAGGACAAACGCATGCTGTGGTCAGGGTCTAATTTCCAGGCAGCTAATTAGTCTGAACCATTAATACACAGATTTAACACCTTCAGGGGGTGTTTGGATGCAGAAATTTGAGAAAGATTCAGGTGTAACTGAGGTGTAGTTTCTCACTCCTGTGAAGAGTATACACGATCTTGCAGTATTTTGCAGGTATTTACCATATGCTTCATGAACAAAACCAATAGACTACAAGCTTTGGCAATGGGAAGCTTTCGTACAAGTCAAATGAAACCCTGTTGTACAAACCAGTAAGAGCAATTGTGTGTTGAGTGAACTGTAACACTGAGCTAAGCGTTCTTGGGATGGTACGTGGTCTTTGTATTGTCATTGAGATGGTGGTGTCTGAACTCAAGTGAGACTTTCTGTGTTGCAATAGTTTGGTAAATCAGAAGGAAATGGATTTTGAATTGAATTCTCATTATGAAGTCAAATGATGACAGAAAACTGAAGTGCGAATGGATGTGTTTACACATCCAAAAGTCAGTCAGCAGATGGCTTTAGATTGACACCAAATAATAGACTATTTTAAGTATGCTCTTCTCACTTAAAGTGTCTGATGACCAATCTATAATCTTATGAAGCAACTGTTGTAAGGCATTTGTTAGAATGCAAAATCTGTGCTGCCTGTTTATTATTGAAGTCGCTTAGCACATCAGATGTCATTCCAGATTACCAGTTGTATTTCACTTGGGCTGGAAATAAATACAGATCAGTAATAATGTAATGTTGTGTACCTTAAGGTTAAATGTCTGACAAGACAACTAGCACTAATGGACTGTGACAGTTTTCAAGCCATAGGTCTGACATTACTTGCTGTGTCAGAGTGAAATGTTTACAATCTAACTCCTCGTTACAGTATATTAAGACATCATTCTGTTCTGTTGTGCATGCTACAAGTTTTGTGTCTATCTAAAGCCCACAGCCGCAGAAGCAGCAGCCAGCCTATGCGTATACAGCAGCATTTTGCAGGTTCTGAGAGCTCTGAACAGTGCTGTCAGTGGGGGTTGATTCAGTCCAGAATGCCCTATAATGTCTCTGTTCAGCGTGTTGCAACTTTACAACGCATCCTGTGGATGAGTCTCTGTGAACACAAACCCCTCTGAGACAAGAGCTGCCACTGTGAGCAGTACTTCACTCTACATATAGTGTTACTGGTAGGAATGGCTTCATGTAGGTAAGGATGATAACCCCAGGTCAGCAGCTTCATGTCGAATGTGTCATGCTAAATTTACACTACTGCGCTAGACTAGGGCTGGGAAATTTTTGAAATAAGTAAGATTTATACAATATTTTGCTTTAATGGGACTTAAATGGCTGGATTGATAAATGGTCAGTACACCTGGATAGCTGTGAAGCATGCATGGTTATCATCCTGCATTAAGAACTCATTAGCCATTAAGGGCCAATTTAATAACAGATTGTTTCAGTGTTCTCATCTCATAAAGGCTTTTTCTGAATATAGGTCTTTGTTTCAAACACTAAGATGCTTCCTCTGGCTTCTGTTTGTTTCTCTTCTCTTACTTGCATTAAATGTTTATATATCTAATCAAATTATGATGTTATATTCAGACCCCTATTAAACAGCTTGGAAGGCATTAATGCTTCTCTGCAGCTTTCTGTTTTGTGACACTCTCTTCCAGTGGTGGAGGCAGGAATTGGAAAAATCTTGGGTTAGTTAATGCAGCTTTCACCAGTGTCTGTTTTTTTTTCCATAGGTTGTTTTCCTGTGCTCACTCTCGCACTATTCCTCTGTAGAGTGGACGTGTGTGTCTCAGTGATGCAAAACTCCATCTCGCAAGCTGACAGTATGGTCACAGCTGATGCTATAGAGCACATGAAAATATCTCCAGCCGTGGTATAATGTTTCATGCTGTCCGAGTGAATCCTGAGAGAATTATGAACTCAGCACCAGGCACATTTAAAATGTAAATGCTGTTCTGCTCGATCAGGTCCACGACTATCAAGTGTGTAGTCGTATCATACCACGAGGTAGCTTCAGCACGGTTATTTCTTACTTAAAACAACACTTACAAATCCCTGGGGGAAAGGGGGCTGAACTTCATCAGAGGGGCCGGGACAATAGGGGACGGGCGCTGTTGGTGTTGCCGGCAGAAGCGATGCTCGGTCTCACAAGCGCCGTTACGGACCCACAGCCCAGCCTTCCCCTTCCGTTCGTCCTCAGTTCGTTCGGCCGACCCGCAGCCACCGCGCTCGGTGCTCCCGGCCGGGTGCGGGGCCGGGTATCCCCGCGCCGGGCCGAGCTGTGAGCGGCGGCGGAGCGCAGGGCCCCGCGCCTGAGGCAGGGGCGGTGCTGGTGCTGCCGCGCTGGGCTGGGCCGGACTCGCCCCGTGACCGCCCGCCCCCCGGCGCCGGCAGGGGCGGGAGCGGAGGGAGGGAGCGGGCGGTGTAAACAAGGCGGGGGGCCGGGGCCGGCCTGATGTCAGCGGGTCACATGGAGCCTCATATGGGCCGGGGGATGGCGGCGCGGCGCGGCTCTGGGCTGGCGGCCGGCGGCGGCTGCTGCTGAGGCGGTGGCGGTGCTTCACGCCGAGGGCCCGGACCGCCTCCCCTCCCGCCTCCCTGCCCGCCACGCTCCGCTCTGCTCCCCGCCGCTTCGCCCCTGACAAATGATGTGTTTTGTGCTCGCCGCGATGAAAGGTAGGAGCTGCCCGCGGGAGCCGAGCCGAGGGGAAGGCGGGGAGTGCAGCCCGGCCCGGGAGCTGCGGGGCCGGCTGGAGTTGCCGCGCTCCGTGGCCTCTCCGCTCCGTGCGCCGGTGGCACCGCTCGGCCCCGGGGCCTGCGGGAGCCCCGGGCCGGGGGTCTGTGCTGCCCCTGGAGGTGTCGATGCGGGTGCCGCGGGAGCTCTCGAAGCGGCAGGAGGACTCGGTCCTTGCCGTGAGCGCCGGGCAGCGCCCGCCCGGGACGGCGGCGGGGAGCGGAGCAGTAACCAGCCCGCGGAGCCGCTGCACTTTACACTGTTGGAGGGTAAGAGATAGCTTATCTGCGGCTGCGGCTCTTCGGAGCGAGAGGTGATTATTAACGTGGAGAGGAGCTGTCTGAGCCCTCCGTACACCCGTGTAGAAAATCCGTGCTGTGAAATCTGTCTTCAGTAAAGGGGAAAGGAACGTGCAGCATCCTGTAGGTACCGGTGGGGCTAAAATGTCATCTTAAGAGACAGCTGCTCGTTTTGCAAAGACTTTGGAGTAAAAGAAGGAATCGGAGCTACTCAGAGATTTTGGTTCTTTTCTTAAAGCTGGGGTTTTCTCAGCTTGCCGAGCCCTTGTCGAGGGGCAGGGTCAGACCGGGGAGAGACAAACCAAGATTTAGGTGAGAAATCCAGAGTAAAGAGGTGTGTTTTTCGTCTGCCCGGCTGCTCAATAAAACCAGATCCGCAATAGAACTTTGCACTGTGCGGTTTTTAAGTTAGAGCTCTTAAAAGATCGAAAGGCCATAACCATTTTATTTAAATACAGCAATCTTTCACAGTGATCTAAAGAGTATTACTGTGGATGCCTGGATTTAATGATCCCCTCTAAAATACTAAATCTGTACCCTTTAAAATATGTTTGGGGTTTTGTTGGTAAAATTTATTTCTTTTTTTAAATGAAAAGGAAGAAAAATACTTTGAAAGAGAAGATTGATTTGTGCTTCAGGCAGAGCCTGGTGCCCTCTGCCTCCCCACTTTGCGGGAGCAGCAGGTAATGTGCCCCTGTAGCAGACACGGGAATTTTCAGTGGCGAGGTTTCTTTTTCTGGGAGAAAAGCCTCTGTGGACAAAAAGCAAAGTGCTGTGTTCATTAATTATTAGCCATGCTGAACGTATTTGGCAAGAAAATGTAATCGGGTTGATTCAGATACTAGCATCTGTAACAAAAGAAATGTGGTTTGTGAGGTGCGAGCGACATGGATATTTTACCAGTCAGGATTCCACGTGTTCCAGTAAGAATTTCTCAGGATATCCCTCATAGGCCTGTTAGAGCCATGAAAGCAAATAAACAACAAATAAAGGGAGGAAAGTCTACAAATTGAAACTGTGGCGAGGGGTGGGTGCCTTGTATGCTCAGGGGAAGGGTAAGGCAGGGCACTTCGGATTTCATCAGTTCAACGTGAAAATAATAGCTTTTCTTTTTTTACTCTTTTGGGACTTTCAAACCCATTTCCACACTAATGTAATATCTTGGCAGAGCCCAGCTTTTGGGTTTTAAAGTCTAATTCCTAAGGGCTCTGTTATAAAAATGCTTGGGTCCATCTGTTTTACTGAGTACAGGTGCAGTACATTGCATTCCTGTTTCATCCTACTTAGTTTTCTAGTGCATTGAACAACTTTCTTGGTCTCTTATCCTTTCTCTAATTTGCTGGACAGGGTTCAGCTGGAGGAAGTGTGGTGTTGTTTGTTTTAAAGTGTCCTCTGCCTGCCATCAGATAATAAATCCATAGTCCAGGGTTGTAGTTTGAGAGAAGTAGACAAGTAGCATGGGGAATGCAGCTTTCTATGAGCTCAAAGGGACAAGGGAGCAGCATAAAATGATGAACGAAATATTTTATTTGTTCTCAGAGCTGTGGTGGCATCTTTTGGCTCTTCTGATCTTTTACACTTCTGAAGTTAAAATGAAGAAAATTATGATCTGCAGGAAAACACAGGATGTTACAGATTTCTGTATTGGATTACTTAAGGGTTTTTTTTAAGTGAAAAAGAAGAGTATTGATTCCTTTTCTGTTGCTGTTCAGGGGGCCCAAATTGGTACAAAGTGAAATAAATTTGCAGGTTTTTTTTTTTCCATGCATCATACTGTTCTGGGGGCTTGCTTTCATTTTGGTAAGTCCTTAGATTTCCAGATTATAGAGAGGCTTGAGTGAGTAAAAATGTTGGCCAGCTGTCAGCACACGGGTAGCTGCATTGGTGTACTTAGAGCTAGAAAGCAGACTGGCTCAATGAAGAGGCTGGATGTGCCCTTAAGACAGGCTGCGTGAGAAGAAATGCAGCTTTCTGGTTTCAGGCAGAGAGGAAGGGGAGGTGTTGTATCTATTTCTAAGAAAATAGGCAGTGGTGAAGCATCGAAGTTATAATGACTGAATGTTTGGGTGCTTTAACTTTATTAACTGTTGTGGGTCTGTAGCACATGCAGGCTAGTTAACCAGCTGATAGATTTGAAGGCAGAGTGCAAATTCGTGTCCTTACCAGTAAAAGTTTACAAAGAAATCCGATCATTTTGTTAGCATATTCGCTAGTACAAAGCTTATTCCTGTGAGAGTCTCCACTGGCAGAATCTTCAGGGTTGCCTTAAGGAGAATAGTAGTAAGTGCTCTGAATTGGTGATCAAATACTCTGCGCCAGAGTAGAAACATAGATTTGATTGTCATGCCAGTACATTACTGGAAGTGAGCCCAAGGTGGAGGGAGCTACCTTCAAAAGTATGTTATTTTATGATTTTATGGTGCCTGTGTTGCAGAGGGGCAGGGATGCGTGAGCTCAGCATTGGTGAGAGCTGCAGTGCTTGTTCTGTACTGTCATAAGACCTGGACAGAAGCAGTCAGTCTAGTGATGAGTTTAGAAAGTATGAAAATCAACCTAGCAATAGTTTTACTGTCCTTTATATGGATATTTCTAGATGGAGATTGGTGGGGAAGTAGGTGTAAATTTTCTAAGCTTTTTCTGCCTGGGTGTATTTACTCTTAAATTAGAATTTAAGATACCAATCCTGACTTTTGCAGTGTGGACATCAGCAACGCTGCTACTTTTTTGGAGGGTTGACCAGACAAGCAGAATCAGTTGTTACTTGTTTGTAAGGCAGGTTGTTTTGCTTTGGGGCTCTGTGCTTGGACTGTGGGAAGCACAGCCTGTTTTCCAACTGATGCAGTCTCTGAATGAAAAGTCAACCGTTTAAAAGTACCTATTTAAGGGAACAGACTCTCTTGGTTTCCTTATTAGTGCACCTGGTTGTTAGATCCCGCAGCAGAGCAGGGTTTCCCCCGCTGTGAGCTGCAGCGCTTGCTTTGCAGCCACCTCCCTGCTCTGGCTCACTGGACCCAGGCTGTGCAGAGCCGGCCAGGATTTCTGCAGTGCCGTTTCCTGCGGGTGCCTGCTCGGAGCCCATCAAGCCTGACCTTTTGCCATGGTTTGTGTCATGCAGCTTGGCACCAGCCTGCCAGCACCTTGGTAGTTACTTTGTTTTTCACCGGTAAACAACTGGCTATGGAAAAATATCTCGCCATAGGTTTAAAAAAGAAGTTACTTTACAAAGTGAAATGGGTTTAAATTTGCCTTCAGTGTTGGCACTGTTGAAAGCTACATCAAATTTAGCAAAAACCCTGGTACAGAATTTGTGTTGACTAAATATTAACAGCATCTGGCCTTTGGAATTGCTAGCTGAAAGACTGTTTTCTCGCTGCTTTAATTTCATAAGACTGATCTGAATGACTTTCTTGTCCCTGAGACATTTGTTGCATCACATTCAGAGGATAAGATTGGTTTGAGGTTTATTTCTGAAATGCACTTTTCAGTCCCTTTGAAAGACTCAAGATTTGCAAGTAAAAGAAGAGGAAACCTGTCTTTATGTCTCACCCGGTGATAATCAAAGGTGGTTGCATGCTCTGTACAAGTCTCAGTTGGGGACACTCCTTTCAAGTATGGAAAATTTTTATGTCCTCTAAGTCAGCGAAAACTGTGGGTGCTGAACATCTCACTAGATCAAGCCCTTTACATTTAGGTGCAGCTCTTGCTTAGCTAAAAGGGTGAGCCTGTTCCAGCTGGTTTGGCAATATGCTCATTATTATTACAGTCTTTTTACATTATTATTACTATTACAATATACTTATTACAGTAATTTTTCTAAGATAATTCTAAATAATTGGGGCAAAACTGGTGGTTTTGGTGGAAGTGGTCTGTGGACACTGTGCAAGGACTTCTGTACCCTTGACAGGTAAAACCTCCTTGAAGGAAAAAGGCCATAGAGAAGGGTAGTTAGGCTTCACTGGTGTCTGGGGTGAGGGTTTTGCAGAAATAGGAAATGTCTTCAGGTTTTATTCAGTGAGATGATGGGGGGGGGGGGCAGGAGGAGATGTAGCTGGTTCAGTGTGATGCAAGGTCATGGCCTGCAGCTTTGCAGCTTGGCTCTGCAGTGGAGAGGTGAGTGTTTGCTTTGGCATTGATTAGTTTAGAAAGTAGTGTCTAGAGCCCTCTGTCAAGAACTGAGTACTCTTTATATCAAGTATTCCCCAGCGTGTATAAGAAAGAGCTGTTTTCTTTACTCATTCCCTATTATAGAGAGCCTTGCTTGTTTGGTTGTTGGGTTGTGTTTTTTTTTTTCCTGGGATGATGTAGCACTTCATTTTAACCTTAAGGGGTTTTAAATCATCTTTCCTGCTTCTCCTGCCTGAAGTGCAGTATAGAAATGATCACTATCATATACTAATTACTGGCATTGTTAGTATTTCATCTGTGCTACACAACAATCCTAAATTGCTGTATTTGTTTCTAAACTATACATACTAAATCAAAACTGGCAAGTCTTTTTGTCTCTCCTGAGTTGATGCATGCAACTTGGCCTGACTTTGCAGTTCTCTATCTAGCATTGGAGGAAGTTGAGATGCTGCGTGTTGGTTTTTGGTTTATTTGCATTCCAATGAGGTAAGGTGTTCTAGGTTTGTAGAATGATTTCTCTTAGGGTTTGTTTCATTTGCAGTGAGAGGGAAAAAATGAATATGCATCTTTGTTGTATTTATCTGTAAGCTGTAGTTTGCAATTAAAGCTGATAACTCCAGAGATCAAGCAAGCGGTAATTCTCTCCTTTTATGATCTGTCTTTTCCTTGTGGACTGATATCTAAAGGATATGCAAACAACTAATGGGGCAGAATGTATCCTATCCTTCTTGTTCCCTCTTGAAGATTATTCTTTTCTCTTCTTTGCAATAAGGATTAACAGGGGTGGGAGGGTTCTGTCCTCCCAGAATAGGTATGTCGTGAGATAAAGGTGACTGTACAGTGCAGACCTCTGCTTGCTGGATGAAAAAAGAGCCTCAAATACCCACAGACTAAAAAGTTGAAGCAGAAAGCCTTGTTAAGGGGCCTGGCAGATGGACTTTCTTGTTATGTTTCATGCTGTTTGGGAGGGAGCAGTGCCTGTGGTTAGCAAAGGCTTGAATTTACACAGGGGTTTGTGCCTGGTTTTGGTGGCCTTTTTCCCCCCCCCCCCCTTTTCTCGCTCGAGGCTCTCGGAAGTGCTGCAGAACCCAGGCTGCGAGCAGGGGGCAGACACTGGCTGCTTCCCGGGTACCTGCACCTCTTGTTGAGAGGAGCAGGGAGTGACTCAGGGATGCTGTGCTGCTTCTCAATTCAGTGCGGGGCTGGCTGCGGTGGGGAGCATGCTGATGGAGTCTGAGAAGGCAGTGTGCTGGGGAGAGCCCCTCACCGTGCCCCGGCTCCACTGGTGTCCACACAGCTTCCATGCTTGTGGGAGGATGTAACTAGACTAGCATTGCTTCCCTTTTCCTCGTTGGTGTCAGGGGCAGGTGAAGCATTCATACTGACAGGAGTGAACAGGTATCCATGAAAACCTGAGCCGAGTCATGTGATGGTTTGGGCTTCTGTCTTGCACCCTACCACCTCCTGCTGTGTGCCTGTGTACAGCTTAGAAACACAAAGCTGGAGCTGTTCCCAGCCAAGCAGTTACAGTCTCTGAGGTGCTATTTCTCCTTGCACTCCTCGAATACAGTATGGTGTGCGTCTCTGGCATTTAAAACTCTCACAAGTGCAAGAGTCCTCCCAAAGAAGTGTGGGGCTTCCATGGCACTGTGGCGGTGTGCCTCACCATCAAACATAGCCCATTGATTCACTGCTGTTAGTGAATGTGGCTGGGTGCAGTTCCCCTTAGTGTGAGCCTGCACTGCTGCTGCTGCTGCTCTGTACATGCAGCTTGGCTCCACTACACTTAAACATTTGGCTTCAGCAAGGTCACAATTTCACTGCATTTTTGTTTTCTTTTTTGTGTGGTTGGGAGTGATGCAGGACCCATAGCTTGTGGCTCTTCTGTGTTTGTGTGGTTCCAGCCTTTGGGCCTTTTGTCATGCCAGGTACACAGCCATCTGGGCTAAAATCAGTGTTGAGAGAGGTATAATCATCTCAGCTTTCATTTTAAGAGCATTTATCTCAAAGCTTAATTAAAGCTACTTGGATGTAAATAAGTCTAACCTCTTCACTTATGAACAATGCAAATAGAATAGTCAGCATACTTATAGGGTATCAGCCACGTAATTATTGAGTAATGTTTGTGTTCTTTGAAATACTGGGCTATTTATTGCCATTGCAACCTGGGACAAGGAGCTTCATAAAGCCAACTGCATGACTCTCTATTTATGCACTTCAGAAGAAGTTGATCATTCCCAAATGAGGAGGTGGAAAAGTGACATTAAATCTTTACGCAGACAGATGCTCTGTGACAGAGGGTTGGCCAGAGTGTTCTTTAAAACTTAAGTGACCTCAAGCTGGAGTTTTGTCTGGCTGACAGTAACATGGGCCGTGTTCCTGCCTGCCAGGGTTTCAGAATTGGAGCAGTGGGGATAGGGTTGTGTGCAGGGCCTCAGGTTTTCAGTCTCCACTGCATTTTGAAAGGGGACACAGCTGTGCTTGGGCATGTGTTTGTGATACTGAATTTCCACCTCTTTCTCCAGACCCCAGGGAAGTTGGGATTGGCTCAGCAATTTTCTCCCTTCAAGTGTCATTTGCTGTGTAAGACCTAGTGCAGTTTACATGATCCAATAGGAAATCAAGTTCTCATTGCATGTGGCACCTTTCATGAGATTGCCAAGGCTCCTGGGAGTTGATCCCATACCACGCATTGAGCATGCCTGAAACTGATGTGAGCCTGTGTTTACCTGACTCTTGTCCAGCCTCCTCTGCCTGGTCCCGTGCCTAATAGGATATGACTGAAAGTGTCATTTATCATCTTCTCACCCCAAGAGAAGGTTAAATTCTCTCTAAGCCCTAGGTGCTCTTTGCCTGAAGCTCTTCGTCTAGGTAGAGTGTAGAAAGCTAATGAAAAGCTATCCCTGGTGATCAGAACATTTGGAGTTCCCTTTCTGTACACAGACATTTGCATGCTTCAGTTCTGACTTAGAGTTGGATGGTATAAATTGTTCTACTACTTGACAGGAGCAGCAGTAGCTGCTCTCTTCCTGCATCAACTGTAATGTTACTCATTATGGGTGCGTTTTTCCATTCAGCTAAATTAATGAGTTAATCTTTGTGTTCAATTTGGCAGAGTATTTGCTGTGGGAAAATACACATTTTCTAGTAAACCTATAGTGATTCCTTCAAGTTCAATGTGGGAATTAATAAATACATCTTTTGCACTGCAGAAAACCGCTTCTTGTAGATTGCCACTGGCTTGTCCCCTCCTTGTACTAGCTCCTTCCAGTTCACTGTAGAAATGTCTGCAAGCTGATGTTAAGTTACTAACCAGTTTTGGTGAATACAAATGTGAGTGAAGCTACTGTTTGGCAGGCTGGAGCACTCTGGAGTGCTGGAGGTGTGTTTGCCCCTGTTGCTGCAGGGTCACACCACGTAAGAGGGGCAGGTTGTTGGTGATTGTTGAAGTAGCTGAGCTTACACTTAGTTTTGGTTTCTCTCAAAAGGACGCTCCCTGCAATTGTTAGATTGACAGAGGTGCATTGTGTGCAACTTCGGGTAGAGTTTTTCTTGTACCGTGGGTGCGTTCTTGAATTAAAAGAAGTATTTGCTTAAAATGTGAGTACATAAAGATGTTTGTAACTGCTGGATGGATTCTTGTATCAACAGATAATGAAGAAAACCAGACAGGTTAATTAAAGAGCCAGAGATGCTTCATTTGAGAAACCTCATATACATAGGCGCCTTCTAAATGGCCTATGAGCATTCCTCCCTCCTCAGATGCTCCCTGATGATAGCAGGAAAACCAGCAGCAGTTGGCAGCATCCTGGCAGCCAGGAGCATGGAAAAGATCTGGGCTGGAGCAGTCAAGGGATTGATTTTCCTGATCAAGGAGGATCAAAATCCTCTCTCCTGCCTCCTGTACAGGATCCTTTGGTGGAAACTCTGTGTGAAAACTCTCAGTCACACAAGCAATATTTCACCCTTGCCTTTTTCTTGGTGGGTTATTTTACTGCATAACAGAATTTGGGTGCATGCTGAGAGCTAAATTTTGTCTGGGTCTGAAAAGATCCTCAGGATGGGATGTTTATGGTATTTCTACTGCAGTCTCTAATTATCAGCAAATCATAGAATCACAGAATGGTTTGGATTGGAAAGGACGTTAAGATCATCCAGTTCCAAACCCCCTGCCGTGCGCAGGGACACCACACACTAGACCATGTCACCCAAGGCTCTGTACAGCCTGGTATTGAACACTGCCAGGGATGGGGCAGCCACAGCTTCTTGGGCAACCTGTGCCAGGGCCTCATAGGGAAGGATTTCTTCTTAATTAACCAAATCTCTTCTAAATCTACTGGTATCTCTGGGAATAACTGCAGGTCCAAGCCAGGAGGGTGAGTTGCAGCACCCGGCATGCCTGGAGTGCTCCCTCCTTTGAGGATGTCTTCCTCTTAACATGCTTTTTGTCACTGAGCTGCTAGATACTTTTGAAAAAGGGGAAACAATATCTGCAGCAAATTTGTTCAATTTTGGGTTCTTTTTCTCTTTTGCTACAAACAAATAAGCTATAATGTGGTTTCCTCAATTTAAAATCTTAAACTTTAACAATAAAATGTACAAAGTAGTTCATTTCTCTGGCTGCTACACTGACTATGCAGCTTTAAGTTAGCTGGCTTAGAGAGGGGCATCAGTAGCAGTACTGATTGTGTTGTGGAAACCTAAAGCTCAGGATGGGGAAACATTCCCTCCTTCCTGTTGCTGTTCCAAAGTACTCTAATTTTCTTCTGATGTTTTCCCTCTCAACCCCTGTGTTTATACTTAGAGAAGGGATAACCAGCCAAACATAAAGGTCACTGTAAAGCAGAGACCTTTTGAGTGGCAAAAATCTCACTCTGAAGAATTTGTGCTGTTAGGGTTGATTTAAAAGCCCTTGTAAGAGTGCTTCAGAATGAAAACTCCTTTGTGTGTCTCACACTGGCAGCTCAAGCATGCCCCGGTGGTAAATATGCACTTTATAGCGTTATTCCTGCCAACATTGATTAGTGTTTTGTCACAAAAGTAACTAACTTTGTAATTTAATCTACCTCGGTATTGTCAGTCTAAAATGTCATGTGTACACTCTGCATTATGAAAAGCTGTTCTGCAGAGGCTGCCTCTGGCTCTGGAAGCCCCTGAACTGTGAGCTGCTGCAGGCTGGCACAGGAGCCAGAGATGTACCAACATCTGCTTGCCTTGGCTTTCTATTGTTCCCAATGCAACTACTCCTTGTCACTGCCAGAGTCCAGGCACCGGCCTGAGCTGTTTAGAAGAAACTTAGGAAATGCCTACTTGAGTAGGTAATTATCCTGTGTTAAATACATTCAGATACATTAGCTAACGCTGGTATTAATTTGTAATGCTTGAAAAACCTGATTGGGTCTTGGGTTTTAATCAAGTTATTCCAGAAGAGTAGCACCATTCTTGTGGAAATTCTGAAAACAAGTTACTAAGAAATCTGACTCATAAAGCAAGTGCCTCATGAAATGTGAATGTTTAGAAGGGAAAATGACTGGCAGCTCCTCTTGTAAGTGTGCTAGTTGCAATAAAGTATAAAAGTTCAACATCAAAGAGATCACCACTTAGTCTGTAGCACATTTGTACATCAAAGAAGAAATACAGGGCAAAAGAAACTGTATAGAGATACAGTTCAGCTTTTCAGACATGTCCCTGTGGAATGCTAGAGAGAGCTGCTTTCATAACGTGGAAATTATCTCTGGCACATCTTCATTTCTGATTTGGGGAATAGGTAAGAGTAAGATTTAAAGCAGTGTCTCCAAATCCAGGCTTGCCAGTGTTATTGGGTAAGAGTGTCTGAGCTGAGGCAATGTTCACAGTGCTGCTCTGCTGGGAGCGCTGTGGCTCAAGTGTATAGACACGGGTGACAGAAGTTCGTGTGTGACACTGTTGAGGATGGGCAAAAGATATATAAAATGTATAAATGAGAGCTAAATGTCTACATTGGGTTTAACTTTTTTTAGTTATTATTATGCCTGTGGTCAAACACTGTATCGTGTTGCCCAAAGAGGTTGAGGAGTCTCAGGTCTTGGAGATACTCAAACCTCAAGTGGATGCAACCCTGAGCTGTAGTTGACCCTGCTTTGAGCAGGGGCTACACCACAGAATCTCCAGAGGTGCTTTCCAACATAACTCTTCTATGAGTCCCTGAGGATAACACTTTTAACAGCTATTTGTATTTTTGATTATGACCCCTCCTAATAGAAGACACTATTGAGTTAAAAATCTGACCAGGTGTGGCATACCAAACTGATTTGGGTTTTTTTTACTGCTTTTTCTGAGCATAGTGTGGAAGCTGGATGTGTTTTTGCTGATTCAGACTTAAAGTAGTTTATTCCGGCTTGTAGGGGGTTGGTTGATTGATTGGTTTATTTTTGTTTGCTTTTTAATCATGAATTCTTCCTTAAATTGAGAGAGTTTGTGGATGTCTGTCTTAGAACTAAAGAAAGGTGGTCTTGGGTAGCTAGAGCCTGTGTCCTCTTTCACAACAGGTCAGGGCAGGAGAAACTGATCACAGAAAGTTGTTGGGATGCTGTTGGCCAACTGGTGGTACCATTGTGTTGGAGGCAGTGGAGACTGATATTTATCTGAATGTATCTACTTTAGTATGAAATGTAAAGTAGGTCACCTCAGTTCTTCAGTTCCAATCTTTCTTCTTCATTTGTATGTTTTTTGTCTGTATGTTCTGGTGGCTTACATGATACATAAAAATGTTAATCCAGAGTAAATCTGAATTCTCCAAAGTTCAAGTGTGCTTGGCTCAATGGTTTTAGTACCAGTTTCACCCTGTATGGAGACAGTCTTGCCAGCAGACTCTTGTTTCTTTTATTGCAGTAATAAAAATAGTTGCAATCTCATGGAATAATTAGGAAATACAAAGGGTTTCTGCAAAAACCCAAGGGAAACCTGCTTAGGCATACTACTGTATAATTAATTGATGTGCTACTACACTTACGGAAGCAGTGCATCAGTAAACAGAGTCAGGATGTGAAAGGCTAAGAAGCACTGCTGGGAATTACATAATGACATCAAGTCTTGAAATAACAAATTGGGCACCTCAGGAGAGACCAGCATTTGCCTGGAAGAAGGACACAAAGCGCTCCTGAAGGCCAGGGCAAGTGGAATTCTGAAGGCTCAGGCTTGTGCTTAGCACCTTCTTCTGCTAGTGAAACAGATGTAAACACTTTTGATATTACTGGTCGCAATATTACCTGCCACCTTCAAGATGATCTTCTGATAGTTCCCTAGAATATAGTCTTGTATTTTTAAAACCGTATCAGGTTAAGTGTTGTTAAAATGCTCCTTTTGCTAATACTGTGCTTTAAATACATTTGAAGTTGTTGCTTGAGATGTGAAATGGATCACTGATTTGTGCCATGTTTGTCTTGCCTTGAGACCTAAAAATAATTGTTAGCACATAGTCTGTAATTATCTCTGTGGAAAAGTCAGGGCCTTCTGTAAAGTTCCTGCAAGGAGATGCAGTAGTTGTGTATGTAGAGAGGTGGGTGTGATGGTATGGGAATTAATTATTCTTCTGGAAATATGTTTATGTTTAAAACTCGTATCAAATTTGCTGCTGCTGTCCATTGCTATACCATTACCTGTAGAAAGAATTCTGTCAAGGCACAGTACATGTACTGAGGTAGGTCGCAGTGGCCAAAGAGGAAGAAGGAGCTCCTGGAGTTTCGGAAAAGTTAATTCTTGGTGATTTGAGGAAGGTGTTTGTTACAAAGAAAATAGGTTCAAATTTTTCTGTTTGGAGAAAAATATAACACAGCTATTTTTAAGTAGGCCCATTTCTGTATCTGTTGCCTTACCTTCTTGATGGGGAGAAATGAGCTGCACTTGAAGAGCTTTATGAGCTAAGTGGCTTTGCCTAGACATTGCAACATGCCTGAGTCCTAACAGCACTGCTCAGTTGTGCACACAAGGCCATTGGGGAGAGCTGAGGATGCTCAACACACTGAAATCAAGCCTTTTCTCAGGAAATTATAATAATTAGTGATAAATAGTGACCGTTGCTCTCAGGTAAATGCAGTGGTTGTGTGTTTACCTTGCTATGAGGAATTGACAGCAGATGTGTTTGTACTGTGCTGTTGAAAGAAGGTGGAGGCTTCCTCACTCAGGTATGTCAAGTCTTGGCCTGCTAGCTGGCATGGGGTGTGTTTGGAAGAGACAAGAGCTTTACATTTTAGAAAGACTAACCAAATGGATTCAATTTATATGCTAAATGGAAAGAACATTTGAAAGAGTTTACTTTTGAATTAAAAAAGCCCAAACAACAATGAACTCTTTAGAGACTGGTTTTCCCACCTTTAAAATACCTGAACTGTCATGTTAATAGCTTGTTATTTCAGAGAGTGTGTGTACACGCGTGCAGAGGGAGAGCTGCCAGCAGTGCTTACAATGAAGATCCCAAAATGAAATCCTTCAATACTTCCCCTCTCCCCATCACTGAAATTAACTGAAAAATGTCTTGGGAAGTTGCCAACAAAAAGTAATGAGGGGTTGTATAGCTTGACTTCTTCTCTTGGGTTGTGGCTGTGTTATTAGCGATGTGGCAACTGTGCTCAGTTCAGATTTTGTGTTAGCAGTGGGTGGGATCTCTCAATATGTGAATGAGGGTTCTGAATGGGCAACATCCTTAGAGGTACAGTTGGTCTCCTTGGACCCTAAAGTTGTAGGAGAATGTCTAAAGCTGGCATACAGCTCCCCGTCTCCCAGGAGGAGCACTGCTGCACATTGGCTAAGGCGTTATTTCCCAATTGGGGTAAGTTTTTGTTAGGCAAGCACATTTTCATTGGTGGAAGTTTTACAGTTTTTGAGGACTCTTATCTACTTCTAGCGTAAAAGCACCTTAATAATTGAAATTACATAGCATGACTTCAAATGTAATCACCCAATGTAATGTGGGAGAAGAATTAAATTTAACTGTAATTAATTCCAGTTTTCAGAAAATGCTGTCAAAGTTGTATTAAGCTGGATACCAAAACTGTTTCACTTTGGAAAATGTTCTGCGTCTCCAAAAATCTCAGCGAAGTGTCTGTTTCACAAAGGACTACTTTGATCTAGCTATCTAAGAGATTTATGCAGGGAGACAAAACCCAGATTGCTTGCTGCTAATCCGGTGCTTTACAAACAAGATTTTTGTTTTTATTCCCTTTACTGGTTGTTCAAAAATTCAGGCAGCTCTACAATAGGATGGTTTCTTCCTGTAAATAATTAAGCCCATTGTAAACAATGTCAGTAGAAAGCAGTTTTGAAATTCATTTAGGTTTAAGTACCTTCTAATTTTTTCCTTTTGAAACCATTGTCATGTCCCAGGCAGTTTGAATGCTCATAAATTACGTTAGAGTAGTGGGGGAAATCTCTACTCTCTGTTACACTTTTACAATTCTTCTCAAAACTCAATTGTCATCCCAAAGACTTATGTAAAGGAAGAAGTCATCCTTTAGCTTGGATCATAACAAGTGGCCATGAGGTTGGTGTGGCAGATCACAGAATGGTTTGGCTTGGAAGAGAACTAAAAGCTTATCCATTCCCAACCCCCTTCCACTAGAGCAGCTTGCTCCAAGCCCCTGTGTCCAACCTGGCCTTGAACACTGCCAGGGATGGGACAGCCACAGCTTCTCTGGGCACCCTGTGCCAGCGCCTCAGCACCCTCACAGGGAAGAGCTTCTGCCTAAAAGCTCATCTCAATCTCCCCTCTGGCAGGTTAAAGCCATTCCCCTTGGCCTGTTCCTAGGGGGTCTTGTCCAAAGCCACTCTCCAGGTTATTTTTAGTCCCACTTTAGGCACTGGAGCTGCTCTAAGGTCTCCCTTTAAGGAGCCTTCTCTTTTCCAGACTGAACCAGCCCAGCTCTCTCAGCCTGGCTCCATGGCAGAGCTGCTGCAGGCCTCCAGATCCTGTTGGTATTCCTCTTCACATGAACTGAGATGGCTGCGTGATGTGCCTTGCATGTGTGAGTGGTTACTGTCACTGAGTGCAGGCAGGCTGAGCTGGTTCTCCTCAGTGCCTTCCTGAGAGTATTGTGGAAGAACTATCCCTCCTTTAAAATGTGCCAGTAAGGAATTTGGGGGTCTCACTGTAGCTGTGCTTATTGCTACTCCTCAGAATGATATTCTTCTAATGGTAAGATCAGGTCTTTGAACAACCTAATCCAAGATGATTTAGCATGGCCTGGAAGAATAAAAAGCATTCCCATGCAATAAACAGAAGTTGAGTCTAAATACTATGTTGTTATTCAGGGCAAAATAGCATATAGTAATAAAACACAAAAAGAAACCAAAGCCCTCTATTCTTAAAGAGAAAATTCCTGTAGCACTGAAGGAATGAAATTAAGCATGTCTGTGTTTACCTCCGGCTATTGCCATTGCAGTAGCTCCAAGTACATTGTTTAGTTGAATTAAAGAACCCACCTAAATATTTTAAGGCATTGTTTGTTAACAATAACTGGGTTTAATGTCAGAGAGGGTAAATTAATTTGGTTACACAATTTATCAGACACTGCTAGATGTTGTGAATGTCATTAGTTCTTAGGTAACCAGCAGTTAGTCTGGCATTTTGTTGAATCTCAGGACATTGCATAAATAGCCCTAGTTGAGAAAAATAACCTCCAATTTAGAAGGTATGATGCTCTGTCCTGCTGCCATCTGAAATGAGCTGTTCCAGGCAGCCATGCACCATGAATGTACTGGTGAAACTTCACCCTGCAAAAGCCATCAGAAACAGGCTTTGTGGCGGGAGTGGAAAGAAGTGGGCTGGAATCCGCCACAGAGCAGTGGGCACAGGACGTATCACCAATGGCTCTTTAGACTCCTGAACAGCCTGTAACAGTCACAGTTACGCCTTTCATGTCATAAACTTATAGAACCAACCTTTCTTCATGAAAAGATCTTTAAGATCATTGAGTCCAACCATTGCCCAGCGCTGCTAAGTCCATCACTAACCCATGGCACTGCGGGCCTCACATACATGATTTGTGAACACTTCCAGGGATGGTGATTCCACCACTACCCTGGGCAGCCTTTTCCAATGCCTGACCACCCTTTGGGGAAGACTTCTTTCCTAATATCCTAATACCCTAACCCTAACCAAACCACCCCTGTCACAGGTGAGGCCGTTTTCTCTTGTCCTGTTCCTTGTTCCTTGGGAGCAGAGAACAGTCCCCTCCTGGTTCCATCCTCCTGTCAGGCAGTTTTAGGGAGCAGTAAGGTCTCCCCTGAGCCTTCTCTTCTCCAGACTAAACCCTCCCAGGTCCCTCAGCCATTCCCCATCACACCTGTGCTCCAGGCCCTGCACCAGCTCCATTGC
The DNA here is from genome assembly GCF_012275295.1 of Melopsittacus undulatus. Classification (NCBI taxonomy): domain Eukaryota; kingdom Metazoa; phylum Chordata; class Aves; order Psittaciformes; family Psittaculidae; genus Melopsittacus; species Melopsittacus undulatus. The sequence continues at coordinate 16,193,350 of NC_047535.1, forward strand.
CCTTCTCTGGACCTGCTCCAGCACCTCAAGGTCTGTCATGTAGTGAGGGGTCCAGAACTGAACACAGGATTCAAGGTGCAGCCTCACTAGTGCCCAATACAGGGCCACAATCACTGCCCTGCCCCTGCTGGCCAGACTGGTGCTGATACAGGCCAGGATGCTGTTGGCTGCCTGGGTGCACAGGTCTTTTCCAAACGAGCTGATAGTAAGCTGCCAAAAGCCTTAAATCTGTCAAAATTCAGACCTGTGATAACTGCCTGAGCTGGGGCCTGCTCTGCTGCTGGGCAAGCCTCACCTTTACCTTATTGTCCCTGTGCAAGGCCCAGCTCCTGCACCTTCTTCCATAGCTGCTGTTAGAAACGGCAACTCCTGGCCACTGTGCTGGCTGCAGAGCTGCTCTTGTCTTTGCCAGGGAGAGAGCTTTGCACTTGGCTGTTTAGGAAGAAATTCCTTACTGTGAAGGTGCTGAGGCACTGGCACAGGGTGCCCAAGGAAGTTGTGAGTGCTCCATCCCTGTCAGTGTTCAAGTCCAGGTTGGATGGGGTTTTGAGCAACCTGCTCTAGTGGAAGGTGTCCCTGCCTATTGTGGGGGGTTGGAACCGGCTTTAAGGTCCTTTCAACCCAAACCTTCCTATGACTCCATGATTCTATGAAGGTAATGTTTGACTTGCTGGGTTCAGGAAGCTGTCCATGTGTTCTTCATGTAGCTCAAGAACACCTCAGAATAACATCAGCTATAGGTAAATCTGTGGAAGTTCTCTCTTCTTTTTCCTGATTTCTTTCTTACTGACTGCTTTAAACAATTTTTTTTTTGTTTCCCAAATAAAACCAGGTTGTTCTTTTTTATATAGTGAATCTGTCAGACAAAGTATATTGACATGTCATGTAATGGCTTTGTGGTGTGCAGGGTTTTTCTTGTTTTAAGTTGATGCAGGAGGTGTATTTTGATGCTGGAAGGCTGTGATGGATGAAAAAACTGCACTGACTTTTATCCAGGAGAGGGAAGCGAGCTGTTTTCTTCCAAGGGCTGTAGATCAATTGGTGTCTTATAGAAGTAATGCCATGAAAGTGGGGGAGAACTCCTCTTTGATACTCGAGCCGTTCTATTTCAGTTGGTACAATGATGGCCTTTTGAATGAAAGGCTTACTAAGGCTTGTATCTGTTTCAGAGTATTGACAGCCAAAGTGAACTTGCTGAGCCAAAATTCATGTTTATCCATGCCTGTTACAATAAGAATTTATGTTGACTGTACTGATGTCTAAGCTTTAATACCACTTTTATATAGAAGACTGCAATTTGAATTTTCAGTGAAGTAAATTTCTTTACAATATGCCTTTGAGTTATGATTTATAACTGGATTCTTACAAATAAATGCTTTCAGCCAAATGCTGTTGAACTAATTCCATTTTGAAGTTATTAATTATATTTAACTCATTGAAAAAAGGAGGGGGAAGGCATCAACTAACCCTATATAAAAGTGACAACAGAATGGTTTTGTGAAAAGGCTTTTGCTCCTCTTAAGCTATGAAGAGCGAGTGGTTTGTTGGGTTGGTGGTTGGTTTTTTAATCAAAGAAGTGTGAACAGAAGCTAGATAATGCATTGCTATACTGCGGAGACAGTTCATTTTGAACAGGCATTGATACGCTTAATGCTTTTTGCTTTTATCATGTTAAGGTCTTTGGCTTTGCAGTAAGATCTGGCTGTGCAGTGAGCCTGCTAGTTTGTGCAGAAAAACCCCAACTTGTAAATCCATTAATTCTTGTCAGATTGTAAATTTTCAAGGTAAATTTCTTCTGATGGAATAATTGGTTTGCTGCATTCAAGCAACTTAAAGCAGGAAAGAGATGTTACAGCTTTGACTTCTTATATATATATATATCTTTTGAAGCTTATGATCAGACCAAATCTAGATGCAACCAAAACACAGTGGATTTTAATGCTGTTTTTGCAGTTTGCTCATTACCCTTTATTAGTAGGATTCCTATTTAGTTTTCTTTTCCCATGAGTTTGAGAGATGAAATAATAAACCTGAGCATTGCTGATTGTGGTTTCCCACAGGCAGATTGGGAAGGAAGTAGTGTATATATTTTTAGATTGGAGTGTGGTATTTCTGCCATTTCCATCTTTATCGTTCCATTCTGGCTGTCCCATTTAGGTGGATATAAGAATTTTCCTGCTTGGAATTCGCATCACCCTGGGATCACAGTAGGCTGCATGCAGAACTGTCATCTTGCTGTAGTGCAGTATAATTGCCTGATCCTCTTTCCTTTGCTGTCTAGTTTCTCATTTCTTTCATTTCATTACTTTCATTTCTTCTCCTTCATGTTAACGTTCTTCATCTCTAATTCACTTTCTTGTGTTCTTCTTTTACCCTCTTTTGAAAGCAAACTGTCAGGGCTTTGTTTAATCTCTTTATCAGTGTAGTGAGGGGTAACAACACAACTATACGTTTTAGGCCCTTTATAGCCAGCTGTTTCATATCATGAAAGGTAGAGCCTGCTAGGACACCTCTATGCTTTACCTTTCTAACACTACTTGCTCAGTTCTTCAAGAGATCTCTGTTCCTTAGTGGCCTCCTGGAATAGTTCCAAGCACACCAGAGAGCTGTGACAACTGGAAGAAGCCATCTCTCCAGATAGGCTTTAATTGTCCTTCCATCTACTAACATTCACCCGTGGTCTCTAAAGCCATGCTTTCCCCACTGCCCCATGAAGCATTTCTGACTTTATCACTCCCATTTGGCAGCCTGTGCCAGGGACACCAGCTGATGCTCACTGACATGCTCAGGAAGCTTTCTTTGTTCTTATTCATTGTTTTACTTGGAGAGAAACTGCTGCTCTCAGATACATGGTGCTGGAGGAGAGATGCAGAATTACCATGCCAATCTGCTGTAGTATCTAATACATTTATTGTTGTATCATGAGCTCCCCAAACACACGCAAACTGTTCTGGTTACCGGTGTGATTAATACCAAATCATCCACAGGCTGGTTTTCAGGAGGGTGTTAATGAAAACTCTGCCTTGCTTATAGATTGCCTAGTAAAATTGCATGAAGCAAAAGAAGCTGCATGGAATTATTGTTAAACAAAGTGTTTTCTAAAACACAGGAGTCATAACTACATCACATGGGGTATACAAAGCCAGAATTACAGTGAAGTGAGCTGGTCATCAAGTTTTGGAACTAAATAGTAAAGAGAAAGGAAAGCACAGAAGAACATACAGTTCTGTATTTCAAAGATCCTTGGAACAGGGTCAATTATTTGATCTGCATTTATATGTATTATGTACATTATAAAACATCCACAAAATTAGAAAGTAAAAGAGGATGAGGCAGAGATGATGATTTTTGAGGTCCGTGTTCTAGAAGCATGGGTGAACTGGTCTGTGTGTAGTAAGGTGTGCCTTTGTATTCACTACTGTACTCTTCTGGGAAGAGTGAATGGAAGTTGAGGTGGTGGAGCTCTCATGGGTGGCTAGTGGGCTATAAAATTGCTGCGTTTAATAAATCTACTGGATAAATCAATCAGTTATGAATGTCTTGAACAGTCTGGGGAAACACTTGCCAGTTCTCATGAATTCGTGGTTTCTTCACCAATGCTTGCCTCATGGTGATGTGTATTTCCTACTCATACATGAAAAGCATAATTCTCATTGGAAAATGCCTTCTCTTCTAAAATTATGCATTTTATGGGGTGTTTCTGCCCTCTGTCCTCCCTTCTCCCTTTGTCTAGCTCTAGTTTTTGGAAATGGATGGATATAGCTGATTCTTAGCTGTCATTTAATAACATCCCTGTTGTTTTCATTTCTGGGTATAGCTTGGAAATCTATTGGAATTCCATGCATCTAACCCATAGCTTATCTAGTTTCTGAAACCAAGGAATCTCCAGATGCACTTCAGAAACTTCCTGTGGGTAATATCAGGGAAGTATATCCTGCAAACTGCAGCATTCCCTTGGGCTTCCTTGGACTTCTAATGGCTCTATTGCTTCTCTCCCTCATAGACCTGACCTGTGAAATGTGTGTGCCACCAGACACTTCATATTTAGCTATCATGTCTCTCATGATTCAAAGCTGTATCGGAAGTCAAAGTGTGAATATAGCTTCTTTTTAAATGCTAATTAAAGCTAAAAGGAGCATCTGCTTGCACAGAGCTCACACTAGATGGAAATATGTCTCTTTGTCACTAGCCGGAATGTGAAACCTAAGAGGGCTGCTTCTGAAACCTGTCGCAGTTGGGTTTTTTTATGCTTGATCCCTACTTCTCCAGAGCTTCCTTGCTAATCCAATAAATGTCTCAATTCAGACAGTTCTTTGCCCTCTCTTCCCTTCCCTCTGTTTCTCAGTTTCCAGGAGACCTCCAAGAAGAGCTTTGCCATGAACTGTTGAAGCTGTTTGCTGACTGACATGGAGTTAACTGATTTTACCTGCATCTTGCTTCAGTTGAATGTGATGATTAAAGAGTGCTTCCATCTGTTGTCTTTTACACCTGAAATTACTGAAGATAAACTAAAACCCAAATAGGACAGCTCAAACTTACTTGTTAGAAGTCTTCTGTGCCCATATGCGTGCTTGCTTCTTTCTTGTTTTGTACTTTTTGCAGTGAAATACTCAAGGGTTGGCAATGCTGTGAAGTAGAACGGTGAAACATAGATATTAATTGTGGTAAGAATATAGTCTGGAATCCCATCCTTGTTTTACTTGAAAATAATACTCAATTGTCTTGGCCATGCTGGAACAAAGACGAGACCTAAGGGATGTGCATTTGTTTGGCTGCAACTTTATTAACACATTTGGGAACAGTGCCCAGCAGTAAATCATACAGAGCTGTGAGTCACTGCTTATGCCTTGCTTTTTCCTACCTCTTGGGAGAGCTGCTGCCAGCCTTCCCCCCCCTGAGCTGGGCATCCTCCTGCTGCAGGGGACACCATGGCAGCCTTAGGGCTTGGGGGAGGCTGGGGAAGGGCAGGATCCTGCACAAGATGGTAGGAGCTGCAACTGATGGGTCACAGCTTCCCCAGGGAATCACTGCTGCCCTCACCTCGTTTACTTCTCTGGCAAAGTGAAAAACCGTGGGAATGTATTTAAGACGGGTACCACCTAGGAGTGGCAAGCCCTGCACCTTCCCACTGCTCTTCCTGGGTAACACCTAATTTTAGAGGATCACTGACATCAGATAAGGGGCTAGTAATCCTTAGTTTGCATAGGCTCCATTAAACTGCTCTCTTCAGTTTTGGGAAGACTTTAGATTTTAAGGGCAAAGATGAAAATTGCAGCTGAGGCTGGTAGTGCTTGTTTTCCAACTCCTCTCTCCCAGGCATTCACACATAGAAGAGGTCTGTCTGCCCTGTTATTCTGGATTATTACTGTAGTTTCTGCCTGGAATAGGTATTTGGCTCTTTTCCGCTGCCTCCATTTGCAGGGTAGGGTATACTGGTCAAAAAGGTCCCCATCACAAAGCTCGCTGAGGCAAGTGCAGAATAGCTGTATGGTTTCCAAGGTTATTATTGCTGCCTTACTGGGAGGAATGAGCTGCACCATCACTAGCAAAATACTATAGTGCCCTACTGGTGAATATTCTATAAATGGATAGTCTAATTCAGCAGTGGCATGTGTAGTTTCTTACAGTAAGGAGCATATAGTCACATAAAAAAGTGATTCCAAATACTTGGAAGTTGTTGTATTGCGGTGGTTTTATTTCCTAAGGAATAACTGCTGTTCTTTCCTGGGTAAAGATGGTAAACTACACTCGATGGGAGTACGTTGTAAGCAGACTGGACTGCACCAAAGCATAGTGATGGCACAGTCCCACCCATGGGACTGTGTGAGGGGAAGCCCTGGTCACCTTTGTAGCTCTGTGTTGTCTGCTTTGCGACAGGTGCATGAAGGAGCAAACGGGCCCTCCTTCCCTATATAGCACTGCACACAATGTGGAGTTGAATACAGGTCTTAGAAGAGCAGTGGTGTTGAGTATTTGGTCATGAAATCACAGTGATTTATTTTTGTAAATAAACTTAATAACAATTTTTGTGCATGCTGATTTTGAATGTCATTAATGTTGCAACAGAGCTTTTGATGGCTTAATTACATCACCCGTGAGCCAGCGCAAGACAAACAAAGGTGAAGTTCCTTCGAGCTTGGGCTGAGAGCCTCAGAAGTTACAGTTTGTTACCTGTGTTCTGAGGATTGTCATCTGCTGCTCTTTCTGCTCAGGCATTTGCCTTCTAGTGAGCTGGTATTGTTGTTACACTGAAAATGAAGCAAGTGAATTCACTGGTGCACAGCAGCAGTGGCAAATCTATTTTCCAGTGGTGGATTATGGTCTTAAAATAAAAGGCAGAAATGATTATTTAGCTCCTGTAATCAGGAAGCTGCTTTGTTTCAAAGAAAACTAGATATACTCAGTATGTGAGCCACGGAGAAACTTCTGTCACAAGTTCAGCTGCTCTTTGAAAGCCTGTTTCAGCTCCTACTTCATACAGTCACTTTTCATTGACTCCTGAAAACCATAATTGCAGACTTAGTTTGTATCTTTCAGTATTGGCTATTTGAATTGATGTGTGTGGGAAAAACTAGATGAGTTTAAGGGCTTGATAACTTTAAGGTTAAGTAAATCACTTGATAGTGAAGCCTGCAGACCTGTTAAGTTCTATCCTGTATCTTCTAAAGAAGAAAATGAAAAAGCTGAGATTCGTGGTTTAGTCTTCCTGGTTTAGCCTCTTTTGTCAGTGTAGGCAGAACAAGGATTAGTAGTGTTCCGTTCTCTTCTATTTCCAGTCATTCTAATATGAAAACTGTGTTATTTACTTTGGTACTTAAGTATTGTGCTTAGATACTGTACTGGTTTATGAAAAGTAGAAAATTAAGTTACTTGTGGACTTTATTGCACATTCTGAGCACAAACTAGATACTAGGCACTGTATAAACACAGGGAAATACATTATCTCCCCTGTTGAGCTTACATCTGAAAATACATGTTAATTGACATGGCTTTGGGAGAGCTGTCTTTGCATTCTTCAGCAAGCTTGTATATTTGTGTCAAATGGGGTGTCCACTGTTAAACTCCTTGCTCCCGACTTAAATGTTTCAGAATTTCTCCAGTAAAATCTTGTTAAGATAATACATATGAGTTGTGCTGAAAATTGCTAGTGGCATTTCATTGCAAATAAAACTAAACATAGATGCTCGGCATTGTATGAAATCCATACAAAGAAATACACATCCTTAAAAGAAATAACTTTGTGGAATTGAGGGAACTTGGCTTTTTTGAATTGTCTGCAGATCCTATCATGGCTTCTGGAATGTGTTCTTCTTTCCCTGGGCCAGGGCTGCCAGACAGAGCCCTCCGACAATCTCTTTATCTATAGGGATGTCTATAATGTTAATTAGTGAACTATTTGAAAAACCAGCCTCCACAAGTTAATTTATGCATAAAGCATCACTGAGGGATATGTTTTACCTGTTTTACAAGTAGGGGACTGAAGTATAGCTTCAGAGACTTGGCTTGGGCCACACAAGAAGCCTGTGTCATAGCCAGGAATCAACAGATTCACATTTCATTGCTTAACCACAAGACTTTAGAAAATAAGAAGTTGAACAAAAGCAGATGCAACACTGAGGACTTGAGTCTTGGGTGCAATTTACAGGGTGCTTCACTCTGTCCATAGAACTGGAAGGATCTGCTTTGGAAGGCCAATAATGCTTCTGCATTCCTGGCAATTTTAATTGCAAGCTGCCAGAGATTTCAGCCTGCTGTGGCCCTCGGTACCAGTCCAGGTAGTGCAGGATTTTCACTTTCCACTGGCACTTTTTTTGTCATTTTTATTAAACCCAGTGATACAGCCTCAGAATGATTACTTAGGGCTGATTCCCTGGCTCAGAGGACCCAGAAAAGGGAATTTCACTGTTATCCCTTCCCAGGGATTTTTAGAATGTCAGCCCAATGTCACACAATGTAAGTAGGAGCTAAAAACCTGAGGTTGATGTTTCAACTTTAAAGTTTTCTTTGGAAGAGTCTTATTTTCTTTACGTTTGTGTTTGTTTTTTGAATATGTGCTCTTTAATCTAGCAAGGACATAATAAGCTCTTGAGACATAATAAGCTCAATAAGACTTGAAACACTAGTTACCTATTTAAGTATTTGCATGCCTTCTATTTCTATTGATGTATCCAAGCACAATACAGTATTTAATGGATCCTCACAGGTAGGAAGCCTCCAATCCTGATGTTCTACAGGTATAAACTGAATTACAGAAAGGCACGTGCCTAGCTCCATACAGCTATTTAATCATTTAACTTCTTGTTAGATGTACATATCTCACAGCAGTTGGATGCATGCATAACTCTGTGGTAGTTCTCTGACCTGCCCCAGCTCACTCACACAATCCCTGTGATGGCACAGGGACTTGGATCAGATCTTCCCAGTCCCGCAGGAGCAAACCTCCTGTTAGCCTGAGAGGAAGAAATGTTTCCCATATTCCTCTGAAACAAGGCAAGAAAATTCAGCCAGAAGGAAAGGATGGGTTCTGACTGTGACAAAAACAAACTTCTTTGGGAACTGGGATGTGTTTCCTATCACATGATGTCTCTGTGTGTAATAATGGCACTTCAAAAAGAAGTGTCTTCTACTGTCACTGGTGGGTATGGGCATCATACAAATCCCACTGGGTGACACTCCACTGTGTCTATCACACAGAAGGTGAGATCTGATCATAATGTTACCTGCCACTCTTCTGTCTCTGTTTCTGTGAACTTCCTTCAACTGATCCCATCATTCTGATGCTGGAAGCAGTGTGTTCACAGAGTTGCTTTTAATCCTAATCCTATGATGATGTGTATTACGCAGTTGTGTCTATTACAGTCTTTTTGGAATTGGGAATATGGGGAAGGAGAATGGGATGCTGTCTGTCCCTAAATTTTGTACAGCTATATTAACTCATTGGTCAACTATCCTTCCATAGTGCAATTATTTTTGCACATGCAGAGGACGCCTCCCTGTAAATTCCTTGTGACATAAGGTTTCTGACTAAAATTAGGTCATAGCTATTTAATTGTTCAGGTGTCCACCCACGAGGGAGCTACAGAGAGCTCTTTCAATTCCTTGCAATCAAGTAAGTAGCACTCTTTCCTCTAAGGAAATAGTCCACCAAAACTAATACGTTGATTCCTTAGCCCCTCCCTGTCACTAATCACTCAGCTCCTGTAGCTAGGCACTGACTTGGTCTTCAGCACCAGAGTGTCCAACTGCCTCAGCCATTAATTTTCAACTTACAACACTCTGGTGATGTAAGGAAGCGCTGTCCTCATTTCACAGCTGAGGAATTGACACATCAACTAAGTGACTTGCTTAAGTTTCACAGCAATACTAGACATAGAAACCAATTACTTATTCATAAACTATTCTGTTTCTTGGAAAACCAACCCTATGTTCCCTGTCCTTCTGCCTGCTACCCCAGATCATCTCTTCTTACTGATTTAGCAGGCTAACAGTTCAGTTCTGTGAGTATTTTAACCTCCCCTAAGCTAGCATTGCCAAAGAAATGCACCCTCCCTCGCAGGAGCACAAGCAGCATCACCACAGTCACATGGGGAATTAACTCGGGAAACTGATGCAGGTTAAAGTTAATCCCTCACAGAACAGCTTCAGCCTGAGTCCTTCCCTCCTTTGGCTCTGTCAGGGCAGCTGTGGAGGGGAAGAGAGGGGAGGCCAGCTCCCTTCAGTGACTGGGGGTCGCTGCTATCTGAAATTCTTGTGGACCTTGTGGGGTCGAGTTCATCAAAACCTTATCCCAGATCACTTCTAGTTTCTTCCTTCTTTCTAGTGCAGAGTGCATGCTTTGAGTTTTCCCCATGTCGTTAAGAGCCCACCCAAAGCCCAGTGCTGGGGCAGCTGAGAAGTCCAGAGCGTGGGGGAAACTTTGGGTGAGTTCTTGCTGTGGTGACATTTTACACCTTCCCCTGCATGGCGAGTTTTTCTTGTGTGGCTGCTGTCATTAGAAATAGTTGATTCTATGAGCTTTTTCTGTTTGAAATTCAACTACTGAGGAGTTACAAATGCAACCAGAGAAGAGCACTATTACCAGGATAAGTACATTTATAAAGGGAATTACAGAAGTGTTGCAGCTTAATGGCACATCTCACCTTGCACCATGTTGACCTTTCTCCTTTGAGTGGTTCCATAGAAAACAGGTTGGAACTGCATGTGTGTTAGTCTTCAGTTATCTCCAGGAGCTTCCTGCTGTGACTTGCATGTGAGAATTATACAAATGGAAAGAAGCCCCTGTTTTGATGATCCCTCTTTTGGAAGGGGCATTTGGAGAGCTTCCAGCTCCTATGCTGAGGTGGGCTTCAGGTTTCAAAACAGAGCACTTATTGAATCCTCCTGTCTTACTTGAAGGACTGCAGCACAGGAGGGGCTGTAACTGTGTAATAGTGCCCTCAACCTGACTACGTCAGAAATCCAGAAAACTTTAAGAAGGGACCCTGTCATGCAAACAACTTGGTTGTTTGTGACTAAGTCTGGGAGAAGGGTGCCCATGGCATTTAAAAAGATACTGAAACTAGGAAAATGCTACAGAAGAGACCAAAACATTGTTTTTAACAACTGCTGTTCACATTGTTTTACACCGGGTGGTATCTGTTCACCTGAGCTGCCTGTGATCCCGAGAATCTCTTCTGTTGTCTTTGTAGCTGAACCTGGTGCCCCTACTTTTATGCTTTTTCATGTTCTGACCCCGCTGGGGCAGAGAGCAGGTGTCACAGTGGTCCTCAGGCCCACAGGCTTTTGTTGGGAGAACACACAGCCTGTGTGAGCTGCAGCCACCATCCCAGTTCCAACCCAGCCATCTCTGTAACCTCAAAAGAAACGTGTGTGGGATTGATGTATTTGTTGATTTTTTTTGCTGGGCTTTGCTCAAAGGCTCAAGCTTGGGACATAAATCAGTTTGGTTTTCCTTCTCCACTGAATACAGATTGTAACATTATAGCAGAGCCATTCTATGTAGTAGAAACCTAACAAAAAACAGATTTTAACATGGTCACTAACTCCTTTGAAGGAGGCAGTGTTAGCAATTATGATCTAGACTAGACATTGGTAAGACCTTACCAAATAATTACAGGCTTCCTAAAGTAGTATAGTATGAGTAATTGCAGGATTAAAAATGTTATTATGAGGAGTAGTTTATACCGAAACTTCATCCTGCTCTTTGAAACCAGAATCCGTAACTCTCATCGTGCCTCAGCAAATGCTTGTCCTTCTCCACAGAAGAATGCAGACTGGCTTTATTGTACAGCAAATGTTCTGTGGTACATTATTTAAATTAGCATATAATAGAAACCTAATTGCCCACTAGGGCCCAGAGCTTTAGCTGGTGGAGATCAATGTGCTGCCACTGAAGTCAGTGTAGCAATGTTGATATTCACCCCTTGAGGATCTGGCTCAGCAGCTTGTTTCTATTCCAGGCATTGTTAAAGGAGATAGTGTGTTTAGAATATAAAACCGTGGCATGGTCAGAGATAGTCAACTCCATTTATGTGCAAGTGAAGAGAAATAAAGCGGTAAAACCATTATTTTTATCTGAGGATTTCAATTTATAGTGTCGATTATTCATATTGACTGATCTGGTACAACAGGGAAATCATGAGCATGGGGTCATCTTGTTGTGGTTTTAATTTCCTATGTCTGTAGTTATCTAATCCTCTCAGTGTGAGCAAGCATGATTAGTATTTATTTCTGTTCTGTGTGCCAGTGCCCTGGGCCAGGTTCTGTGCTAAATCCAAAGTGACTCTGACTTAATTGGCATTAACTTCTGCTGCTATAATATATATAAAATTTTGTACTTTCTGTGTAAAGCACCCTCAACTCCCCAGACATTTCTTTTACATGGGTGTCCTGCCCTGGTGTCAAGGCTTTTGGTAGATCTATCTGTATTGGGTTTTATTCAGTGTGAAACTTTTCCTAGCTATGTTTTCCAAATGCTACTTCAGGAAAGGATCTGGCTGCCTGTTAACCATTGAGAGGCTACCAGGAATGTTGTTAGCGCTGTGCCACTAGTTAATGCATGGCCTCAGTAAGAGCAACAACCGTCTGTCTCGGGAGAGTCAAGTACCAAAGCAAACAATAATTCTTCACGTTGTCAGATGGTTTTTACACTCGTTTGGAATGCTTGCTTAGTGAAGCTTATTTTGCTTAATGAATGCTCCATTCAGGAATAGTGAAAGTTTAGGGCTGAGCTGAGCCAACAGTTCCTCTTTGTGGAGTTTGTTGCCTCTCCTTTCACTCCTGTTATTCTCAGCAGACCTCTGGCTGCTCCCCCACTTACCCCTGCTTCTGTTTGTCCCCTGGGAACTTTGGATAATCAGAGTTGTGCTGCAAGCATTCTTCCCAGAGCAGGAATGTGGGGGAGTTCTGGTTACAGCTTTTGGGCCTTCATCAAGGACAGTGTACTTAACTGTGTGTGAGCCTTTCTGAATTCTACAGTGTTAAACCTCCAGATCTGCAGCTGCCTGGTGTTCCTCCTTGCCTGTTTTCTGATGCACACAGAACACCAGAGTAGAAAGAAACATCAGCAAGAGGGATTGGTGCAGACAGACTTGAAAGGGTTGGGAGATTACGTTCGTCATTCTCAGGGAGTTACAGTATGGCTTCATTCAGCTCCGGTTACGAGGTTGTTTTCTTGTCCTGCCAAAGCGATGAAGCTTAGCTCGTAATTAAGTGGTTTGGATTGTCTGGATAAAATGATGACAATAATACAGGTGCTGTTTCTGTTATTTTCATCTGCCTTTTATCAACCCTCTTTTATTTGAGGAAACACAAATCCAGTGCATTCATGTCTTGACAGCTTCTACCTTTTGGGGTGATCTGGCCTTTAGAACCTACTGTTAACCATACGAAGCAAGTTGGGTTTTCCCTTTAAATCTGTCAAATGCATTTAGCAATAGTTGACTCAATCATTTAATTCTGTAATATCCTGTTCATACTTGTACTTTACCCAAAGCTTGTATTCTGCGCAGGTCTATGGGGTATAGGATTGTCTTCTCCTTACTGTACTGTCAAACCTGTTAGAAAAAGATCAATATTCTCTATTTGGGTTTTTCTGGGGCGACCCTTTTGTGATTTTTGTAATTTTATTTTTTAAACAAAACTAATGAAGTATTAAGGCATTCATATATGTGGTGGTGGTAAGTCAGCACATGAAGTTCCTTTTCTGTTCAGTGCTGCATTTTTCAGCTTCAGGGTGCTCTTTGTTGGGGCTTTTTGTTTGTTTTTCACTTAGAAACATGGGAACACCTTGAACATGTGTGGCCAGAGACATACATGAGTATGGGATACATACAGAGAAATGGGATGACTCACATGGAAGTAAGAAGCCATCTTAGAGCCAGGAGCTGGCTCTAAGACTGTTATCTCCAGTGCAAAGGTGGCCAGCATTAACATTCTAGAGTCTGATGGCCAAATGGCACAACCCCAAACGTGATGGCTTTTCTTTTACAGGTAGCAAACTGTGTTATCTAGTTAATGGTGCACACTGCTGTTACTTCTGGGGTATGTGAGCCTCTGATGGCACAGCAGGTTTTCTTGCATCTCTAGGTTAGATGAAAACCTGAAGAAGCTTTGAGATCAGCAATATGTGCCACTGGGTACACTGCCGAAGATCAGCCGGTACTTCTTGCATGGTTTCACTCCCTGGTGTGGTCAGAGTGGTACAGCTGCTTCTTTGTTAGGAAGAAGCAGGATTGCAAAGATAATGGGTGAAGGCACTGGAGCATGCATGGCAATAATTTATAAGAGCTGGAGATAAATAAGCGGGCAGAGTTGAAGACTTATCTGGGTGGGGGTATTAGCATTTTGAACACTCTCTGCACAGATGCAGTTATCACTTAATTGACTTTACCTTAGGGAACACTAGAAAATCATTTTGCAACCGTAAAGGAAAAGCTTGTGCACATAGTCCATAATGGGTCTGTTGTGCTTGTGCAAGAATCTGAGGCTGCAGGCTGTCACGACAGGGAAAGAGGAAGCTTGCCTTGAATCTGCTGCTACTGCTGCTGTGCAGTCACCACGGAGGGTGGAACGGGACTCCTTGATGAGCTGGAGAGAGCAGGGACAGAGCCACGTCTTTTCCTGTCCCATTTGCTGTTCATGTGTGGAGGCAAAGGAGTAATGCAGGAACGAGGGAAAGATCAGTTTGTTCCTTTTGTTAATATCCTTGCTTTTCAGATGTCTGATAGAAATGGAGGGGGGTTGCTTTCAGTTTTCAAGGACTGTTGTGGAGAAATAATTGACTGTATGGTATTTAGAGAGGCTGCAGTCAGACCTGTCAGTTGCCTTACTCTGCAAAGAGCTGTCTAGTCTCTTGCAAACCCCACTGTGCCTCTATGAATGCAGAGAGTGAATTCCCCCAGGGTCCATTACTGGACTGACAGGGGTGTTGGGTGCCCAACACCTCTGGGTTCTCACCCTGATGATCTGCTGGAGATGGCCAGTCTTGTCAGAGCTGTGTGGCTAAGATCCGTGACACCTTGAACCCAGTGCGGTCTTCCCCGACAGAGTAGTTCCTTGATTTGCTTGTAGTTGTTATTTCAGGTTTTGCTATCTAAGCATGTCAGGGTTTTATTGGAATTACTCCTTCAGCAGTAATATGGGTTATTCCAGGCATTGTTTAAAAGCTTATTTTTTTTGCATTTCTTAAGGAGAGATTTAGCTTAGAGCAAAATCAGTAAGGGGAAAAGAATTAGGAAATCAAACCCTTCCTTTCCCTTGTCGAACCTCTCAGTTTTCCAACCTCAAATAAGTATGTGAAAGGGGTTTAGCAACTTCAAATTGGATTTTCGAATGTCAGATGACTCTAATAGCCTTTGTACACAAATAACAACAGAAGAGCTGATTATTGTTTCTGGGCTCTGCGATGCACTTATGTAATCATTAATCTTGGCACTCCTTTATCTCCAGCAGATTAGGAGGCCACTGTCATTTTGAAGACTACCATTAAGTAGACTTTGTTAGTGTTTAAATATGTGAAGCTTAACTTTAAGCTTCCTTAATGTATGCAATGGAGGTATCCTGTGCTTACAGTGTTGTGATAGAGCTGTTGTACTAAGTTTCAGTCACATATCTGCTGCTAGAGTCTGACCTCAGACAGGGTTTTATGTGCAGTGTTTGTTAATCAGCATCTGAAGATGCTCAGAAAGCTTTTTAAGCATAAAGCATTAAAGTATCTGTTTGAAACAGCAAGCAAACTCACTTTATCTACTACCTTTCAGTTGGTTTAATCGCTGAGAAGCAGGAAATTAAATGCTGTGAAATGAGTAGGCAAAAGAAAGGGTTTTAATGGAGGTCGCAGCACTTAATCTGATTGTGGCAAAGGGAAGAGCTTTTGCTAGACCTTTTCTTATCACAAGCTTGTAATTTTCTAAAACATTTTTGTGGGCAACTCCATTTTTTTTCTTTCATGATTCTTGTCAGGAAATGAAGATGGTTTTCAGACAGACATTATAGGGGTATAAAGAAGCAGGGAAGCAGGGCTGGGTCCAGGGAGATAGCATGAGCGTCACTGGTAGGGGAAAACACTGTAATACATGATTTGAAGAACATGTTGGGGGAAAAAAAAAACCTTTGTCTCTCTTAGAAGTGGTTTTGAGACTGATAGACTGATAGTGGTGTAAGCCAGAGCCTCCGTCTCCTCTAATAGCATGTTGCACGTTCTGGTGCAGTTTTGGGGGGCAGGTTGTATTATTTTCCTCCTGTGCCCCTCTACAAGAGAAGACCTGAGGGAGGAGGAGGAAGATGCTGCAGTGCCAGAGTGCATACAGGCAGAGCTGGCTGCTCTCTGCAGCCTCTCCACAGTCCCTTGCCAACTTGGTGGTCCCAGCCTGCTTCCAGAGGTGAAGGATGATCATGTGACTTCATGCAAGTCAATGAAGTACCACTAAGATTAAAATCTATGAGGAAACATATCAGCTGTAAATCATTGCTTGTTTCGGGACTTCAGTGATGTTTTCTCTCAAATGGAGGAAATGTAGGTATGATTATTTTGTGCTCCCCTCTTTGAGCCTAGGAGAGTAGCTGAAGATACCGTGGTTGAGAGTGCAGCTTCTTCTGGAGTATCGCTCAGTTTCATTAATCCTCAGAAGAGGATTTATGAACAGCAGCTGTGACAAAATAACATGCATACACTAGAAGCAGTGGCAGTGGAAAGCATCCTTGGGTAAAAATGTGACCCCATGAAGCTAGAAAGGTGCAGGATAACTTGAGAAGAACCTCTCTGTGAGGTGTGAGGGAATGTGACTGTGCTTTGCTTCTGATAGCTGTATATCACTGAAGGAGTTGAAGAATTAATGCCCAGTATTGGCCGCCATGTGAATCCAGAAAGGAGGTGATGGAGAGAGGTAATAAATGAGCGAGTGCAGCTGAAAGGCTCTTTACTGTTCAGAGTTCTGGAGTTGGTTTGGTTGTTATTGTTCATCTCATAGATGAATCATCTGAAAATGAAAATTTAAAGTAGACATTTAGAGCACACCTTTGTGAGAAACTAATGATTCCACTTGGCATACAGCATCAAAGGAAGCCTTTTTAATGACATCAAATTCATGTATAGCCAAAAAGAAAAAGGAAATATCTTAAAAAGGCAGATGTGGTCACTGCAGAGCAGTGCAGCTTCTCCACTGGGTGAATTTTTTTTTCCCTGCCATTCTTTCTCTGGAAGTAAATTCTGAGTTTGAGTGTGTTTTCATCCAAGTGCAGCTCTCTGGGAAGGAAGTGTTCCTGCACCAGCCGTGTGTGCCTCGCTTTAGCTTAACTGTACAAAGTCCCATTTCTCAGTACATTCTGCAATTTCTGTAGAGGCCAAATGCTTCAAAAATCTGTGCAGCCTGGCTGCCCAAGCTGAATGGACCAAGCTGAATTGTGACACTCGCCTTGTTTAAGAGAACACTTTTGCCTTACAGAATTTCCCGTCTTCTGAGTTCATTCCATGTTCTTTCTTCTGAACTGCCTATTGCCATCTCTGGGGAGCTGCTAAAGTGGAACTTGACTTGGCTGAATATTGAAGTATAAAGGAAAGTGTGTGCATTGTGACAGAGAACATGTGCTTATGGGTTGCTAGTCGCAGACAGCCTTCTAAAGGAGTATCAGGAATTACTAATGCTTGATCTGAAAGCTACAAGCATGAGTAGCATCAGTGAAATTGCATTGTTACCCATGTTTAGCAGATGCTGTAGTCACACTGACCTAATGTCCTTTAACTATTCAGAAGCTTGTCACCTTGCTAATGAATTTAGTTGAAATTGCTAATAACTGTGACACTCTTACAAGTGATTAGCTTTTCCCAGGTGTGGGTTTTTTCATCTGGTAACTGTACGTGTCATTTGATTTGTGCCTAATAAGGCCATGGAACCGAGATGTAATTTTGCAAATGGGTAGCACAAATGTACGTAGCTCCTTAAGAGTATCAAATGACAGAGGTTTCATGTTGTATAAAAGGAAGTCTAAGACTTCTAAGCCTACCCTTTTACTGCTGTTCTAAAAAGCTAGTAAAAGATCTTTCCTTAATGAACCTTAATGTAATTTAGCTAGCAACTAAGTTACTCCCATAATGCAGTAACTATACGCTTTGCAATAGGGACTAAAATGATTGCCTTCAAAGTGTTGCTCATTTAAGACTGTTTGCAGCATATGAAAAATAATCCAAGTGAAGGTTGTTGGGAGTGATACTTGTAGCTGACTTGCTGAAGTGGTGCTTAAAATTGACAAGTGGTTGGTCAAGTTCTTTGTTTTCCTACTGCAAGCAAGAAACCAAAATGTTGAGATGTTCCCCTAAGCCAGGACATTTAATGAGGGAAAAGAAGGTGGAGGGCAGTGCTGGAGTTCACAAATTCCAGTCTTCAGGTGAGGTCCAGCACTTGAGAGTAGGGAGTTTTGTTTAAAACGGGGCTCTGTGCATTAATCTGTGCAGCAAATGTCAGAGGTAATTTAGATATTCACTATGAAATGCTACAATATTAAAAGATTTTTTTTTCATTAAAATCCAGTCTTTATTAGCGTCTTCTGGAGAACTGGGGAATTGGACAGCAGGGTAAATATATTTAAGCTCTGCAGTACAGGTTTGTTTCTGGTGGGAGGGGCAAGTATGCCAGTAGTGTTGTCCAGCTAGCTCCAGCAAATAAATATACTCTGAATTATGTCCTCCTGCAGATTGAACTTTCTGTTTTCCTCCCTGTTAATACTACAAAATGAAAGACCAACATACAGACACCAGGAAGGAAGGGTTGGTGTAAATTTTCTTTTCCTAGTGTAACAGAAAAATAAGTTGCAAAGACTATAGGAAAGCTCAGTGTGATTGAGTGTGTACCCTGCTTCGAGGTACACATGCGTTTTGACCTACCAGCTTACTTCTTTTTCCAAGGTTGGTGGTTATCTGTAGGAAGTAATTAGGGATGTCAAAACCTGAGTGAACTGTAGAATCCTGTAAAAACACAGTGTGGATTGACAGCAGAGCTAGCTTACTGCTTACTGAATAAATGCAGTAGCAGATGAGAGCAGAAGTCGTCAGTGTTGGCAGTTCCTGTGGTGATAGCTCACACCTATGTTGCTTCTAGAACTCGTATTTGGTGTGGTTTTGTCAAGTTCAACGTTCTGTAGCTGTGTAATTAAACCTGTAAGCTTTGGCTTTAAAGTTAAAACAGGGAACTAACAAAACTCCAGCAACTATAAGCAATTCAAAATGCTGGAGAGTTGTTTGCCAGGAAGTCTGCTCACTGGTTTCTTGGATCATAAGACCAAGACCCAACAAGATTTGGCAGTTAAATCCCAGTCACCTAAGATAGCTGTGGATGGAGTAGAGATAAAGACCGATTATCCTGATTACGTGGATAGATAAAATGAGACACCAACTAGTGTCCTCATTCACACAACAAATCAGCACTAGAATGAGGACTGTAGTATCTATTTCTTTACATGCAAGTTGGGACTTTAATTAAAACTGTATTATAATTCATAAAGAAGAGCCACATGGTTGCAGTGTCAGGGTGTTTTCTTGTGAAAAAACTGGTTTTGGTGATTGTTCTATTTATAAAGAGGTACATTTAGCCCAGTCTTCAAATTCATCATACTTCAAAATGTGTTCATCTATCCAGTATAACTACTGTTAGTTCTCAGCCAGAGAAGAAGAGGGGAATGAACTGATTAAATATTAATTCATAAGCACCTGAGCCACCAAGAAAGAAAGTGAAAAGTCAAAATTTTATGGGAGAAAATGGTGTTGTATAGGACTTGGAAGACTCTTCTGGCCATATTGAAATAGTTGTGCTAGTTTTCAAATGCTTTGGGTTTGAAATGTATAGGACATTGCATAGCAACACTTCCCTTTGTTTCCCTGTTCTTGTTCTTTGCCACTAAGTTTGGTTACTATGGCTTGTTACTGTGCCTGTGTTGCTTCTAGTGAGTGAATCTTCTCTGCTATAAAAAGAGAATTTGTATTTATAGTTGGTGCTTTGTTTTTTAATTTGTTTTGTCTTCTCCTCTAAAGAGAATCATTATCCTCTGTCTTGCTGCAGTGTACATCTCTTCGTGCATCTTTCAGCCCCCTTCACAGTTTGATTTAAGTTCATGAATGTAGTAACAAAGCTGGACACAGCTCCCTAGACTTCACAACCTGGGAACGTGTTAGTTGTATGCCCTGGGAAGTAATGAGGGTGATTCTCCACAGAACTACTTTTCTGTGCTCCTGGACAAGTAAACACATCTGGATGCAGCAGTCTTGATTTGTTTGAGCCTAGGCTTGTCCGTCAGTGGTTTGATGTTATCGTTTGGTCTGTGGTATGGTTTCAGAATGTGACCAGAGTCCCATGCTAAAGCTGTCTCTACCTGTCATTTCTTCAGCAGGGGAAATCAGATCATCTCGTTTCAGCTGCTAACTAGACTGCTGGTCTTCTTTGCTCAAAAGTATGAAGTTGGTTGGTGATATGAATGTTGAGATGCCAAATTGCATTGCTGGGTCAAAAAAAGAATGGCAGTATGTCTGGATGTATAATGCCAAGACAGGGAAGAAATATAAGACTGAAGGGAAATAAAAATCGCTTAGTGTTGCACGCATAACAAAGGGAGCCAACATAATCTGAGTTCCTCTGAAAACCCTAAACCAGTTTTTAGCTTGTTTGTGCTCTTAGAAGCCTGAGATCATTTATGTTGGCATTTCTGGTTTATTTTTTTGTTAATAAAAATTAAGAATATTATGATGGTCTATTAAGGTTTTTCAGCAATTTTTTGTTTGAATGTTACATTAAAAATATAGAGAGACCTCACTACAAGAACTTCACATAGTTTTGCCTGTTATAGAATCCAAACTGTTTTCCACACAGCCTTCTTTCATGAGGTATTAAAGTGTCTTTGTTGAATTTAACGCTTTGTATAATAGCAAAGCTTTAGTTCTTTAAGATTTGTGGAAGAAAAATGTCTTTGTTTAAAGGAAGACAAACATAAATTGGTGATCCTGGCATAAGAACACGAGCTCTTGCTGAACTGTTCCCCTCAATGTGTCCCGATCAGTAACAGAGGTTAAAAGAAGTCAGAGTAATTTCTAAAATCAGTCTGGCAGACCCTGAAAGTGCTCAGGTTGTTCTGTACTGTTCAGCCTGCATTTCCTTTAATACTCTTTGAAGCCAGTTGTTTTTAGCATTGTGGACTGCTGCACAGTATCAGGCGACCTCATAAGAGGGATCCAGTTGTGCTCAGGCCCAAATATCTAGTCTTGGATTGCAGCATTTCTGTCTTGTGTGTTTGAGGTGTTGCTCATACTTCACTTTTAATTAATACTTTGGTGGCCATGTTCGTTTCTACTCCACCCATCACACCCACAGACTTCAAAGTGTTTATAGCAGCACAACCTCAGTATTTATTTTATTTTATTACTAGTGTGATTTCCTAAGGAAACAAGGCTTGGAGAGGTTGTTTGTGTTTGTCTGGTTTTCTGCCCATTACCCCAACCCTCCTTATTCCCAGAACCATTGAGCCAAGGTCAAGAGCATCAGCAGTCCCAAAGATATATTCCCACATGTTTCATGAGCATGGAAAAACATACTCAGAAGAATACCCAACTAATGCTCCTCTGAGGGGCTATGGGAGGAGAAGCTGTAAAGGAGAGGAGGATGCAAGGAACACCCAACATGCTGCAAAGGCTTCCACTGGAATTTCAACCTTACTGGACCCCAGAAAATACAATTGTGAGATGCAAATTCCTAGGATACCATGCTTGGCTAGTTCTCCTTGGGAGGTACTTGTCACAGCAGTATCATTGGGTTCTCCAGTGGGACTGTCTATAGAATAAACCTTTCACACAAGGGAGGGAGCAAGTAAATTCCATCAGCTCTTATCAAAACACTTCCTGTGCTCTCCAGAAATCCTTCAGACATTACCAGCCAGCTGTCATCCTTAGAAGTACACAGGGTTTAAGTGTTCTAATCCGTATGAGTGGACAGATGGTCACTCAAGGTGCTACATTGATGGAATGGGCTGAAGCTGTGCGCCACTAGTTTTCAGTTTAGTGGAATTGCAGCATTTGCAAGCTGCAGGTGTTTGGAGGTAATTTGCAGCCAGCACAAATTACTTAGGGTACATGACATAGCAAATTATTTAGGTAATGAAGCTGAAAATGCAGGAAGATTAGAATATTATATAGTAAAATCAGTCCTTGTTAATTCAGTTTGTGATCAGATATCATGTTGCTTTAAATACCACATTACATGCAGTACCCTTGTTTGAGTCAATGAATATGTATGAATATGTCAGTGAATATGTATGCCTCCTAATTTAATCAATATACTTACAAACAGCACTAGCAGCGATGTCTGGCACAAACTGTATCCCTTTAGAAGCAGGTTAGCCCAATTTGTATGTGTATCATGTTTATTTCAGAGTCCTTTTGAATTAACTGCAGAAGTGTATGTACCCTGGGAAGCAGGGAAAGGCAAGTAGAGATGGGTAACTTCTTGAGCCAGTACTGTGGGACCCAGAGGATCCTGGCCGGTGTACGTACCCCACACTGAGCCTCAAGGAAAGCTCTCCATTCAGCTGGCAATTTTGGTTAGGGTGCTTTCCCCAGAAAGGCAGTGGATTGGAAACAGATGCTCAGTGCCCAGAGAAGTTTTAAGGAATAGAAACCAGTCTGGCAGACTAACCAGTATGTGCTTAATTTGATCTTTACTGAGTGAAACAGGAACATGTATACCTGGAGTTTCTTGATATTGCTGCTTTGAGAGATGGTGTGAGCTGTAATGGGGAACTCCATAGAAATGCTCTTACCTCAATGTTTCCAGCATGCACAGGTAGTTAGGAACCTATGTACCATGGGAGGGGAAGAGAGCATTTCTACACAGCCTTACCTTTCTAGAAAATGATGATTTTTGAACTCGGACATAGTCAGAGGCAGTAGTGTTCACCTGACTTTCACCTTCTAAAAGTTAGGCTTGCAATTAAGGTATCATTAAATTCCTTCTCTGGGGAGTGAAGAGGAGGCCTCTCCACTCCAGGGTTCATCTCGTTGGTCAGACAGTGAATCATGCTCCTTCTCCCTTTTTTCTCCTCCCTTTCTCTTCTCCCTCCCTTTCTTCTCTCTCTTTCTCTTCACTCTAGGAGCAGACAAGACAACTTCAGCTAATTACCCAACCTCCAAGATAGCTCAGGTCAGCTTGGAGAATATCCCATAAAAGGCAGGGATGGGGACCACTTTTTGCTTCCATGAAAGAACCCTTCCCAGGATACCAAATCAGGTTTCATACCCATTGCACGTTGGAAAAGATAACATGATGGATGTGAATGCACAAGTTTGACATCAGTGTGAAGGCAGGAGGAAAATCCTTTTTCTATCCCAAGAGAATAAATTCATTTGAATGAAAACATTCAGACACAGTAATGGGGAGAGGAAAACTTCTGTCTTTGGAAAATAGTTTTTCTTCAGGATGGACTGTTCATACTCTGTCCTGGGTCGAGGCTCAGTGTGACTCTCCCTAAACGGCAGAACTGGAGAGAAAGGTGCCCCATGCTCGACATGGCTCTACAGGCTCTTGTCCCATTGTGAATCTTTGTGAAGAGTTAGGAAGGAGCTAAAGGTTATGAAGAGCTTGTACAGAGCATTTCCTTACAAATACAGAGTTAGATTTATTACTTCCTCTACTGCTCAGACCACACAAGGAACCACACAGCATTTTGGGATGCAGAAATTAATAGAGAGGGAGAGGCTGTCTAGAGGGGTCTGTCTGGGGAGAGAGCTTGCAAAAGGCAGTCAAGCCCAGGGAAGGTGTTCCAGATTTGGGGAAAGAAGTACAGCTTGCAGTAAGAGGGAATAAGGTATATTCTTGCATGTTCTTCTGTTCTAGATGCAAACAAAAGCTGGCGTTCAGCACGTTCACATTCATGAGCAATTACGTGGAGGCAGTTACATAATTTAAGAGCACCAGAGCTACTTCAGACAATTGCCAGGTGAAGACACAGTGGATAAAGAAGAAGGGTTCAGAGCAAAAAACACAGGCTTTTTTTCCCTATAAAACTTGGGCTCAAGTTCCTGTTCTGTCTGATTTTGAGCAAGTCTAAGAGTCCACACTCAATTTTGCTGCTGTAAAATGAGGATCAAGTGATGTTACAGCATCTGATGTTACAGCAGGAAGATTACCTGATGTTGCAGTGGTAGCAATAGCTACCGGTTAAAAGTCACGCATACTGAGAGACCTCAGTGGATGTCAGGTGCCCTTTCCTATAGAGATAGTCTTGACATGAGTTCTTAAGAACTTTTGTAGGTCCCTACCAACCCAAACTATTCTATGATTACCACGTCTGGCCCTTTCTGGTCCCTTCTCCCTCTCAGGAGCCATTTCTGTAGCAACTTATCTGATACTTTTCGTGCGTGTCTGTGCTTGAGTTCACATTTGCTGCTCTTGGTGGTTTGGTCTTTCATTCTTATTCCTTGCTGCCTTTGGCACAGGACATCCTTGGTAATATTCTGGAGCACTGTTATTTCAGGGTGTGAAAGATTCTTAGGCCTTTAATCTGAGAACACAAACTACATCTGTCACCTGGGTATCTGTAGTGGTTTCTAAGCAGCCACAAGAGTTTATTTTTCTTCTGCAATTCATATTTAAGAAATAATTTGCTCATGCATGAACCAGAATCAGCCTGAGCACCACCCCAGGAGACAGAAATTCTAAACTGTAATTTAGGCTAATTCTAGTCTAAAGCATGAATTAGAGTATTTTATATAATCTTGGAAAATATGCCATATAAATATATGTAAGCACAGAACAGGTACAATTAATGTGAGTGCAGTAGGAAGCTGTAAGTAACTCTGGGAATGTGAGAAACCAAGTTGGAACATATTCTTGACATGTAAAAATATTTCCCACCTGGCTTGTTTGCATAAGAACAAGGTTTTAGCAAGTACATATTTGCATGTCAGAGTTAAAAGTGGGGAAAATATTTTCACCCTCATAAGAAAAATGCCTCATCTTGGCAATGGCAGTTTGCATTTAGTAAGTTTAAAGTATCTAAACCCTTTCATGCTCTGTGGAAAGTGTACAAGCTCACGCCAGCGGTTCCACTGCAGTAAGTGATGTGCAGAGCACATCACGTGGAGCAGAAATCGATCCAATCCCTTCCCGTGTGTTCATTTGTAATTGGTTGTGGCAGTCCCCAGCAAATTGTGCTTCCCAGTTTCATACCACTGTCCTGTATCCCAGTGAGATGCTAAGTTGAGGTTTTAAATGCTACATGCTTAATTGAAAGTGAGTACCTTGCAGATTGAAGTACTCTTGGAAGTTTAGAAGTACGCTTCTGAACTGGGGGAAATCTGGAGTGCTGAAGCAATACCTGATTGGGTGCCACTCCTCACACATGCAGTGGTTGGCAAATGCTGCACATCTGGAGCCTGTGAATCTGTGAAAATTCTCTTCCAGCAGTGTTGCATCCTGGAAAATGCATTTGGGACTAATTATGGCACCTTTAAGACTATTAGTAACCTAGCTTTAGGCCATCACTTTGTAGGCATATTACATTCCTTCAGAAACACTCTGCAAATGTCCTGTTGCTTAAGAAATAGGGATTGCATGGACAGGCTTCGTGGGTGATTTAACTCATGTGCTAGAGATTGTAGATAAACAAGGTCCAATTGTATCATACCTAGTCAAAATAAGGCACTAATTATGTATATAAAAGTGACTGTAAAATATAGCACTGCCATTTAGCTTATGAGATATTCATGACCACTCTGTCAAAGGAGCTGGAGAAAGCTGCAGGTTCACTGTTAGCAGAGCAGAAAAATAATCTCACTTTGAAAAGGCACAACCAGGAATCAGTAGATCTATCCCAGAATTAGCCCAAGGATTGCTCTCTGGATCTAAACTGAATATTGCACAGATTTTGAGTTGTTGTGAATTTGCCTGTTGTCCAGCTTGCTGATGTGAAGCGGGGCTCTTCTCAATGTTTTGGTCATAAACACCTGATGCTCTAGTAATGATTAATGTAACACATTAATAAAAGAGCATACACTTTATTTTCTCCTTGTATTAGTTCGCTGCCTGCTCCATTGTGTTTAATGGGTTAGCTGGAAGCAAAGTGAAATTAAAAATTTTTGGAAGACTGCAAGAAAGATGTATTTCCTTTTTTTAAGTGTCCTAAACACCTTTTGATTTCAGCCCATCCTCTTGTTGCCGGAGGGAGGGTGGGGGATTAAAGGTCAAGATTGCAAAGATCCTGATGATGGAAGCAGATGCACATGTTGTCCTGTAATAGTGGACATGACTGTTTGAACGCAGTGTTCAGAGTACAGCCCAAGTTAAGCTAATGCATTGTAAGACAGAATGAGATGTCATTATGTGTGCTGTCACCACCGTAAACTGGAGCAATAAAAGCTGTCCGAAACAATCTTGTGTCTTGTGAATGGATTTCAGCTCCTCACAGAAGATTAACAGCACTTCTCATGGTTGTTAGAGCCACAGCAAGAGTTGTGTTTGTGCTCCAGTTCAGAATAAGCTGGTTCAGGAAATCTGACATAGCCTGATCCTAATACTCTTGTGGCAAAGACTGGATTTTCTTGGATCTTTTTAGTTATTGACCTGATGGGTACAGTCTGTGTTTGTGTGAGCATGTGCAAGCACATGTACAATGTGGACTGCTGGTCTTTGATACTGCAAAGCGCTGCCTCAGCCTGGTCCTATCCAGAAAAGCTTTCTGGGAAATGAATGCAGCTATATGATCCAAAAGTTAAAGGGGAATTCCTGAGCCTCCTAAGCACCTTCTTAAATCCATGTATTCAGATGGGAGGGTGCTGTGATTTGGAGTTCGCCACACACTGAACTGAACTCAGTACGTGTGGTTTATATGTCTGAAGTTCCATTTAAAGACTGGGGGTTCATATCCTGTATCTCTTTGCCAGTGTCCAGCCTGCACCAACTCCCTTTGTTTCCTAAGCTGGCCAGAACACTGCTGTACTTCCCTTCCTTACCTGTTTGGTGGTGGCTAACACATAAACACATACTGGCAATTCACTCCCAGGGCAGATAGGTCACTTCTGGATTTCTCAAGTAAAGCGCACGTCCTCTTTGCCTTGTCCCTTCTCTCTAGGCCTGGCCACTGGTGAGCAGTGGATGGCATGATGGGCACCCCTCTGGTGAAGGTGTTGTGCTCACTGGCAGGTAGAGCAAACTCTAAAATTACCTTTTACAACCTCACATTAATAAGATTGGAAGAACCTTTCTGATGTTGTCTCAGCTCTTCGGCCAAACTCTGAACTCTCCTGTTCTTTTCGGCTTTGAAATGCTGATTCCAGCCTTCCTGTGGGTTCTTAAACACCTTCTCAATTGACCCATTTTAATAACCCAAAAGCCATTATATAACGAGCAGCCATAATTTAGCTCAAAGCTCTAGGGGACCCTTGCAGTTCAGCAATAAATAGTTAATGCAGTATAATGTTTAGCAGGTTATTAGTTTTCACTCTACAAATGCTGATCAGGGAATGCTTTTATAAGGTGTTTAAAAGAAAATGCAATTAACTGGTTGCGTGCTTCTGTTGCAGCTCAAATTGAAATTATTCCATGCAAGATCTGTGGAGACAAATCATCAGGAATCCATTATGGTGTCATTACATGTGAAGGCTGCAAGGTAAGCTTCTAAAATATTAAGTCTTAAAGCAGCATTTAGCCTTTGATAGTAATTGTTTTCCTTTTTTTAAAGAGCAAGCACTGCACTGCAGTTGGGTCGGTGCATTCCAGTTCAAAGAACATGGAATCAGTTTGGGTTTGACATTGTGTTGACATGAGCAAACCCCACCCCAGATTCTGGGACAAGCCTCAAAGACCTTGCACTTGTAGTATGTGTGCTGTGAACTGTCTCTGTGGGTAAGCAGAAGAGGTACAGGAAGCTTCAAGCACACCACAAAGAATCTGTTTTGTGGATTCATTTGAGAGTTTGGGGCTTCTGAATCTCCCTCTCTATTTTCTGCTTAGTGAATGGCCGAGAACCTGTGCCGCCATACCTGAGACCTCTCTGACTTCTCAGTTTTCTTTTGTCCTCTGCTACAGTTGCACATCCATTCTGGTTGGTATGGGGGATATTTCACGGAACTGTTTGGTGCCTGTTCCTTGCCATGCAACCATTGCTGTGTGAAGTTTAGGCTTTAATTTTTTTTCCTCATTTGTACCTTCAGTAACTCCAGTGAACAAGGGCTACATTAAAAGCATTTATGTGTTGTTTAGTTTGTTTCTCACAAGCAAGAATTCATTTGGACAACACTAACTCTAGGCCAGAGCTGAAGCTAATCACTCCTTTCTGTCAGTGGTGCACAATTACAGTGCAAGCTTGGAGTGCCACAGTGTGCACAGCTGTGCTCTGGCTTCTGCTTTCCTCATGTGCACACGTTGCAATTCCATGCTGATAGTTTTTCCTACTGCAAATCTGCATTATAGGGGTGAAGAATTTGTGGCAGTTTTCAGTCTGCTCTCCTAGTTTGCTCAGTACTACTACCCATCCTCAAACAGCAGCTTCCTTGCTTTCGCATTATAGAGATTTCTTTTGTGTTTTTCCAAGGAAGATTTTTGTATTTCCATTCACACATTGTCTCAGTCTAGTGGAAGTGTTGGTAAGAAGGAAGAGAAGAAACTAAAAATCTAAGCGTGTTTGAATGATAATGGGGCAGCACTTTCTGCTCTTTGTAACTGCTGTTACTGTGGGAAATGTCAGAATTGCACAAAAATGGGTTCACAATGAAGTGGTTACTTTTGACAGCTTCATGTGGTCAAGCAGCTTCTATCAGATTTCAGCTGTGAAGTGGCAGACATTGGCAGTGATAATTCTGCTGTATGACCATCTTGTCAAAGATTATTGAGTTGTGTTCAACATCTGAGGCCTCTTTAATCCTTAAGCAAGCTGGGGCCAGTGTATCCTGGTATACCTGAGCCTCGAGATCAATGACGAACCCTCCCTGTCAACAGACTGAGGTCAGCACAGTGCTACCGCTCGCCTAGGCAAGGAACCGGCCTTTCTCAACATGGCTTGTTGCAGAACAGGAACAGGCTGCCAAAGGAAAGGAAAGTTGCCAGCTGAACTGTTTGTTGCTTCATCTTCATGCAGTTCCTTTGCCTTGTCTTCTCTAAGTCCCATATGTGTGAAAAAAGCCCCTCCAAAATGCAAGAGGAGGCAGTGGAGCACACCATGCAGTTCTATTAGTAGGTAGCACTGAAGGTAATAGACAGACATGTCCATCGAGTACTCCTCCATCAGGGACTGTGCTTTCCTAGGAAAAAATGCAAATGTGAGTTATTAGGAGAAGAGTCCTTTGTGTATGTCCAGCAGTCAGAACATCAGGTGTGAGCCTGCCAGCAAGAAATGCATGTGCAGCTCCTTATGTTTCAAAACAGGTTATTTTCCTTGGCATTCTTTATAAGCTGAATTCTCTGGGAGCTCTGTGCAGCCCTTGGCCTGATGCTGAGGATTCCCCAGGGACAGATAGCTGGTGGGCAGGGGTGGGAGGAGAGGCAGGTGGAAAGGAATGCTGAGCACAATGGAGCCACTTGAACCTTGGAAGCAGAGTGTGCATGGGTAAGACAGACAGCAGCCCTGTGAATGAAGCTGGGCATTTTCTCCTTCTCTTGGAGTAGCAGAGTGATGTTTTCTAGCCATAAACTTTCAGGCAGGATTTGAAAGCCAGTGAATATCTACTTAGTTAACCAAAGTATTTCCCTTTCAGGAGGGAAATTACTCTGAAGTTCACTCTTTAATGCCAGAGCCCAGATGACCTGCAAGTGGTGACAGCTAGGACAGTGCTAGTAGGCACGAGTCACAGCAGGAGTTTGAATTATCATGACAGAGACAGCATTTAGAATGCCCTACTGTAGCTGATGGATTTTGTTTGTACTACACTTTTCCACAGTAATGTCAACAAAGTCTCACCCGACAGAAATATTTTGGCTGGTGAAAAAGTTGGCATAGCTTGTCTTCTGCCGAGGGAGCCAGGTGTGTATTGGTATGGGGTTTTTCCCAGCTTTCTGTGGCTATGATCTCTGCAGGTTTGAGCATGCTTACATTGCTCTTCATGTTACACTAAATCTTCCTTTATAAAAAGCACTTTGCTGTGAAGACCTAGTTCCCAGTGCTCCAGTTCCTGGAGCTGATGTTCTGCACCAACAGACCATCCCAGAGAAGTCAGTGAGATTTTTGCACCGGTGCTACAGACCCATCTGTGTGTGTCAGATGACACGATCCAGGCATTAGCCCTCAAAAGTGAACAGATGTGCTGCTGCCCTCTCAAACCAGGCCTGTCAAGAGTGATGTACGGGCAGCACCAGCAGTACAAAGTGGGGTGTTTTCAGGTCTAACTATTTTCACTCTGGTTTGCTGTGAACTTTAATGTTACTTAGTAACATTAACTTAGGTGTTACTGTACAAATACCAATGACCACAGGAAAGGTTATTTATTTAAAACCTAAAGTGTTGTTTTAGTTGCAGACACCTACTTTGCAATCCTAATCTGTATCGTGTATGAAATCACAAGTTCTTGTCAAATTGCTGATCCTGCTGCTCTTCTACAGGCTTGTGACTCCTGCATTTCATATGGTTGTAAGTCTTCTGACCCATTTTCATTGTTAAATTGTTTCACATAGCTAGAATTGAAGATCTGTAATGAAGCCAGTTACTGTTTTGTGAGAAGTTTTCATTTCCTAACCCACTCCAATGTTACTGGTTGGTTTTATGAAGTTACTGTCTGTGCTTTGCACAGACATCATTGAATACTCCCATCCAGCTATTGAGCTGCATTTCAATCTGCCTTTAATAAAATGGGACACCCCCTCCTCTTCCCTCGATCCAGTGAAGACCAGGTTGTAGCCAGGCACTGTTTTATACTCTGTCTGGGAGGGCTCCAGTGGCTTATTTATATAGACTAGATTTTAAAAGAGCGTGTTTTTTTTCTCTTCAACCATTGTTGGTATCTTGTATGCAACTTACAGTGGGAGAAAAGGCAAGATCAGATTAATCACCCCGAAGTACGGGTGAAGAATGACACAAAGACTGTGTCACAAGTCAGAAATAGAAGTTTATTCTCTAAATTTGGAAATAGTACTGTTGCAGTAGCATTACTAAAAAGACTCGTATCTGTATGAAGCATTTCTTCAACCATTAATTGTGGGAACCCAGTAACAATCTTGCTCTCTACTAGGGGTGGTCCTAAGAAAGGAGACTGCTTTGTACACAGCCGTTGTTCTCATAGCTGAAAGCTGAATCCAGTTCAGCATTGTCAGAAAACACCTGAACATTTTAAAAGGACATAGCAAAGCATGTAGTTTGAAAACAACATTTTGTTAATGAACTATGGCTTTTAGTGTGCAGGTGCAGTTACTTGTGCTGCTAGTGCTGTCAGTTCATGTCCAGCTGACCTACAGGTGCCTTAGTGTGCCCCCCTCTTTCTTTGCCTGCAATGCTTGGTCTCAAAGCCATCCCTGCAGGGCACTGCTGGGCAAAGGTTTATAGGTACCAGCTTTTCCCTCTTGTCTCTTTTAAGACCAAAAATGGTCTTGTTCATTCTAACTACCAGGAATGCCTGTGTTTGTTACTTCAGAAGAGTACCTGCTGTATTGTCACTTCCCACCTTGGATTACTTCTGGCCATTTTTTCCCATTGTTCACTTTCTTCGCTGGCCAACCTGCCATTACTGTAGTGTTGCAAACATCTACCTGAATTCAGGCTTTGAAGTTCTTCTATTTTTGTTTTCCTAGCCAGTTCCAAGCAAAACACATTAGAGATGAGCCCTGTTACAGCATGGGTGATCAGGAGCCCTGTGTAACCCAATGAACACAACCTCACTCCTGTCTTTAATACATCTGTAAAATGGAACATTTTGTCTCTGTTTTCAGTGGCTCTATAACTTTGTTGTCTAATACTTCATTACCAAAGTTTTTAAATAGTGTTTTCATAACATTCTCCTCCCTTTACAACTAAACTATGTGCTCATTGTTTTAAAAGGGTTAAAAAGTTGATCTGTCTTTCATAGGACCATGTATTTTTCTGGTGTTTCTTGATGGTTTGCTTTAGAAAACAGTAAAAGAATGATCCCCCCCAACTAATTATTAATTGCTCAGAATATTGCAAAACTTAATGATACGTGGAAGTCTTTAAGTATTAGCCATAAATCATGGGATTATGAAAAAGCCTTTGTTGTCATAGGCTTGCATACAGTCATTCCAAAACGTCTGCCATTAGGATGCAGCGAGGCAGCTGTCAGCTGTTTTCTTGTAATTAACCAGCCAATGAGCAGCTAATTAAGACATATGTGTATACAGAAGTGGAAGTGGGTATGGTAATGAACTGTAGGAATCAATTCATTAAAGGAAAATTTGTCAAAAGACCAAACATGAGATCAGCATTTCAGCCTGTATTGCAGTGGAGAGGGAGCCGGGGCTTTGCTGGCTGGGACTTTGGGAAGCACAGCGGGCTTTACCCTGCTGCGGAGCACACAGACCTCTCCAGTATTGAGCACTGAGGTTACTGCAACTGCTCAAAGACTGCAGAAGCTGCTATTTACATTTCAAAGTTCTTTTTTAACAAGTTGTTATTCGAACTGACTTGCAGATGAAAAGTTCTTGTGCCCTTTTTTCCAAAACTTGATTTCTTGGCAGCATCTGAAAACCCGTATATTGTGTTGTGTATAAATAGGAGGCTGAAACTCAGAGATGAAGCTATGGCTTGTAATCTGCTCTGCTCTTCTTCTGGCACCAGCCTAATACATCTACATAAAAAGGGAGACATGCAAAGCTCAATGAGGCCTCATCAGAATCAGCTGGATCTTTGTGCTGCCGTCAGGAGGAG
Organism: Melopsittacus undulatus; assembly: GCF_012275295.1. Classification (NCBI taxonomy): domain Eukaryota; kingdom Metazoa; phylum Chordata; class Aves; order Psittaciformes; family Psittaculidae; genus Melopsittacus; species Melopsittacus undulatus. The sequence continues at coordinate 16,225,684 of NC_047535.1, forward strand.
GCAGGGCTCTGCACTTGCTGCCAGAGCCATCACTCAGAATCGTGTCCCACGGAGGCTTCTGGAGTAGAGCAGCAGTTCTGTTCCTGTGCTGGATCCAGAGGGGTCTGCTCTGCCCGTGGCCCATTAGGCAACCACCTGCGTGTAAAGTAATGGTTTTCAACATGCATGCCATGGAAAGCATGTGGCCTGGGCTGGTTTGCATAATGCTTGGATGTAGACACGTGTACCAGGCATGCATCCACCTCCTCCTTCCTGGTGGAAAAATTATAGCTAGCTCTGTGCCTCTGGCAAAAGCCAGGGAATAGAAGAACAGAATGTGGCGTCTCTCCTTCTCCTAATGAAGGGGGAAAACCCAGCTGAGGAAGAAACTCTATGTATTTACAGAAGGCTCTTGTAATAGGGGCTTCCCCACATCTTACAATGATAGAAGAGCCCAAGCTTAGAAAACTCACAGGCAAATGACAATAATATAGGACTTTGAGAGTAAAACACCCTCAGTTTAACTCAATTGGCAGTTCAGTCCCGAATCAGATATGGGTATGTCTGAGCTCTAGACAAGCTCAGTTTTGTTTCTGGAGTTTGAGGCAATGGGGGATTTTTGCTTTAGCTTCTGCTGATGTTTTCAGCATGCCCGGATAACAGTGTAGGGTTTGGTTTTAAAAGCACTGTACTACATCTCCTGCTTGTAAAGTGCAAGTGCTTTTAAAGACCCCAGTTTCAGGCAATCCTGCTCTATTGAAAATTTAGCTTCAAGCTGTAACTTAGCAGATATATTGTACACTAAAATGTATTGAGCAGCTGTGTCTCTAGGGAAAACATGGAAAAGCAAAAAGTCTGGTATTTCCCCCATTATACTACTAAAAATAATCCTCAGCTTGACAAGACCATTCTTAATGAAGGGAGATATGCCAAACTGGAAATGCAGACTCAGTGTATGTCTCAGCTAAAGGAAAATGTATAGATCTTTGAGGTGATTGAGCCAGGTTCATTTTACATGTTGATTAAGTTGACTTTCAGGACCTCAGTGGTGGCAGGTTTTATACAGTTCATATGTGAGCAAGTCCTTCAGTGTCTGGGGAACTGAAATTATCGGGGGCTGAGGGTGTGGAGATGCAGAACCTTGGTCAGGACATCACGGGTCAGGTCGGTACCCACCACTGTTCTGCTGACGAATCCCACTGCACTTGCATGTGTGCTTGCACTGGAGTGACAGTCTCCACTAAGGGTGCTACCAGAGCTGGAAATTCAGCTGTCTGCTACCTAAGGGTTGGTCCCTCCTGGGGGATCAGTCATGATGCTGGAATGGTAGAAATTTCCATGGTGTTTCATATTTTCACTCCATCAGAGCTCAGTAAGTGCAATACTTTCAGTCTCAGTATTGGCAGACATTAAAGAACAGTTGAAAATTCAATCCTATAGAAACAAGAGACCAAAATAGATGGGTGAGAAATGATGCAGAGGAAAACAGGATAAAAAACAGGCATCTTCAGTTTCCTCATTTTTTATGTATTCCATGTTTCCCCATTAAAGCTTTACTAAAAGGAGCATAATGGATGAAGACTGGTTCCTCCTCATACAATGGAGCAGGGGTCTTTAGCTCTGTGCACAGCCATAGTTCTGCCTGAGGGAAGTTTGCTGAGAAGTCTCTTCCTGTTGTTTTAGTTCACTGGTTCTTTGGACAGAACGTATGTGTGCTGAGGGGCTTCAGGATGGGGCCTTTGCATGAAGGAAGAACTGGGAAAAGTCCAGCTGTAATTACAAGGTGCCCAGCATTTCTGAGGAAGTGTTTTCTGTGCAGCGCTGTTAATGAATCCATTATGTGACAACATAAAACTAAAACTCTGGGCTAGAATGACTCCGTTTCTACAGCATCCTTGTGAAGCAGGTATTATGCATGCACCAGCTGCTGTTTGGGCAGTTTGTGGCTAAATATGTCATGCACTTCAAAGCAAACAGCTGGCATCCTGCTTACCAACAGGCACGGTCCTGATGGAGAGACCCAAGCTGTGGCTACTGCCAACCTTGCAGTGCTCACTTTGCTGGGGGGGGGGGGGGGGTCTGCCCATTGCACTTGACTTAGAGAAGAGATAACATGTAAGATGTGTTTCAGCTTCCTCTCTCCTGGCAGATCTCACCCTGTACTGAGCTGAACAAAACCTCAAACCCACCAGCATCAAACTAATTAAGAAAAAAACATCTCTAAACCTCGTTCTTTGTTGAAGGCCCCACTCGGCATCACATGCTGTGCTAAACAGACATCCCTGGGGGAGGCTGAACACGGGGGCCTTCCACTGACATCTCCAAAGAAGAGGGCTCCTGTATCGTCCCTGTTTGGAGATCTGTGCAGACCCAGGGAAGACAGGACATCAGGGTCTCTGGTTAGTTTTATCTCATTTGGAAAGGATCAGTGTATCACATGTGATGTGGGGTCTGTAAAACTGGTGAAAAAGGTGTAATTCCTCTGTGTGTCACAACACTTGTTAAGGAAATGTTTCCTGATGGTTACTGAGATTTGTTTGCTTCTAGAAGAGAGAGCAAAAAACAACCAAACCTTCCATACTTTCCTCAGGAGATTGTAGTGCACTTGAACTTCCCTGTCTGTTGGTGTGCTGGATTCCCGAGTTTTTCTTTGCTCCATCACTTGGCAGCTTCTTGACTTGTGTTTTGTGATTGTTACAGGGCTTTTTCAGGAGGAGTCAGCAGAGCAATGCCACCTACTCCTGTCCCCGGCAGAAGAACTGTCTGATCGACCGGACCAGTCGAAACCGCTGCCAGCACTGTCGGCTACAGAAATGCCTTGCTGTGGGGATGTCTCGGGATGGTGAGCTCTGCTGACATGCACCTGAGCTGCAGAAACCAAACAGCATTTAGCATTTTAGTGTGTTCTACTAAAAGAGCCTAGGATTTAAGGTTCATTGTGCATAGGGCTGATAGTTGAGATCGTCCAGAGGGGGGTTTATTTATTGTTATATATTCGCATTAAATAGCTATGAATTGGGGCACGTATGAAACTTTGGGGTTTCTCTTTCCTGCTCATCTGGTATAGTTTTCAGTTCAGAGCTTTGCCTCTGGTCACTTCTGGAAGATGCAGGTTTTAGTCTGAAGCTAACACTTTCTCTCTGTGTCCACTTCAGTCTTAAGTACCACACCATAGCAGCAGGTAATGCTCTTGTTGCTGTATCAGCACAGATCAGAAGTGCTTCACAAGACAGAAGTTTCAGTGTGTGTGTAATGAATTAAAGGGAAAAACACAAATTGAAAAAGCATCATGTTTTTTCAGAAGTTCTGAAGAAAATGAGTTCCGCTGCTGAGAATAATAAGCTCAAAATTAGACCCGGTGTAACGGGGAAAACCCACCTCTGTAAAATGGAAGCTTATAGAACTCAGATAGAACTTGATTTGCGGCTGATGCTTGCATGCCTCCCCCAGAGATGTACCAAAGCTGCCATTTCCTACCCAGTTTGAAGATCTGACTCAGTCTTTTCCCCTGCTCGTGACAGCAACACTGCATGTTCTACCAACACATATGTGTTACTCTACCACAAGAGGCCTGATTAAGGAGAGTAACTTCTTGAATTACATTGTCTGAAGTTTTTTATTGGGCATGAAAGTAAGAACCTGAAGTGGTTGATCATGTAACAGCTGATCCCTCCGACAGGTTTGCTTCCCTGTAGAAAAGCACAAGGTGGCTCTCACCTTCCTAAAAGAGGTTTCTATATCAGCTGTAGCTGATACAGGCCCTAGAAATCACATACTATGTTCTTAGGAATTCCTTGGATGTGGTAAACCAGTTGCTTCTGGCTTACACTTTTTGTGAGAGCTTCTCAAAATAGTAACAATTTTGTGGAGAGATGCATATACACATATATATGTGTAGTTTTAACAGTAAGTCGCTGGGTAAACATTTTTGCTTGTCACAGTAAGCTGCACTGAAAGCAGGTTCTGTGGTCCTTCCTACATGCTTTAGTCCTAGTATCAATAAAGTTTGCTTTTGGTACTCTCTGAGAGAAACCCCATGTGTTTAGACTTAACTCTAGGCTCATGTTGTAGGAGTATGCAGCTAACAGGAGTTGGACAGTACATCTCAAGCCTGCATATTTTGTCTTGCTTCTGCTTTTCTAGGTAGGGTTTGACTGCTGAGGAGATGCATCTGTCAACTTTGGCGGGTGTGTAAGAGAAATCCTTTTGGTATAGAAGTGGGAAGTTAATGAGTTACTCTAAACCAGTGACTTCTAATGGACCGTTTAAGTAGCACATTATGATGGTCTTTTAATGAGTAGATCCTGCAGCTACATTACCTGTAACTGCAGAAGTTGTTCTTAGGTCTGCCTGTTCAGCTGATTTGCCTTTTTTACTGCATCCTTCCATGTACTATTAAAAGCCCCAAGACAATGAAAGTGCAGTAGTGGGTTTGTAGCAATGTAACATGTGTGTCTGTGTTTCAGCTGTCAAGTTTGGTCGAATGTCAAAGAAGCAGAGGGACAGCCTGTATGCGGAGGTGCAGAAGCATCGAATGCAGCAGCAGCAGCGAGATCACCAGCAGCAACCAGGAGAGGCAGAACCACTAACACCAACATACAATATCACCACCAATGGGTTAACAGAGCTACATGATGACCTCAGTAATTACATTGATGGGCATACCCCTGAAGGTAGCAAAGCAGACTCTGCAGTTAGCAGCTTCTACTTAGACATACAGCCTTCTCCAGATCAGTCGGGTCTTGATATTAATGGAATCAAACCAGAACCAATATGTGACTACACACCAGCATCGGGCTTCTTCCCGTATTGTTCTTTTACAAATGGGGAGACCTCTCCAACTGTGTCCATGGCAGAATTAGGTAATGAGAGAGAAAAGCTTCTGTTGTAACTGTCTTAATAGTAACCCTTTGGATTGAAGTGACACATGTAGCCAGGCAGTAGTGAGAATGCTGCTTTGGTAGAGCTGTGGGCATGTGTGGGCATCCTCCTGTGATGGGCACGGTACCCTCACCCCAGGGACATGGTGAACACCTTATGGAACTGGACTAAAGATCCTGGGAGCTTGTGGCTGGTCAGCTCTAGAAGTGCTGGTTTTGGTGTCAGTCCTTGTAACAGAACCCTTTGAATGCTGATCAGTGAGCCCATGGTTAGTGCTAAGCCAACAGAGCGTTCCTTTTGCTGCAGATTGGTTTTGAACATTTTATCCTCTCTTCCATTACCTCATACTCTTATTTTCTAATGAGAAGTCAGGAAGCTGATTTTCTTCTTCTCTCCACCTGTACCTGGGAAACATGAACCCAAAGCACCAGGGTAACTGAAGGCAGTTCTCCTGCCACTGTTCAAAAAGAATCTGGCCCCAGATGCTGAAGAACATCTTAGAAAGTAGCAAGTTTTGGTGATTCCACTTACACCAACCACATTACTGAGTACAATTTACTGTCAGTTCTTCACAGAGTGATACGCTAGGGCTGAATTCCACAACCACGATTTGTCAACATCTGAGGCTTGAGTCAGAACATGCTCTGTGAATCTGGCTATAAACAACCTGGAACAGGCCAGCAGAGAAGTGACTTTAAGATTCTGTTACTTAGCTAAGCAGCCAGGTGCTTAGAACTGATTTTGCTTGCTTAAGCAGTCTTTTTGCTAATTATTCCATTATAAAAACCTAAAAATAGTTTGAAAATGAGATGTTCTGTGTTAAATGTATCTTTTTGCAAGGTTTTTTTTTAAATTAGAGCCAAATGGATGATACAAAGTTTTGCTTGTTTTAGTTTATGTTCGTTTGAGAAGTTTTGCAGAGAGGAAGGGACAAGAAGGTTTATTACCTTTTAATGTCCTCACCTTCTAATGTCCTTTCCTCTTAATGTCCTTCTGTTGTCTGCAGTGTGATTTGTTGTGACAGACAAAATAGTGTGTCTGGCTTGAGTTCAAATAACTCCAGTTACAGATAAGTAAAAATGGGAAGAAAACATGAAGATAAAGGCTACCAGCTTTGCCTCAGTCAGAAGGCTGTTAATGTTCTTGTGGGAGCCAGTGAAAGATCTACATTAAACCACAGAAAAAAGAAAGGGCTTTTCTTTCCCAGACCAGGTGCTGAGTTTGGAATGCTGGCTGGAAATGAATGTGTCATGTTGCTTACGCAGTGCTTACATTTAGACCCTACAAAGTGTGATTTAGGTGCCCAGCATTGACACTGCTGAACAGTATTTGGAGAATGTTTGTCTTCCAGACTAAGGCTTCAATTTAGAAAGGTGGGGCTGCTCAATGAAAGTGTTTATTAGGTGTGTGCTGAAACACAGAACTGAGGCTTGTGGGTAACATGGTAATATTTCACCTCTGTATCCCACAAGGGCACAGGGATAAAGCTGTCAGGTGCTGCTGGTGAGAGCAAATGTTTTAAGTACGCACTGGTAAGAAAAGAAACTTGCTCTGAAATATGTGAAAGCTGTGATGGCAATCAGAGTATAAACCACCTGATTCTCTGCCTTGCTGATGCTCAGGTAGCACATATAATCTGATTCTAGCTCAGCTCTATGTTAAAGACTTTTCAGGTTGTTTCTTACATCAAACTACTGATGCAGTAGGTGGGCACTAAGCAGGCTGATTTGTCCAGCAGTTCCACTTGTAGAGCTGGGTTTGGTTGTTACCAAACCAAGTAAGTTTCACAGCAGACCAAGCTCCAGCCCCTCAGCATTATGACCATTCTTGTTTGTTTCAAGCCTTCCTTTTCAGTGGTGTAAGCTGCAAAAGCATCAGCAGCACCACTGTGGGAGACAAGTCACCAGGGCTCTAAACCAGAACAGATGGGTTTGAAGTCAGGGTAGGCAAGAGAAAGACAAGGTGAAGGTGGAATTCAGATAATCTAAATGCTACACACACCTTTAGCAGGGTTCCTACAGGTTTAGGGAATCAAGTTTTATTAATGAATATAAATCTACCTCATGGGTCTTTTAACCAGTTGTAGCAGCAGAAAATGGTTTATTTGGAGTTAAAATGTTGTATGGAAATTTTAAGCTATGTGTAGTTAATGGAGGGACTACTCTAAAGCTAGAGAAAAGAACCCTTGAGTCTTCAGTGCGGTGTTAGCAATCTTCTGTAATGGTGCATTTTCCAGCTGTGTTTTTAATGACGTGAGAGCAAAAAGGAAACTTTGCCCTCCTTCCACGTGGCAGTGTCCTGCTTGACACCAGCACACGGGTGCTCACTTTCAGTATGTCTTTATTAGACAGCTGCCCTTGCATGAAGCACAGACGGCTTTTCCAGCTATAGTGCTTGGCTGGCAGCGCTGCGCTGTGCCCTGTGCGTGGTGCTCGGTGAGGGTGTCCCCACGGGGTGCTCGCTGGGCTCTCTGCCGGGTGGCTCCATCCCAGGTGCTCCCGGGTTGTTCCGCGTGTGCGAAGCGCTCGGGACCTGCCGCCTTGCCCGGCAGCGGGCTTCATTCATTCACAAAACCACCCGAATTCAACCCAAACCCGACCCCTGCTCGGTGCGCGGCCGCGGAGCGCCCCCTAGCGGGCGGCGCGGCAGGAGCAGCACACAGCCCCTGCTACCGTACCTGAAGCCCTGCCAGCAGCATCTCGCCCCCTGCCCTCCTGCAACGGGGGTCTGCGAGCGCGGCCCCGGCCCTGGGGTGCAGCTGGGCGCTGTTCACGTGTGTCCCTGTGTGCTCTTCCCTCTAGAACACCTTGCACAGAACATTTCCAAGTCGCACATGGAAACGTGCCAGTACTTGAGAGAGGAGCTGCAGCAGATAACATGGCAGACCTTCCTGCAGGAAGAGATCGAGAACTACCAGAACAAGGTACAGGAGCATGCCAGACTATGGCATGGGGGCTTTTAAAGCATGGTATTTCCGTAACACACTGCAAAATTCACTTTTTCACTGCTTTCTCTTTACTGTCAGGAATGTATTTGTGTTTTCAAACAAAGTAATGTGCTAGCGTCCAAAGCAGCAAGATGGCTGGGGTATCCTGTCCTTTGTGATCAGGACAGGTACAAGAAGAGCTGTGCTCCTAAAATCTGCCTGTGACAAACAAGGGTTAGAAACCAGAGGCAGATTTTCAATCCTAAATACCACATTATAGTAATATTTATTTTCATTGATAATCTCCTGGATCAACAGCAACAACAGAAGCTGAAGCCACCAAGTTGTGTCGTTTTACAGGGCTTCTGACACAGACTTCAGGCAGGTTTCCAGTTTCCAAAGCCTGGCTGTGATCCTGACCCACTCCATCACTGTCTCTGGGGCAGCAGTCCTGTGCCAGGGCAGGGGGGACACACTATAAGATTTAATCCACCTTTGGATTTCAAACGTGCCTTCCATCACAAACTCCTGCCAAGTGGGTACTTCTGGAAAGCTGTCCTATTAAAGCACACTGTTCCTTGAACCTGTTTGTCATTTCCACCAAAACATATTTAACCTTTAAGAATATATTTTTTTTCCACTCGTAATTTCATTCTGAATTATTACCAGCACATGAAAAAAATCACTACTTTCATGCTATCTTTATGTTGTTAACAAGATGATTTTCAGATATGGGTATCATTACATATCCTTAGGAACATGAGCTAATCAGACAGTGCACATTCTCGTGTAGTTCAAACTACAGAAAGTTGACAGGAAGGATGTGATTATGCACTGCTGGTGTAAATTGGCATTCTCTTTTCATGCAGCAAATAGAATTCCCACTGAAATGACAGGAATTGTTCTATTTTGACATTTTAAGCTTATGAAATAGAAATACTCCAACCTGGATCTCTTCTGACATCCCTGAAGAAGTCTCATATGTTTGCATTGTCTCTCATACACAGGAGGCTTTGGCTGGGAGGTTAATTCCCATTGTCCAACAAGCAGACTGTAGCCAGAAGTGCTGGAGAGAACTTGCTTGGTTTTACTTGATGCAGATGGGCTTTCCAAAGTTGGATTAGTAATTGTTCAATTTTTCTTTTCTCTCAAACAGCAAAGGGAGGTAATGTGGCAGTTATGCGCAGTCAAAATAACAGAAGCTATACAGTATGTAGTGGAATTTGCCAAACGCATTGATGGCTTTATGGAACTGTGTCAAAACGATCAAATTGTGCTTTTAAAAGCAGGTAGGTGGGTCAGTTTGAAGGTCTGCTACTATTAGTTTTGATTGAGGAAAGCGTTACCTGTATACAGGAATTTTAAATTAATACCGTCCCTGGGTTGGAACTCTAGGGGATCTTTAAAGTCCTTCCAGCACAAACCACTCTGTGAATCTATGATATATACATATGTTGTACAATGATCATTTAAAATAATACAAGGGAAGAACCTTGCAAATTGTCTGTGTCCTTGTGTGAAGTAATCCACCTTCTTAGTTACTCTGGGTAGAATGAGTTCAAGTCTACATGTGACAGTTTCATTATGAGCAAAGGGAGCAACGAGGTTGTTAAGATGGAAAAGTTGGAATAAAGTGTTTTATTTTGGTTTACTAAGAGTGAGTAACAGTGTTTCAAGGTAAAAATCTAGCCTGTCCTGGGCGGGACTTTGTAGAAGTAATGCAGTTTACAAATACTGGACAAAGTTGTCAGAGCTTCATCAGCATAAATGTGAGTGAGCTGCTTTGACTTCAGAGACTTCATTATTCAAATAGCAGTTCTGTATTAGTGTTAACTAAGTGGCTTTAACAAAAACTTCCAAAGGTGTTTATGGGAATTCTTGTAATTCTACAAGCAAATCAAACTATGCCCTGCCCAGACACCTGCCGCCCTACTTGACTGATACTGAATGAGTACAGGGCATAGAAACGTTTTGAAACCTCACTTGCTTTTTGCAGCGGGTCTTGACCTCACTAGTCAAACATACGTTGTTTCTGTTTTAGGGTCTTTAGAGGTTGTGTTCATCAGAATGTGCCGTGCCTTTGACTCCCAGAACAACACAGTCTACTTTGATGGCAAGTATGCTAGCCCAGAGGTTTTCAAGTCCTTAGGTAAGGAACTGTCAAGTGTTGTATCTGTAAAAAACAACAGCATAAACATAATAAGGCAAGGGGAGAGCTGCTTTTTGTTGCAACAGCAGTAAAGGGCTGTTGGAGCTGTAATTCAACACTTAGATCAGGGTAGAGCAGTTTGGATGCACTTGTTGACAGCAGAAGTCCAGATTTCATAGATAGAGAAACATTTTATAGATAGTGTTGGAAAAGGCAGCAGATTTTAAGCTAATTTTGGATATACTGATGTTAATGCTTTGGAGATATTAGCAGTGTTCTGTAATGTGCAAAATCCAGTTATTTGCAGGTAAAATACTGTAAATATATTTTTTATTATTAAACTACAGTTCATAATTTGGAATTTCTGTATGTTTTTGCTAGTTTTAAAAGGCTGCAGTTCACTGGGTGTAGATTTGGGATGTAAGCCATTTTGGAGGGCAGTGAAAATATGGCAGTAGAGGCTGCTGCATAATTACTGCAGTAATCTCTGCCTTTCTCAAACACTTTACGCTACAAGGTCAGAGTCAGGCAATTCAGAGGATGCAGTATCACATGTGGTTTCCAGTGAAATAACTTTCATTTGTTAGGAACTACATCCAGACATTTAGGCTGGGTTGGGGCTGCAATGGGCAGAGGAGAGCCCTCCTTCCATCAGGTTGCAATCCCCTTCAAAGCAGGGCTTCACTTTCTGTGCTGCTAACAGCATGTGTAACAGCAGCAGTAACCTGACTTACGCCTGTGTGAACGAGAGAATGGGTGACAGGACACACAATTCCTTTTCTGCATGAAAAGCTTTCAGACTTTGGCTTCTCCCTTTGCTCTTGCATGTACCTTGCATGCCTCTCCCCTTGCCTTCTGTGTGCTCAGCAGTCTTACTTTCAAGTACATATTTTGGACCTCCAGTCCACAGTGACGTAAGGAAGTTTCATTTAGGAATAGAAACAAAGCTAAAACAATTCTGAGCTTTAAAATGGCTTCGGTTGTATCAACAATTACCCCAGAAGAACCAAATGTGGAAAAGATGCAACATGCCAAGCCTTCATAATCCCAGGTGCCAGGTGTGGGAGCTGGGGATTTGGAGAAATGGCATAATAAACTCAGGCATGAGGGAGAGAGACCTCACTACCACTGCTTCATGGTCCTTAACAAGAAGACCATTCCCCTAGGAAGTATTTTACCTCTGTTTTTCACCTCTATCAGAATAAATCAACAGTCTGTAGCTCTCAAGCAGTTCTGAACAATGTGGCATGAGCTGTGCCTTCTTTTTGGCAGGTTGCGAAGACTTCATTAGCTTTGTGTTTGAATTTGGAAAAAGTTTATGTTCTATGCACCTGACAGAAGATGAGATAGCCTTGTTCTCTGCGTTCGTTTTAATGTCGGCAGGTAAGAGACAAAGCTGTGCTTTAGGTTTATTTGCTAGAGGTTGTTTTTATGCTGTTAATGCTTTTTAATGCTGTTAAGACTATGGGGCAGTGTGAAACACCATGTTTTTGAGTTGCTCCTCCTTGACCAAAATCTGTAATAGATGCGTTAAAACTGTGAATTCAGGCACAGGTTTGTTCAATTGGAAACCCTAATCTAAGCCTTTGTTTTCCAAATTTTCACCTCACTGGGGACTCAGCTTCTTTGTGAAAGCTTAAACGTGGCCGCTGGGTCAGCCAGGGTGAGAGGCAGGAGGTAGCCACTGAGTTTATATGGTCAGCTTTCAATTGTGAGAGCCTGCAGCTGCTACAGAATTCTGCCAAGCACATGACAGAATGCTTGCAGTGCCACCCCAGCTCTCTAAAGCAGGGTTGCCACTTCACAGTGGTACAAAGATCCCGAGGTAGCTTTGTACCACCATGAACCTGGGTACACCAAGAATGACAATGTTGCAAGTCACTGCACCAGGCAGCCTGCGTCTGCCATCCTGAAATAACCTCATAAGCTCAAGTAGATAGGCACAGTACTCCAGGTTCTGGGAGGGCTTATGAGGTCAGGTGAAATAAGATACCAGTGCACAAAGTTTGTTTGTGCCTGGCATTAACACCAAAGGAAATAAAGGCTGTCTTCAGACTGCAGCAGAGTGGGTCAGGAGTGGTGATGGAAGAGGCTGTTATTGACAGCGGGTTTATTGAGAATGTCACAAATACACTCTGGTGCTGTTAGCCAGAGTGGAACCATGTTAGCCCCATGTCTTCGTGTGTCAGCCACAGAAATGCCCAATTTTGCCACAGAGCATGGACAGCAAACAATGCTTTTCAGCGAGGAAGTTCAGGAGCTTTTTTGATAGCCTTAATAGCTGAATATTTGCTTCTGATTTTTGTGTATGTCCCTGTAAATCTTAGCAAGAAGATCCACTTCAACTCTTGTTCATTATGTGATCTATTCATTTCCCATGAAAAAGTTGTTAGCTTAATTTTGTAATACCCTGCATTTTACAGACCTTGTTAGCAAATGATTACTAAATCTTACTCTGACACACTGTGTTCTTCTAATTAAGGACTTCATAAAAGTAATTTGAAATGCACATAGTAAATACATCCAAAGCCTATTGGTTTTGAAACTCGTTTTCTATGCAAGAGTATAGAAGTGGAAGGAAGGTTGCAAACAAAAAAGATGAATCTGTAACAGACTTGGTACTTCTGGTGTGCTGTGACTGACGTGTGCAGTACTCGAGGTGTTAACTCCGTTTATATTTAGATCGCTCGTGGCTTCAGGAGAAAGTAAAGATTGAAAAACTCCAACAGAAGATCCAGCTAGCGCTTCAGCACGTCCTACAGAAGAACCACCGAGAAGATGGAATCCTAACAAAGGTAAAAACATACAGTGCCACACTATGGGACTGCAGAAGGAAGCTTACTTAAGAATGGGTGTCCTGAGCATGGTGTAAAGTTTTATGCAGTTAAATTGTTATTTATGAATCCAAAATACTTTGTTTAAAATCAGGGTGCTCAGCTGGAACTATTTACTAAAAACTAGAAGAGATGAAATGATAATGTACAAGGTTGATAACAGTCTGAAACCAAGTATTTTAATGTAGAACTGCATGAGAAGTGATGAAGGTTTTTACCCTCCTCCTCCCACACAACATATCTGCCACAGAGTTCTATTTCAGTTCTACAATATCCATGCCTTAAGCCTTGTGAAGTCCCTGCCTGCATGACAATGAAGTTGTGATAACATGCAATACCCAAACTAACCTTGTTGTTCTGTCTTCCATGAGAAGTTCTCCACACAGCCTTTTTTCTCAATAGTTCTTCCAAACACTGGTGCCCGGGGAAAAAAGATCCTACAGACTACTGTGCTCATCTAAAGTATCTGTAGGTCACTTTTCAAAAATGGAAAAGCGGTGTGATGTTAAAAAACGTAAACAGGAAGAACTGCCGAAAGATAAGCACTTTCTTATGGAGGAGCAATACACAGCCAGAAAGCTTAAGCTCAATTTCACACCACAGATAAATTACAATAGAAGCTGGATACCTTTGCTGGAAGAGTTTCTTCCACATGCTTTGACACAAGGATGTATTCAGTACATTCAGGGAGTACCCTAGTGATAGTGTTGAAGTACAGATTTTCCTGGTCTGTCCCTTTTCACCTGATTTGGTATACGTTAAAAAGGCCTAATCTGCATTCCCTCCACAATGTTCACAGTGGGTTTAAAAGCAGTCAGAACTGCCTTCTCCCAAGGGAATGGCTAAGCTGTGTGAATGAAGATCCAGCCATGAAATACTTATTTATCAGTGCAGTGTTCGATAGGCAGGTGAGGAAACCAAATGATTCCTTTTCCTAGGAGCACAAAGAAAAGGTTACTTCATAGCTATTGTTAGACTATTACTTCAGTAGCTGTTTAGTGCCTTTTCTCCCCAACCTTCCCCCCCCCCCTTTTGTATTAATGCAACCTAACAAACAAACATCGATGACTGTATATCAGATGTGTCATTCTTGAAGTAAACAACTGAGGTGAACTCAAAGTGTTTGGAAGAGCTTTAATCTAAGAGCAAGACTGTGAGGCTTGGTTCCATATATGTGACCCTATGACTTTTGTTCATTTTTTACAGTTAATATGCAAAGTGTCTACTTTAAGAGCACTGTGTGGACGACATACAGAAAAGCTTATGGCATTTAAAGCAATATACCCAGACATTGTACGACTTCATTTTCCTCCACTTTACAAGGAGTTGTTCACTTCAGAATTTGAGCCAGCGATGCAAATTGATGGGTAAACGTATCACCTAAGCACTTCTAGAATGTCTGAAGTACAAACAGTAAGACAAAAGAAAGGAAAAAAATTAAAAATTAAAAAAAAAAAAGGAAAGAAAGAAAACCAAGACACTTTATGTGGCCCTGCACAGACCTAGGGAGCCAACACACTGCACATCTCTTGGCGGTCGGGGTCAGGCGAAGGATGGGAAACAATGAAACAAAGTTGAACTTGTTTTTCTCATGCATATGATTTCCATTATGCCTACAAATATGGACCCTTTTTCTGTCTCAGCTTCTCAATTCTTGACCTCTGTTTACATAGACTGAGGGTACTCATGTCAGAAGGTTGTTTTCTCCTGTAGTTCACTGCCCAGACTTTTGACAGAACAATCAATTAGTTGGTCAAAACAGAGAGTCCACCTAGTAATCAGCGACTTGTGTGCATTGCAGAGATTTTAGCATCAGTTTGCACAACTTGCTTATTGTTTCATGAAGGACGATTTTTTTCACCTACCACTGTTTGCCAGTAGACAGAACGGCATGAAAAGGGTCCATAGCAATAGCAACAATAGCATTATAATATATTACAGGGTAAATGGGCATGAAGACTATATATAGCAAAAGAGATATTGTTTATATATTGTTTTAATTAATATAAAATGTAGTTACTGGTATAGCTTTTCTTGTTGAATTGATAAGGCACTTTCATTTTGCACCTTTTTCTTTAAATTAAATGCTAGCGTGTTCCTTGTTGTGTTGCATGTGCACCAGAAATTCAAGTTTAACTGAAAAAGGTTTGGCAGGTACTAGTACGTATACGTTGGGAGGTATTTATGCTGCTGTTTTCCATGTTACTCTTAAAGAGAGGCTGGTCATATCCTGAAACGGTTATAGAAATGTTTCTTTTAATAGTTCAAAATAATGACAATTTTCTGAATTAAAATCAGCTTTTCAGCTGCTAAATTCAAGGTACTTTTATTTTCAGATCTTTCAAACCTGAATGTTTAAAATGACACCTAAATTCCAAGTTAGGTGCACAAGTCAAACGCCTCATTTTCAAAGGTGCTGAGCTTCCGTGCTCAAAGTGAAAGTAATTACAGAACAGCTACAAACCAGTAATGTACACCCTTGGAAATCAGGCTATTTGAAGTGTATTTCTGCCCGATATCAATCCAGGTTTGAAGGTAGTTACTCAAGTCTGTATCTACAGTAAAAGTTATGACATGTATGTAGAAAAGTAATTTTTATATATAATTTTACATACCTTGTACTCCATATTGTAAACAATGCATTCAAACTCCACACTCCAGCTTATCAAAATCCGCAGAAGTCAAAATTCATAGTCTTTGACTTCAGTGAGGTGAGACACTGACCCCTGTTCTTCTAGCTCTCAGCAGTGCAGTTTCAGGCAGCTGACCAGAGAAGTCCATTGGTCTCCTTATTTAAAATATGCACTTTAAAGTTTATCAGATGAGGACAGACTAACAAAGTGAAGGCACACGGTTTGGTTGTACTCTGTGTAATGCCAAGAAATTGTTGATGTTATAGATCTGCATTCTGGAATTCTGGAATTTTGGTTCCCATATTTTATAACCAACTAATAAGCTGAATCTTGCAGTCTTTATCAGTTCTTATTATTGCCAATTATCCTTCCCTTTAGGAAGAATACTCCCTCCAAGCAGATGTGGCAAGTAAACCTAGTTCTGAAGGCAGATTCACAGTAACTGACATCACAAAATACACTGGGACTGGCTGAGCCAGAGGTGTGTTGTTGGTTTGGATGAGATAGATATGTAACTGGATGCCTTAGAAGTCGATGCAAATTAAGTTCTTGATGAAGTATGTAAGAAAAAAAACAAAACAGGAACTTTAAAAAACCAGTAAGGAACAAGACAGAATGTGCCCAATGGGTTTGATTTCTTACCTTTAGTATACTTGCTAAGTAACAGAAGTGAACAAGAACCACTCTGAAGCCCATTTTTGAAAGGAGGATTAGGTCAGTGGGTTACTATAAACAGAACAGAGGTTTACTCTATGATTTGAACATGCTTCCTATGAGATCCAATTGAGGCATTTAGCCATCATGCCTATTAAAAATGTCACAGTCTGCCACATCAGGGAACCTTACAGCTAATGCTCACCTCTGCAGTTTGGAAGGAGGGGAGATGAGCAGCCCATATTTCCCCTTCAAAGCAGTATGCCTCTGTAGTGTGGGAGGGGAATACCTGCACCTCCAGGAGCACTGGGATGCCACAGCGGTAGCTCACAGCCAGCACAGCCACCCCCCCAGTCCCTCCGAAACCCTGGTCCTAGAAGCATTGTTTACTTTACTGGAGTAACTGTCATGATACAGTACTTGAATTCTAACATGTGTTCCTGTTTTTAAAGATACCCTTTTAACTAACAAATATTTTCTGAATGTGACCAGCCTTAGGTGCTAGTCCTGTAAAGATCAACTAAACTTAATTGCAGTGTCAACTAATAATGAAGTAAGACCTATATTGTAGAGAGCAAGATACAACTCCTACTTCTCACAATAAGTAGACTATCAGGCAAAATATCTGGGGATTAATTTTCAGTCGCATCCTTTTCTTACCTTTTCCTACTTTGCCAGGCAGCTAGGTGCCAGTGGTTTTGTTTGGTATCTAGTTCAGCATATTTACACCTGTAAGTCATTGACAACACAGATTTTCTTGAGCACTTACTAATAAACACCATGACCATAAGAAAGGCTCGATAGGGCCTTAGCTGAAAGCCTTTTGCATCTGAAAGCAGCTTATGACTTGTTGTGCTGTCACTTTTGTCCGTGGGAGCTCCTGTGTACTGGCAAGGCGTTAAATCAGGCTGTGCATACACCCCCCAGGTAACTCTGCTTTCCTGCTGCTGCCAACCGTCATAGTTGGGGCCAGTGGATATTCACATGAGTGTTTCCATAGTCTGCACAGCTCACTACAAACAAAAACATGAGGACAGCTGAAGATAAAGGAGTCATCTATTATTTTTTGAATGATCTGTTCCTAAAAGTGAAAAAGAGATTTTCATTGGGTGCTACATCTATCCACAGAGCTGTTTTCTGGCTTTCTAGGACTGCACTATGCTGTCCTTTGAACCACCCTTATGTATTCCAACATCTCCAGCATCGTTTAACGTTTTAGAAACAGTGGGATTAGGTGAAAAGGGAGGCTGGTTTTAAGTTTGGTTGTTCTTTATTAAAGCTTACCTGTCTTAGTGTGGATACCAAGATATCTGTGTGTGTATGTGCACCTGTGTGTGTGTGTGTGTGTGAGTACCTCTGTGTGCGCACGTGGATGGATGTGTGGTACGGGTGAGTGCCTGCTTCTAGGCTGTTATGTGTCAATGGAATAAAGAAAATGTATTAAAAATACTTAAGTCAAAAATAGAAGGTGGAAAAAAGATTTATTCTATACAAAGCCTTGTCTGGACCACTTTAGAGAGACTTCTATTTTTTTAACCCTTCTATAAATGTTTGATGGCACTTGAAATATTCCTGCAATAAAATGTGATTTGTGTAAACAAGAAAAAATTTTGTAATGTGAAACAATGAAAGAAAGTAATGTAATTTTTCTAAAAAACAAAAAAAAACCACAAACGAACGAACTTTGTATTATTTTCTTGATGGAATTTGTCTATTTGTCTTTGAAAAACTTTTTATTTCATTGAATGTGCCATAGTAGAGGTGTGTTTTTCTTTCTTTTTTTGTTTTCTCGTTGTTTTTACATTCTAGCCTAAAGGAATAGCTGTGTTCCGACATTCCAAAATGCAAGCTGACATAGCAGTCACGATTAAACGGTTTGATTAGTAAGCTTCAATCATTGTTGCTTTTTTTGCACATGTTCTTCATTCCTCTACAGTGCAATATGTACATAGAGCACTTGCGGGTGTAACCTTGATCCCTCAGGGAAAAATACATATTTGTACAGGATTTTTCTTTTTTTTTTTTTTCCTTTTTTTTTCCTAAGGAATGTCGACTGAATCACTTGTCTGTTGTTGAGGGGCAGCCAGATAATAATCCTAAACCACTGTCACAAAACGTTGTTTAAAATTTGTGCCCTTTTATTATTTAAAAAAAAAGAGAAATAAAAGCTATTTTCTGACAGTTCTTTGTGCTGATTGGTGACAAAGGGTAAATAGCTAAGCACCTTATGATTGACTTAACTGTGAATGACAATCCATCTCGCTATCAACAACAGAAAGCCCTATCATTTTGGAGCTGGGGTTAAAAGTCAGAAACTAATGTGCTCAGGGATCTTCTAAAGCTCTTCAACAGGGTGGCCAGTACTACTGGTGGAACAAATTACGTGTTAAAAAATACTGGTATTTTTTCCCTTCTCCCTCCCCCCAGGCACAAGAGAACTGGATATTTTTCTTTTCTTTTTAACTAACTGCTCTATGCGTGCCTCATTCCCTTACTCAGTTTTGCAGCAGAGCTGGTCCTAGGTCTGTTTTGTTCAAAACAAAAGTACTCCAAACAGCGCAAAGGTTTTGTAGTTATATTTTAGAAAACAAATTAATGCTGACCCTTATATGCATGACTGAAATTAATTTCAGTACCCTCAAGACATTTTTATAATGATAGGACTGTTTTCCCAGATGAATTTCAGTGTTTTGGAGTAGAAAATGAGGTTTCAGTATTTAAATTATTGTCAAAGAAAACAAATCATTTTATGATAGTGCAGTAAGAATGCAAAGGGGATGATGAGGTTTTAGCAATGAAGTCACATAAAAGGGAACCTAGATCTGCAGGAATAAAAGAACAGCACTGCAGACACTGTCTGTCAGTGTTACATATGATTCATGGTAAAGCAAAAAAAACTGACTGTAAAGAAACACTGAGGCTGAAGACATTTTCACACCTAGTGCATCAAATACAGCAATGCCAAGTGATGAAAATGGCATAAAAACCAGCAATGTCTAGGAAGTCTCCAAGTGCCAAATTGTAGGATTTGGGAAGCCTGTCCCAGTTAGCCTTGGTTTATGGCTTCATATGTTTTGAAAATGCAAGTAGAAAAGTGAATAAGCAAAAGCAGATTTCCAGACTTTTGTTAGATTGGGAAGAGAGTGAATTTTTCATCAAGCCTCTCTGCTTGCAAAAAGCATCAGTCCTCCAGTTTCTTAAGTTATTGAGGGTTTTTTTCACTGGATATACGGCTTCCAGTTGTTTACTTTAGGTTGCTTAATAGATAGGGAATTTTTTCTTACAGCTTTACAAGCTGACAGTCAAGTTTAGCTTGGCTTGGCCTTCCGAGGCAGACAACTGCTTAGCAAACATGACCTCTTGGATCAGCGGGTGTTCTGGCAGCTTCAGCAGAAAATTCCTACTGCTGATTCACAGTCGAACCTCTTCTTTACATACCTGTGTATCAATTAAACAGACTGTTAGTATGTACAATCTATGAGAGGTTTTAACTATGTAGTGGGGTGATCAGTTTTTTGGGATTGGCACAGACATTCCCCAATCTATACTTGATGAACAAAACTGGTTGCCCAGTATAAGCTGTGCAAACAACATAGTCGATTTTTTTTCTCTACATTCCTAAACTTGCCAGTGTAAATGTAATTATTTATATAAATGTCAGAAACAGCATTTACTATCCAATATCCAAAAATAATAAGCAATTTTCTCTTGACTATTCAGTATATGACATTCTACCTGTGCTAGCTGATTCAGATTGCACAGAACACCTTTCCTTAGCTGACGAAAGATAAGTATTCAATTATTTTTTTTTCATTATTAATACTAATATTTATTACTTTAAAAGTTTCACCCATGAATATATTTGAATATTAGCCTCCTATTTTCTTTATACTTCAGTATTCCTGTCAGTAAATCATTTGGTGGAAATGAGGGCAAATGCATATGGATACCAAATACCACAGCAAAAAGAGAAGTTTTAAAACTTAAATGAATATTTATTTTAAAATCATTGCAGTATGTGCTTTAATCCTAGTACTGTGATAATAGCTCGCTAAATAAAGCTGAGTCACTGGACTTGAGGGGAAAAATATGTCAGATTTAGGATAATACATGGTCTATCTTTGGAACTTTATTCAGGTACTAAATAGAATTGTAACATCAAAATAGAAGCTGTATTCTACCTTTTGCATATGTAATGTTGCTGGTTAACTCTTTTTTTCCTTGCCTTTATCACTGGTAGAATATAGCAATAACTTTGTAGCAATAAGTAGGCTATCCAAAAAAGACACAAAACATGATAAAGGCTTCAGATCAATACACGTAGATTAATTTCTTCTGCCACAATATTCACTTGTATGTCTTCCCTCATAATCTTATTACTTGTTCAAGCTGAATTTCACCCTCAAGTTCTTCAACTTG
This sequence comes from Melopsittacus undulatus, assembly GCF_012275295.1. Taxonomy (NCBI): domain Eukaryota; kingdom Metazoa; phylum Chordata; class Aves; order Psittaciformes; family Psittaculidae; genus Melopsittacus; species Melopsittacus undulatus. The sequence continues at coordinate 16,246,159 of NC_047535.1, forward strand.
ACATGTGGCATCACACCTTTCTGTTAACATCTGCATGTTTTTGGTGTTCATGTGTCCTTTGTATACTTGTTTTCCTGTAAGTCAGTGTTTCTCAAGGTTTCTGAAAGCACAGTCCCTCTGGGCTCTATTTCTTCATGGGGCCCCGTGTTGGAATTAACTTTTTTTGGGCAGGGAGTGCAAACTAGCTGTAATTACTGGTGGCATTTCCTAGCTGGAGGAACTGAATGGCTGCTAGTACTTACCATCACGGTTACTGCAAATGCTTGGTGCTTGCAGGCAACAGCCAGCTCCTTCAGGCTGGGGGGGGGCTGAGCTGCATCCAGCCAGTAAGATGAATTCCACTTGTCTGCAGCCAGCACCACCACAGGCTCTGCGCTGGAGAACGGAGCTGCTGCACTTCACCTAGAGCCGAGCTACACTTGCCTGACACAGTGTTTTGATAATAATCTAAGCACTTTGGCAACTTTCAAATGGTTGTGACTTTCGGTTTGAGAAACACTACCCTAAATTACCCCACAAAGTCTTAATGTAGATGCACAAACTTTACAGGAACTTGCAATCTGTAATGCTATCTATATCTAATGCAGAGAATTCATAAGCAATACAGTGAATTTTATTTCACAAAAAGGCATACGTACTGTACACCTTTCTAAATCCAAAATGTTCCTCATTTCTACATTGATTTAGAAACAAGCTACATAACAGTGGTGAATATTTGAACTATTAGGACATTAACTGGCTGCTTCTTTATATGTACCTGTATTGTCTGCCTGCTCCTTTTCTGGAGACCTGTTTTTGTATTGGATGTTTGGGCCAGTGGGAGGCTTCAAGCTACAATGTATTTTCCCAGAATAAATATATTTAACGTATGACAAACCCCAGACAAGGCTTTTTAAAATGTATAAAGAACTGCAGTGTTAGGTGGTTTCTTTGCAAACTGTTTTCAATGTTGTCCATTTTTATGGCACCTTTAACAATAGTCTTGTTTCCAAAGTACAAAAAAAAAAAAGGTTAAAAATACTCTAGCCATAACTGAATGTCAAGCAATAAAAACAAATGACTTTTTGTGCATAGATTTAAAAAAAAATACAAGTTTTAGACATCTGCATGTAAATGCAATCTCTTGTTTACTGCTTTCTTAAACTTGAGCAATTGATTCCTTATTTTACTACTAATTTAAGGACTTGTAATGGCCTGTAAACATTTTATCTTGCTCTATTCTTTCAACTCTAACTTCGTCCCTGCTTTGAAGTCATAATATTTAATGTTGTTCTGCTCACCTCTATACAGTTAACTTTTTGCTTTCATTCTGTATAGATAAAGTTATACTATAAACAGCCTACACAGTGCAAATATTTATCTGTTTATCAAATACCACATTATGCTGTATAATATCTGTTTTACTATATAATCTATTTTAGACATAGCTGTTTAGAACTAGAGTGTGCTATTTTTGTGTTTTTCTGATGTGTGGTGCTAGATAAGTTACTTTTGTGAACAAAAGCAAACAAACCCCTTTTATTCCTAGACAATACCACCTTTGGGTCTTGTTAATTTCACTGAGTATAACTATATATAAATATATATATTTGTGTATATATATATATACACCAACATATGCCCAACAAGTACCTGTATCAGAGTACAAGATTTGGGACATGGTTTTCTCTTTAAATGCATAGTGTCATTATATAAATTATTCTATAGTATATTTAATAAGGAGAAAATTACTTCACTGGTACAGATACTTGATATCAAATGTAGAATTTTTTTCTACATTATTAACATTATTAATTATTGTTATTAAAAATGTTCTGTCCAGCTTGTTATCCTTTTGATTACTAAAACAGTCTGCCTGTATTGTATCAGAAAAAAAGAAAAACATCTAATCTGCCAGTATAAAGTAACTTCAATATGTTGTCTGTCTGAAAGGGAGGTAGTTATTTGGCTTTCGGGGAGAATTCTATCCTGTCATTGCATCTGGTATTTATAGATGTTATTCTGCTGGGTGCCTTCCTCCCTCTTCACTTTAAATAGGATCTGTACACACTCAAATGCGGATGTTACTAGGCCGTGCTGACACACTTAACTCCAGTTACTGTAAATAGGAATGTTCTGTACATCTTCCATCATAGATGGATGGCTAAATTCAGTCCTTGGATATACTTTCTAAACCATGCATACACATCCCAGGACAGCCATTAGCACCTAAAGCTAATTAAGAAGTGGAATTTGCAATGTTTTGTCAGGTCTGGGGGTTTTGTTTTTATTTTTTATGTATACCTTAATTTACGTAGTCATGTACCCTTAAAAGTACTCCTGTCCCCTGTTCCTTTCATTCTAAGATATTGTTTTCATGTTAATTCTTAAAAACTCATGGATATCAAATATCTAACTATGGAGGTAATTAACCTTTTAAATATTTATTAGATTTTTTTCTGTAATATTACTGAATTTATAAGATCTTTAGCAAAGATTTTTGAGCAATTTATTAAATACAATGTTTCTGTTTACTGCACTTTTTGATAATAGAAGGTAGTGAATTTTAAAGCCATGGTTCTTGGCTTCCATGCACTGCTTTTATACCCTCAATCCAAGGAATATATATATATAAATAATTTTTTTTAAACAGCAAACATACTGTTGTCCTAAAAATAAATACAAACTTTACCGCACCATGGGTATATTTTCATAAGTGGAATGTTTAACTGCAAACACTATCAGGACAATTATAAAAACCTCCTGAAGCTACAATCTTATTTAAATATAAGCCATGACAATTTTATTTTCCCTTGTTGTTGATTTAAGTCACCTTTTGATATTTTCCAAGAGGAAAAGGACTCGCTCTTAAATTTGTATGTACCAACCTCCACGTAATGCCAGGAACACGTTCTCCCTACTGTTTTAATTTTAATAGTTCGATATATTTATGCAAAACCCGTTTGGTTAAAATATATATTCTCCCTGTTTACTAAATGTTCAATGTAACGAGACCAGAATAAATGCTGATTACAAATACACATCAGTTTGAAGATTAAGCACATAGACTTCAAAAACCTCATTGAGTGATATGCTCAAATTTCTGTAAATACACGTAGGCTGAAATGCAATTATACTGTACATGTAAATATATGCTGTCTGTTATGTGTACAGTATGTAAAAATTCCTTTTCTAGCCACATAAAATCGAAGCCATCAAGAGGAATACTAAAGTGGTATTGTACTAAACCTTTGCTAATGATCTTTACCCAGTCACTTCTCACTTTCATGGACCTGTCCAACTCACTCCTACAATAACCTGCTTATATTCAAGTTATTTTACTCAGTCCCGAAAAAAGTATTTTGATTCATTTTGTAAATATGACTGTAAAAATAAGAGATTTAATGTTGTCTTTTAAATACTCCAATTTTCATTCTAATATGAATGTTGTTATATTGTACTTAGAAACTGTACCTTTAATATTACATTACCTTTATTAAGTGCATTGAACACATCGATTTTAGATGTGCTTTATGTACTGTTATCCTGTAATAAAACTTCAGCTTCTAATGGAAAAAAAATCTCTTTTCATTTTTTGTCAGTAGCACCTGGTTTGTTTTTCCAAATTGTGGTTTATTAGGTTTATTACTTAAGGAATGAACAGTTACAGAATTAGGCTATGCTACCAAGCACATAGAGCTCTTTAGGACATACATCACTTAATCTTTGGCAGCAGGGAAACAAGACAATTCCCAAGCACCTTGTAAGCCCCCATTTTGGACAACAAGCACTTTAAAATTCCTCGCAGCAAGTGTGGATCAATCTAGCTTCCCTCTCCTTGAATGTGTCTTCCTGTTAGAAATCACAGTTCAGTGCAGAGTGCAAGACAGAAGAAACCTGGTTTACGATCTTCCCAGTGACTCTGGAAATAGCGCTCTGGGTTAGTTCTAAATGAGGATCTGGGTATCAAAATGGAGGTTTTAATACGATTTAGGCATCACAATTCAAAGTGGCAACTCCCCTCCGCTGTGCTAACGCTGGGAGCACCCAAATGTCAGCAGCATACTTAATTCTTCAGGCATGCACGATTCTACTTTTGCACCTACCCAGAAATGTTTCCGTCTTGACAGAGCTTGAACAGCTCAGTATTTATATGCCTGTCCATGATCCAGAAATACCTATTGACATACATCTTTGAAGCCCCGTATCTGGGAGCAGCCTTCACCTACAGATCACATATACAAAAAACCCAAATGATAGTGGAAATGTTTGTATTCTTAGAACTGTAGCATCAAGTAGTACAGAACTTGTAGCTACAGAACTTAGTTCTAAAGCAGCTCCATGACTAGAGCAGTCTCTGAGACACTGAAAATTCAAGTTTATTTTTCTCATTCTCAGGATGTCATTCTTGCCCTATCTTTCTACTCGAAGGTGAGATTCTAATCACCAAGATACAGGTTAGGCAACAACTATTCATGTTCAATGTAAAATGCAGGAGAAAAACTGAGGACTCCCATGGCCGCCCCTAAGGAAAACTAAACTGCAGGCTAGGAGGTGACAGTTTTGACCCCTGACTATTTCCCAGAATGATTAGGTTGGCAGTGACCTCCAGAGGCCACAAGCAGGGCCACCTGCAGCCACTTGCTCAGCACATTCAGACAGCTTTTGAGTTATTCTCCAATGATGGCAACTCCGCAACTTCCCTGAGCAACCTGTGCCAGTGCTCGATTACCCTCATCATGAAACTAAAAGGATCACGTCTAGGAAGTAGCACCATTAAGAGACATATGCAGACTGATGTAGGACTTCACCTGACACATTCACAACCAGTCTTCTAATCTTTAGGTTACATAATTGCTACCCTATGTGGCAGCAGTGTTGAAATCAGATTACTCTATACAAGGATACCTCCAGGACGAGTGGATCCAGTAAGGAGAAATCTTTCCACTTCCCAAGAGACACACAAACCAAAAAAGTCCAGGATTTAAATCAAACAATGCCCTTATAATTGATCTGCAACCAACCTTTCCTGGTGGGTTTAGATAACATTCTGAACCATCTCAGTATCTTTTATGTATTTGTATATAATGCCCAGAGTTTGTTGCGGGATTAGGTGCTGTGAACACTTGATCACTTCATGCGGTAATACTCGCTTCCCTCTTAATGTTCCAACTACAGACATGTGCAGGGGATCACCTTTTTTTGTAACACCCATAAATGAGTTTCCATCACCCAGGCCTACAGAGAGTATTTGAAATCCACATTTCACCACACTGGGAAGCCCGATCATCAGTTATGTGGTGGGGGCTCTACCTGCTGTTACCTTAATGGTAACAGTAAGCCAGCCAGACGCGACGCTCAGGAGAGGAGGGAAGCTGATAAAGGCAGCAACCTCCACGGGGCACCTCAGCCCTTTCACGGACGGCCCAACGCCCCTGAGGGACACGCCAGCCGGCACACCCAACGTAGGAACTGCCTCTGGAGGCACCAAACACCTAGTCAGGGAACACGTTAGCGAAGAAGGTGAAGTCGGAGCAGTGACCACAGCGCGGACAGGCCCCACGCACACCTCATCTCCCGGCGGCAAGAGGCGGGACTGGGCCAAGACCGGCACGGACCGCCCAGGAAGGGTACCGCCTACCACAAGATGGCCGCCGCAGCCTCTCAACAGCAGCGGCGCGATCCCGCGTTGCCATTGGCTAGCTTAGGACACCTGATCCCGCGAGCTCTCTGCGCTGATTGGCCAATGCTGTGAGGCAGACTCGCGCGGCTAGAGGGCCTAGGACCCGGCGAATACTCCGCCACGATGGCGGCCAAGACGCAGCTGCTGACCTGGTGAGTACGTTTGCCCCTCCGGCCCTAACCCCACGGGACGCCGATAAAGAGCGGGGCCCGGAAAGGTGCCCCTCGCCCCGCGCTGCCCTCCGGGAGAGCTCCGCACGGGAAGCCGCATGCGCCCGGCGGCAGCGGGGCGGGCCTGCGCTCCCGCACCTGGCTGGCTCCGCCCCGTCGCTGAGGGAGGGCTGGATTGCGGGAAGGCGGCCTGTGTGTCTTGCGCTGAGGGGAAGTAGGGAGAAGTGCACGTTCTTTCTGTGAGGAGGAGTTGGCTTGTATGGTTATATACGGTCTGAAATGAGCGGTAGTTAAGTAACGCGTATCCACAGTATGGGTTTGGGGTTGCGATGTTGTTGTGGTTTTAACACGAAAAGCCCTGCACAGGCTTTTCGTATATTAGTTTGGCTTTTTAAGCCTAGAGTATTGAGTTGGTTTTGAGTTAGTTTATTCATAAGGAAGACATAAATATTTCCTTACACCTTTCAGAATAGTGTGGGGAGACTGGCATTGGGTAAACCCTGTACACTGGAAGGGCTGTATTTAAAACAAAATAATTAGGTCCGTTTAGAAGACAAAATTTATCGCCTTTCTGAAAATTTAAAAGCAATACTGTTGTATTTTTCTCAAAATTCCAGAAGTTCAGCCCAAAGTTTGGTTTTGATTAATGAGCACCTGAAATCATTGTATCTCCATCGGAATTTCTCTCACCAAACCTAGAATTTATATCTAGTATTTATAATGAAATTGTTACTTTTGAACTGTGAAGAATACATGTTTTTTTGGTAAGGAATTACATAACTTCCATACGGAGGGAGCGTGGAAAGACGGTAGATAGATTTTTTCTTTTACTTTTTTAATAACTAATTCTTATTTTTGTTTCTCAGGAACACGTGGGGTCTGTAATTGTTTTGTGTATTGCAGTGTTCTTGGTTTTTGTTTCATTACCAGGGATATTTCACCAAAAAATGGCAGTGAAGTGTTTTTCTCACATGAAATTTATGAAAAATGTTCATTGGCTCCGAGCCTTGCTGAATTATGGCGCTTATCAAACAGGTATATTCTGGTATATTATCACTTTGTGCTGTGTGAGGGGGGAAAGCTGCATGTTATCTGGCATGCCAGAATGTGTTACTGACACCTTGGTCCAGCCATTAATGTGTACCTGTTGTGAAACCTCAGAAATCAGAAAGAATCTGGGTTGGGACCTTGGGTCTTTTGTGGGATCGGGTGGTATGTGGGGGGTCTTGGAATGGGGTTTGGGTTATTTCTGGGGGGTGGTGCTTGTTGCTGCTTACAGACCAAGGAGGGGTGAAGTTTGACACTCACTTTTAACTGGTCAGGGTAAGGATCCTGTAACGCATGAACCAGCCCTAATTCTTTTCAGAAATTAATGTTTTGCTGTCTGTGTTTTCTCACTTAGTAGTAGGCTGATAATAGTGTACATTGAAATACTTTTTACTTGTATCTTTTGGAATTAGCCAGCAATCTAAACATGCAACACTGTCTTAGGTACAGTGGAGATGCAGTTAATTCCTTGAGTAATGAAGAGACTGTGTAGAGTGTTAGTTGAAGAATGGAAATGAAATTTCATGAGCACAGTAGGCATAGGCAGTTTTTATGTATTATTTCATTTTTCTGGATTCGGAGTCAGCATTTGTTTCACATAGAGAAAAGCATGGCTCAGGCTGCTGGATATCAGAAGCTGGAGGACTGTTCAGCCTATTGGCTCTTCAAGAAGTCATTAATCTGGTAGAGAGGTACAGGTAGCAAGTGTCTCATGGTGGATGAACCACCATAAAGAGTGTGGATGGAGACCAAGGTAGCTACTGTGTTCTAAGTGGGGAGCTCAGTATGTTGAAAATTTGTTCTGAAGGGGAATTTTTATATATGAACTGACGCTTAGAAATGTCCATTTAGGGGAATACCTGCGTACAACACATGAGACTATATCCCACATCCTTAGTAGAGAAGGTTTTTCTGGTTCATCTCTCTTGGAGCAACTTTCCTTGAATTGTCAGAGATGACCACAGCCCACCCTCTCACCTGCTGGGTGTTGCTGTGGGACCTCTTCCTTTAGATGTAGGAAAACCGTTTCTGCAGTAGATATGGCTGAACTCAAGAGCAGGATTGTATTTAGTTTTGTGTGGTAAAAGTGGGTTTATAGCCAGAAGAGAGGCTGCAAACAGAAAAATTAAGAAACTAATGGAGCAGGGTTGTGTGGCTATATTCTAGGGAAAGAGAAATGGAACCTAATGGGGCAAAATGTGAAAGTAAAAGCTGGAGGAAATTTATGCATTTTTATATTGGGTTTTTTGAGAGAAAGGCACACTTCAGGAAATATTTATCGCCATAGAAGCTGTGAAGGCAGGTTGCTTCTAAAATGGAGGGGGAAAATTCAAGCTGGTGGCTCAAATGAAGTATTATGCTGTAAATATGGACAGAAAAGCTCTGTCAGATTATTTTGGTTTGCACCCTGATGAAGACTGTGACAGCATTGCATACTGAAATGATCTTGATGTGCTGCCATTTCATTCAGTGCTGAATATAGCCAATTTAAGCTGCTAGAATTTCTTGATGTTCCTACATTGGTATATCTGAGTCAGCATCTTGTCCCTGCTGCAGCTTAATTAAATTTGCCAGTTTGTGCCATGAGGATGGACACATTCTCGCATTCAGAGAGACAGCTGTGAAGTGTTATTAAGAACTGAAGATGTGATACCGCTGGGTTTGAATGGCACTAGAGGTGTTTTCCATTGCTGAAATCATATCTTAAAAATAGGCTTTTTCCAAGATCAGCAGTTAATGTTCATTTTGTTAACCTCAAAAATTTTCTCTCTTAAGAACAGTCATTTTAAATAGAGAAGCGCTAAGATGGCCTTCATATACTGATATTTTATTAATAACCAAATAAATTATGTTACTTCTTTGCTGTTAGGACAGCTACACTCCTTGCCTTAGCCCAGTATTAATATTTTGGCTGTTGATTTCAGCATTGTTTACAGTAGAAAATTAAACTCTTGAATGGTGTACTCTGTTTTTAGGAATTTCTTCATTGAAATCCAGAATTTCAGTGTTACAGTTAAGCATTTTTAATTTACTTATTTTACAGTGGAAGAAAGGCTTTTTCTATTTAAGTTGTTCTCCTTTACTGTAACTTTGATACATATGCAAGACCTTTCTGAACTGTTTCTGAACACCAGCCATCAGTGAATGGTGAAATGTGGAGACTATGTTTTCATTAATAATGGCTGTTTCTAGAACAAAGAGTGAAAGTTTCATATTTAGCTTGTCACCTCAGTAGTGAGTATACAGACCAATACATACACCATTTTATAAAAAGCATTACTTTTTTTGTTTTTCCATCTTTCAAACCTGCTGTTGGTAGTAAGGGTTGGTCTGGTTGTCCAGGTGGATTTTCAGAATAAGAAAATTCCTATGACACAGACTAGGAACTGGAATAGTACACTATCTCACAGTGTGTTTTGCTGGATTTGCAGTTTAGGCTTGCATGACTGCCTTTATTAATTGTAATGAATGTGTTATTAGCAAATATTTTCACATAGCAGCTATGAAAATTGTGCAGTCTTTTATTTACTACTTCACTTTCAGAGAGGCAAAGAAAAATGAAGAGGCATTGGCAAACTCTTCAGAAGACAAACGAAATTGTAGCGTGCAGGCTGCAGATCCACTTGAGATGAAGGCTAAAACTGGAACTGATGATCATCCTTTTCCAGAACCTAGACTTCCCTATCCATTTACTTCTTGTTTGACTCAGAAGGAGCAGAAAACATATCTATATCTGATGACTAAGTACTCAAAAAACCCAAACCGTTTTCAAGTTAATGCAGCAAGTCAGAGAGAATTATTCATGTATCTGGTAAGTGTGTAAATACGAACATCACAGAGGGAGTCATCCATTTTTCTTTTGTTACAAACAGTTAAAGAAAATATAGCAGAAATGTTTTTAAGTTGTCCCAATTACCTTTTAATGTAGTATTATGAATAATAATAGTAGTAATAATAATAGTAAAGGTTGAAAGTATTCAGGTTAACATTTTTAATATAAATTGAAAGAGGTTTTGATTAGTTCATTGAAGGGAGGTTGTTTTTTCTACGTATTTTTTAGTAGTAGTCTAAGCAACTGATGGTGAGTGTAGATCTTTGATAGCTGATCAGTCACCCACCCTCTAAAAACTCCACTTTTTTATGAGAAGAAAGTTAGGAGTTGACTTTACTGTGAGTTTAGCATTTCATAATGGCATGTAGCACCTTTGTATAATGTTAGGAGATGGATACATTTTGATGTGATCTTTAATGGTACCCTGTAATAGGAACTTTCTTCATTAGCATGTGAGGAGACCTGTGCATTGACCTTCTATGTTTGCCACATCAGTGCTTCTGGGAGCAGAAAGGCACAAGGTCACATTTGCTGTTTAATTTCAGCAGTGTTTAAGTAGTGAAAGGCTGTGTCTCATGTTGGTAGGAAGTATCATTTTAGTTCAGTCCTGTATAATGTAATTAATTACCAAATGTTTTTAAGCCAATGCATTTGGTTTCCCATGCTTCCTTGTTAATTCCTTTATTTTATGCTGTAACAATGGGAATGTCGTTCTTGGGCAAATCAGCACCTACTGTGGTGTTACTTAAAATGTAAATGCTTATGAAGTCGATGCTCAAATTTCTTTGTGGCTATATCATGTAAACTTTCCCCAACAATGTTTTGTAACCTTTCTTTTTATAAACCACCAATGTATGACCAAAGGAAGCCTGCTGTGCGCTGGGGTCCTGTTTTGTTGGTTTGGGGTTATTTTTAATTTTTTTTATAAGGAAATGGGACTTACAATTTTATTTTGTTACTTAAGTGAAACTCTCAACATATGCAAAGACTTGCCAAATTGAGGAGCAAGTAGAATCTGTGCCCTCCCTCATACCATCACCTGTACTAACTCCCTGGAAGTTTTGCTGGTTGCATACCTGCCTACGGCATTCCCTTCTGTCTTAAAAAATAGATTTTTTCCTTCTCCCCCCAGCAAATGAAAGAAGTAGTAAACAGAGAAATTGCAGAATTTATGAAATTTGCCCAAAATGCTGCAAAAAGCTGCGTCCAAGACTATGATGCCATCTCTGAAGATGCACAGCGTTATACTGAGGTAACTACAAATACTGTGTTTAATTCCTTCTCTTCTTACATAATCATTTTGGAATTGTGATTAAGATACATAGCCACTGCTCATGAGATCTGATGTTTCCTGAACTTCTGCTGATTCCATGTTGGGATGAGACATGAGAAGTCACCATTTCCTTGATGCTGCGCAACATGACTTGGTCCACAGTTTCTTGCACCAGTAAGATACGATATAAGTGAGGTCTCTGAATACAATACTGACAAAGATTTAGTCATCAAGTAAGTAAATGGCATCTTTATGTTTGGAAAGGGAGAAACTGCATCTGAAGTGTGCATTTACATAAACAAGTTGCTCCTAAATGTACACTACTGGACAGAATGTTAAGCTTTCCTGAAGTGCAGTAGCATGTTACAAAGTCACTTTAATCAGAGGTTACTCAGGCTTTAATTATAATCTATTTCTACAGGCTCATGCTGTGTTATAAATACCTGCTTTGATGATTCTATAATCAAACATGAATGCAATTTCATATATCATTCTTGGCTTAATTGCACTTTTTGGGAAAAGAATTCCAGGGTACATGTTCATTAAACTTTCTTATCAGTGGGTTCACTTGCTCTTGCTTCATTTCCTCGTAGTCGAAATGGCCAACTTAAATACTTTTGTTAAAATTCAGTCTTTAGTAGTAAGTGCCACATCACTTTCTTTTACAGTATATAAAAAAAAGTTAACTAGAGAGTAAAGCATTTAGTTAAATTCAGAAGGAACATTTCTATATCACCATAACACTTTTTGTTACGTGCTTTTTCATGCCCAAGATAAATTTGGTGTTAACATACAGTCCTTATGTGTGAACCACAAAAATCTTGCTTTTCCTAAAAATTGGGATTGGCTTTGTAATTTTATATCTTGTGTCCATTTTTCAAAGTGATTTTGTCATCTGGTCACAAAATGTGTCTCCAAAGTTGAAGTTGATCTCCTGAGTTCAAAATGAAAGAGGCGCGTATTTAGCCTTAAACAATACTTGCAGAAAAAACTCATTTGAATTACTAAATAAAACCTAAATGTTTTAAATACGTGTCCTGGTTTGAGCGGTAGCAGTCATTTTTCTCCTTCTTGGTAGCTGGTGCAGTGCTGTGTTTTGACTTTCAGGCTGAGAACAGTTGCTGATAGCAAGTATGTTTTGAGTTACTGCTCAAATGTTTGGTTTGTCCAAGGCCTTTTCTGAGCTCATGCTCTGCCAGGGAGGAGGGGAGGCCGGGAGGAAGGAGAGGCAGGACACCTGACCCAGGCTAGCCAAAGAGGTATTCCATACCATAGCACGTCATACCCAGGATGTAACCGGGAGAGACCCGGAAGGGCTGGAGCTCTGGGGGGATGGAGGAGGTATCGGTCGGTGCTCGGTCGGGCAGGGTGGAGTGAGTTATGGGTCGGTGGCTGGTGAGGTGTTGTATTCTCTTCACTTGTTTGCTTTATTATTATTTGTAGTAGTAATGGCAGTAGTGATTTGTGTTGTGCCTTAGCTATTAAACTGTGCTTATCTCAACCTGTGGGGGGGTACATTCTTTGGATTCTCCTTCCTAACTCTCAGGGAGTTGGGGGAGCAAGGGGGGGGGGAGTGAGTGAACTGCATGGACTTGGTTTTAAACCACGACAATACGTAATTAAGGTAGCAGAAAAGATTATCTTTAGACATTACTTAATGTCTAAAGTTGGCATGAAGTCAAGTTTCAACACATATATGTGTTTACCTTTATGACTTTCACCTAGACCTGATGTAATCTAGGTAGTAGCATAAAAATACCTCGTCCCTCTAAAAGCCAAGACAAACTGAAAAGAAAACAATTACCTGGTTTAGTACAGTGCTAAACATTTTCTTGGTTTTTTAATGATGGGTGTGAGACTGTGTCCATACATTGTTAGCCTTGCATATGAAGGGTTGAGGAGAACTTAGAATATGTTTCCGTTTTGATACCAGTGATTGTAAAATTATTATTGAGTTGTACTGGTATTTAAGTTTCTAAATACTGTCTGTTGAACAAGTCTGTTACAAGCAATCTGATAAATATATCTGTATTTTCTACAGAAAGTATATGTAAATGCAAGTTGCAATTGCAGAAAAAAAAACTTTTAAATGGAATTCTTATGTAAAATACGATTGCATAAACTTTTTTTTTTATGTTAGGAATTACTGCGTGCTTGTATTGGACATGTGCAAGCGCATCCGGAGTGTTACATGCTCCAGGAGATCATAAGCATCATGGGAGGAAAGTTTCATACTCAATTGACATTTAGGCTGGAAAAAAATCTTCTTGCAATGGTAATATCATGGGTAGAAGTATTGGTTTGGTGTTCTTTTCAAATAAGTAGAATTACATCTGGATTGTATTACTCAAGTATTCAGGTTATTTTAGAAGTATTTGATGCTTGAGTTAAGGGTTATATTTTATAACTGAAATTGTTAATGAAAATGTTACTGAAATGAATTTCGTAGAATCATAGAATAGTTTGGGTTGGAAGGTACCTTCAAGGGTCATCTAGTCCAACTCTCCTTCAGTGAGCTGGGCCATCTTCAACTAGATCAGGTTGCTCAGAACCATATCCAGCTTGGCCTTGAATGTCTTTGGGGATGGTGCAGCCACCACCTCTCTGGGCAACCTGTGCCAGTGTTTTGCGACCCTCATTGTAAAGAATTTTTCTCCTCACATCCAGCTCACAATTTTTTTAGTTTGAATCCATCACCCCTTATTTTATCTTGACAAGTCCTGTTAATAAAGTCTTTCCCCATCTTTTGGCCCCTGTTTTGGTATTAAGGCTGTTAACACCCTTCACAGTATGCTTCCAATAAAAATATGTTAATAGTGGGGCTTTTTTAATATAACATTAACTTTATAATGCATCTGCATAAATTCTTAGTTTTCATTTTAAGAAGTGCAGTGTGGGGTCAGCATGATTTCAGTTAAAGCTGCTTTCTGATACTGCTTGATTTCTTCAAGGGAACAGCAAGACGTGGTAAAACAGATTTCCCTACCATGCCTGTTCAACTGCCCACAGATTATGAAACTGTTACAGGTATTATAACTCCAGAAAAAAAGGCTTCTATTATGCACAATGTAAGTAACCTTTTTATTGACATTTTTAAGGCATATTTTGTAGAGAAGAGCAGTGTGGTCCTTTTTATATAGCAGCATCAAGTTTCTTCAGGTTTTTTTGTTAGGGTTTGGGGTTTTTTTCCCCTGATCTGGCATGTCTTGTAGCATAAAAACATATACTGTATCAGTATTTGTTTAGGTTTTCATTTATAGCAATCACAGTGCACTCTTCAAAAGTTGGGTTGTAGTCTTTTGGATTTTCTTGAAAGGATTCTTCTGTTCCCTCAGTTAAACATTACAGAGGTCCTTAAATAGGAACATACTATCTGTGACACCTAGAGATAACTTTGTTACAGTATTGTTCCTCTTAAACTTTGCCTTGCAACTTCTAAGCTGGCTTCTGTGTGTATAGACATATGAATGCATGGAGGTGTGAAGGTTTCGAACATAAGAAAGAAGTACTGAGGGTAAGAACTATTTTAGACTGTCAAGTTTTCTGAAAAGGTGATTAGGTTAGGCTACCTTGGGAATTTCTTTTGCTAAACAGTATAAACTTAATTCTGAGTTGAACAGTTTTTATGTTCCAGTCCACCTTGTGTTTTGTTCCACAGAGAAATCAATGAGGTTTTCATTCTGTAGAACCTGGTTTTATGTGACTGTTTATTCATGATAATTTGCTATCCACTAATTTATGGAGTTTGTCCACGTATCAAAACCCAAACTTTCAACAGAGCCACTGTGGTTGCAAAGACACTTTTTTGCTAAAGAAAGTAGCAGAGGTGACACACCAGAATGATATGTGGCTGAAGAGATGTTTTAGCTATAAACGGAGAATATATCTGATGATTTCTCAGGTGGCAGAAAAAAAAACATGGCTAGATTTTTCTTGTTTCTCTCTTATGGTTCTCAGTGCTCCTGGTCTTCTGTTCTCTTCTTGGCATTCTCCTCCCACCTTGTGAATATTCCCTGCCTCCTCACTTCCCAGAAACTTGTACACATAATGTTTAACAACTTTATAATTTCATCTCTGAATTTGTAATCTATGTGGGTTTATATTTGTTCTAAGATACCTTATATATCTGTAATGAAACTACTGTGTAGTTTTAGCTATAATGGTAGATGTCTTCATTGTGCTATTACTTGTGAGAAGATATGTATTACGTGTGTTGTTGAAGCTGTTTTTTGTTTTTCTTCTGCAATGCGCTCCCATGTTTTATGATCATAAACCTAGTAATTCAAAGGAATAGGAATGAACTGAAAAATACAGGTTAAGAGGACATATTTTGTCCTGCTGCAAGGTGGATGTGTAAGATTGAGCCAAAAGCCTTCAGAGGAATTAGTTGCCTTTTCATTTGGTTCTGAAGCCTGGCACTGTGTTGGTGTTTGGGGGAGGAGGGTATTGGGTGTTTACTCCATGTTTGTTTGGGCTTGGGCATTTTCTTAATTTTTTAAATTTTTGTGGTTTTATTAAAAACTTAAAAATCTTATTTTTTCCTGTTTAGGATATTAGTTCAGATTCAAATGCAGAAAAACTTGCTTTGAAATACTGTCCTCAAGTTGTTTTAAGTAATCAATCGTTATTTACTTTACTGAATAATCATGGACTGAACTACAAGGAACAGTGGGAAATTCCAGTTTGCGTTAAAAGGATCCCTGTTGCAGGTATAGTATGGTTTTGCTAAAAAAAATTACGGTTTTGTTCTTTAAGGTCTTTATATATTCTTTTAGTCCTTTCCAGGCAGACTCAAGAGCAGGAAACTAGAAAATCCAGTAAAACCAGCTGGGCTGGGGAGGTGTGGGAAGGTAGAAGGTAGGCTGCTTTAGTTCATGCAATAATAAATAGTTTGATTTTGAAAAGAAAGAAGCTGAGGTTAATGAAAATGAGAATTGTAATTATAATCTCAGATGTTTTACCTTTTCTGAAGCAGAAGCACTCTAAAATGCAGCTGTAAGAAAATAGTTTCTTTCAAGTGCTTCCATATTTTTGATTTAAGGAATTAAAGTAATACAGTTCGAATGATTTAGTTAACACATCTTTAAGAACAACAACCTAAAGTGCATGGTTTTCAGTTCTTTTCTGGTAAGAAGTCAGAGACCTCTGTGTTGTAAAGAAAAATGTTTAATCAAAGTTATCATTAAAAAATTAAAAACCCTGTTGATATAGCTTGCGCTTTGCTGAGGAGGCCTGATAGCAAGGTAATTTCATAGTTTTCTACACCCTGTTACTGAGAATAGCAACAGCCTCTAGAGATCTCATCTCTAACATTAACACTGAATTTGGACATACAGCTATTTTCCATTTAGGCAGGAAAAAAATCAGTTAAATATCCTTTTGCTTTTCAAAACCTTGAGCTCTGCTCCTTGGAAAGAACACAACTGCTTGAAGCTGTTATCAAGTGAACTGATTTCAGTAAGCTAAAAAAGAGAAATTGTGAGGTTTTATGGAAAAACAAAGAGCAGACATTTTCTGTAATTGAATGGACCTAGTTGCGTTCTAGAGTAATGAATAAATAATGAATGTCCATGGAGATTGCTTCTCCCAATTGCAGCAGGAAATGTTTTGAATAAGCTGATTAATTCGTCTGAATGCTATACATTAGTTGTCAAATACTCCATCAGGAATCTGAATATAGATTTCCTCTTGTTACCCCTTGTTGTTTGTTTTTCTTTTTATTACATACGCTAGGTTTTTTTTCATGATGAGTATTTGTAATGCCTGTTGTCTTGGAATGTCCATGTTGTGTGCCTTTCACATGAATTTGTATAGCAGGACTGGTAATAAATACACTGTCAGGTATCTACAGATCTTACAAATTTTGCACTTTTCTACATGAAATTATCTGTAAAGATATGTTCTATCAACTTTATAGTTTTTAAACTTTTAGATCCAAAGTTAACACATAAAGAGCATTCAGAATATGTTAATAATGCATAGCATTTCTTGAAGGGTTTCTCTTCTTCCTCTTCCACTTTCCCTGTAACCCACCTCTTGCATTTTGCATCCACAGATTATTCTTTTTCTAAAACAATGATACAATGTTCACATATGCCTTTGCTTTCTGTATAATACTGGACAGGGTGTCATTATTTGTGGATCTGTCTGTGGATGATTCAAATTGTCATGGGTTCAGCAGTAGCTCATGCTCTGCCAGGGAGGAGGGAGAGATAGGGCGCCTGGTCTGGGCTGGTCGGGGAGGTATTCCATACCACAGCACGTCCTGCTCGGGGAGGGGACTGGAAGCTGGCCGGGAGGGAAGGGGTTAACACGCCGGGCTGGGCTCGGGGAGGCAACTGGATGCTGGCCAGGAGAGCAGGGGGGAAGCTCTCTCTCTTTTCCGGGGGCTGGCCTCGTGGCGGCGGGTGGTATCGTATTCTCTCTCCCTGTTTGCCTCCTCTAACATTGATTTTTTATTGGTACCGGTAGTTACTTCTGTTATACCTTGATTGCTGGACTGATTTTACCTCGATCCGTGAGAGTTGTATTCCTCTGGCTCTCCTTCCCATCCCTCCGGGAGTGGGAAGGTGAGGGGGGGAGGGGAAACAAAGGGGGAACTGTGCAGATTTAGTTTAAACCACGACACAAATGTAAATGTGTTAAGGACTGAACAAAAGTGGGGCAGCACAGGCTGGACATAGCTACTGCTTAGAACAACTATAAAATATAGCAATCACTTTTGGGCAGTGTGACCTAAATAAATAAATAAAATTGAGGTTCATCAAAAGAAGAGAAAAATCTTTTAGGAAAACAGAATACATCTGATGATACAATGCAGTATAAGGAATGATGCATCCCGAATTATCATTTTACAAATTCTCTATTTAGAACTGCATTTAAAATATGATTGACTGTTAATCTGCTGTTTATTGCTGCTGCAGGATCCTAATAATTCACACTATCCGTTGATATAATTTTATTTTCTATTGATACTGAGCAAGAGGGTAGTTTTTAATTTCCTCCACTATGAAGATGGATTTGACCATAACAGAAAGGTTATCTTGTTTATTTAAACTTTACACCAGTCTTTTTTCCTTTCATTTAGTATTTACTTAATCTCTTTCTGTTCTTGAAAAGGTAGCAAACCAGCTAAAGTGGCTTATGTTGATTCACCTCTGCTGAGAAAAGAAATGGCAGTAAGAGAGAGGAACCAAATCTTCCATGAAATTCCTATGGACTTCCTAGCAACTAAAAAGTCTTACGTTTCGATTTCTGAGGTATCGATGGACAAACCAGCTGAAGACAGTCTGTTTCAGTGGGATGTATGTACCTTCACCTCTTGTTGAAAACAAACAAAACCAAAAGCCTGTGTTACAATTCTTAAGTTACTTGTTCTGTGATAATGAAGGAAATTTTAGGTTTCCTCTTGGTAGTTTTTCTACCACTGAGTTACAGATCCTGTTTTAAAATGTCTGTCTAGTTCCTTTAAATGCTTCTGTTACATCAGCATCTCAGCTTTAATGTTGACTTCATTAAAATGTGTTTTGATCAGTTTATTTAAATGGGAAAAGTTCTATGTACTTTATTTGTCTTTTGAAAGGCCTTTCAGCTCCTAGGACTTCAGGTATTCCACATTGAATTTAGGATTTTTTTTCCCCCCAATTACTGCTTCTCTTCTCTCTCCCAATAATCAAAATATGGATAGTAGAATATTTTTCATGTTTTCAATGTGACAGTGTCTCATTTGTAATACATTGTATTTCTTGTTTTGTTTGTTTAATATTTTATTATATTTTTGTTTAACATTGTATTATTATTATTATTATTTATCCCTCCCTATGTTAAGATGTCTTCAGATACTTACCAGTACAGGAAGATTCCTCTTCCAGATGACACAGGGATGGACTTCGATGTTGATGTTACAGAACTGGAAACTTTTGGAGCAACAGTCAAGCTCTCAAAAACTTCTAAAATGGAAAGCAGTTTTCCTACAGTTAGTAACACTGCTAAAGTTCCTGAGCAAGGTGTTTCAGCATGTGCCAGCACACAGCTTCCATCATTAGATGGCATTCTATGCTTGGGCCTTGAAGAAAATTCATCTCATAGAAGCTTTAATTTAGAGGAGCTAGGACTGAACAAAGCACAGCATGTTATGACCAAAGAAGTATTGGACTGTGAAACAAAACTGAATACTCTAACTAATGCTGTTAGTTACAAGAAAGAGTCTGATACTGCACAAAAAAATGAGACTTGCACTTCTTTGTGCAGTAGTGACACAGATGAAGAGTGTTTGATAATTGATACAGAATGTGGAAGCACTGACTGTTGTAAATCAACTATACCAGACACTGTTTCTCATACCTCAGCAGAGGCTGCCAAATCACTCTCCCCCACCCAGATCTCATTAGCAAACATCACTGATTGCTCAGATATCATAGATCAGGGAAAAAGTGCCTCGAGGAGGGGTACAAGAAAGTTCTCCAAAGAATTTGATCCTGTTGGACAGATCTTGAAAATGCAAACTGAACTTCTCAAATCACCTTCCCGAAAACCTCATGAACAGCCAGTGGTGAGCTGTGATAACTCTAATGCTGTGTCAGCCCATGTGCCTCAATCTCCAAAACCACTGGTGACCTCCAGCACAGAAACTGTGCCAGCCCCTGCCGCAGACCCCAACAGCTCATCTAGAAGTACCTGGACTTGGCTTTTTCAGGAACTGCCAAAGAGTAAGTGTGCTCATTATGTAAGGAATAAAATTTCAAATTCTCAGTAAAATTTAACAGCAAAACATTTAATTCCATCGTCTGAAGAACATCCTGCTAGTACCTCTGTTACATTTATTTAGAGGTGTGACATAATTGTTTGGCTGGTTTTAAGTTGGTTTACATAAGTTTTTATGTAAGGAAACAAAATCATTTGATGGTAAAATGATTTTTCATCAGAAATTCAAATATTTGAGTAGTCTGGTCTGAAAAGATAGTTTGTTGTCAATCAGCAGTGGAATTATTGTACATTTTTTGTAGAAGAACAGTTTATTCAAATTATGCAATTAAAACTTGAGAGAAAGCTTGAAATTTGTGTGTTTCAGTTTCTTAGACTCTTAATTCAGTTGCTGTTTCTTAGCTCGTTGTTGTCTGTTCCAGGAGACTGATGAGGACTCACTTCAAACCACCTCACCAAACTGTCAGGCATTTAGGTGGAAACTGAGCCCGTGCTACACCCAGACTTCAACCGAGAACTAAAAGTCTTGAAGATCCTAGGTTCCATGAACTGTGAGGGTGTTTCTCACATACCTGAGCTGCTTCTGAGCTCTGTACAACTGAAATTAGGAGCACTTTATTGTGTTAGGTAAATTGAAACCAGACAGGTTGCATCAGGAGATAAACTCTTTCTCAAATACTTAATTCCAGTGAAGCAATGCTTTTTGATGGGAAAAAAAAAACATATTTTGCTGGTATTTTCTGACTAGCTGTTCATTTCATCATATAGGAATTAATCTTAATTAATTACTTGATCTGTAATGGAAATAGCGTAATTAACTCTGTTGCAGTTGAAGTTGTGTGACCACTTCCAATATTCTTACTGATTTAACCGAATTTTAGTAGTTACTAAAAATCCGTATGTCCTCCCTCAGTTTGAAGGGTTGAGCAGTATGGTAACTCATCCTTTCTCTCCTCTTAAAGAGCCAGAATATGGAATTCAGATGTTAGATAATAAGGTTTTTGGGGTTTTGGTGTTTTTTATTTTTATAGAGGCAGTGAAGACAATATTGCTGAGAGGCTGCTTGACTGCGAAGGAATAGAAAGCTTAATTCTACAAATTGAAAGTTTCTACAGCAAGCTGATAAACCTCTCTGCATGTCTTTTTTTGCAGAAAGCTGAAACTGAGTTCAATATTTTACTCACAGAAAATTCTGGTCACTTGGGTGGTAATATCTCATGCAGAGTTTATGTGCATCTTTGAAAGAATGTCTACTGAATTTAATGTTATGTGTATTTATTCATAGCGCCACAGCCATACCTATCTGTAGTTGTAATTTTGACACATACCTGCAGATAAAAATCAGAACTGGATAAATTTTCAATGGATAATGTTAAACAAGTTGGAGTTTATTCTTATTTATCGTAAATGATTATGTTAAAATATCTTTAAGGGATGCAGGGATGTTTGTTAACCTACCTCAAAGCTGCACTTGGAGATCTAATAAATGTTTCTTTTGAATTTGAAGCAAACTTGGTTTGAAACAGAGGCTTATGCTACCATCCAAACTTGAGGCTCGTGTTATTTCAGTAACTGATAAATGGATGGTGGCTCTCAGGAGGCAATCATTGTAAATAAAATTTTTCTTTCCTTTGTGCTATGTGGCTGTGACTTAAAAACCAGAATGGAGTCTCACAGCTCAGTTTGAGTAAGAAATCAAATTATTAGGATAAAATATAGTGGAATATTTAAAAACAGACTCCTTAAAAGTCATAGCAGACATTTTCCAAATTATGGGGGTTTTAATACAAAAATTATTTCTTAGGCTTATTGAGACTGTTTTCACCCCAAAATCTTAGGAAACAAAACAGATTCCATTTAAAAAAAACCACAAACCACAAACAAACAGAAACCCACACAAAAAAACCCAACCGACCAAAGAAATGCCAACCAGAAAAGCTGTCGGCTTCATGGTAAAGAATGTACAAGTTTGTAATTCTCTGTTTTATTTCTTTTCTGTAGGAAAGCTGCCAAATGAACTTCAGATGCTTGAGGAAGACCCTTCAGAGTATAAAGCACCTCAGGATGGCAACCTTGTATATAAGCTGTTCAGTTTGAATGATCTATTGTTACTTGTACGGTGCAGCGTGCAAAAAGTGAAGTCATTGCCACGAAATCGTAAGAAGAAAAAAGGCCAAAAGGTACAGGTTTTGCTGTTAGCTTTGCTGGGTTTGTTCTGAACAGTTGTGCTCAGCTGGCATCTTTGGTATTCCCAGCCCTTCATGGCATTTGTGTTTTCACTGACAATTAGTACATTTAATTGTAACTCTACAGTGTGTGTCTTCTTTCAGTAAATATTTGCTATAGGAAGAGAGGGAAGAATAATTTATGATTTCTTTAAACTTACTTGATTAGAAGAGAAGCAAGTTTGATTCTGCATTTTCTACCACAGCTGCATTACAGTAGTATGTATGGCTAATTATACTCATGTAAACTAATGTCGGTTTGAACTATTCTTGAAAGTTAATGCAGTAATTAGGGTTCTAACCAGAGGCTTTGAAAATGTTCATGATCATAAAGATTCTCAAGCAGGAGGCAGTTAAGCAGAGAAATAGGAAATAGAATAAACAACAGAGGGGGCACATTTAAAGATAAAAAGAGATCCTATTTATTCTGCTTGAAAAGACCATGGTGTACATCTTAGCAAATTGTTTTTGTTACGGAATAAAATGCTTTAAATGCAGGCATCATCCATATATTACTTGTAACATCAGGAGAAGGAGAGCTCATTCTGGAATCCTCAGTAATTTATTATTTTGTCAAGAGTACTCTGAATTATTCAACAAATCTGATGCGGTATTTCCATCCCCAGAATACCAGAATTGTGGTAGGCAGGCATTTTGTGATGTGTTTATGTTCTGTTGAAATGGAAATAGATCTTTGTAACTTGGATCACTTCTATGATTCTGTCTCAGAAACTGATTTGGAAGGAAAACCATGTCTTTGCTATTGATCCACTGATATAAATGCCTGTGAGTAGCTGCTTAGTTTGTTAATCAGAAATTGATTGTTGGTTCTTTTTTAAAACCCCTGCTGGAATTTATACTGTGATTTGTCAGTGAGAAGAGGCTTACATTTCTCTGTTTGTGTTAACATGCAAAGGTTGGTCTCTGAGCTCAAATGAAAGGCCAAGTATTAGGTTATAATTTCAAACGAGGTTCTGACAAGGGGAATAAATGGCAGGATTTCAGGAATAATAAGCAAATGGAAATATATGAATGTAGATCCTATGAATTCCTGCAGAGGGCAGTGGAGCACACAAGTGTGAACTTCAAATTCTCGAAAAATTAATGGTGAAATTAGATTGTGTGTAAAAGCTTGCCCAGGCATTTCCCTTCCTCTACAGAGATGCTCTGTAGTCTGAAGTTTGTACTGTGTGGTTCATAGAGCGGGAGACATCACACGAAATCTGTGGGATGGCTTTGTTGCTTCAGCTGTAATGGAAGACTATGCTGATTGTTGGCTGGAAAATGTAATTCAATTGTGGATGGTTTTTGGACAGTGAGTGATCATTTTTCTTGTATCTTCACTTTTATAGCATAAACCAATATTCTTGTTGCCAAAACTAGAATATCAAGCCTATTACGGTGTTGAAGCTCTTACAGAAAGTGAAGTATGTCAGTTGTGGACAGAAAGAATGTTGCATTCTGAATGCTTATTTTATGTTGGTAAGTTCCATGTGTTGATTTTTGCTTAAGAAATGTGTATGAGTGAATATTCACAGAATAACAGAAGGGAAAAATTATTAAAGTTATATTCTGTATGTCCTTATTATTTTAACTTCACAATTTTGGTTTTCACTTTTATCTTAGAAGCGCTTTGTCTAAAATTTCTGTTGGGTGGTGAATTAGGCTATTTCAACTTTGGATTTAGATGAGGAGTATTCAGTAATCTTTGTTTTCAGGAACTCCATCTATTTGCCTTTCAAAGACAAATGTATCTCTAAAGTGTAGATTTAGTTCTCTAAAGTTAGTAATCTTCATGACTTGAAGTTTCTTTGGACTTGTGGAGGAGGAGTTTTTGGTACTGGATTTTTTTCATACGCAACATTATCACAGGTCTGGTAAAAATATTTCTTAATGACGTGAGCGATGAGTATATCTTAACATTTTGTGAAATCACTTTAAATACATTTGTTATTACATACCAAAATAGCAGACAGAGGATCAGGTATGTAGCTCAGAGGGTACTGATTCCTTGGCCTTTGAGGTTGCAATACAGGAAAAAGTCAAATGTTACTTGTTTGTCTTTGAAAACAGGTAATAGTATTTGTACACTGATAACATGCAGACATGTAAGACACAAAAGAATGAGGAAAAACAAGCAAGGTAGGGCTGAACCAAGTTCCATCATTCAGAAATAAGAGATACTGCATGCTTTAAAAACAGCATACATGTGTCTTATATCTAAGGTACTGGAGATAATTTTCTGGCTCTGCATAAATGAAATTCCAAACAGGAAGAAGAAAAAGAATAAATTTATTGAAAACATCTTTCCATAGCTACAATATTCCTCAGGAGTTCTGAACACTGAATGATCTTACTTAAACACATTTTTCAGGTTTTCTATTGTCTATTTCTAACTGATCCATGTAATTCAGTTTCTTAATACATGATATGCCTTGAAACATCCCTGTCAAAGGGATAGTCTTGATAGTCCTGTCCTGTATTATGTGTCAGATGAAAACAGGAGGCAATGTAATAGAATTTAGGAATGCGAATTAACATATGTTCAGCGAGAAATAAGCAGGAAACTACAGATTTCATGAAGAAGAGATGACAGTTGTAATTCTGAGCACAGAAAATAATAAGACAATAAAGCAGGGATAAAATCATGGAAGTGTTATCAGAAAGAAATCTTACTTGTGAAGGCCGTTTATCCAAAGTCACATAAACCATGCTGCGTGCCAGGAATGCAGTGTTAAAAGGGAGGTTTCACTAACAAAATGTCCTGAGGAAAGTGCTGTATATGTGTTTGTACAATGACATTTTAAATGTCAGGAAAGTTTTTTTATGTCTGTTAGGATACATACGTTCTGTAAAGAAATTAAAATGAGGCATTTAAAGAATGTTGCCAGATTATATTAACAACCCTTTTAATATATGGAGAGCTCTCTGATACCAGTTATCTTGTATGAGAAAATCTGCAACAAAGTGGTTAGTCAAAAGGCATTTCAGAGTATATTTGGCCTTTGCTACAGGCTGAGGGCAGCCCTGGTTGTACAGGGAGTGGCTGTGTTCTGAGTGGGGACTGTTTTTTATGGTTGTTATGGCAGCAGTTGTGCCTGTGGCTGCCTAACCTTTCCACTTGGGCACTCAATTACACTTTTGCTGTTAGAGGCCCACATCAGAATACTATTTTAGAAATGCTGAGTTCTCTCTTTCCTAATTTTTTTTTTGCCTCCTATCATAGTATTTTAAGGTTTGTGTGAAATCTAATGTATTTGAGGTGATAGTTTTCCCACATGCATTAATC
This sequence comes from Melopsittacus undulatus, assembly GCF_012275295.1. Taxonomy (NCBI): domain Eukaryota; kingdom Metazoa; phylum Chordata; class Aves; order Psittaciformes; family Psittaculidae; genus Melopsittacus; species Melopsittacus undulatus. The sequence continues at coordinate 16,271,361 of NC_047535.1, forward strand.
TTTATCTGCTGTCCATATTTGGTGGAAATTGTTCCTAATTTTAAATTTTGAAAGCAGCATTTGCTGTGGTTTTGCCTTCCCTAAAAAAAAAAAATCATCATAAATTGATACTAATGTACACAGTTCTGTATTTCTAATTATATCTCAATGGACAGTACTGAAGCATTTGTATTTTTAATAGCAAGCTCAACAGTGTACTGAATTGCAGAGAAATGAGTCACAAGCAGTGTGAGGAAATAGTGAAACTTGAGAGAGCACTAATCTGCTTACAAAGTACACAACTGAAGGAATGCAAAGTCTTATCTAATCTCCCAATAGTTACAGGATACTTAACATATGGCTTGTGCGCAGAAGTTTGCAGACAGCTCATCCAGCAAACACCCCTTTTTATAGAGGCTCTGGGGAGTGGAGGAGGCAGGCAGCATGCTGCTGGAGTTGTTCTAGCATAAACAGCCATTTCCTTCTGGTACAGTTTCCTCAGTAGATACCTGCTGGCTGTGAAAGGGATGTGGAGCCTTTGGCTGACAGGCTTCACTGGCCTGGCCTCCAACATGCACTCTCTTTCTGTGGAAATGAGAAACACTGGTCATTCCAGTGATATTTTTCAGCTCTTGGATGTGCTTCTTCGAGAAGCAAACCCTGGTATCCACAAGGGTTCTTCTGTGTGCTCTGAGGAAGCACAGGGTGGCTGTGGGTCGGCACTGTTCTGCACAGTAAATCAGTACTGTGCAGTATGCGTGGGGCAAGCTCCCTCCCACCACTGCTAAAAAAGTCTGCTACAAATAGAGTTGGACTCTCAGCATGTCACCAACTTCTGATACTGACACAATATGTGACTGATGCAGGTAGGCAAACTGGGGACTGCAGATTTTTGGCACTGCCATGTAGTTTCTAATAGAGGTAGGTAAAAAGATATGTGGAACTAATTGATTCATTTTATGAAATACCATCCACCATGGCTATTAATAGGAAACTGTTGTCATTCCAGTTAGTGATTTTTCCTGCTCTGGTTGAGAAATAATGCAAAGTAGTTGTGAAATTCAGCTTTTCAGTTGTACTTCTGGGAGCTGTGAAAAATACAGTATTGCAAGTGTCCTGATTTAGTTAGATGGTTCTTTGTCCTTAAACTTCAGGTACCATTCTTTAAAGCTGAGAATATCCCTGTATTGTGGACAACTTCTTTTTCATTAGCCTGATAACTGAAATAAGACTACTGCTATCATATGTTTGGTGTAAGCAAACAGGAAAAATTCACTTGTCGGATTGTGTTATAATTTGAATTAAGTGAAATATTACATCCTGTAATAAAGGATTTTTAAAATCAGTAGAGCCATAGACTTGCTGCTCTTTTTAAATATAGACTACAGTATGAGTGTGAAAGTACGGATCAACTGTTTGAAAATATTGCTAACACAGTACTTAAAACTTGCCATTTGTGTTCATACAGTTCTGAGACTATATAGACCTTAAGTGAAGCCTCTAAGATGGGAAGTTGTGCGCATGTAGCAGACCTCAGTGTTAAATTGCTTAGGAGTTCTTGGATCTTGAAAAAACTTCATTCACTATCTCAACAATCTTATATTGCCAAATAAGTATGGGTGTGAAGTTCTGTGGACCTTAGTCTGTGCCCCATAGTTGTCCAACATTGCTCTTCAGTGTTGGATCACTGTGGCTGAGGGAGGAATCTCATAGCTCAGCTCAGTGACTCAGCAGTGCTGCTAGCTTAGGAGATGAGAAAGAAAATGGGAGTGTAACAATGGCTCCTGCAGGAAGTGCAAGGAGTCATCTTAAACTGAATTTTTTATTTAGTACATTCTCATAGAAGGTGGTGGTGGTTTGCACAAAGGCAAAGATGTTATCATCAGACAAACTTGAGTGATACCCCCCTCACACCTTGCTCAGCTGCTGATGTCAATCCCCTTGCTACTCAGATAGGAAATCCTTCCTCTGCAAAAGGAGTAATCTCTGTGACATGTTTCCCAAGTATGATACTGGTACTTGGTCTAAGCAGTAAATAAAGTTGTGATAAACTTTGCTGATTAATAGAAACATTTTACCCCGATGATTATTTACTTATTTGCTTTAAATGCCTAAGCAAAACTTCCTGCAGAAAGACTAGTTTACCTTCACTTGATTAGGATAATACTGGCCTTTAAATAAAGATTATTTAAAGGTTGGAAAGAAGTACTTACTGTTATGGGTAACTGACTGAATGTCATGTGTTTTCAATCAGTCACTTGTCCACTATAAAATACAGTAATATAAATTAGGTATGAGTAGTTAGTTTCCCCAGCTATGCTATCAATGAGTTTAGAAATTAAAAGGTTTCTGGTTTAGGAGAGGCTGATAAGGAATAGAGAGAACAGATTTTTTTAACTATTATTTTAATAATGACTTCAAGTTTCTTTTCCTGTGGTGAGCTATGAAGGATATTAAATCTAGCTGCTTACTGTTGCACCAAATACTCATATCAAGAAAAGTAACAAATGTACAGTAATTAAAGAAATTAGTTGTCCTACTGAATTTCAGATTTATTAAAATTAGAGTTCTTGCTTGGTCTACTTACACATCACATAAGTTGATAGTAATGTGTAGCTTGGAATGTGAAATGAACTGTACAGTTGAAGCATTTACACTTCTTACAAGAGCAGATTTGTAATAAAGTAGTAAATTCCACTGAGCAGCTTGCATTTTATTGTGCTGCCTTTTCCTCATCCTCCCTGTGGGAGCTGGAATAGAACAGATCTCTGGGAAAATTCTCATCATGAGGTAGAACCTGAAGCTAGGGCACAGCCACCACATTAGTGCATAAGCTATGCTAATGATCTTTATTACTTATCAAGTGAAAACATGGGCTAAACTTTCTTGTGAGCCTTTATTTTAAAATTGTGAACAGGAGAGCTTTGAATTGCAGCTTCTGGCTATGTCACAGACAAGTGGTTTGTGACAATTAGCCAGGACCAAGGCCTGAATTGTAAATTGTCATTTTTCAAGTGAGGAGGGGGAAAAAAAAAAACCAAGAGATGAAGGTAGAGAGTCCCCAGAAAATGAAATAACACAATTGTTCATGTAACGCATCAGAATAGAAAAAGAAGTATATTAAACTCAGAAGTCAATTTGTTGTAAAAGGTGAGTTTTCGTGATCTGTCTAGTGAGAAACCATAGCGATAAGGATCAAAAGAGCTTGAGAAGATACAAATGAACTGATGTCAATGCAAAATGAACTTGTAATATCCCAGACATCCCCCAAGATGTAAGGTGTGCTGGAATCATGGCCATCTCCCTTACTGAGAAAGCCCAGATACAGACATCTGTACTGCAAGTGGATGGATATTTTACTTTCTGATATTGTGCAACACTCATAAAAACTTTCCACTGTTGTGTGCTGTAAAAGAACAAAAGGTTTTTATTCCTTTTAAAGTCAATAGGTTGCAAATGATGGCTTTGTATTTTTGCTCTTCTATTTTCAGTGTATTAATGCAATTAATATTTTTCAGGCCGTATTGATGCTTTTACATCAAAGCTTATTATGCTAGAAAAGATTTCTCCAGAAACTTTAAGGGAAAAAGTTGAATTGATAAAGTGAGTATTTTTAGTAGGTATTTTCCAATGAATCTGAAACTCTCACAAGTCTCACATGTTGCTACTTTTGTCATTGTTTTCTGTTTTACAGGCCTGCAAATTCATTGAATATACTTCATCATATTTTGAAGAAAGTGTCTGAGTAAGTGCTCCATTCTTGCTCATTGTGTTTGTGTGCTACATCAGCTAGCATGTCCTAGTTCTTTTGTAGGATGCTTGTCTACTCTTTGAGTTTTATTTCTTCAGATACATTAAATGTTTTACAGAATCTTTTAGGTCTAGCATGGCATAATGCAGTGCTGTGTAAAAAAGTGTGCTTATGAATACATGTTTTGTATAAATTATGAAAAAGAATAAGAACTTGGTTTTTTTGAACCACTTAAGAAAAGAGACTGGACACATCTGAGCTGATGGAACAGTTCACAGGAGTGAGCTTTAATACTATGTATGTGGACTAGCATTTGAAATTTGGACTTCTAGGTTTTGTTAGTCTTGTTGCTTAATCTGCAGAAATAATACTGTTTGTGTTCCCTTCTGCTCAGCTTGACTTACAACAGCATGTGTCCTAGAATGTTGCAACCTTTCCCTTGCTCCTTTCTGTATTTAGCTACTTCAGGGCTTTCTGACTGTAGGCTTCTTGCACTTTGTATGAAGCCTCTTAATCTGAACTACAGAGGAGTTTTCCCATACTTCAGAATTTGCATAGCTTTGTGATAGAGGCTAAGATTTTTGATACAGGTGGTTAGTTGACATCTATCTTCCAGAAAGGCTGTTTAATCCTGTGTGCATTTAAAGCACACCTGTGCTTTGTGTCTGTGTCCACATATGCATTATGCTTTGTAAGGTGCTGGTTAAAGGGTTAGTTTGCCAAATATGAGTAGTTTATAGTGTATGCTTAACTATTTTGCTGAATATCATAGCAATCTGTACATTGGTGATAAATTAGTACATTATGAACACATTATAAACACATGAATCACTATGTATTTATTGATACAGTTTAATTCATGCTTTTTTGTCCATGACCTTTTTAGAAAACAGGGACTGATAAGTAAATATCTGAAGATGTTTCTTTTGCATGGAGAACTTAGTAGCTATCCTGATTAAATTCAACAAAACAAAAACATTCAAATAGTATTTTTCATTTTGAACTTTATCTTTCTAGTTTGCAGGAGGGCTCTTATTTACTGACTCATGCTGCAGGAGATTCATCAGTTGCAATTTACAAGAGTTCACTTGACAAGACAACAAGAGCATCATATAACTTACATAAGGCTCATTGTGATCTGCCTACTGTACCTGCCACTCTTTCAGTCCCATGGGTGCCACTGGATCCCAGCCTCCCTTTACCCTATCACATCAGTCATGGAAGAGTTCCGTGCACCTTTCCACCTGCACCCCAGGAAGCCATGTGGAAACAGAAGGTCAGTAATTCTCTTGGTGGAAAAGCAGATAAGTAGTTTTTGTTGCTGTTGGTTTTTAATAAAACAGAATTTATGATGGGAAGAAGAGTGAATTGTCTGCATCTTAAGAAACTTCTGGTAGAAATTTTGTGGAAATTTTTTAGGAATACGGCCTGCCTTGTAATTTCTGCTGCTGAAGTGATGCTTTGGAAATTTCCCAGAGATACCACTGTCAGCTCTAGCATTATGAACAGGTAGTACAACACTTCAGAAGTACGAAGTTTTTCAAGCGTTCTTTTTCTTCAACATAGATTTCCACATTTATGTAAAAGCCACGTGCTAGCTATGTCTAGCTTAGTGGACAATGAAATGCTTTTTAGGCACAGTTTACATGTTTTAGCCACATCCTGACTTCATATGAGGTAAAATAGAGTTCCTCATTACCTCATAAACTTCAGTTTCTGCCAGAGGAAATTCAGGCACATAGGCAAGAAAGGTGGCAGGAAGAGAAAGTGTGGCCTCTGAGCCTGGCTGGAATGACGGGAAGGAAAAGGCAGTTCTCTGAAGGTATTTTTCTCTGAAGGTATATTAAGCACATGCTTGTGCTTAATACAGATTCAAGATTATTAATTCTAGTTTGTTTAGGGGTTTTTCATTTATTTCTTTTTCTTCATTTGTGTCTAGATGACTGGGGCAAAAGGACAGTCTGACACACCCTATGAGGGAAAGCCAGTAGCTATGGAAACAAAAGACAATCCTGCTAACCCTGCTAGAAATGAAGGTGTGGCTGCAAAGAAGCTGAGAAGAAATTACTGCAAACAAAGAATGATGAAGAAAAAGTGGAAAGTGAAGAACAACAAAATGCAACCGAAGTAGGAATAGTGAGCCATGCTGTGATAAAAATGGCCTGCAATAGGACAGGACAAAACAAAAAATCTGGGGCTTTCTTGCAGCTTCAAAGGAGCCAGAACAAATGGGCAGGGGAAGTGGCTCCATAGCTGAGACATTCTGTAAACCTTTAACCCTTTCTTACCTCAGTGGACACATTTCTAGTGAAAATGTCAAATCCAGTCAAAGGAAAAAGGAGGAAGTGTCTGCAGCTTTAGGTTAGGGAACAAAAGTATCTTCTGTTGGTCTCCTGATTTTTGTAGTAAAACTGTGGCTTGAAGAATGAAGCAGTGGTTGATAGCAGTATCTGATACCACGTAACAACAAAACAACTTTCCAGCTTTCTTAATTCTTCCAGAATCACTATAGATACATTTTAACGTTATGTTTTACTTTGTGTAATATTTATAAAGGGAACAACTTGGATTTAGTTACTTAATCCTGTTAACACAGTGTCTGCCATTTTTAAATTACTTTCAAAAATGCATCTTCTTTTTAGCATGGTGTAACAGATGAGGTTTAGTTAACAAAATCTATATTTATTTGATTAGTATATGCCATAAATTTGCACTAGGAAACTTGGGATTACAGCTAGACAGTTAAAAAGAAGTATTTTTATGCTTCCCAAAGTAATTTCCAAAAATTGTTTGGATTCTGGTGTGTCCTCAAAAATGAATATTGCAGTTATTTACTGTATTACTGCATGGTCTTAGCCTAAATCTCATTATTAGATTGCACATCATGTCCCTCCCCATGGGATAGGTGATTGCACATGGTGTCCCTCACAAGAATACTTAGGGTTAGGTTTAAGATCATTTCCAGCCCTGACTATTCTGTGATTCTGTGCAGTAGTTCTTACCTAAGGTATTAAGGTTTGCTTGGAGGAACAAGTGATAGAATCAAGGTCTTGGTTAGTGTTGCAGAACCCCAACCAGACTATGCTGTGCATCAGCAATTTGCTCCAAATTTAGAGCCAAACTGACAGAGTAAAGATGGGAAAAGGGAATACTTACTGCCTATGAAAAGGCCAAGCAATATGATGACATGCATTTTCCTGCTGAATATGAGTTGTGTGGAAAAATTCAAGCCGTTTTGAATGTTGGCATATAAACATGTTGTATTGTGTGATGATTGCTTGTGAGGAAGGTTTCTTTGCGTTACAACTGTTTTCTGGTACGTATTTGCAGAGCTTCATCAAACAGAATTTCAACAGAAACAATCTTTGAAACTGAGGCTTGAAAATGATATTTACTGTCATCACTTGTAGTTTGTATTTGTTTTCTGGATTTCTGCCTATATTGTCCTCCCTTAAAAGTATTGCATATGGCAAAAGAAAGCCATGAGTTCACTAAACTCTTTCATTTTTTTTTCTCTTTTAAACAACAAAACCAACTATTTAAAAATGTCTGAGCCAGTTTTTGTTTGGATGATGTTCTGGAGAGCTGTTGGTATGGATTAACTGCTAAAATAAAAAACAAAGGCCTTAAAGATGATCTTCCAAGTCTTTTGTTTGGGCAAGGAAGTTACCAAGTACACAGACCTGATTGAGTATTCTTCTGCTCACTGGGGCTTGACATGACACATTTTAATGTCATGAAAGTAAAAATAAGAGTTTCAGATTGTTTACTGAGGTATACCTGTTGTATAATCCCGAAGACGGCTGGGGTTTGGTTTTGTTTGATTAGGGTTTTTTAAAAGGAGACTTAAACAATGAATGTATATTAAACTGTTCTTTATGAAATACAATGCATTTCCCTCACCCTAACCCTCAGCACACTCACTGTTAAATATATTTATAGTATTATTCAGTTTATTCTTGTTTTGGCCACTGCTTCTTTTCAATGCAGTGGTACGCTAATGATGTGCTGAACTGGCATAAAGCTGTTTGCAAATGACAAGTCCTTCTGATTCAAAATCCTCAAAGCACTTAGTGACCTCTCTTAATAGGAATACTTCAGCTGTGAGTCATTTCTGCCAGGTACCCAAGTCTGTGTGGGAATTCAAGGGATTTTCAGTTTCTCTGTATAAAACTTTTGCCAGACTTGTATGGAATTTAGTTTCTTGTTGCAGTTTTGTATGTTAGAAATGTAGGGTTTAGTTGCCTATATATCTGTATGCCTAAAAGACTTGCGTCTTTTTCTTAATAATACACTATTATACTACACTTAGTGTACTGTTAATGCTAGTTTACTAGTTGTAGTTTTTTATCTGCTTAGATGGGGAATCTGGAGTTTATATACAACACATGAGATGGCTTTTTAATTCACTGTTATGTTTTATTTTATTGTTCTCTTTTGGGCTAAGTTGGACTGAAGTAAATTGCTCTGAGATGATGATTTACTTGTTTGAAAGACTCTGGTTTTGTTCTTGTACCATGGGTGGTGTACGAAGGTGTACTCTATTGATATTTGCATCTAAAAATCTGTTTGGTTTTTCATGTAAAACCTATGTAAAGCAGTGACAGGAAGACAAGACAAAAGGGAGAGCGTGTTTATTTCAGGTAGTAATATCTGAAATTTTAAACAGATGGTTCAATCAAAATAATTTGTAAAAAAAAAAAACCAGTAAAATCAGAGAATGTGCTGGTGAGGAGGTGCTGGCTTGCTGGTTCTTTATAGACTGCTCCTCAAGTTACAGCTACCTGTGGAGGAAAAAGAAGGAATACAGAGGAGCCTAACTGTTGTGATGCCACCAAAGTATAAATTCCTAAATGTAATACAGACTGTAAAGCTATGAGAAGCAGGAAACTGCAGCTGAAGGAGAGTGGCTGGGCCTGGATCTTACTCTCCAGGTAACTGTTGCTCTACAGCTGACTAGTGCTGATCTTCTTCATGGCCTCAAGCCACTAAGTTCGGAGAGGAAAATCCACAGATCTCACATCCACGAGGGCCATGAGGATTATCAGGGGACTGGAGCACCTCCTGTATGAAAATAGGCTGAGAAGGCTGGGGCTGTTCAGCCTGGAGAAGAGAAGGCTGCATGGAGACCTTATAGCAGCCTTCCAGTGTCTGAAGGGGGACTACAAGGGTGCTGGGGAGGGACTCTTCATTAGGGATTGTAGTGATAGGACAAGGGGTAATGGGTTAAAACTTAAACAGGGGAAGTTTAGACTGGATGTAAGGAGGAAGTTCTTTACTGTAAGAGTAGTGAGGCACTGGAATGGGTTGCCCAGGGAGGTTGTGAATGCTCCATCCCTGGCAGTGTTAAAGTCCAACTTGGGTGATATGGTTTAGTGTGAGGTGTCCCTGCCCATGGCAGGGGGGCTGGAACTGGATGATCTTAAGGTCCTTCCAACCCTAACTGTTCTATGAATCTATGATCCTGTAATTTCAGTCTTCAGCTCTGTGTTTGGAAAGGATTGTGTGTGTTCATGTTGCAATTTATATGGCTTGATTTTAAATGTAATTACTACTTTCGGTCAATCTTGTAAGAATATCTTTTAAATCTTCATTTGGAGCACATGGTTAGATGTAACTTGCAGAAGCTTCTGGTTATTCTTTTGCCTCCTTAGGTTTTTTTGCTTTATGTAGGTTTACCTTGTTGTATAGAGGGAAGTATGTGCTGTCTTGTCTTTCAGAACAGGAAACTGCGTGCCAGAGAATTGGTCAAACTGATTCCACAAGGATCTCTGTACTCAGTTCTCTCAGCTTTACAGTGCGGATGTTTGCAGTCCTGTACTAATGGAGCAGCCTGTGCTACTGCTTAGGGTTATCTTCTGGGTGTAGGACTTTGCTAAGTCCCATGCCATTCTTGTTGGCCCACTCATGCAGCCTGTCTTGAGTCTGCACTGTGGCTCATCTGTCCACTCTTAACTACAACTTGTCCCCATTTGACTCATCTGCAAACTTGGTGAAAGTTGATTCCATTGTGTTATCCAGATGATTTTTAAGAATACTGAGTAGTTCTGGACACAGTATCAACCCCTGAGAAGCTCTGCTTATGACAAACTCAACTGCTAGTTCAGCTTTCAGCCACTAACCACTTCACTGAAAATGGAAGAAACTTTCTGAGAATATATTGGCTTTCCATGCTGTGTAAGATCATTGATATTGCATCTGTTTCTCCCCATTCACTAGTATTTGTTAAGAGATTAAATTGATAGCTTTGTATCATGTTCAGGCTGTTTGAATTTAGTTTTGGAGGCCTAGAGGGGGCCTTCTTACCTGGCATTTGAGGTTACTGGTTGACACACATGCAAAACCGTAAAACTTTATCAGTTCTTTATGTTAGCATGAACAATGAGTTACTGGTTGTGAAATCTAACTTTTCTTTATTTCTGCTGTAAGAAGTGTTTTCAAACTATTTGCACTGATGAATCATGAACTGTATATGTTCCCATATGTGACTGGCTGAACCTCTTCACCTTCTCTGACTGCAAACCTTTTTAGGGGTACAGTAGACACTGTCTATGTAAAATGTTAAGAATAGATTTACTATAGTTTTGTGCTCTGTCTCCTAGTGTAGTTTAGTGGCTGGAGGAACTGGGACCAAGTGACCAGACACCCATTCCGTGCTGGCAGTGGGGATCTGACAACAGCAAGGGACTGTCTAACCTCATGCAGTGAAGTTCAGTAGCAGGCATTGAAGAGGTACTTTTTCTGCATCTGCTTTGCTTGACCTGTATTTTAAATAGCAGCTTGTCTCTAAAAAACATAAGACTCAGTTCAGAAGTGGTCTTTAAAAACATTTCGTGCTGACCTTAATGTAAGCTGCATTAACTTCTACTAGTAGATGGAGTATTTCAGTATTCCCCCCCCCCGTCTGAGCATGACTGGATGTATAATCTTCTCAGATGCTTCTCCAAGAAGTTCCATAACTAAGCTCCATCTTTCATAACAAAATGCAGCCTTTCTGTTCTGTTGGTCTTGCTTCCGCTATGGTCTGCTCCTACCACAGCTGCTGCTGTAGTGCATTCATGCTGTGGTTTTAAAGGAACGATGCAGCATAAGCTGGTCTTGCTGAGATTCACCAGCTCTTTTCATGTCACTTCTACCTCCTGGTATACTTTTAGAGAAGTATACCAGAAAAAAAGTATACCAGAAGAGAGAAGAGTAAATAAATTTGTAATACATCCATGTTAATAATCAGTATAGCCAAATTCCCTCTAGTATCAATGCTTCTGGTGTATTTTTCAGAAACTATTTAAAAGCATCTCTATGAATAAAGTGACAATATTTGTGCAGAACTTCATTTAATCACTGAAAATCAGATTTGGTCTTGTGGTGCAGCCTTGAAAATAATTTTAGTCTGTTCGTGATGCTCATTGCAGACTTTAAAATGTGTTTATCCCATAGTTGAGTGAACACTATGAATGCCATCCCATGCCAGGTGTGTTGCAATTGATGGTTCACTACATTCAAAAGCTCCACCTACCAAATCTTTCCGCAAGCAATTCAAAACAAAGACCAGAAGAATGCAAAATATTCTAACTTATGTAAGTCACTTGTCAGTCTGTCTCATGTGGGCAGTCCTGCCTTGCAGACAGGCACTTCAGCAAGTATTTTGATAGTCTGGTTAAATTTGACCTTAAGAAGGGGGTAAGAAGTGGCTGTCAAAACCCCATTGCTGCTTATTCCCTCTGCTGAGCAGGTCATGTAGCCATGTGAAAAGCTACCTCAGCAGTCAAAATCCATTTATTTCAGAACCATGAAGTTAACCATCCAGTACTGCAGTTGTACAGCAATGTTCCCTGATTCACCAGGACAATAATCTCGTGCAACTCTGGATAGTCTTTGTTAAAGCAAGAGTAATAAAATAAACCAAGGTATAGTAACTGCATAGCTGCACATGCTACTTTGAACAGGGTTTTGTGATAATTTCCAAATTAACAAGTGCTCACATCACAGCTGAAATTCTTTGGCTTCTTTGTGGGTAACCTAAGCAGAATGCGCAGTAAGATTGATTAGACTGATGTTTTTAACCCAAAAGCAGCGCATTTAGGTTAAGAAACCCGGAAAGAATATTGTAGTGACACTGTCTCTTGAGAAAGAAGAGATTTGTGGGTCAGCTGACCTATCACAGACCTGTCACAACAGCCTTTTTTTTGTTTGTGTTTTTTTCCTAATAGCAAGCAGTAAATTTGTATGAATCAAGACATTTGTTTCCTGCCTTCTTCAGGGACTATATTTCATACAACATCATATTTACCAAAAGAATGCATTATCTTCCATATACAGGTTTTCTACTAGCCCAAAGAGACAAACTGAGAAAATACTTAACACATTTCTTTGGCTTTTAAATGCCTGTGTTTTCACACTATTCTGTGTGTCTGTGTGTGTGCTTAAATTTGGGGATCCAGCTTTCTATCCTGGCAAAACCCTCCTGAAGGCTTTAGCCTCTGTCTCCACAGGAAAGATAAGACCCATCAGCGTCTCCATGTCTGTTCTTCCTGATCAGTCAGCTAGGCTTCCACTCCTTTGCTCTACTGTTTTGAGCTCAGATGTTCTGTACATGCTGTACACTGGCTGCACACTATTGTCTTAACGACTTCCTGGATGATTGTAGCATTAGGAAAATAAACCTTAGTGTTGAGGACCTGCTTGAAAATTATCTGTGGTTGTGCACTGCTTTCTTCTGTTTCATCTCCTGCAATGTTAAATATCATTTCCCTGTGTGAGCACTAGCTACTAGCATGTTGGACACAGCAGTGAAAGTTATGCAGCTTGAGTAGAAGTGTCTCCTGAAGGCTTATTTGAAACTAAACATTAATGAAAATGTTAAGTATTGCATGTACTCCTTCATGCTAAAACAATAGGCTGTTAATATGTTTTTGTGATTCATTAAAGGAAGAGATTTCTGGTTTTAGAATTCAAACCTGTGCATGTGACCTAGAAAAGCAAGCCTTCACTTGCCTGGCAGAAACAAGTCTCTTCATAACAGCTATTCTCTTTCACTCAGTCAACAGCTTTTTTTGAAGTCAGGTTGATTTGCCTTAAATTTTATCTAAAGCTGTAAGATGCCACTAGAAAGAGCTAAAAAAGACATCAGTGTTGACAGTCATTTTAATCAAGAAATTGTGACATTCCTTTGTGGTGCAAGGCATCATTTGTTCCAGCTAGTACCTCAGCTGAGCCTAATTAGCTAATGAATATCAGATCATGTAAGAACTTGCTCAAAATCATAAGTGCTTTATATTGTTTTCTACTAAACCAGGGTTGACATGTTTTAAAAAACAAAATCCACACTATTTCACAGTATCATTGATCTTAATTGAAATTTTACAGCTGCTTTCCAGATTGCGGGAGTATTAATATACTGATTCCTGACAGTGAAGTGTGATCTGTAAGTGTTTTCTAAATTAATTTTTGTGGGCTATCTCAGAGGTGTCATGATACTAAATAAAAAGGACATGCCTCTTGCAGTGTGCAATTACTAGCCTGCAGATCTACTGTAGGAACCTGTTACTTAAGGATTTTTAGAGTAACTTTAGATGGTGCTTCATCAGGTTCCTGGGAACTTTCAGAATTGCTCCCCAAGATTCTCAGGGACATATTTAAGGTGTGACAGCCTTCCCTATACTTTTGCAGAGGCCAGGACATTAATCCAAACCATGGGATTGTTTGCGTTGTGAGTCACCAAAGTGGAAAAAGCTCATAATAATGGGAAACAATGAAGCTGGAGAGACTTGGTCTTGCATTAAACCTTTTAACACTGTTCCTCGGAAAAATTCCCTGAGGACTTTTGGCAGCTTCCATCTTTTATAGCTTTTTTTTTGCCTTCTGGCAAGACAGGCCAAACTCTGTAGAGATTATTCATGCTGGTCTGTTCTGGATGATGTCAGGGTATGTGCACTGGTAGTATTTCCTCCTGGGTTTTCCAGTGTTGTTGCAGTCTGGTGAACATTACTGTGGAGCTGGCAGCTGTGATTGTTTAAGCTCTGTGTCACCTAAATGGGTTCAGAATCTCTTTTAATACTTTAATATCTACTGGTAGTCTGTTTAAGCTAGCAGTACTGTGCTGATATTGCTGGGAAAGATGGACTCCTCTCACAGTGGCTTTGAGATGTGTTTTTTTAACCTATACATAGGAGTAAAACCAGCACAGTACCTAGATTCAGATGGAACTGCAACTCTGACCTGAAGTAGCTTAAACAGTGCTTGAAGGTATTCATTATAATCTGAGAACAGAAAGTTAGTTACCTTCTTTAATGTCTGACAATACTTTGTGGTCCTTGTTTTGTCTCAGGTTGTATGATTTTGGGATAAAAAAGGCTGCTGGCTATCAAGCAGGGCATCAGGATGTCCCCAGGCACTGAGGAAATCCATGGAAAGGCAGTCACACACGTAGTGAGTGTTTGTTTGTCTATCCTGTGACTGTTTCATTCAGTGTAAGGACGCTGTTTATTCATGCCACCGATACCAGCACAAGGGATTTGGCAGTGTGTTTCATTTCTGTTTATGATGTATCTAGGCGACCTCTCCTACTCACACACCAGATGATAACTTCTGCGAGGCACACTGAAAAACCAAAATGCTAGTGACTCACATTTTAGCTTAGAAATGTAATGGAACTCCAGACACTGTTAATACTCGTGATGAATGTATGCCAAAGGAGTTGCTTTTCTATTCTTTGGTACACATGTATCTGAATTGCTTGTTTACCCTTTGTTCATGGTGTATATTCCTCATTGAATCTCTGTGTCACTTGAATATGTGTACCTCTCTGGCTTACTCCTGTTAGCGTGCCAAACAGTAGGAGAGAATATGGAATAGCCTGCACTAAGTTTTGAGGGGAAAAAAAGCCTACTGCACCTTTGAAGTTGCAGGCCTGTGTTGTTTTACCTGTGTCAGCTAAATGAGAGTTACAAAGGGTCTTGCTTCCTTCTGAATTATCTTGACAGAGCATAGATAATGCCCTGTTGTTTTCTGTTGAAGTGGACAGCCAGTGCAATGAGATATTGCCATGGTGACTCAAATTTTATGGGTTTTGGCAATTGGTACTGACTTTAATTAGTCTGCGTATGTGCCCTGAGACAGCTTGCTTTGTTATAAACGTCTGCTAAAGGAGTATCTTTTAAGTCCTATAACTACATTCTCGGCTAGTATTTTCCCTTGTTACTTCTTGTCTTGGTTTGGACCCTAAGTCACCCAGGCATCTGGTTCTTTGTGGGGGCAAGCTTCTTGTGCCCTAGGCTCAGAGTGGAAAGACTCACTGAGATTGTCAGATAAAAGCAAAAGGACGATAGTGTTATTTATACTGGTGATGAGAAAAGTATTTGAAAAGAAATTAGCATTCAAACTAAGATTATGGTCAGACATGCATGAAAGTGGCAGAGAAAGGATGCTGAACAACAGACGGTAATCAGTTTGTAGATAATACAGAGTTGTAAAGTAACTGAAGACAAATCCAGTGATAAAACAGTATCAAGATGTAAAAGGAGACTTTTGGAAGTCATATGCAAGATGCAGCCAACTGGTGGGAGACAGAGGTGGATGTTTTACTAGCCATTACAAGTATTTACTGTCAGGTTCTAAGGTGTAAAGCACTTTGAGAGTCTACAAGGGAAGTAACTAGAACGTAGCACCTGTCATGTTTTTGTTACAACTGCTAAACTAGATCATTTAAACAAAGTCATATCAGCTTTCATGTAATATAGACTTTGTATGAAACAGATGAAGATAAACTGGAAACTATTTGATAAGTCTAATTTATTACTGTATGTTGATGAAGTAATTTATGTTGTTTAGCATTTTCTTTAGCAGATGCAATAGTCTTTGCCCTAAAGAGTTAATAGTCAAAAGACAGGACCTAATCAGCGAGAAGGCAGCAATCTAAGGTCACACAGCAAACCATAACTCTGCCAGGCATACAGTCCCGGTGTCCAGTTTCTAACTTGGATGCCCTATTCTTAAGCATACTACCTCTCTCAACCCACTCTGAACTAGCAAATGCCACCTGATATAATGCTTTGTTTGTAAAATATAAGCATAACAAAATATTAGGAGATCTGGCTAACACACAACATAACATCATTCCACACTTGAGTCAAGCTCTTTAAAAAGGATTATTTCAAATAAACAATTTCAGAGTGGAGAATAACATTTGTTCAGGAATGCTCATGTAGTGTAGGAATGAGATTGTGCAGACAGAATTGGTCCGAGGGCTTAGGCTGTTAAGTGGATCACATAACAAGATGTCTGATATTGGTTAGACTAAAGATGGCATTCTATTCTAATTCTGGTATTCTGTTATTCAAAAATATACATAAGAATTACAATTCTGGGAGACTTAATCATTGTGGATATCAATGAAAACATTGCATTCCCCCTAAACACACAACCCCCCTTTTACTAATGTGGTCTCGGTGTGCTTTTAAGAATTCCATCTCCTTTTTTCATAGTAACTGGCCAGGTTGTTAGCCCCTGAGAACTCAACTAGCATAACTTTTAAGTTATACTTAACTTGCTCCATCACCTGTGATTACTCTTAAGTGCTAATAACAGATCTACGTAAATTTGTATCATGGAAGCTCACAAATTAGACCAAATAATAGAAGTGCAAAAATAATAACACCCAGAGGTCTGCCTGATCCGTATGTTAATTGGAATGGAATTTGTACTATCCTCTTGCAACATAGCCCATTGAAGAAGGCAACACAACATAGAGGTTCAGCCACACCTAGAGCCTCACCAGAAAGTCCTTTATCCTGATTACTTTTTTTTATTCTGAATAAAGAATAAAGTTTAAGTAGGCAATAGACATTGACAAGATTGTGGCCTTCATCACTCCACTGCTAATGCATCTTTGATTCTTTGTAGACAGCATCCTGAAAGAGCATGAGCAAGATACGTGTGGACAACGGAGCCAAACAATCAGAGACAGAAGTGAGGGAAAAATCTATTGAGGCCTGGAGTGACCCTGTATGCATTAGTGTTATTGCAGGTATACAATTTGGCTCAGAGAGAAACAAATCTAATATTCAAGTTAAACACATCAAGCCTCCAGTAGTATAGCATAAGGCAAAGATAATGACAAGAAAAATCAAAGGTGTTGGTGAGGTGGAAGACAATGGTATATTGAATTGAAAGAGGGAGGGGAAAGAAACTAACTTAGTGTCAAGGAATATTAAACTGTACCAAAACAATGGGAGAATTTGCAATAACCATGTCACTGATGTGAGAGAAAATGAACCTATAGCATGTCCATAGGGTGTAGGTTGAACCACAGTGAGCTGTCAGAAGGGAAGAATGGGAAGTTGGCACCATTACATCTTGTTTTTCATGCTCAGGACTCTGGGGAACTCCAATCAACACAAGTGTACCCCTTTCGATTTTTCTGTGGTCAGCATGCAGGAAGCCAGAGAGCACAAATAGGTAATTGCAGCTGAAGTACTTGATGGTTATTTGAAATATGACCTTCTTTGCAGATATTTTAAGAGGGGGTAGGGACTAAGCAATGTGAACACTAATTGAAACCCTTTCTTGGCACTGCCTTATTTGCAGGCTAGTTGCAGCATGTTTCTTCCAGTAAATCGTCTGTGATGCAGGCACAGAGAAACACTGGGCTTGTCATTAGTGCAGTCCTTGTCTCAGCCTTCTGTCCAGTCTTATGCCAACAGTAGTTACTTTAATTTAGTGCTGAGGGGAAGTGGTCAGAACCCCTTATGATAGGGGTTGAACAAATCCTCCAGTCTTTAGGTAAATCTTCAGGAGTAACTCCTGTAACATAACAAGCTTATGTCTCATTATGAAAAGCTATCCAGGCACTTGGCTGCTGTTCTCCATTGAATTAATTTTCTTTCCATGTTTGGCAGGTAACAGAAGTATTTCCTATTTGCACAGTCTGACTGCTGCCTTCTTCAATTCACTGGCTTTGCAGAGATTTTTCTTAAAGGTATGAAGAATATGTCATGTTTATATGGGCAGGATCGGGTAGTGGGGGGTGGCTGGTTGTTCTGCAGAAAGTGTTAATGTGTTTTCTGTTGTTCATACTACTTGGATTCCCCAACTGGTACAAGTGCCTTTGATGTCAGTTGACCTACATAAGTGGAGAGCAATTGAGGGAATTCATAATATGTCTGAATATGATGTTTATACCTTCAAGACTCTGAATATGGTTGTTCTTTTTCTTCCTATTGTCAGTCTTTTTTCTTTTGAAATCTCTTCAACAGTCCCTGAAGCTTGTGTAAGTTCAGAGAGGCTGCTGTCTGTTTTAAACTGAGGTGAATGTGTGATTCTGAGATTGAATAATTGATGATGAAGTTGGATATTAGAGACAACATTTCTGAAGCTTTTGGAAGTGCTGGAAAAATTTTGTGCTGCAATTAACATGGCTATAATGATAATAGTCCACTTGATACCAAAGCTTTTGCAAACTGTTCATATGAAGATCTGGTTAGCAGAAATTAGTGGTGGCATAGGAGCTACTTCAAATATTAAGAAGTATTGAGTTACTAAAAGGAGAACAGTTTTCTAAGGTTATGGGAACAGTAGTGTCATTGGAACAGGCTGCATTAGAGGAGTGAAAGGTAAATAGACCTTCAGTTAAGCTCTAAACTCATTAATGTGTGACTCGGCAGATTTTGTACAAAAATGCAATGTGTGTTGGCAATACATTACACATGTGAATGCACTGTTTTCAGCTGAGGGTGTTGTGGTTATGCTTCTCTGCTTTTGCATTAAGAATGTTTGACAAGAGATCATAAAAAATCTCTCCCCAAGGGATTGTGCATCCATTAGTAGGCAAATTGACTGCCTGGCTTCTGCTCAGCTGCTTATCCTATTTAAAGCTCCTAAGGATTATTGCAGGATGGAAGGACTTTTACTTCTAGGACTGTAAGTGGGTTTAATCTGTGAATCACCTTTCCGAGTTGAAGTTACAAGTGATTTTTTTTTTCTAAGAACTTGAAAAGCAGGGAGAAATTATCTGTTTAACTGCCAGAAAATGCTTGAAGTGGGATACCTAAGACTTAATTTTAAAGTCAGGCTCATTAATATAGAGAAATAACCCCAGTGGCCTTGCCAAAACTAAAGTAATACTGGCACTGATATTCTCTGACCAAACGCTGTTGCACAGTGTGCCTTTTCCAATGGCTGTCCCCTTCATGTTACTTCTGTGTATTCAGGAAAGGGCAATTAACATTGTTTTTACCTTCTGCAATGACTAGTTCACCAGGTCATCTGTTGCCTCCATGTTTGAAGTCTAGTGTAGGATTTCTTAATATTTTTCTCCTTTTGTATCTCTGATCTTGTTTCATCCCAGCAATTATTTTGTCCCTTGGACCATCTTCTTGTGTCCCTCTCTTGCTTGCCTGCATTTGCTACCACTGTTTTTATGCATCTGGCCAAGCCTGAAACTTTCTTACCCTCTTTTTCTGCCAGAAGATGTCTCTGTGCCTAAAAAAAACCCTTATAGCAGAGGCAAATCTCTTTGCAGAATCAAAACCACTATGTGATAACATACTTTTGAAAGGATTACCTAAGGTATTCACCTGCAGGGGACTGAAAAAGCCACACTGAAATTACAGGAATGACAGCATGTACTGGAAATGGGGAATGCTGGCTTTTTATCAGCAGTGAATTGGCTGTGTTGCTCTGCTGGAGCAGTATTCTGAAGTGAGCCAACTGCGGATCTTTTGCAAATACTTTTTTCTTTCTAACTATATCATGCTTTTGTTACCATCTGACATCAGCAGTCAGATGGGCAGAAGTTTTTATTTCCCCTTTTCCCTTCTGGATGTACTGTGGCCTCTTTGGGTTATCTGAGCATCGTTTGGTGAGCTGCAGAGCTTGTGTCTCAGTCTTCTAGTGTTACTGCTTGTGGCATATGTCATGAACTGATTCCATGTCAGGGACTGATTCCACCACTGCCCTGGGCAGCCTGTTCTAATGCCTGACCACTGTTTTGGGGAAGAATTTGTTCCTATTATCCAGTCTAAACCTTCCCTGTCACAGCTTGAGGCCATTTCCTCTTGTCCCCTCACTTGTACCTTGGGAGCAGAGAACAGCCCCCTCCTGACTCTGTCCTCCTGTCAGGCAGTTGTAGGGAGCGAGAAGGTCCCCCCTTGAGCCTTCTCCAGACTAAACCCCCCCAGGTCCCTCAGCCATTCCCCATCACACCTGTGCTCCAGGCCCTGCACTGGTTCTGTTGCCCTTCTCTGATCCTGCTCCAGCACCTCAATGTCCCTCTTGTACTGAGGGGCCCAGAACTGAACACAGGTTTTGAGGTGCAGCTTCGTCAGTGCCCCAGTCCTGCTGGCCACACTATTGCTGATACAGGCCAGGATGCTGTTGGCCTTCTTGGCTACCTGGTCACAAGCTGGCTTATGTTCACCAGCCATCAATCAGCACCCCCAGGTCCTTTTCTGCTGATCATTCAGAAAAGACTGAATGACTTCTTACAGCTCAGAGACATGCTGTGCTCTGAGCCCTGACTGTTAAGTACTGTCGGTGCAAAGCGGTCCTAGCCATAGCCGTAGGGACCTCCTCGCTGTGCCAGAGCCCAGGGGCGAGAGGGTGCCATTCTGACGGGTGGCAGCGAATGCCCAGCTCAGTGGGGTCCGGGCGGCTGTGCGGAGAGAGGGACTGGGGAGGGACGGCAGATCCGACCCCTGCGTCCCAGGGTGCTGCTACCGGTGTTCCCCTGCTCCTGCCCGGCCCTTACCCACCCCGTCCCTCTCTTGTCCCTGCGGCGGGAGGCGGGCGCGGCCGGGTGAGTCAGCGCCGAGACGCGAGGCCGTCGGGGGGGCGCCGGGGCGGGCAGGACCCGCCCCGCCCTTTAAAACCCCGCCCGGAGCGCTGCGGGCCGCAGCCGTCGCCGGAGCCGTCGCTAGAGCCTCGCTGCTCGCCCCGGCCAGGTGAGCCCGCGCTCGGCGGCCCCGCAGCGCGGAGCGGAGCGGGGGGAGGCAGCAGCCCCGCCAGGCTGGGCCGGAGCTGCGGGCGGGCGGCGGGAGCGGAGCGGGCGCGGGGCGGTAGCTGGGTGCGGCCGCTGCCCTGCGACCCGCGCTCTTCCTTCTCATCCTCCGGCGCTGCGCGCCCGTTAGTTACTGCTCTGTGCTCGGCTGCACGGCGGAACGGGGGCCTCTGTGGGCGAGGCTGCCCTCGGGAAGCTTCTTGCGCCCGCAGCACCTCTGGGTGTGGCGGCAGCGCTCAGGGGAAGAGGAACCGCTCCCAAACTCGGTCAAACTTCCCCACATACTCTTTTCCTCTCACGGAGGCTCAGCTGGGTTAGCGATGGCAGCTACGTTCACTTTACAGCCCGGAGCCTCGAAGCAACGCGGCGGTTTCACGCTGGGCGGTGAAGGCAGGGTTCGTCCGGCTGCGGCCCCCGTGCGTCGGGCTCGGCCAAGGGCTACGGCCCTTGCCCTCCTCCCCGGGTGCGGCCGCTGGCAATGTTGCAGCCGCTGGCACAGACACAAGAGAAGCCCTTGGCTCAGACAGTGTTCCGGGTAACAGTGATCCCCGAGTTTGGCCTTCGATCGCACCCGCGGCGTGTCAGGGAGCCCTGTGCGGTTTCTCGCTCTCAGAGCCAGGCTTGGCTGGGCGCGGCTGTCCCACCCTGCCGCGTCTGTGAGCAGGATTGCTGAGATCTTGCCGCTGCCTTGTGAGTCAGCCTGGACACCACTTCCCCCTCCTCGAGCGAGGAGGGGAGACAGGGCAAAGCAATGTGGCCGTGTACTTTAGCTGGAAGAAAGTAAAATGATTTCAGATAGTCATGCAGAAGTGGGTTGTGTTCTTACAGATGTCAGCTTTAATTCTGATTGATGCTAGTTGTTCTTATGTTCATGTTCAAATGCCATATCCGTTCAGAGATGTGCAGAATCCAATATACTGGTCAAGAGTGAAGGGATCCTTTGGAACCTCTGTGCTCTTGAGTGATCCATCCATAGGTGTGCTTGCCTTCTGTTGGTGGAGCTACTTGTCATAAGTAGCCCTTGTGAGTATAGTTTCCATTAGCTAATGTATCAAATGGTTTGCCTTGATAAAGCGATTTTCCTGTAAAGTCTGAGAAGTGAGAATAACTTGAATAAGGAGAAATAAAAGTCCTTCATTTTGTATGTGCATGGCATCTTCCTGGAATGGAACATCCCACGCTATTAGAGTCTGTGGAAGAGAACGGTTAAAGTATGTTTGTGGTACAAAGGGGTTTGAAATCCTTTCTTTTAGAATTGATGTTTTCTCCAAGTGGTGGCTTTCAGTGTTCTGCTGAACCTTGTCCGAGGTGATCTGGGGAGATATGGTACACACAGTTGGTTAGCACTGCATATAAATGAATGATTCTGAGTCCTTATTTCATATATAGCAGATACTGCACATCTTCCTTACTTTCCCTCCTCTTCTCTGTTGGACCATGCCCTAGTTATTGGTGACCTGACATAGACGGCCTCCGAGTGAAAGAGTTTCCATCCTCTCATTCCGGGGATGCTGTTTCCTTGGCTCAGATGTCTGGGAACACCCATTGCTCAATCTCTGTCTATTAACATATAATGAGTGCTGTTTAAAATGCTAACTGCTTATTGAGCACTGCGATTGCTTGTGCATACCTGACACTTTCTGGATGGCTCACATGGGTGTTTTCTGTTCTAATGTGTGGGAGCTGCCTCTGAGAACCGAGATACAGGACTAGTTTTAAACACAGGCTTTTCTGTCACCAAACAGTTATGGAAATAAGGTACTGAATATAGACTAGGCCAAGTGTAATAACAGGTTTGCAAATCAGTAATTAATTACTGTGGGAGTCAAGTTCAAAACAGATGCTGTTTCTTTTAGAGCACCATTATGATTCAGGTTTACATCATGTGGATTTAGGAGGAAAACTGGTTGTAGAAATTTGCCTTAGGGTATTGAAGTGTTAGTTTACACCTGGAAGGTAGAGATTGATTCCTTTCCAGTTTAAGGAAGAACAAGTTAGTGCAAGTATTTTCTGTTTACATGTTCAGACCTTCCCAGAACTTGTCAAAACTACATCAGATAAAATCAGTCCCTCAAAGAACAGCGAGAGTCTGTTCTCAGGCATGAGTGCCTTACAAAGCAGGGTGTGACAAGAGATGCATTTGTTCTCCCAGGAAAGATCTTTCTCTGCAAAGCTTCTTGCAAAACCTCCCATTTTTTACTTTTGCCAGCTTGCTGCTGATGGCTGGTTGGTTGCTGTGAGCGTTGTTGTGTGCTGATGGTATGAACCTCCCAGTTCCAGCTCAAGTGAGGGTGTGATAGTTCTGTTCCTGGACTCTGTCCAAGTTTTTTGTTCCAACAAGCCTGATTCAATGTTGTTTTTAATTGATTTAGAAGCAGCAGTGTTGCAAAAAGCTGTTCCATTGTTGTTTTGTGAAAGATTATGCTGCAGTTGCTTTGCTTCAGTTTTCATTGGAGTTTTACAGTTCTTTCTGACAAGCAAGACTAAAGGACTTGAGTTGCTCATCTTTGTACTGGTTGTAATGCTGTCAGAGTACAAAGGTTTAATTGTTAGGTACTTCATTTCACTAAGAGTAAATATTAAAGGTTTCATGACTCAGTAATACATCATCCTCCTCCTCTAACCAGCATGGTTAATAGTGCCAGTAACAGGTATCAGCCTGTTATAATTCTGTAGCCAGAATTTAAAAGGCTGGGTTGGATTTTTGCTCCAAAAAAGATTAATCTCAAATAAATTGATGCATGACTGATTTTCATTCTGTCTTATTCTTCTGATTCCCTGGGATCTTAATTTTCCCTTGAAGTAAAGTTACTTTTGATACTTATACCCAGGTTGCTTCAGAAGATGAAAGGTTTTCTTTCTGTATCCTAAGTGAGGAAAGGTGTGATTACAGCAGTTAGACTACAAAAGCCATCTAATTGTGTTTCTACATCTTATAACACTTGCTATACCTGCTAAAAGTAAGGATTTCTCTGCTTTCTGTCTACAGGTACAGTACATTTATGTGAGCCAAAACAAAAAATAAACACTTGTTCTATAGTTTTAACCAGATCCCCATGATTAAGAAACTGTTTCAAATTTTGTGTTGGTTCTCTGAGCTGTTGGTTTCAGACTGATCATGGGGTGGAGAGGAGTTTGGTTTGCTTGGGAAATGTGCCTCAGTGGCTTGTACTGCTTGCCTGGGAGAGCCCCAGCACCAGCAGAACAGAGACTGATGGAGAATAAAAGAAGAATCTGACAACCAGTTGCAAGGTCCTGCAGAGGCCTGGCTGCGCAGTTGCTGGGAGTTGGCTTGCAGGGTGCGGGAGCTGAGCTTGCGGAACCGGTGACAGCAGTGAAACCAGTGCAGTTTTGGTTCCAGGCTCAGTTACCAATCGGTGCAATGTCAGTGGCCTTGAAGTGTTTCTCTTTCCTTTCCTACCTCTCATCAACTCAACACTTCACTTTTGGATAATGCTCTCCACAGCTTGATCGTGGAGTTCCTGAGAAACAAGAGTTAACTTCAAACAGGCAAAATAAATACTTGCTCCAGGTACCAACATGGCTGACTAGAAGGGAATGTAAGTGGCAATGTCTGCCCTTTCAGTACAGGAATTTGAGAGCAGAGTTTTGGGAATATATCAGCCTCTTAAATATTGCCTCTGGCTTAATAACATTTGGAAAAAAAATCCTACTTTGTTAAGAGACCCTTCCAATAAAGAGTAACACAGCTCTGCCAAACTTCCCTGGCCAGAAACCAGAGCTGAAAAAAGGCAGTGCCTTGTAACTAACATAAGCATATCACATCAGTGTTCATTTCTGCAGTGCAAATAGTCTGTCTCAGCATTGGGGTTTTCCCTACTTTTCTTTCTATATGTTAGCAAGATGTTGTTATGCAGGTTCTGGCAATGGAGCAATGATCATAGAATCACAGAATGGTTTGGTTTGGAAAGGACCTAAAGATCCAGTTTCAACCCCCTGCCACAGGTAGGGACACCTCCCACTAGACCAGGTTGCTCAAAGCCCTGTCCAACCTGGTTTATTGATGATGGGTGATGTTGATTATCTTGCTCCTTACTTTTGAAGCTATCATTTTAAGAGAGTCCTTGTTACCTAGTATCTGACAGCATTGTTACTAACTGGTGTTTGTAGCTTGTCTTGTTATCCTTAACTAATGGGGAGCCACTACAAAACCATATGCTATTAAAGGCATTTGTCGCCTGTGTCCAGGATTAAACAGCGTTATGACTTTATACAGTGTCTGCATTAATATAAATAGTTCCAATGTATTCTGTGAGTACTTGAGGAATCAAGCACCTGATTTAAATGCTACTACTTTTGGCTGCATTTTGGCTTTCAGATTGACCAGGATATAATGTTTCTGCACAGTTTTCCTGGTGGTGAGTTCTAAGCTTAGTTGATTTTGTTTCTAAGTTAGAGATTCTCCACTTCCTAAGTTTAAGTATTTAAAATGCAGAAGAAATGCATTTTTAAGGCTTAAAGGTAGCTTTTTATTCTACAATGGAATTATGACCTGTCACTTTTGAATTATTACTGGTGGTGTGGCTTGGAAACTCTTAAATCTGCTTTCTTGCTTGGGATTAGCAGGGTCATTGGACGGTGTCACTTTCAGTGCTGCAGCCTTTCAGGACTGTGTAACACACGTTGATGGAGTTGTAAATACATTTACAAGTCTATTTGTTTTATTTCTTTTTTCTCCAGCATTCTTTCAAGATGTCTACTGTCCATGAAATCTTAAGCAAGCTCAGCCTTGAAGGAGATGTAAGTATTATTATCTAAGCAAGAAAAGTTTGTTTTACCTAACTAGCACATCTTGTTTGCTTTGAAAGACTCTCTACCAACAGATGTACTGAGCTGTACAGTTTACAAGATTCTACACACCTCTTCTGCTTAAACTGGCCTTAATCCAAAACCTAGTCAGCAGTGATCAGTTTTCAGCCACAAAGCAGCCATAAGCCATAGGACAATTATTTGAGGTGACTAGCAAATGACAGGTCTTCAAACTGGCCAGCAGCATGAGCATTGTTCATGTGCTGGGCCATATGAGAGAAATCACAGGACAGACTGAATGGCTAGTTCACATTGATGGTCTCTCTTTCTTCCAAAGGAATAAGTGAGTTAAGGATTATGAGATGGGAATGCGTTTGGGTTTGCTGACATCTTTTGAGTTTTCATCCCTCTTCCATCCTGTCTCACCTCCCCATGAAAAACATGGAGAACACTACATAATAGAATGGAAATGTTTGGCATCTTACAGTTGTCACCAAAACCAAACTGCCTCTTGAAAAAACTTACTTTCTCAAACTACTTGTCTCAATTTTTGTTTTGAAAAGTGTGAAGACTCCTGCTTTTGATGGTGCGTTTTCCACCACATCAGAACTTGCTTCATAGTTTTATTGAAATATCAGAAAGCCACACTCTGATTTCTTCTGTTGCAACATTAGATGATGGGATTCCCAGTGTAGTGTCAGGATATCATATAATGAATTTGTTATTCTGTGATTTATCATTGAAGAGGAAGTGAATCCTATTCACATGTTATTTCATCATGTCGCTTATAAGCTTGCTATACTCTTAGATTCTATAGCCAGGAACTCCAGATCTGAGGTCAGTACAAGCAACTTTTTGCCTGTTTTTGAACTTGTTGCGAAATAAATTATGCCAGTTGATGTTTGTGCAAGAGCTCTTGCAAACAAGTGGCTAATGCACTATAGGTAAGTAGCAAAGCTGATTTTGTACTGCAAAAGCAATCAGCCCTTCAGATTTCTTGGCCACATTTGTTTCAATGGAGAATTACTGGAATATTATTTGAGGTATCTGTTCTCAAGGGCAGAAATTTTTCTTCCATTGTGCCTGTGAGTAGTTGCACAAGTCAAATTGGAATACTGCTCCATTGTCATCAGAAATCCTGCCATACAATGTAAGAAATATCAGGGGGCTGGTTTGTTCTGTAGATCCTAAGTTGGAAGCCAGAATCACATAGTAGCTATTCTGCATAAAGGATATGCTCAGTTCCCCCAAGCAGTGATTCAGCAGGTTCAGTGGTGTTAAACACAGTACTTTAACCACACATTTACAGAACGGTTGCAGCTGAACCTAAGCCCTTTCTTGTGCAATAAGGAATTCTTGTGTTCTGCATCAGTGGTGTAGTGATTGATTTGTTTCAAGATGAAGAAACTGGAAAATCAGTTGGAAAAACTCTTTTCTGAAAACATGGTACCAGTAGTGTACATTTCCTCTGCCACAGGACAGAGGGAAAGCTGGCTCTCAAATTGCAAATATGCTGTGTGTTTTATCAAGAGTGCAGGATCATCTTACTATAAAACTCTCTGTCCAGCTGGCTCAGAAAATACACGGAGCTTTGGATTGGTGGGAGGAGAGGTACCCAACTCTGCTTAGCTCACCAGGTGACTTGCTTCAGCTAATCGAGAGTGCTAGTTAATTAGATAATGTGCCACATGATTTTGTCTGCTAATGGGCTTTAGTTTAGGAGTCTTCCAGGCACACAGATTTCTCCTAGGCTACACTGCACATCTCCAGTTCCTGTTGCTGTTAGAGCTTTGATCTGCTAACAGGGAAGGCTGTGTTTTGTGGTATAGCTGAGGGCGATACTGGAACCATTTTTCTAGATTGAGCCCATGGTGAGAGGCAAAAGAAGGAATGATTCAGTTTATTGGTGCTTTTTCGACTTATCGTCTCCACAGCATAACACACACTGTCTCAAGAGAAGACAGTGGTTGCTGTTGGAGGAATCTGTTTGGGACAGTGGGACCTCAATAGCATAGAGTCAAACATAGTTAAAAAAACACGATTTTTTAGTTAAAATTTGTCCTCTTTATAACAATCTGCATGTAAAAAGATCCTCCAGGGATATTAAGATAGCTTAGTCCTTTTATGAACCTGACTTTGTGTTGGAGTTAAGAACTGAAACAAAAGTTTCCAGGGATCTCTAACAGGAAAGCTTAACTTAGTGCACTTAGGAAACAGCTCTGGCAATTTCAGTGTCGGTCACTAATGCCTTCCTGCCACAGTTTAGGTCTCCAGTAAGTTCTGACTTACTCATTGCTAATTTTCTGTCTCCCTCTACTATTTTTAAATTCTACCCTATAATCCAAAGTTAAGTGTTGGCTTAAAATCTGGAATACTTCAGACTTAAACTGTCTTTGAATTAGCTTTCTGTAGTCCATTTCCTTTAGATCTAGTCAGAAAACTCCACATCTTAGAAGCTTGAGGTTTAGTGAATAAACTTGGAATGTGTTAGGTTCTTGCTGCAATAATATATCTATATGTATATTTTCTTTGTTGTAAGCATGGCTGTGAGTGTATTTCAGGACAGTACACATCAGCAGAACAGAGTTCAGTGGATCCCGGGAGAATTCCATTTTGATGTAACCCAGTGGTAGTTCTTGAACTTAAAAATGTGTCTAAATAGCACATATTTCATTACCTGCAGTGAGGGTTACATGATTTAACTTTGAGGTGGTTCTTCTTCTTCCAGCATTCTCTCCCACCAAGTGCCTATGCCACAGTTAAGGCCTACTCAAATTTTGATGCTGACCGGGATGCTGCAGCCTTGGAAACGGCCATCAAGACTAAAGGTGAGAAATGCGGGCTGTGGCTTTGATTCTGCTTGTAAGGTAGAATGCTGGCTTGGGGAGGGGGAAAATTAAATTAGAAAAGAAAAGAAAAAGGTGCTATGTCTCCTGAGCAACGTTTCAATATCCTTACTGGAGGGTACCTATTTTTGGAGCTGTTGGATTTTTCAGACCTCACAGATGAAGTCTTGACCGAGTTAGATTTTGAACTCTGTAAACACATGCTTTAAGCATACTTTTGAAGTTTATAGCCAAGAGTTGTTGAGGATATCACTGATGAAAGCATCCACTTTCTTCTCTTGACTCATCGATGCTTCAAATTCTACTACTTTTCTACCACTGAGAATGAAGTGTCAGCTTCTGTGGCAGATTTGGGACCAAGCTCTGAATAATGGATCTCTACTGGATTATTGGATTGGGCATTTTTTCTTCCTTTCAGCTCTCCAGACAGCTGTATAGGGGTGGTTTGAACATTTTTCTCCCAGTTTTTGAACTAAATACTTATATATCTTTTGTTAATTTGGGTCAGAGAAAGTCCTAGAAACAACGGTATCTAGTTTCTGAAATGATTTTGCCGTATTTCAGGGGCAGGGCAATGTGAAAGCTCTCTGCTTCTCTGAACTAGGCTCTCAGGCTTCTATCTCCTTATATCAGTGCCAGGATCTGTCATTTCCACTGACTGGCAGGGAACTGTAATGGAGCAGGGCAGAGATGCAGCTGCACATTAAAACCTGGAGTACTGAAAGAATTAGGGGTACATGGAGCATGAATGACAACTCCAAAGTAATTCCTCAGTGGTATTCCCAGGGCAATGATCCTCTGTCCTAGTCCTGCTCTGGAACAAATAAAGGGTGTGCCACGCTTCCCAGACTTCCTCCAGGCCAGAGAAGCAAGGCTGGGTATAGCTGGAACTGCCAAGTCTTTTGCCTGCATGTCAGGAGAGGGAGAAATTTAACAGCCAAATGGTTTCTCATGAGGAAGAAATGCAGTCTTCCATCAGTGCCAACAAAGCACATGTTTGACTTGCTATAAAATGTAAAATATTGCCCCTCCTGAACTCTTCCTTTCACAAGATTTCTTAGTTTAACAGTAGATACCCTTTGCTCATCACAGTAGGTTCAGTTCTGATTTTGAATCATCATATGGTTTGCTTTTATTGTCAAAAATCCTCTTGCAAGAGAGAGGTAAATGTCATCATGTTTGGCAGAAGATGCTTTGGGTGTATGTAAAGTTTTGTCTAGGCTTAATAATCTTTTACAGCTCTGAGTCTAGGACAAATCCAGATGTGTCAAATAGACCTTCAGACTTTCAGGGCATGTACAAACTTACACATTTGAACACTCAAGTTAATTAATGCAAAAGGAAGTTGCAGTCTCGTAGGCAGTAGAAAAGCTTTTCCAGTCAGGAAAGTCAAGGTCATGTTGGGTTTTTCCTTTCTTCCAGCAAAGATAAGAGTTTGCTGAGTTTGGTTTTAAGAGACATGGAAACATTTTGTTAGATGATTCCCAACTCTCTGAACAAATAATAGGGAAAACTTTTAATGGACCTTCATGTCTGTGGGATTGAGCTTCTCTCTTATTAGCTTATTCTATGGGAGCTTTTTTGGGAAGGTGGCTTTAGAAGGGACAATCTCTTTATGGTTTTAATACTGAGTCCTTACCATAAAGACTTAATCAAAGCAAGTATTCCTAGGGGAAAAAAAGAACCAGAGTGTTAGGATCCTTCTTCCAGGTGCTGTTTCCTTGGACTTCAGATGCTTCATTACAGGATATTTTGATCTGATAATACAGAAAATCTATTAAAATGTGAACTCTCTAAAGTACATGTGGGTTTTGAAAAGTTCCCATCTAATGAATTCTCCAGTTGTTTCTCAGTAATGCAAACTCCCTGAGGTAGAGTCCAGAATCTGTTTTGGTGATGGCATATGAAATGGGTGAAACTTTTTACTGGCCAAACAACAGCTGCATATTTGTTTCGGGGCAAAGATCTGGAGTATAGTGTCTGACCTGCTGTATGTAAAATCTAAATAGTCTAATATTTATTCACATTCTGCAGATTGATTCCTTAGAGGTCAGGCATCTTTTATGTACTGTGGGATCTGTGGGAAATACTGTGATGTATTTACTGGGACTTAGGTCTGTTTGCAGAAACTGTACTGCACAAATACATTGCCCAGCCCTTCACTGGGCTTTGTGTGGAGCTGAGTTAAATGCAGTGGGTATATATACATATATATATGTATATATATATTCAACAGTCTAGACAGGCTGTTCACACAGATGTGCAAAAGTGGCTCTAGATGATACAAAATGGGTTTGTAGTTAACAGTAGTTCAAACTAGAGTTTACCTAACACAGATAACTTGTTGCAGTTCTGGTTTGTTCCTTTTGTAATAAATATCATTGCTATGCCTGTCTCATTTTTATGCTATTTAGTGGCTCTGTGGTGACTTCATCTAGTGCCTTAGTGTGTCCTTGTAAATGTTGGCTTTTTGCTGTATAGGACAAGAGGCTGCTTTATTTCTGTATAATGCTCCATTGTGCCCTGTGTGTAGATTAGCTCAAGTATAGGAGCCTAAATAGAAGAAATTAACTAGAAGAGTAGTAGCAGAGCATTTGTTAGGTTTTCTTTTAATTCTTTGTAGGAAAGAAGACTGCTGAAGTGTCTCTCCTGTTTCAGAGTTATTCCCTAGCATTGAGACCTTGTATGTCACAATTTGTTAAGTTAATTCTATTGTCAGACTAGGTTATGAATAGTTCATTACTTGCAACCTAAACTGCAACCTTTTACTGAGATCTCCTGGTATACCATTTTATTCCATGACTGGCAAAATTCAAACACAGGTTTGTTGTAGGGAAGTACTTAGAAATACATCTATAATAAATTCATTATACCCGGAAACTGGTAAAACAATGACAAGGTATAAAGATTGATTTCATTGTTTATATAGTGTATCCAACATGCCTGTACCTTTTAAAAGAGTTTTTACTGTTATTAAGTGGAAGTTCAGAGGAAATCTTTTGGCATGATGCTAGGGGAGGGTAGTGCCTGAAACCCACCAAACTGCATCAGCCACATATTCAGGGTATTAATAGTATTAGTAAAGAAATACCTCATTGCGACATGGGCTGGGTTTGGTGAAATCTCACTGAGCAAAACACAGCTGAAACCGTTTTTATTTTATCTAATTTTTTCCCTTTGACTCCACTGGGATCTGGGGTTTATCCAAGGAAAATAAGACACTGCAGATCATGAGCTCAGTCAGATAGTCCTAGAACTGTGTTGGCACCAGATGCACAGTGGTATTGAGGTCTCACAAGGGCTAATTGCATACATCTCCCACTAATAATTTGAGGTTAGCTACAATTCCATTTTATACACACATGTAGATTATTGATCTCTCAAGTACCTAGATGTGGTTAGGACAGAGATAGCTTTTGGTATTCTGTCTTTGAAGATGAAGTTCAAGAGAAGAGACTTCTAATAGATCAGCTGAATGAATGCATGCCAGCTCTTGCAAAATGAAATTATGTTAGCTCTGCTCCCACCTTAAAGCAAAGTGACTGTCAATATTGGATGCTTTGTTCAGAACAATGCTGGTGCTGTTGTTTTGGCCTATGGAGATTCAAGTACAGTGTCTTTAAACCAAAACAAGTGGCAACTCTAACTGATCACTTTGGCCATGTTCATTTCCTCTTTTTTTGCTGACTGAATCACAGAACTGTGATCTTACCAGGGCAGTAGATTGACTCTTTTAGAATTCTCCTGTATTTAGAAGAAAAAAAAAAAAAAGAGAGAGAGCCACAACATCTAATTTCTCTTTGCCCGTTGATAGAAAGGCACTGATAAAATCTGCCCAGCTAGAATCAATTTAGAAATGAACTTTTGTTTCACTACCCTGAAACTTCCAGAGATCTTAGTGAAAGCAAAGAAAACTGTATGAGCTGCTCTCCTGCTCCACCCCAACTCAGCAGATGTGAGTCAGCATCCTGTCCATGCAGGGTGATTCCCAAGTGTGAAGTGCAAGTACACATTTTCCATTAAATGCCAGAGCAGTGAGTTAACTTCATATTTCCATCCACAAAGCATATGAATAAGAAACTTTGGGACAGTAATTTGTGGGCTTCTATCTTTTCACAATTGTGATAAAACTTGAAAATGTAATTTGCCTTTTTTGAATACCAAGACTGGTTTAATTCAGAATTTCTTAAAAAGCTGAAGACATTGGCTTATGCTGTGGCTCTGCAGTGGCTGAAAGGCCCAGTGTGTGTGTCTGTTTCTGAACTGGAGAATTCATTTTCTTTTATGAAATGGGAACACTTTAAAATGTGCAGGAGTAGGTTATGGCCAAAATGTGCAGTCAGCCTGTTTTCAACCCCAAATTTGTAACTAAGACATATGGTGCTTTTGACTTCTGCAGGCCAGAAGAATGTGAATGCAGAGCAGTGATTTAGGTCTGCCTCAGCATGAGCTAAGGGCAGGAGGCTTTCAAGTACAATATTGCATGGTGAAAAAACTTGAAGAGGGTTTCCGAGAACATACTACTATAAAGAGCACAGTAACAAGACAGCTTCTTTAACTCTGTCATCTGTCTTTGTAGGTGTGGATGAGGTCACCATCATCAACATTCTGACAAACCGCAGCAATGAGCAGAGGCAGGATATTGCTTTTGCCTATCAGAGGAGAACCAAAAAGGTAACAAAATATGAAGAAATACCAAATGTTCCATATTCTTCTTGAGGGCAGCTAGTTTTTTTTCAGGGCTTGCATGTTTCACCATTAACTAGGTGCAAACTGGAGATAAGTATTATTTGGTATATTTCTTTTTGCTGAAATTAAGGGATAATAAGGAATCATATACTTTGTCCATGCTGCCACAGTTTAGGACTGGTGGGACTTCCAAATTTGTTGAGTGTGCACAACTGGGACTGAAGTCTGACTGAAATACCACCGCCAGAAGTCAGGATGGGTGACACAGCCAGCCACAGGATTCCCTAGTGAAATATGTTAAACAGCAGCAAAAAGCCATTGACATGAAAAGCCTCAGTTTGAAGGAAAAGATGAAAGGGGGATGACTTAGGGGATTGAATTTTTTGATTGCTTTGTTGCTGTTAAGACAACTCAGCATAAGGAGTTACTCTGTTTCTATTCACAGAGTAGCTTAAATAAGGAAAAACTGCAGTTAGCTGTACTACAAACTGCAGATGTGGAACAAAGTGAGTTGAAGCATCACTAGGTACTCTTCTGTCTGAAATACCTCGGGTACTGAGAGAGATGGAGAGAAATCTGTAAAACATGTAGAGTTCTGAATGAGTCTAGCTATCTGGAAGGCAAAAACTGTTCTCTTGACTTCTGAAGTGTTGGGAAACTTGAAGTTTTGTGCCCATGAAAAAGAGGAAATTCGTGTAGAGTTAGGATTGTGATGAATGTATCTCTTTCAGGTTTTCCAGACCCCAAATGGTAGTCCTTCAATAGCAGCCCAGAGTGCTCATCTGAACACAAATGTAAATATAGAGTTAAATTTGGGAATTTCACTAACTTTTATGCATTGCTGATAGAGGCACATGCAGAAGCACGCACAGGTTGGACACATGCATGTGTGCACACGTCTGCACCCGGTGGTCACAGCCTGCCATCACTGGGTATGTTGTGCACAGGAGTGTTCCCTGGTAGTGTCATGTATCACTTAAAGCTTTGCTAAAGGTTTTGCATGACCACACAAATGCACAGTCAACAAAATCTGCAGCTTTTTTCATCTGTTTCTCTCTCACCCTTTTACTTGCTGCAGCCCAAGAGCAAACTGAATTTATAGAGTTTATCAAGTGCCAAAGAATAAAACAGTATGTAGAAACAATGGAATTTGCAGTAGAAACCACCTAGTGAAAAACAACTAAACAGCAGGAGAGGAGGAAGTGAGATGAGAAGATATGTAGGTATAACTTCATAGTTTCCTTTGGCAGCAGGTTGTGCAGGTTTCTTTGGTGATGTGTTGTATTGTACAAGGCTGCTCAGTTTGTGTCTTACAGGATTTCTTAGTGGATCATTACAGTTCTTTAAAAGTCACAGATCTAGCTCTGTGTTCATGGCTTTGAGCTGAGCTGAGCTGTGCATAATGGAAACTGTCTTGAGGAAGGGTGTTTGATCTATGCAGTTGTTCCCCATCACCAGCGTTAATGGAGCTACCAGTGAATACTGGTGCTGCAAAAACTTCTCTCAGCTAACTGGAATTTATGGCATTGTCCTGAAATTTATTAGAAGCATAGGGTGTGTGATGTTTCAGCTGGTGACTGAAGAACCTGTTTTCATGCAGATAAATTATGTCTGCAAAACTGAGTTATTGTACTAAGATGTTTCTTTGACTAAAACAGCTGGATGCCCCAAACCCCCATTTATTATCCTTGTCAATCCATACACTAGGTGCATACAGTATTAGCATATATTAATTAGTGTCCTGGATTAAAATAGGTGACTGGAAAGGGAACTAAGTGCCTTGGCTCCTTATTGCTCTGGTGCCAACTTCTCTGAGGTCAATTTCTGTACCCCCTTTTCAGCTGCACATCAAGTTCACACATTGAAATGTAGCAATTCCCTTCTGTAGATTTAAATTCAGTTTAGGGAATACATTCATGGGTGTGAACCCCAGACTTGATCCCAGGGGTTTCTACTTTGTAACTAAACCACAACGAAGCTGATAATTAGCTTTATTGAAGTTGCATCTGAAACCCATAAAAGAGGGCATGCCTCTGACTTCATTTGCTACAAATCTGCATGCGTCCTGTGAGGTGAACATACCTGCCTGTTTTATTCTCTAGGATTGATTGTCAATTAACAACAGAGACTTTGATTATGTTCTTCTGGTAGTTTCTTTGAAGACAGAGATAATTTTTCTGTGCTTATGGACAATTTTTTCTCTTCAGCTGTTTGGGAACTGGGCCTGTACAGTGGAATAACTGTGCGGTCAGTTTTCCGATGTCTCAGCTGGTAAAGGGGTGGGATAATTGGAAAAACACAAATGATACAGTGCTACTGGGAAGAACTATGGGAGTGTGATGGAGAAACATTGACCACAGGGAATCAGACTGGGATCCATCTGTGCTTGTTAGCTCCAACAAAGTGTCAGTGCTTCAGGACTGGAGCAGAGCTGTTCGGCTGTGTCTGCACCATGCTTCCCAGCACTTTGTCAGCCACCAGTGGATTTTGTCTTTTTTACAAAGGATGAGAAAAAATTCCTTTGCCCTAATTTCTTTCTTAGGCTTTCACAAAAGAAAAGCTCTTTATGTTCTTTTTCCTTGTCAGTTGGGTAAGAAACAGTGTTGCAGGCTTGGAGACTTCAAGCACTGTAGGCTCAATTCTCTGGAGATCAGAACTGAGCTTTAATTTTTTTTCTTCCATCATCCCTCCTTTTTTACAGGAACTTTCTGCAGCACTCAAGTCTGCTCTGTCAGGTCATTTGGAAGCAGTGATCTTGGGCTTGCTGAAAACACCAGCTCAGTATGATGCCTCTGAATTGAAAGCTTCCATGAAGGTAAATGAGCTTTGAAATTTAAGTATGTGTTAATTCGAGAATGAATAGGGACTGCATAGCCAAGACCACAGTTTTCTAACATATCCATTGTTTAAGTTTTTTATAAGAGCTATAGCTTAAGTGTCCAGCCGCAAGGCATCCAAAATGAGACAAATTCTGAAGCCGTGTGATTTTTTTAACTGTTAATTAAATCCTCTCCCTAAGGAAAAAAACAAAATTCATCAGGTCAGGAATAACTGACTGACTGTTCTGGCTGGTTGCTGCTTTGCTGACTGCTCTTAAAAACTGTAAATACAGGTTCAGAGCACAAAAAGGTCATTAAGAGAGCAGCTGTTAGCTAGAGCCATTAAATCCTCTGATAGCGTTTTTAAGCTTAAACACTAGTTTCTAGTTACTGGGTCATATCACTGATCTTGAAAGAACATCCTGTACCAGACCTGCCTCTGTGTAGAACAGGAGGAGGAGGATGGGGCAACAGAAGCAGATTTTAGAGAAATGGCGCAGCAGTGACTCGCTGTGTTCCGTCTCCTACAACCACAAGTAAGTGTGAAAGAGATTGTGTTGAGTTTAGAAATATCTACTCTGCGAGCCACTGAAAGACAACTTCGAGAGGTGCTCATGCCAGGGCATTTGCCTTTCTTGGCAAACTAAAGTTTGGGAATTTGAATTGACAGTCATCACTTAAATTCTGAATGTTCTTGATCAGTTCTGGGTGAGATTTTTTGTTCAGTTTTGGGGTTTGTTTTGGTTTGGTTTTTAATAATTAAAAACCAACTATTAAAATATGCCTGAAATCCAGACCACCACAAAAAACCCAATGAACTGATTTCTCCAGACTAAGGAAAAAAAACAAACAAGGAATGAAATCCACCCCCCAAAAGACAGCAAACCAAAAAACAACACCCCAACAAAACTTAAATCCCCAAATCCAAAAATTTAGCCCAGTATGGAGCTGGTAACTCAATTCTGGGCCAAATCCCTTCTTTGAGTAATCAGATGCTGCCCTCTTGTGGTTTAAGTAGACGATATCTGTCATTTGCTGCCTTATTTTGGGGATTTGGGTATTTTTTTTTTGTTGTTTTAATGTCTTACATCTGACGCGTTCTATTTGGGATGATCATAGATACTTGATACATAGAGCAACATAAGTTATATGGGAATCAAAGTTGGGTAAAGGAAGGTTGACACTAAGGAGTTAATTATGTTTCTGGTACACATTCTCAAGAAATACTTAAGTATTTGGAAAACCTTTAAAAAGATTCCAAATACTTTCCAAGAGGATGGTTTTTCACATAATTGTCTCAGTTTTCCGCATGTGAAGGACAGCAGCATTGGAAGTTTTCCAAAGATGTTAATTCATCAGACCATGCCCATATTTGTACATTCATTTTGTAACACCTGTATCACTTTTCCAACAGTAGTAATGCAGCTTAGTTCAAAGTACTGATTCTTCGTTGACCTTGATCACAAAAGTGTCTTTGAAATACTTCTCAAATCGTTCCATTTGTTCAAAAGAACATAAAATCTGAATATCTAGTTTATCATACTGAATGCATTTTTATTTCTTAAAAAAGATAGTCATAATGCTGTTTCATCTGTGGTTTTGCATTGTGCAGTATGTGGAAAGTATGGACAATTCAAGAGGGGATATTTATTAGCCAGAAATGCAGAAGCTGCTTAAATCTTTGCTGATTTGGAGACAAGGCCATGGCTAATGATGGTGTCATCCTTGGCTTTCCATTTATTATGGAGGAATTGTATGAACCAAGGTGGAAAAGAAAAGCAGAGAAGAACAAGTTGATTGCTGCCCTTTGCATGCTAATAATCAGATTTGTTTTCTGTCCATGGAGAGCACAGGAAGAAATCACACTTTGGCTGTGCTAAGTAGGTCTCATCCAGTTACTCTGGTGGGGAGGACACTGAGTGTTACAGACACAACAAATGCACATTGCCCAGAGAAAACACCTACAGAATTTCAAAGCTATTGGAATAGTATTTGGCAACTACAAATGTTCATCTGGGGTTTCTTGGGTGCAGTTAGCAAAAAATATCCCTGAGTGGTTGTGAAACTGTTCAGTTGGGAGAAAAGACACATCTGTAAAATAATTTTAACCATTCAAGTACTCCTATTCATTTCTAACACTTAACTGAATCATGTATGTGTTGCAGGGCCTGGGAACTGATGAAGACACACTCATTGAAATTATCTGCTCAAGAACAAATCAGGAACTTAGTGAAATTATCAGAGTCTACAGGGAAAGTAAGTTTACTTTGAAAGGTTCAGTGGACTATGTTTTTTCACTAAGTTACGCGGATAAGTTCTTCTTGGTATGAATGTGGTTATTAGAATCACACAACATCTTTTGTTCTCTGGCAGTTGAACATAAGCTACAATTTTCTACTGAGGTCCTGGATATTTGTGTGTTTTATTTAGTTTCATCTTGTTGCTTGATAGCAAACATTCACTACTCACAAGTTGTGTCTAGAGGAATTTTTTGCAAGCTACATGCATTTTGTGCATAGTGACAGAATTAATGGGTTTAGATTTATGGATTCTTGGATGAATTATGTAATGAGAACTTGAATTTGAAATCTACTGAAGCATGCTTGTAAGTTTATTTGGTAGACCTGCCAAAAAAAAGGCATGAAATAAAACTTCATAAAAGCATATATTCTGTTTTTCAACTTTCCTAAAGTATGTTATTTGATTGAAGCTATAATTCTTAGTTGGTTACAAGTAGATATATGAATTTTCATTTAATATTTCTTACATTTTTGTATTGATCATTCTGGTTGGGTTTAGCACCATTCAGTAGTGCAGATGTGCACTGCCTGTTTATTTCCCTGGGCTTCAGAGCTGAGCTTCACCAGAAATAAATGGAAATTTAGAAAATCGATGCTTGCTAATGCTTAGTAATTGTCAAGCAGTTGTGGAGGTGTTGGCTGAGTCAAAAAGGACAAGCCAAGCCAACGCAGTCTTAATGGCTGGTATTGAAAAAAAATATGTAGCAGCAAAGAGAATGTTGCTGCTCTAAATTAGGTTGCTGTTGAAAAAGAAAATGTGATTTTTGTAGCAATACAGAGTATGATCACTTGGAAAGCAATTAAAATGTTTAGATACCAGACTAGAATCTCACACAGCATTCCTTCTTGTGTGTTGTAATAGCTTTTGTCTTTTGCATAAAACTTGTAATTGCAGTTGTCCAGTCATAAATCCAGGAGTTTGACATTTATTTATCAAACAAGCAAATGTTCACTGGTATCTAAGAATGATCTAACAGGATATTGAGCTTAAAATAATATTCCTTTCTTCTTAATAGTCTCAGGGTTTCCTGTTATCCCTCAATGACTTCGATGGCATTGGTTTTGTGTTATGCAGGCATGCCTTTGCATTGTCTTCCACATGTGACTTAGATTGTAGCTGTTCATGTGCGTAAAATACAGTAAAGAAGTATTTGTAGGGCAGCATTTGTTTCAATTTTGTTTGTTTTCTAGTGTACAAGACAGAACTGGAAAAGGACATTATATCAGACACATCTGGTGACTTCCGCAAGCTAATGGTTGCCCTGGCCAAGGTAGACCTTTTCATATTTTTCCACTTCTCCTAATGGTAGTCGACTGGTGGCTGCCAGCAGAACAATTGGATTTTATTAACTCTCTAATTTTCTTGTATATTCACTGTTTTTTTTGGGGAAAAATACTCAGATGTTGAAGGGCAAAGTATTTTGACAGAAATGTGGCATTCATAGCAGCAGTGTAATGGGATGGAGCATACTGTTATTCATTTAGCAAATTCAGATTCAAAAAATCAAAGAGAAAATAATGTGTATATAGCAAACTGCTTACTGCCTGTTAAACCTCTTCTAAATACTGCTATCCTTGTCTGAAGGGCAAAAGGTGTGAAGATAACTCTATCATTGATTATGAACTGATTGACCAGGATGCTAGGGTAAGTGCTGATGGTGACCATTAAATGTCCAAAGTTAATATGTAGCTTTTGGGGAAACTGAAAGTAAAAACACTATGGGAGGGAGAAGCATTTATAAAAGTAGTTGTGTGTATTTCAGATTGTCTTGCACAGTAATTTTTGTGTGCTATCAAGATATCAGCCACTTGCAACCCTGACACCTTCAGTTATCAGTTTTCACAGGCTACTGACTTGCTAGTTAGTACCTATACAGACACTTGCTGTATAGGCATATTGAGCATACTGAGAGAGAGAGAGCCTTTAACAAAAGAAACACATACACTGTGAAGACTGGTTGCAACCAAGTAATTGTGTAAGATTGAGAAGAGGTATCATTGAACGTAGTGGCTACCGATGTTTGGGGTTTTTTTTTACATCTGTTAAGAGCAGTACTGCTGAGGTAAACAGAGCTAAAGACAGAGTAGAACTGTAGACAGAGGTAAATGCAAAGTAATTAGTTTTAGTTTCAGATCAAATCCATTGATCTTATCCCGGTGATCTACCTAACCGTATGTCCTTTTGTGTTTCTCCCACTGACACAGTTCTAATAGTGCTTGTTTCCAATAAGGAATTGTATAAACTTGCAGTGGCTTCCTGTGGAACTCCTGATATCCATTATTTGCTTTTCATTCTAATCACAGGAGCTCTATGATGCTGGTGTGAAGAGAAAGGGAACTGATGTCCCCAAGTGGATCAACATTATGACTGAAAGAAGTGTCCCCCACCTGCAGAAAGGTACTCTTCAAGAGACAGATGACTTTTTTTCCCCTGTAAGAGAAAGTTACATTTTGTCCCAGATAAGATTGAAATGAGTGTGAGAGCATGCCTAAAACACAGGCGATCTCATAAGCCTTAATTCATGTCCAAGCTGTTAATTTTTTTTCAAAACACACTTCTGTGGAAGTGTTAATGTCACAGTTTTTGTAGCGCTCTTATTTACACAGGTGTAACAGTGCTCAATTATGTCATGAATACTGAGAACAAAAATGTGACAAATCTAGAAAACGTGGTCGCAGGAGACCTTGAGAAGTCCTTTAGCTTCTTCCTCTGGCCTAGGGTAGCTTCACTGTATCGTGTTTCTAAATCTGTCAGTGAAGACTCTCAAAAGCAGCTCTGATACTGCTATAAGAAGCCCATGGAAAAGCTATTTGAATACTATTCAGGGCCTAAATGTTGTTTTGAAACAGTTGTTTCAAAATACTAGTACAGGATTAAGATAGTATTATACCATATTATGGAGGTGTTCAAGGAAACATAAAGGCTACAGCATGGGAACTTAACTGTCAGCTGCCGAACTTGAGGCTGTACTTCAGATAAAGGTCTCAGAAGGACATGGACAGATAGTTTTTAATCATGTGTCTCTGCAGTGCTGTCTCTGGTTTTGATTTGGGTGGTTACTTACACCAGTTCTTTGTCTGGTGTTGATTTCACCTGTTTTCTTTCTTGTCGTAGTGTTTGAGAGGTACAAGAGCTACAGCCCATACGATATGTTGGAGAGCATCAAGAAGGAGGTTAAGGGAGACTTGGAGAATGCCTTCCTTAATCTTGGTGAGTTACCCTGAAGTAAAGGCTAGCTTTAGACAGAATCTTTTCAGTGCTTCTGCAGTGTATTGTGATAAGGATGGGGCCCAGCTTCCTCCGTGTTGCTGGATGAGAAATAAACTGGACATGCTGACATTATTGGATCCACTAGTGTATTTTAGGATATTACAGGTATTCGGAAGTCGTGTATTTTTGCACTCTGCAAAATACAAATCTTGCTTTCCAGGTGAAAATACAAATACATGTGTCTTCTGACTTTTTTTGTTTGGTACAGAGGTGTAATGTTTCCCCAAGCAAATTAAAAGGCTGGAACTGTGGCCGGCACATCAAGTATTCAATACAGACATAAGCTGGAGAGAGAATTGTGTATGTGTGAGAGAGAGAGGAGAATATGGGTGGTGAAGGATGCTAGAGGCTATTATCTTATTTAGCTGATTTGGCACTGAATTGTTTGAAATGGGGAGGCAGAGTGTGAGGCTGGTACTGTGGCATGAGATGATGACTAGGACGTCCCCAGTTTAAGAGGAGAATTCCAGTTCAGACTAAGGGTGAACTGAGAGCTCTGTAATGCAAATGGAGAATAAACAGAGCTCAGCCTTGAAAGGGATGCTTCTTATGGATTAGCATACAAGGAGTGTTTTCAGAAAAGAGGTCGCTTATAGAAGTGGAAGAATGACTGTGTGTGTGGAGGAGGGCTAAGCATTCTGAAACAATACTAGCCATGAAGAGAAATACTTTCTCAGATTGTAAGCATTGGTGGCTCAATCACAAGCTTGGCCAAACAACTTCTGACTAACAGCTCAGGTAAAAACAATA
Organism: Melopsittacus undulatus; assembly: GCF_012275295.1. NCBI lineage: Eukaryota > Metazoa > Chordata > Aves > Psittaciformes > Psittaculidae > Melopsittacus > Melopsittacus undulatus. The sequence continues at coordinate 16,313,529 of NC_047535.1, forward strand.
TGTTCCCTTTTGGAGAAGCTTTTGCTGAAAACCTTATTTTGAGTACTTATGTCTTTCAAAATGGCTCCAAGATTCTGCTACTCCGTGTATGGGTAGGATATGTAACTACTCTTATCTCCCTCTTCAGTCCAGTGCATTCAGAACAAGCAGCTGTACTTTGCGGACAGACTGTATGATTCCATGAAGGTAGGGAAGACTGTTCTTTCTTTCTACTAATTTTATTTTTTTACATTGTTTCATTGAATTTTGATTCCTTGGGCACTTTTATTCATATGATCTGACTGGCATGTTGAATAAATTAACAGTGAGTTGTTTTTGTTCAAAAGCATTAACAGTTACAAGCTTAGACTATCTATTCATATGCACCTGGTATAGGGAAGTTTAGGAAGGGGTCTCATAATAATGATCTACATTAGATCATTCAGTTGTAATTAGCAAAGGTACACATCTTTTGCAGGTAACCAAGAACAGATAGCTGAGAAAGCTGTTTATTGCCCAAATAAGACTCTATATTTGCCTCAAAATATTTTCTCAGGAAAAGGGTAGAAAGAGAAACGCCTGGTGGCAGGCATTGGGCAATACCAGGAAGATGTCCTGGTGAACCAGAACAGCTGCTTACAGTCTTAACTAACTAGATTTGTGACTGGAAGTTGGTCAAACACTGCTAATGAGAAAGGTATGCTCATGCTCCAATTCCTGCTTCAGAATGGTGACCTTATAAAGATTTAAGTCATTGCATCTTTTATGCTACATCTCAGTTGTTTGTAGTTGTCTTACCACTAGGTACAGTGGCCTTTTATGCATTTCAGCTATTGCATCTCTAAGAGTGTCTGCTTGTAGGGCAAGGGAACCCGTGACAAGGTTCTGATCAGGATTATGGTCTCCCGCTGTGAGGTTGACATGCTGAAAATTAAGAGTGAATTCAAGAGGAAATATGGAAAATCTCTCTATTACTTCATCCAGGTAAGTTTTTTCAGCTTTCATTTTATATCAGTTGTATGGACCCTTGCAGCATTCCTCACTGGATTCATTGTACCGTTAGAATTCATGGGAGGTGTAGAGGCTGTAGTGAGAGCATAAAGTTGTTATCCATGCATTATTGAAAAACCCACCTTGAACTTCACAGTCTACAGCTGGTACAACTCCTGGCAGTCACCTGACAGGATAGGCTTTGTGCCTATGTGTTAGGAAGGAAAATTCTGTTCACCTGTCCTACCTTCAGACCCAAAGAACAGAGAAACCAGAATTGCTCTGTGATTGCTGAATGAAAACAGAGCATCCAAATTGCTGCTCCCTTTCTTTCATTTCAATGCCCAAGGAGCAGGCTTTTTAGCTGGAGTGATTTTTGTTCATTTCTGTAATAGAACAGGAGCTATAAGTGCTAAATTTTATTAACTTGGGGCATAGGTAAAGATTTTGTCCATCTGTTCAAAAACTAGTCTTTTCCCCACCCTCACAACAGAATATGGTACATGAATCCTTGCATATTCAACTTCACAAATTGAGTCAAAATCATAAGCCAGAATCTTTTCCTGAAGATGTGAATTTTAGATTATAAGCAGATTTTCAAAATAGCGAATTTGATGTATGATTTTTGCAGTTGTGAGTGAGAAGGAACAGACTCAAATCCTTCAGCTTTCCTGTGTTGTGTTACGTTTTTCACACCAAAATTTCCCTCCCTTCTTGGTCTTGCATTTGGATTGCAAGAATAATGAACAATTGTAATTCACACATAAATCAAACTCAGTCTAGACAGTCTCCTCCAGCCTGATACAGCTTCCACTGCAAAACTGGGAAATTTTGGAAACTTGGAGAAACACTGCTTGGAATACAATGCATATACTTTCATACTTTGTGACCGTTTCCTCATCTGTATTTTGTGCTCTTTCTTCCGCTGCCTTACAGCAAGACACAAAAGGGGATTATCAGAGGGCACTGCTGAACCTGTGTGGTGGAGAGGACTGAAAACTGTGATGGAAGAAACCCAATTCCAGAGACATGCCTTTTTTTTGATCTTCACTTTACTGTAATCGTAAAGACAATGACTTGCCTAGCTAACCTTGACTTGCGTTTGTATCTGCACCAACCCCTGCTGTAGTATGCTTGCCGATGCTGTGAGCACTTCCCTCAGCTGCAGTACTCTGCTTGGCTCTGCCAAGGGTCCTAACAGCGTGCAGCCAAGCTAACCTTCCACAGATAAATGAGGTTACAAGTGCTTGTGAAAGACTCTGCCTCTCTGTGCAATGTTTCTAATAAAACATAAATAAAACTGGAGTTTGACTTTAACAATCCGGGTGTGTTTCACACATTTAATTTGAAAACCGTGAGTTGATGTGTATTTAGCCTTCACCGTTCATTTTATGTGTTGTTTTTTCTCGTCCCAGTGTTCACTACTTGTGGGTGAAGCCTCAAAGCCCTTCTGCTATTTAATGATTCAGTTTTGGAGCAGAGGCAAGACCATTCTCTTGATTCATTTTTTTTTCCTCACTAAAACTTGATCCCACCTTTCTCTGTCTGTGTGAGAGGGGAGAATAGTTTTGAACCCCTCACAAACATTTGAAGCAGGCCGTCTGAAACCCGTCTTTCACAAGCCGAGCCGCCGGGGCCTGCAGCCTGGCTGTGTCAGACCGGGCCGGGAAGTGAGGAGGGGGCAGCGAGGGGCGCTGCTATCCTCAGGAAGGCTTTTGCTGCCGCCACGGAGCTGAGGGCCGGTGCGGGGCCGGGGCTGGCCTCGCTGCCGGAGGCGGGGCGGCGGCCGTGCCCTCCGGAAGGCTCTGGGCGGCGGCGGCCGCTCCAGTCAGTCCGCACTGAGGTGCCGTGCATAGCGCTGCGAGTCGCCGCTGAGTGGGTGCCTCGCTCGCAGTGCTCTTGCAGCCGTGCCGGGCGCACGGGGCTCCTGTTCCCCCGGGCCGTGCTAGTCTTTAGTTGTGGCGGCCGTGAGGTGAGCTCACCCGGTAGAATGCGCTTTTGTTGTCTTTCTGTAACATTATCTCCTACTCATGTACGAAAGTCACAGTCAAATGTGAGCAAAAAGGCACAAAGAGCAAAGCTTTCTCCCGAGCTGCGGGTGTTGCGTTTGGTGCCTCAGGTGTGAGGGCTGAGGGGAGCAGCCATCTTGGTGCAGGACGCTTCTCAGGTCCTTGTGCGTTCCACACGCTGCCAGCACAGAGGCTTTGGGAACAAGTGTAATATAAACGTTAAATAATTATCATAAGACTGAATAATTGCCCCTTTTCCCAGTTTTTTGGCTTTTTGGAAATACGGAACTGCGTCAGCTGTTTTCCCTCAGGGATTATGTGGTTTGTCGCCTTGTTTCAAAGGCTGATCTACTCCTCAGAGGTAATTCTGAGACTTTTTAAATCAACTGTTCAGAAAGGACATGAGGAACACACAGAAGCCTGTTTCGTGCTGTTGAAAGGGTGAGAGATCATGTTGAAATACCATTGGCTGTACACCACAAAGAGTGTTTGGTGTAAAGCCAATGCAGTTGATAAAATATTGGTAACTTAAATGCAGAAATGAAACTATTTTTCAGGAACAGCTCCAATTTAATGCCTGATGGAGCAGTGGTATTCACACCTGTTTACAAAATGCCTCTCTATCTAGATTTGTACATTTAAAAAGTATTGCTGAGGTAGCAAATCACTCTTTGAATCTTATTAGGTAAGTCATCTCTATAAATGTTGCTTGCTCAAATGTGGCCCTATAAAAGAAATCAAACGGCAGGCATTTTTCCAGTCAGTGGAATGAACAACTAGAATTTGATGGCTAGCATGCTCTGCCTCAGTGCTACCGGGTGTTCAGAATTGTAGGCAGTCTTTCTTTGGAGAAAGGCAGTGTTAAACCGGCATGATTTCAAAGTCTAGCACCATTTTCGCTGACTGTAGACTAGAAAGCACATCAGTCTCTTGTGAGATCAAGAAGCTTTCTAGGATGTAATTGAAGTTGTTTGGTAGTGATGGTAATTATTTCTTAAAACAACTACTGGCTTACTGATATTTCAGATAGGAACAAATTTGCAAGCTCTGGTGTTGATCCTGTTTGGTTGCAGGCTTGCTAACCTGCAAGGTCCATAGACTGTCCATAGCAATGTATTGCAAAAATCAAGTTTCCGGGACTTTGTCAGGAATACCCTGAGGAATGGTGGCTAGCAGCATTGCAGGGTTTTACTGATAATTTGTTACCTGACAAGTTGAACACATGATTAGAAAAAATATAAAGTCAAACTTTGAGTTGCTGGTGATGCAGATGATAACTTAAGAAGAACAGAAAACAAAAATAAAATGTGTCTCTCCAGAGCTTTGCTGTCCCAGGAATGTGGGGGGAAAAGGGTCCAATTTAATTATGCTCTTTTTTCAGGTTGGATCTTGATTTAGTTTCTTGAGTTTGATTTTGGAGTTCTTCTTCCAATAACCCATGCAACAACAAAAAGTTTTCCTTTGGTACTTTACACTTTGTTAGCAGTTTCTGTGACTGTCCCAGATCACACAACAAATAGTTGTGGGGTTTAATTGGAGTGGTAGTAGTCTCTTACCAAGCCTGATGTATAACACAGACATTGGAGTAAAGGGCTAAGGAAGTGTACTTTTGGACAAGTATCAATGTAAACACCTTCAAAAAAGTAATAATGTTTCAAGCATGGCTGTAGGTGATTTCGTTGGTGTAGTTTCCAGTCATATGCATAAGGGAGACTTTTACTGCTCCTACAGAATTCCCTTCCTCAGATTTCAGAAAGATTTGTCGCAGCAATTTAAGATAGTCACTGGATGTGTGCCAGTGTGAAACAGCTATCGGACCTGTACTATGCTGTGCTAGCTCTTTGGTGCAAAAATCCTTATTTCTGCAGTTTGTGACTACATTTGCACAGCATCTAAACATCTTATAAAAACAAGCAGTTTATTGTTGCAGTGCATTAATAAGGAGTAAATGCAAGATGCTTTACAAGTGAAAAGACTTAGAATGGCTTAACTGAAATAAATGCTAGTTCAGTCAAGCCAATGTTTACATCCTGGTAAAAGAAAAGGTTCCTCGCAGATAACAGCTTTCTTTAAGTGCTTTTTTTAAAGTAGGTATCATTTTACTTCTAAAATGGGCTATGCTTGCTCATTGAACACTGGTATGGCTGTCTGTAGAGATTGTTGCTCAAGTATATTTTTTTCTCACTTCGGTGAGGGTGGTAAGCTTTTCAGAGAACCAGGTAGAGAAGCAGATTTTGGGTTTGGTTGGGGTGGTGGGGTGTCTTTCTATTTCTATCCCATTTTTTCTAGGAAAAGATAACTATATATGTATAAGAACTTTGGAACCAAACATTTCTGTTTGCAAGGTCGTTTGGGGCATGGTGCATTAAGGAACGAGTAACTTAGTCTGAAATTGCAACTCACGTTATTCGGGTACTGCCCGTGTGATACTTTTGGTGTACTGTCATCAACTGCTCGCGAGAGGGAGCTCAGAGCAAGCTTCAAGTAGCCCTGCAGTCAAAACAAAAAATCTTAATATATGTCCCTATATATTATGAACTCTGCTCTCTCCAAACATTTACATTCCCTGACTAAGCCTTCATGTCAAAAATTGAGTTTGATCTTCCAGTATTTTTTCTGTATCTAGAAATTGGCTATGTTCTCTGGGATACTTAACCAAATTTTATAATTGCTCTCTTATAGACATACACAACCCATATAATTTCTTATATTCTAATAATGTTATGAATTTTCAAAACAGACATCTTTTCTATAAATAACTTTTCAAAGAGTGGATCAGTAATGACAATATCTGTAAAGGAATTTTCTCCCCTTTCTTTAACAGGAAGTGGGTTTGATCTTGAAATTATCACTGCTTCCTGACTTAAAACAGGTACTTATTCTTATTTTTCTCTGTAGGAAAATAAATACATCACCATATCTTTTGATATATTAATTGATTATACTTTAGAATTTAATTGCTAGCAATTGCACACTCTTTGCATTTTCACTACTGTCTTTACTAATAAAATACATGTGCCATTAAAGTAGCTCTTCAAAAGGAGATATTTCTATTTACTCATGTGTCTTCCTTCTCACTCTGAATGATGTGCTCACAACAGGGAATGTTTTAAAAATTTTAATACAGAAAGAATTTGTTCAGTTATGTGAGGTGACTTTGTTTATGCTCAGCTTATGCATTTTTAGTGTCTTATGAAAGAAGATACTAATTAGTCCTGTTTAATGCTTAATAGAAAAAAAATCTATCTTACTGTTTAAGAAGGCTGATTGGAAGGAATATATGCAGGTATGTTAACTGTGGAACAGAGGATATTGCTTGTGAATTGCTGAATTGTTAAATAGCTGCTAAGAAATTTGGCCAGTATTCTTGCCTCTGCTAAATGTCCTTATCTGGCTGGTTTATACCTTATTATTTTCAGGTAAGAGTTTACTTGTAAGGTGAAAACAAGCTTTAAGACTTGTGAATGCTATTTCTAAGCATACACAGAACTTACCTGAAAATCTGCTTTTATTATTATTGAAATAATACTCATTAAATCCATTTTATCACTTATGAACAGAAATCAGCATGAAATATCTGATCCAAATGGCCATGGTATGAAGTGTTGAATTTATTAAGCATTTTGAAATTATGTTCCATGAAAGTTTATTTAAAGTAGCTTTAGTACAATTTGTTTTTAAAATAAATGCAACAAAAATAATATTTCTAAAAAATCTTAGATTTATGAAGCAGTAAAGATGATTAAATATTTTGGAAAAAATATTTTTACAAGTTTTGTAATTAAACCCGTTATATGGGTATTACTTTTTAGGCTTTCTGTGATGATATAGGAAATTGAATTTTGTTTCTGAGATGGTACTGCAATTAACTTACTACAAATACAGTGACAATTATGTACTTAAATACATCAGTAAATCAACAGTTGGCATTGTATAATAAATACGTTAATAATAGAAGATATAAATTCTTTCCCACTTCTGTTTTTGCTGCCCCTTAAAAGAATAAGGGGTATTAAGAACTCTTTAGGTGTGTTTAGTTTTACTGTGAATGCTTAAATATGAATTTCCTTCCTTATGTAGGAAGGTTTGTCCTGTAAATAGGAAAGCAGAAAACAGATGGTACTGGGTAGTGGTTCTGGACTATGACTACATCATATTGCTGTTATTGCAAATAACGGATTACAGGAGGATTTTATTTTCTGATCTCTTGCAAATTTGTGTATTGCAAATGCACTCAACATTTCACGGCTTTAGTAGCTTGTTTTTAAACCCTTTATATTAAAGGATCTTATTTAGTAAATCTTTGTGGTAAATGAAGATGAGAAGAGGCTGATGTAAGATATAATTACAACTGGGACAAGGAAGACTGGGGTTGGGTTTTTTGCCTTTTTCATAATGGAAAATCTTACTAAAGAACTCCTTATTTTCTGATTGCATTCAGGCCTCGCACGCTACATGCTTGATGTTGGTAGATGGGACTATTTTCCTCATTTTTCTGTTCTTCTTCTGTCTTGGGCTAATTTATTTTACCTTGAGAGAACAGGGCTGTCCAGTCAGTTCAAAACCTGCCTGTGTTTGAGCTGTGTTAGTCTGTGTGTGTGATGTAGGGGGAAAAAAAAAAAACTAAGAAGACTTTAAAGACTAATAAAAAAAGAAGACTAATAAAAATCTAAGAAGACTTTTCCAGTTATTTTCTCCCTCCACCATTTATTGCCATACACAGAAGACAGGATTTTGGATGGAAATCAGAAGTGCAGTTATTTCAGCAATAAGCTGCTGTATCTGTGATCCGTGATGATGGTAATGTGGTATTTTAAAACAAGTAACTGGAACTGGGAAGGAGCCAAAAGGCTCAAAATAATGAACTTCAGTAAGGTAACTGTGAACTGACAATGTATTCAGAGGCTGAATCGAGTAGAGGGTGAGTCAACCTCAGACTCAGCAGCACAGAACCTGGGAAAGGAAGCTTCAGTCTACTTTTCTCTCTTTAGTTTTTACGAATTTTGTTGCATAGATTTTGGATTAGTGCAGGTCATAGCTCAGAAAACAAACCTGACATTAGATGTATAACCTGTAGCGATACTCTTGGTTTTGTGTATAAGAAATGTATTTTGAAAGGACATGAAGTGGGTAAGTAGCAGATAATTCACATATACAGATTGGTTTGCTCTGATTAAATATTAGAGAAGAAGGGAATGTTGTGTGTAATTTATCAAATAAAACGCAGGAGATGAGAAAGTAATACTGTTTCCCTGTATAATATGTCTCAAAAAGTATAAGAGTTTGCCTGAAATGACCAAGTAAGTGAAATGCTTAGCTTGAGTTTTGAGTCATGTATAAATTCAGTTCTGTATCATCAGTCTTCAGTGCAGAGTATTAGGCACCCCAATGTCTCTGAAGATCTAGACCTGTAATTTTTAGCAATGGGAATCAGGTGTCTACGTGTCTTTCAGTGTCTGAGTCTCATATTGTATGACTGCTTCCTATTTCCACGTATTTACCAGATTTTGAAGGGTTGCAGGCCCTTAAGCCAAGATGGTGCTTCATTGACCTTGTTCAGTTTCTCTTAAATAGGGCAGATACTGGGCTTACAGATGTCCTGGCTGTTTGATCCTGGATTTTCTTTGTTTCTTAGCAAAAGCTTCATCTTCATATATTTTTATGCCACTAGAAAATGTCATTGTTTTAGAAAAAATAATAACTGAAAGGATCATATGAGTCATCACCAATTATGATAGACATGAATAGGGTTGTGAAAATGCTCTTGATTCAGGATTAATGCAGTAGTTAATGTGCTTTATAAGTACAGCCTTCCTCTTCTCCTCCCAGATAGGATGCTAGCCAACATTTTCTGCATTTTCCTGGTATAGTCATGACTGCATGTTTGCAAACAGTCTTACTAAGGTATTATGTTCTCTAATTAGTCAGCAGTGTGGACTCATTGATGGAAGAAAAAAAACACTACATGGGACAGAATTATCTGGTTGTGGTTACCCTGTGGTTCTTCATCTGTTGTGTGACATCAACTCATTTAGGTCATTTAGCCTACCTATCTGTGCCTCAGTTTCCCTTTACATTAGAGATTAATTCTTTTAAAATAATAATCCTAATAAAAAGTCTTAAATAATTCTTAATATAGCAAACCTCCTACAACAGGTGATGAGCTGTTTTCAGTATTATTTTCAGTTCCCAAGTTCAGTTCTTCAGGAGTGGTGATTGTTTTTCAGCTCAAACACTGCCTGGGAAATATGTTTTGAAGCTTTGATCCAATTTTCATAGCTTGTGTATTTGAACTTATTTTCCCAGGTGGGCATATACTTTCACAATTGTCTGAGCTGTAAGTCTTGTTCTTGCACTGCATCAGACAAGTGAATCTCTGAAAATGAGGGACCGGTGAGTAAGGTGAGAAGCAATTTACGCTGCTTCATGGAATGAACGGAACAGTTGGGGATTGAGTGAACCCTTCAGACTGAAATGTGTGTGGCATGTTTGTGCTGTGAGAGGAGAGCTGTTCTGACTGTCCTACACTGTATGTCCTGCCAGTGCTCTTTGTCCTATCTTTAGTATTTTGAGAGTCTGCTGATCAGTGGTTCTGAGTGGGATGTTTTTCTGTATCTAGTTCAAACTGATTGCATGCTCTGCCATTCTATCCAAGATCAGTGGACCATAAAATGCATATAGTTTTTCAGGCCCATTTTCCACTGCCCATTTTCCATGCACATACAGGCCAGGTAAGTGGAGTACTTAGCTTTGCTTGTCTGCTCCCTTCCTGATCCTTCTGAAGTCATTTCATCTCTCTTCTTTATTCTAATTTGCCCCTCAACTCATGTGGAATAAAAAAGAGGACAAGCCTTGAGCCTTGATCTAAAGCTCAGGGCTGTGAGCTAAGAAGGCTGATACTGATTTTGATATTTGTAGATGTTCAAAAAGGCGACGAAAGGAATTTTACTTTCCACAGTAAATGCTATACTGAATCATTGGAAAAGATCTCAGCTTTGTATTAGTGTATAGATTTGCCATTAAATCATTAAGAGGGTAATTAGACTGATTCAAATTCAGTGTCAGATTTTCCAGATGGGCTTTCTTGGTATTAGTGGCACTAGTGCATTCTGAGTGAATTGCAGGAAGAATGCCAGGATAGCTGCTGCTGCAACCTCTGCTGGGCTCAACTTGGAATTTATTGTCATTTAGTGGCAATATTGGTGAGAACATAACCTTTTGTAACGTTTAATGTTTTATTGGCTATAAAAGATAAAATATAGAGTAAAGAGAAGTAAAATAGTATTTTGTTAGGTCAGGAGATAGATTTATGCTTCTACTTACTGATAGATTAATCAGTGGGTCATAAAGATCAGACTGCCTGCCTCCTAGCTCTTCCTTTTTTTATGTGTGTATTCAACAACCCCTTCTTTGTGATAGTTAGGCCCATGGGAGCTTACCAAAACACCAGGCCCCTTTTGTCCAAGGGTATTAAATTAGCTGTTTAGATCAAGAAGAATGTGATGGATGCTTCTGTTTCAGACGTTAAGCAGTTGAGATAGGACTAAATAGACTCGATTGCTTGACATGTGTAAATGGAGCACATGCTCACAAGGGACACTGAGCTGTGTTGGGAACTAATTCAGCACACAAAAACTAGGCATTAAATAAATTGTGCATTAATATTTGGTGGGGAGTAATAAGCAAAGAATTCTCAACTCTTCATCTTAAAAGGAGTGCTAGAGCATGTTTCACATTGTTTCACAATATGTCTAGTGTGCTGTTCTAATAGATTAATAGTGAGAATAGCGTTTGAAGGCTTCTCTGAAAAACGGCAATGGATTGAGACTTTTCATTAGATTGATAATCCATGTCCTGTGGTGAAATTGATAAGGTCTCATGATCAGTCTTAGAAGAAGGTAAGACTGAGAGGCACCACAAGGGAATTTTCTTTGGTAAAGCAGAGTGCTCTGGCAGGAGAGTATGAGGGCAGCATCTTTGTCACAGTGTCATTGTCTGGCTGATACAGAATATTTCATACTCAGTGGAAGTGACAGACGGCAAGTGCTTTGTTTTTTTTTTCAGTAAGAACAGACTGAGGTGGGCTTGTGCTGTTGAGTTACTGTAAGAACTTTGGCAATTCCATTAGTGCCTTTTGGAAGGGGCTGCTCGGGACACATGTTTTGTTGAATTAAGACTTCATTCCCAATTGTCCTCTTAAACCAATTTTCTCAGAGGGTAGAATTAATCCAAAAGATTTATTCCAAATAATTTGGTAAAGCCTGCAAGAAAATGCTAGTGTCAGTAATGCCCAGTATATACACTGTTTGGTATCAGCGTTGTGCATTTTGTTTTGTTAATTACATGAAATTTGCAGGAACTGTGAACCTGCTTTTCCTTTTGAAACAAGGGGTTCAGTTTTGCTTCTGATCAGTTTTCCTGTTTTCCTTTTTCTACGTATCTCCTTCTTTCTACCCTTAAGTGGAAAAAACAAAAAAAACCCAACTTCTCTCTCCCTGAAAAATGCCTCATATTGTGCAATTAGAGATATGAAGTGAGAAAAGCTGGAGCATGTGTATCGTTCTTTCCATATGTATGTGGTAGTGCATTCTTACTTTTCCAGGAATACAGAAAGATATCTTTTTATACAGGTCTTACACTCCTGCTTACCTGCACTGAAATGATCCCTTCAAGGAAAAAGATTAAATCCTTCTAGTAACAGGGTGATACTGTTTATGCACCTTTCGCTAAATCCTTTTTGTTCCAAAGGAAAGTCTAAATGTGCTCTCTAGTATACTAGTATGGACAGTGACACAGATTCAAGATCACGCTTGACCTGGGCTGTGAAATGTGACTGTTCTTCAGGGCTTTCCTTTAAAATCAAGGGAAACTGTAGGAAGAACAATACTTTATGCATTTCTATTCTGGCTTTTATCCCAAGAGATCTCAGAGAGCTTCAGTAACTACTGTGGAACCTGCCTTTAATGAAGACAAGTGACAGGCCTCGATTATTTCAGCACATTTCCATGAGGGGTTTTTCTCCTCATACAGTGGTTCTTTTTTTCTGTCTCTAATGCAAGGTGGGGGGAAGATAGCTGCATTTGGGGAGGTTTCTATCTTTGCAAATTTGCTGGTATCCCCATGAGACAGAAGTAAAGGATTTTTTGTCTGTAGCTTCAGGGTAGTAGCACACAAGAAGCATGCTCATTGTGGCTGTGCTGTTCTGAAAGGACTTTATCTCTGCAAAACTTCCTTACTTCTGCAGGGGTGATGTGACTTGCTGTAGCTCTTAGAGTGAAGTTTGCGTCTGGTGTAGTGAATTGTCTTTGATAGCTGGTGCAGACATACACTCTGTTGAAACTGGGTTGTTAGCACAGTGGAACAACACACACTATGCATTGTAGTGGAAGGGGGAAAATTAAGTTCTCTTTTTGCAGGTGACCTAAATGGCCATCTCTCCTTGTCACTCTCTGTGACACATACCTGTTTGCTTCTAAATGAAACATAAATAAATTTCTCTCCAATAGTCTTCTTCCTAGGCCAGGTCAATTATGGGTTTCCTTGCAGCATTAACTCCTTGGTTTGTGGTGCATCTTGACTCTACTTAGAAACTGAACTGGTTAAATGAGAACTTGGGTTGCAGGAAAGAAAGAGACCTTAGGACTGAACCAGCAAAGTTCTGCTCTGTTTGGCTCTCAACACTTCCAGTTGCTGCTAAGGAGCATGAGATCCTTTTTAAAGCCCTGTTCTACTAATTAAATATGACACTTTTATTAAATATGTAAACCCATCCAATTGTCAAGTACATACAGTGTACAGCAAGGACAGCTGAGCACTATTGCTTGGCTGCAGGCAGGGATTTGCAAAGTCTGCAAAAAAATCCCGAAAGGAATGGTGACAGTCTGCATTGCAATGCACCAGCTCCTGCAGAAATGTGCTGTACTTTTAATCTTCCTTCATCGTACCTACATGAAAGGATCATCTGCAGGGGCAGATGTTGGCCTCACACCAGTTCTAAATAATGGATTTGTATTCTTCTTTTGTGGAGCCAGTTTATGTGTTGTTTTACTGGCTCTTAGAGCCCAAGGAAATGTGATTTGGAGCTAGCTCTGGTTCCGTGGCTCTGGTTTGCCTAGCCCAGGAAAATGCCAGGGCTGTTTCAGATAGGCCATCTGGCTCTCTTGAGTGGGCTTATTAGTAATAGTGGAGGTGGGTCTATTAGCTTGGGACTAGAACTCCGAAACAGATGCTTTGTTTATGTGTAAAATATGGCTCCAAGCCAAAGCACTAATCATGATTGCCTCTGAAGTGGTTCTAATCATCTGTATGAGACTGCATCGGCACTTGTGTTGTTTGTACAAGCTGGTAGTTTAGAGGTGTTGTGTACAAGATATTTGTAGTCATAATTTCTCCAAATAGGTTAAGGCAAACATGAGAATCGGCATATTAATGTGCTGTGTTTCAAATTAGAATTATAAACACACTTTCCTCATTGGAGGCCTAATCTGCTAGGAAGAAGCCAGATGTTTACTGATGACACCATTATTTAGAAGGACCTATCAAACTGAAACAAATTACTGTTGTTTAACTGGAATAAAGCCTATTTTTATGTATCAACCTAGTAAAACAGCTCTGTGCTGGTTTTGTTCTTCAGGCAGCAGGCCAAACATGAATCTCAGCAGATTGGCAGGTTCCCCTTCTGGCCTTAGGTGTTGTCTGTGTTTCAATAGCCTATGTGAAATAAGTGAAAATAGGAATGAGTGGTCCTGACTTATTTTTACCAGAAAATGATTCTAAGGCTGAAAGTGAATTACATTGTAAGATTTCAGTTAGCATTAAAACAGAGTAAAGGTAGAAAATTTTGTGAAGAATGGAAAATGTAGACATGTTCTATTTAAATCTTTTTCCTGTTTTCATTTTGGATGCATTTCTGAGAGAGGAAAATTGTAACTGGCTAATGTGCATCAATAGTTAAAATCAAGATTTTATTCATAAATTGTTTTGTGTGGTGTGAAATGGTATTTTGTGATAAAAAAGGTGACTATTTCAGGCAGGATGGTTTTAGCCAGGCTTTTGGTTTTTTTTTTTCCTTTCAAATGTCTGATTCCATACCAGCTTTCCTCTCAGGAATTTTGAAGTAAAGGCAGCTATCTGAATCTGTCTCAAGATCTTCAGTAAATGTTTGCGTCAATTAATCTTCTGATACTCTCATCTTGTATAGCTCTGCATCAAAGCACCTTTAGGTTTTTCTTTCATTAGCCTTTCCCATTTTGATGAGCTGAAAAACTGACACTGCATGTCAGTCTTGCCTGTAACACCACATTCAAAAAGTCATGTAAGCGCATGCTTGTAATACTATGATTTTATATTATCACAAAGTTTATTTTTTTGCTAAAGTGTCTGAGCTTCAGAATAAGCTTGCAACTTAAGCCAAAATGTTGGTATGCCAAATACAGGCCTTCAATCTGTTAAAGGGAAAAAGTGACACATGGATTGTGTCATAATAATAGTCCTCTAAAGATGAGCTGGACCAGTCAGGATATGTGCCAGCCTTGTATAATTTGTATCATGCTGTCTGTGGATACATAAATCAGTAGCTTTGGTGTGGTTTGGGGAACTTGTACAATTACCAGATGAAAATTCCCTCTTTTGAATTCTGTGTACATGGCCGTGACTTTGAATTGTCAGTCTACATCACAATACTGTGAAGTACAGGTTCAGCATTTGTTTACTCCACTGTTTCCTGAACTGATGGTTTCTGAAGCAGCTGTATGATAGAGGTATCCAAAACACTACTGTTATTTGTGTGTAGAACAAACACTGTATTTGATTAAACAAAACAAAACAAAAGTCCAACTGAATCCATAGTAATCTGAAAGCTTTGTTCCGGCCATAGATAATCACAGAGAGTTGTGGCTTCTTGGGGTGCTAGGTGGCACACAGGAGAAAACAGTAAGTATGCAATGGAACAAAATCTGGCATCATCTGCCGGTATCTGTTGTTAATTAAACCTTGTCATCTTTTCTCCTTGATTACAAAAACAATAAAGGTTGGGTAAGTAAAAGCACTCCCATCATACTTTTGATAGTATTACAGAACTGAGCATTCTCAGTTCTCTCACTGAAATCATCTTAGAGATTTAGACTCAGGAAAGCATGATAGCTCTGAGCAAAGCCTGTAACATTGCTCATAATGTAGCCCTTTTGTGGCTAGACACTGCAGCCCATGATATGTGCAAAAATAACTTACGGTTCAAAAAACACCTCTACCCACCCAGAGTGTAAAAGCTTAATTGGTAGAAATCCCTGCTGGACCTATCACACTCCTGTCTGTAATCTTACTGGGCATGGTTCTCAAAGCATAGAGGCAAAATGAAAAGTTGTTTAATTTCTCTTCTGTGCATCAGAACTTCCTGAGTGCACATAAGACCATAAAACAAATACTCGTTCCTTTTTTAATTAGTTAGTTCCTCATTGTTGCAGCTGCTTTCTTTGACAAGTGCATCATCTGCTTCCCTTGATTTTCAGAGTACAATGATACATGGGTATCAAAGTGGGGATCTTTTGCATGCACCAAGAGACAGCTTCCGTGTTCCTGGCATTGTCTAGACTGTGAGTGCTGTGGTTTGAATGAGGAATTTTATTAATAGCTATGTGGAGTTCACTATGTATTAGATGCATTAATGGCTGCAGTGAATTTTCTGTGTATTCGATTCGTAAGGAGTTCAATGACATTTATGTCTCCACAGTGCAATGAGGATATAAAATATTCCTTTGCTTAGCAATATAATCAAACAGAAGATAGTTGAAAAATTAAAAATATAATGGAGGCTTTTTTAAGACTACTTTAAAAGTGTACATTCTTAAATAGCATGTGCTATTTACTTAGATATTTGGTTAGGTGGTGTATCTTTTGTTCAGGAGTGAAGAGAATATCAGGAAGTAACTGTGAGGTCAGATTCAATGGTCCCTCCCAGAGAAAAACTCCCACTGACTCATGTTCAATAGAGACCACAGAATTTGTCCGAGAAGGAAGGAATTTTACCTTCATAGGCTGCAAATGTCTAATTAAAGGCCCAAGTGGGTTTTCTTTGAAGTCAGTTGGGGCTGCTTATAGAGGAGCAACAGTTCAGCATAAGTAAAGGTGTCTGGCCCAAAAAACTTCTAACAAATGTTGCACTGTGTTAAAATAATTTGAGCATCAAGCACAGAACAAATGCAGCATTTCAGTTAATGAGTCTATTATGCCATGTTTCCCTAGGAAACTTGTAATTATAATTAATTACCTCAAATCTGCTGCTAATCCGTTTGAGCTTAGAAAAGACATGAATTTAAAAAGTTAATTTTCTGCTGCTATGTTACTGTCTATTGAACATTTGAATATTTGAAGTAACATCACAACTGAATGACTTTGATTTTACATATATCTTCAAATTCTCCTCAAGCTCTCCTGATTCTACATTGAGCTGCTGTTGAGCTTGTAAAAATATATTGGGGGTGGGAAGAAATAGGGAGACTCTGTATTTGCATGAGCTCAGAAATAATACTTTTAATTATATTTTGAACTGTATTACACAGTGGTAAAGTTCCTGCATTTTTATATACAAAGGAGGCATATAGTGAAAATGGTACTTCAGCAATATTTGAGCAGGACTGGTTTGGACTGGATTTTAGAACCTCTGGCTGTCATCCAACTTCCTGCTTTCAGATCTAGGTGAGATACTGTATTTAAGAGCACTTGACAAAAAATGAATAAATTGTTATACCATAGCAAATAAATTGTTATACCAAATCCAGGATGGGTGTAAATCTGTGACTACAGAACATACTAATTTACATTAGCTAAAAAGATGTCCATTATAGTGTAACAGCGTGACCAGTTACTCGACTTGCGTTTGTTCAGAAGGTTGGTATTTAGTTTAGGAACTGGTATTTAAAAGGTGGAAGAGAATTGAACAATCCTAGCAATGACAAGCTGTACAGGGAGAAATCTATTCAGTATTGAAAACACAGGAGAAAGAACTGACTGAAATTACCTAGAACAGAGACTGACCATAAGACTTAACTTTGTCCAGTGTGTATGTTCTTGCAGCTAATGTAGATAGTGTAGCTTTCTAGCCACTTTTTCAAAAGGATCTTTAACGAGTAAGAAGCTGTAATTCCATTTTCATAAAGGCTCTCAAAAAAAGAAGTATTAGTATATCTGAAGGTATGCCTGTGGCATATAATGAAATGCTATGGTACTCAGCAGCCCCATTTTCAAAGAAGTGTTAAATTTTATAATTTATTGTTTTGCATAGTTTCATCTAGCTGCTGAACTACTGATGGCCTTAATCGCTTCATGTTGCCCCTGACTGGGAAGGGTGAAGTAATTGTCTTTGTCTTCCTTGAAGAACTGGCTGGAAAAGCTGCACCAGTGGCAGCAGTAGTAAACCAAGGCAAGTACTGCCTATACACAGTCTTTCGGGACCTGTGTTCTCTCGCAGCTACTTTAGCTCAGATTTCTGACAAAGGAAGCAATCCACTAATAAAGGTTTGTGCTATAGAATCAGCTGTTTTGGAAGCTAACCATAGTAAATGGAAACAAAACAAGTGAGATTTCATTATTATACGTATAAACTCTGACTGATTTTAATGTATAGCGAGAACTGAGTTTTCTTGCAAATGAGTCACATAGCCTGTAAATATTATCTGATTTGTGACAGTGTACTTCCAGGGGTATGACTTGTGCAATTTTACTACCCGGCACTATGATCCAGTCTTTATCCTAAGCAAATACTAAGTATCTTTGGAGCAAGTTGTTATATGTTCTCTTTGCGTATCTTTTTCCTGCAGAACAGCTGGAAGTGGGACCTGAGTATTATTGTTGAAGATTCATTGCTGAATTTCTTTTTCTCTGCCATTTAAAATTAGTCTTTTAATACTTGGAAAGTCATAGTAGTTATGAAAGGGATGGAGTAAGGATAGAGTTTAAACCTTTCCCAGATGACCTAGAAGATATCTAAAAGTAATTTCATAGGTTTAAAAAACACTTATGTTAATGATATGAATTTTGGTTCTTGCTGTTTTGAATGCATTGTAGGATTGCAGAGTAGTGCCCTTGTTAGATTTTAGTTTCTACCTTGCCCTCCAGCTAGTTATAGGAGCTACAGGCTCTGTGCTGCACTTCTAGCAGCTGCTATCCTGAAGACAGGAAATAGATTCAGGGAATCCATTCTGTGCACCCAGGGAGGAATCTTACTTCAGTCACACCAATTCTGCAGAGCTTCCAAGAGAGAACAATTTAATTTTAGTACTGTGGTAATGTGCCATGTGAGATGTGCCATTATGAGAAGAAATGTGATGGTATATAAATAGGTGAGGAAATCTTGGGTTTCACCACAAGAACCTCCGGTTTCATACTTGGTAATTTAATGCAAGTTTGCTACAGTTATACTATAGCCTTTAATTTTAACCTGTTTCAGATCTTACTGTTATGGGTAGAATCTATGAAAATTTGGGATTGCCACCTATGTGCAAAGTTTATGTTAGAATAAAGCTGATATGCTGTCAATATGTTGCAGAGAGATAGCAATGTATGGTAAGTGACATACTAAAGTACAATCCAGTGCAACAAATGCAGACTGTTTAGTGTGATACTTTTAATTAGGGGTAGCTCCTGAAGGGAGTGAGAGCTGGGCATACTTGCTTCAGAATCTCTGTGTACATTATTTATGTCTATTTACATCTGAAATATAATTGTATACAGAGAAAGCACAAGGAAAATGGCTTGCATACCCTCTAGAGCTCAAAAAATCAGGACATAACTGGCTCACTGGGTTGAGCCAAAAGACTAGAACTAAAAACATAACTGTTCTTATTGTCTAGATGTTAGCACACTGATTATACTAAAAGGCCTTGTATATATAAGGAAACAAAGTGTATTTGGCCTCTAGAAGCTCATTTTTTTCCAACTTGCTACAAGTATTTTGAAAGAGCAACATTCTTCTTCAGATGTAGTAATAGGCATGAACAACTCACTCAAAACAGTGATTTGAAATGGGTTTTGTACCTGTCTAGTACCCTTTAGCTCACATGTGGAAGCCATTGCCAGTACGATAGTGCTGTGATCTCATCATACATGCAGGGCTTGCAGCTGAGAACAGCAATGTGGTACAAGGGGAGACATGTTCTTCTAGGTGTCAGGAAGTGGGCAGCCCTTGAGCTGCTAGATTTCCAAATCTGTGGGAAATCTTGACAGCATGGTAAAGATATTAAATTCAGAGTTAACTTCAGCGAATTTAAGATCCTCATTTTCTTTGGAAAATAAGTATAAATAAATTAAATGAATATGAATTCTCTAATGTACCAAATGCGTGCAACTAGGTGAAATGGGTTCTATGAAGTGTCTGATTTCTGATGCTACTCACAATGGTGAGGAAAATCAGTTACATCCACAACCATTCTTTTTAAACCAAACAAATCACAGGTTAAAATCTTAAGGTTCACGACTTTTCTTTTAATTGCCAAAACAAATTTTGGCTTTGCATATTACTTTTTGCTGATTACTGCCCTGCAGCCTGCTGTTTCATGGTATGTTATGAGAGATGGTTTTGTTTGTCTTCAGGCAGTTGAGTAGTGTTTCAGGTCTGGCTAAGATAGTGGTTGATAATATTCATTAAATCAAAGACCAATTATGATACGCATTATATTGAAATCAAAAAGATTTGTAAAGGGCTCTTCAGTATATGGGTAATGGATGAGAATCAGGGCCTTTGGGCTGTGAATTATGGAATGAAATTCTGCTCTCTTTATTCAGGTTTAATAGCATCTTGATTTGCCGAAGTATTCCTGTGCCATTATTGGTGACAGGTTTTTGCATCAAAAATTGATATAGTGAGGAAAGTATGGCAAAATCCAAAAGTAACACTATCAGATTTAAGTGTGTGCATAAAAATGTGTCATAAGGCAGGAGAAGAGATTAGCAGCTCTTTCACTGGTAATTCTTGTTAGTCAATAAAAGTATGGAGTGTATACACTGTCTCCATGCATTGTGTATGTCACATACATACTCTCAAGTAGAAGGATAACTTTAACTTAAATATATTCGTATTAATTGTGATTTTACTGACAGCATTTCTAAAAGCAATTTCTGTAATCACTATGTTGAGATGATGCGCTTGGTTCATTCCAGTATTACATCTGTAGGAAGACAAGCTTTCTGATTAGGGACTGACTATACCGGAATTGTTTCCCTCCCACACGCCCCAGCATTTCTCCGGTATTTCCCAATACTAGGTATTAATGGTAGAGCTAATGCATGATGCACCCTCCATGTAGTGCTTTTATATCTGTGCTTTTGGATTATTTTTTTTTTCTATCACCAAACTGCAGTTAAGGTACAAGACTGCTGGAAAAAATAATGCACCCTGTTTTTTTCCATGCTGGCTACTCCATCGTCTTTGATTCCTATATGCAGAGAACTAGCATTGTATTAAGATATAGACAGAAACAGCACGAATGCCAATCTGAAGTCCTTGTGCCAAGCTGCTGTCTGAAGTTTCTTTAATAAGAGTATTTGGAAATTCCATTATGTATAAAATGTCTCTTTTTCCATGACAGAAATTCTTGAATGGGAGGGGTTTTTTTAGTTTTTTCCCCTCCACAAAGATTTTTGATTTTTTTTTAAATATTTTTAGTAGTTACTTGAATCTTTTGGAGTTTCCTAATTTTGCTTCGCTCCCTGATGTGTTCTAGTGGAAAAAAATCAGACTCCAAATGCCTTCTCTGCCTCGGGTGGCCTTGGATATGCAAATCTGTCTTGAATAGCAGAGGAGTTGATAACTCTGGCCTACAGCTCTCACACAAAGCAGACAGATTTGTCTTCTTTACCCCCTGTTTGTCTCCTCAGGAACTCTGTTCTTGGTTGACAATATAAAGCAAAATGAAAAAAAAAAAAATGAAAAGCCTGCTCTAAGCAAAGTAAGAGAAGGGGAGCAGGGAAAGAAAAAGCACTGCTTATGTTTCGACCAAATAAATTGCTTACTGCAATTCTTTATAGGTGTCTCTCTTATTGTTTTACTCTCATTAGTGGAAATGGGGAGTAAAGTATTTCTGTCACTTTTCTCACATTTCCACATTTTCATGGGATGTGTCACGATATGTCACTTAGCAGAACAAATGCTTCAGAGGGGCTCTGAACCACTGCTACTGGAAGAAGATATGAATTGCATTGCTTACAATAAACTGGATATATTAAAGAAAAGGGAAACACTTCTGTGGATGTTGTTTGAACAAAGGGTGGCTATTGTAAACACAGAAGAACAAAAACTACTCTGTCTTGCTTCTCAGATGTTTTATCTATGTTAGCCTTTTATTAGTCATTTAGAGTTAGTTTGCTATTTAAAGCTTTGAATGTTCAATTAGTGGGTTAATCCTTCTTGTAGGTTTTACCCTTCGTTTGTTGGTAATTGAGGTATTTGTTTATCTTAATTTTGTTAAAGTATGTGATTGAAAGAAATGAGTATTAATGCTTTGAATAGATTGAAGATCAAAGCTTTTACACAGTGGTTTGTCACAGAAGGTGCTGTAATACACATTTCACAGCAATATACCTAGAAACAATTTGCTAAACTGGTTACTGACCAGCTACTACACACCTTTTCTGTATCACTGGGTAATGCAGTAGCTGGTAAAAACAGCTCTTCCAACAGCTGGAAATTACTGCTGCTTTTTTCCCCCTTTTAATCTGGTTACATTTACAGTACAAATGAGAACTGCAATACCATAATTAGGAAACTGTGAAATTGGAAAGGACTGGTGCTTGTCTAACACAAAAACCGCTACAAAAGTTCAGCAGAGGGAATTTTTGATGTAGCAGGAGTGTTAACAGCAGCACTAAATTAGAAGCTGCCTATGGAATCCATAATAAAACAGACAGTGAAGCTTCAAACAGAATTTCCATGACTGAGTATGCCTATGTTCCAGACCCATCTCTGTCTCTTTGCTTTATAACCCTCACTCTTTCCAATTTCCTTTTTCTGAGATTGTGTTTTAATAAACAATAATGCAATAGAAGAGTTCTCTGATATTAATGATGTATGTGCATTGCTCAACAACAAGGGGTTTTTAAAATTAATTAATAGTTTAGTAGGAAAAGTGAATTAATTGCTGCAGCAGGAGGCCTGTGAGTCTGTAGGAGTTTTGGACTTAACCAGAAAATTGATGGATTGTGAGCAGCAGAAATCAAGTTTCATTATGCTGCCCTACATAGGTGCTTCTGATGTGATTCCAGGGAGTGCCCACTGGACAGAATGTACTTCAGTTCATTCCAGTAGCTCTTTTGTAGCTAAAAAGCAAATTTCTGGGCTCAAAGAAAATGGTCAGAGTGAAGTTTCAGTTTTGTGTGTGTGTTAGTCCAGTATTGCCTATTTGTTTAGTACCTTGTCACTGGGGCCCATACACTCCATTTTCTGTCACTTCCTTTCTGTGCTTGTTTTGGCATCTTTCGCAGACTCCTGCCAACTCTTTGCTAGAAATCTTTTTTCTTTGATCCAGGCCAGATGTGGCTGGAGTGTTGTTTTTATTACTGTAAAATTTATCCCTAGGGACTGCAATTTTCTTTACTTCATTGAATGTCACCTCCCTTTCTGTTTATGTCATTGGTGTGTACCTG
The DNA here is from genome assembly GCF_012275295.1 of Melopsittacus undulatus. Classification (NCBI taxonomy): domain Eukaryota; kingdom Metazoa; phylum Chordata; class Aves; order Psittaciformes; family Psittaculidae; genus Melopsittacus; species Melopsittacus undulatus. The sequence continues at coordinate 16,336,139 of NC_047535.1, forward strand.
TTCTGCAGAGACATATACATTCCTTACTGATATGTTGTCACCATGTAAATGAGGCTTAAAGAAGGATTTCTTGAAAAGCTTCAGAGTTCTTGAAAATTTCTTGAATCTTATAAAAAAGTTGCTATTCAGAGGCTTGGTGCTGTGACTTCAGGCATCAGAATAGCATTGCTCAGAAAACTTGAGAATCACACAGGAGCTTTAATTGTCTTCAACATGTGTTTCAGTTGGATTTAATAGGATGTGTGTTTTATGTTAGCCAAATGCTCATTTTTTAGATAAGCATTTATTGTTGTTTAACAGCTTTGTAATAGATATGGGAGTATCTAATGGAGGTGTGTTACAGAGCTGTTATCTCTTAATGAATATAGTTTAGGTAATCAATGAGTACTTAATGCAAAATTACTGTCTTATTAAATCTAAACTGAGTGTGTGGTTTAGGAAATGGAGTGCTGGTTCCTCCAGTCACATATGTCTGCATGTTTTGTTGCAGATTCTAAAATGCTAAATTTACCAACAGTGACTTGCTTGGAAATCAGTGATTTTTAAAAGGCTTCATCATCTCCTCACTGAGCTTGCCATGAATTTCTCACTCTGTTCTTAGCTACTAGTGAGACTTTCATTAGATGTTCGAGGCAGCCAGATGCAAAGAAGTGTTACTTTCTTGGTAGTATGGGAAATTCCAATGGGATGATCAGTGGACATTTGCAAAACGGTCACTGCTTTGCTGGAATGTTGAAGGAAGGTAGTAACTCCTGACAGCTGGGACAAGTAGCTCCTGAGGAGAAAAGGTAAATTTTTTTGTGATGGCGGTGGTGTGGGAGACTTTGCTGACATGATTGTACCTTCCCTCCCCACCCCTATTTCTTGAAGGCCTAGTGTTTCTACAGGGAAGGCCTTCTTGGTGCAGTACCTGGAGAGAAATTGAGGGGATTTGTTTAGGGAAATGCTTCTGCACAGGGTCACTGTGATAGTGTTTCTTCAGTTTGGTGACCTATTAGATGTGTTGTTGCACTTTAGACAATAAAGCCTTTAGTTGCAGATGAATTTGGTTGATGAGCTCTAGAACTTCCCTGGAAAGACAGACTAAAGATCCCATAATGACTTCCTAGAGTTTGGGAACTTCCCACATGTGCCTTTAACGAGCTGCAAATGCTTTTGAATGTATAGTCACTATCCCTTCAGTCTTCAAGCTTTAGATAGAGTGGAGACCAGATGGGAGGGGTGTGAACCTAACACTGAGAAAGCATTAAACAGGAATGGCTATCTCTTCAAATACAAACCATCTGAAGAAGCAGCTGACTCTTCCTCAACATAGCAGTTCCTGCTTTTCTTGGATAGTGCCTTATCAAGGAGTCTCCTGGTAAAAGCAGTGGAATTTGGTGAAAAGATAAGAGGTTGATAAGTTTGTTTTATTAGTGGAAGTGTGGCTTGTGGTTCCTCTTAGGGAGAAGTAGCCTAGGGTAAAGGGTCACTTGCAGGTATTTTTTGTTCCTAAAGATTTATTATTTCTTATGTTTAAAACTTGGGCAAGGATGGGGTGCTTACATCTACCATGAGTATCATAAAGAGCTCACTTGTAAAGAAAAAACTTGAGATTGAGATTTTGTGAAGGGCTGATGTGAGCTATGGGGTGAGCCTGAAGGTTCAAGTCCGGAGAGCTTGGCTGTGAGTTCATACTGCACTAAGGAGAGTGCTTCAGAATACAGAAAGAGCGGGCTTTTGTGCTTAGCTCTATCTGAACTGCAGAAACTTGAAATAGCAAACAGATTCAGGTAGCAGTGTGGTGAATGGCTAGTGGACGAGTGAGGTGTACTAAAAAGATCCATGTACAGTATGCTACAATGGCTGGAAAGGTAAGGCTGGCTTGTTGCAAGATGCATGACTGGTTTGGTTAATTACTCCTCTCTGATGTTGTACTTATCTTGTTCTGTAGCATCTCCCTATTAATTCTGATTTCATAATTAGATTGCTGCCTATTCTTATAGGTTCAGATTAAAGATCTCATGTAGTATAGTATCATTCTTGACCTTTTAAGTGACCTCTTTTAACAATGTGGCAGTGAACGAGTAAACAGTAATGAGTTTACTGTGCTCCTTCCCTCGCACTCAACTTCATCTGATGCACTGTGGCACAGGCAAGAAGACCAATTATTTTTGAAATCATGCTAATTAGTAAAAAGGCCATGCCCTGATGGCTAGTGAGCTGAGTCAGGTATTGTTCCTCATCTCCCCCCTCACTCCTGCACTGCCCTCTTGCTAGAGAGATGAGATATGGATCATGAGTACTGGTTTAAACATGTGCCTGGTAGGATTACACTGAGGTCACTGGTGTGGCAGTTGAGATGAATGTGTCCTGTTGTGTTTCCGGATGACAAGAATACATGAATAAAATTGAGCAGAGTAACTGTTCTGGAGGACAGTGGCATTGTAAATACACACATGCCCCTGAGTAATAACACAGCTGTTTAACTAGCTAGGTGATGGTCTGTACTATTGCAATTCAGGAAAAACTGTTGAAAAGATACAACTGGGAATTTTGCAATGGGTCATTTTGATCCTTGAACAGAAATAGTTTCATTTGGAAGTGGTATAATTGAGATACTTCATGACTTTCTAAGCTCTGTGGAATTATCAATGCTTAAGTTGGTCCTGTGGTTCTCTCTTGTTTAGGTCAGGTTAGCATGGTTGAGATAGAAAAAGTATCTTTTTGAAAATTAAGTGCTAGTTTATCTTCCCCTATATGTAGGGGACTCAACAAGGAGGATTTGAAAGGCTGAAAAAGAGGTAGCTGTAACATTTCAAAAGCACAAATCCTTCAAGTATATTGGAGACAAATCCAGTCTGTTTCTGACACATTTGCAAACAATGAATTAAGTGAACCAGATTTCAAAGGGAAGTTCTGTCTGACCTTTCTGCTTATATGTCCCAATAGAGAATATTCCCTCTGTGGATAAACCACACACAGTAGCATCCTCCTCATGTAATTTACAGTAAGGCAAAGCAGTACAATGCTAATGAAAAGGCAAAGTTGCTGTGTCCTAGAGACAAACTGTCCTGTCATCTGAGGTGAGGTAACCTGAGCGATAAGGGTAACGCAGAACCTAGTCTAGGCTGAGGTAGTCTGAATTTTTACCCATCTTTTCTCTTTCCCACAAAAGATGTGCAAGGGTATGTGTGTGTGCTGGCAAATCAGCTGAGATGGGCCTTGTCCATTTCTTTTTATTTCACAGAGGAACCTTTCACAAAAAGGAAAATGTCTGCAGTTGCACCAAGAACATGGGTCCTTTGTTGCTGCTGTTAAAAAGGACTATTCCACTCTTTCCAGAAAGACTCTTCCAGACTACACAAGTTGCTACAGATAATGTGGATTTATTAATGAAAAATGTTTTGGGGTTTTTTTTTTTCAGTCTAGATTATATAGAGAGCCTACAGAGTTGTTAACAAGATGTAACTGCTGAATTCAAGGCTGCTGTCTGCTTTATTGATTTGAAAAGTTGTGTTGCTTTTCTTAGCAACATGTAAACTGATTGGTGGTAACTTTTGTATTCTGCCACACCCACTAGGATGACATGTCTGTACACAGATCAGTTACGCTAGGTTCTAAATACAGCCTTTCTGCTGACTGGGGTGGCTGGTCTTCAGTGCTCTGAAGGAAATGCATAGATTGCTTGTGTCCCTGTTGCTTTTTGTGTTTGGTGATGCTGAACTAGCTACTCAATGTGTCACTGCTTTGTGAAGGGCTATCTTGTGCAGGTGTGATTGAAAAAACAAAACAAAACAAAAAAAAACACAACTGCTGTGACTAGAGGATTTGTCACTGCAAGGGTTGTTTTAAAATGTTACTCCTTGATACAGTTTTTCTTCTGCTTCATTGTTTCCATTTTGTTCACAGTTTATATACAGTTTTGAAGGTCTAAGGAAGGCTTAACCTGCTAATATGAAAACAGTTTGTTCCCAGCATCCATGACTATTCCAGTCTATGAAAGCAAGGTGATGGAAAATCCATTTTTATTAAAGATGGAATAAAATAAGTTTTGTTCCTTTTTGTTATTTACAAGTATAGTTTCCATAGCAGTTGCAGAAATACTGGACATGTGTAGTCCGCTGGACTCACTTTCAGGGGACACGTCATCTCAGATGATGATGTGTGGCTCTGCTACCTGGTCGAGTCTATCAGCAGTTATGATGTATGCGTGTTGGCATACATCTTGTGACTTCTGAGTCCTGGAACTGTTGTCATGGAAGTAAATACCAGTAAGGGAACTCTGGAGAGTGGATCCCATACCAGTTCCTCCAATTTAGAAAGTTCATCCCAAAGTCTTGTTCAAATTCTATATTGGATGATTCTGTATTTTGTTAATCCTGCCTCAAAGTGCCCCTGTAGCTTTCTGGAGATTCGGTATTTATTTATTATTATTGCTTCCTACCCTAAGCAGTTTGCTGAGTACAGTCAGTCAGCTTCTTAATGCTTCTCAGGAGGTGATAGCTTATAAGGTTCCTGCATGACTTTTGACTAGATTGGCCTCTCAAAATGTGAGGCAAGGCCATGGTGTTAGTCCCAAGAAAGGACCAATGAAGAGGCTTATTATTCTGCAGCTGGCTGGGTGTTTCTGCTAGCAGGGACTCCTTTCTCTTGCTTTATTTCCTGTTCACTTGCTTGTCCTGAGCAGGTGAGACCTGCCCTTTCCAGCAATGAATCCCTCATAGTGTAAGCAAAGCAGAAGAGAGGGACGAAGAAGGCCTTGTTTCCTTTTGGTCCCCTGTGTGATTAAGAAAAATCTATGAGTCTTGCCTCAAGCCCATGTTGTTTGTCAAGTGGTCAGAGAAGCATTGAAGCTCTACACCAGGTAAATCCAGTTTATGGTCCTATTGTAAGTCCAGTTTCTTGTTTGTTCGAAGGCATTTCCCACTTTTATGTGTATTTTAAATTACAATAAAGGCCCCAAAGTGGAACAGTAAGCCAGATTGTTTGCTGGGTCAGTTTTATCCCTTGTTCTAGATTCCTCCTGAGTTGAAGTTCAATGACCTAGAAGTTATATTGCTCACAACCTCTTGTGATTCCAGCTCCAAAATGCGATACAAGTTTTGCGGTGTATATTATACCTTGATGCTGCAGTCAGGAGATAAAACAGATGCTTCTTAGGACATGTTGAAATGTAAATGAACAGGAGTATGGGGGGGGATCTAAGTTCTTGCCTCTTTAAATTTTTATTATTTCCTATCCAAGCTTACTGTTTTTGTTTAATCTTGCCATTCCTTTTCTTCTTCATTGTGTGCTCTTGTTCTTAGGGATATGCAAACTTTATTAGTCAGCTCAGCTTTCAAGCTCTGTGCGCTTTTGTGTTTGAGAATTGGGAATCAGGTACTTTTACAGTTAGCCTAAGGGGAGAGCTGGGCAGGAGGAGCCTTTATGAATAATCAGGGTTGACATCTCCAACGTTGTTCCTTCATTATAAATATTGTTAAAGGAGCTGTGACCACCATGGGCTCAAACAGAACAGAGCATGGAGGGGAAGAGAAAGACAGCCTTTGATATCCGTTCTTTACTAGTTATCACTCCACTGATGACACTGGCATTGACAGGTCTCTTAGATTTGGCTGCCTGTTTTTTTGGAAAGTTTTTCTTCTATTAGCATAATTATTCTGTCTGTTGAAGGCTGATCTCATTGTACAAATGGTAAAGGCTGGGAACACTAGTTAGTGCTGGTGCTTGTAAATTTTCTTAAATGTTGTATGCCTAATAGATGACATAGAACATTCTTACTGCATCAACTGGTTTTGGCTGCCTGCCTTAACTGGATTTACTGAATAGCTGTACCAGTAATTAATCATGCACTTCCTATGAGGTATATAATTTAAATGATTGGTTTGCTTCACTCTTTTGCTCTAAGCTTTATGCTCTTTTTAGTTTAATTGTGTAGGAAAACAGTTGCTCAAACCTGGACTTTTTCAGTATTTTTCCTCTTTTAGGAAACTAAAATGTTTTTTTTTTTGCTATCACAATAAAGCTGTCTGTTGTGTTAAATATTACTGAGTGGGAAAATTCTGTTTAGTGGGATCATTTGTTCTCCAAAGGATTAACACAGCTTTATGGGACATGTAGTATAGATTTTCTGTTCATAAAATACTTTGAAGTTTTAATGGGTATAAAAGTTAAAAATACAATCAGATTATATATTCAGAATGATCTTGGTTTTGGAATATAATACAAGATGTTTGCAAGTATGAGCATAGTAATTGCTTTATTGGATCTCTTCATTTTAGCACATAAATTTTGCTTCCCTAAATCATGGACAGCTGGAATGCTTGCTATAGTGTTTGAAGGGCCTTGGGCACTGTGCAGAAGTTTTTCTCTGTTCTACTCACAGATCCTCATTTGGCCTGGGTGTCTTCCTGGAAAAATGTCTGAAAATTTTCATAGATGAATGGAGACTTTTCCTCCATGCTCAGCACTCCTGCCATAGCATGAGCAAAGGAGATGGAGAATGCTGAGAAGAGGCCATGTTTTTCAGCTGAGCTGGGGAGGAGATGAGAGCTCTAGATGCTGAGATGGCCTCAGACACTTCTTTTAATCAGAATACCCTTTCAGATAGCAGTGTATGTATCCTGGGGAGTAGGAGGGGATGAGAAGAAAGTACACCCACTCTTAGCCAAAGATGTCATCAGTCAGTCAGTATGACAATTACAGAGAAAATTGTGATGAATTGAAGTTTGTATTTTGTACGTGGTCTGAAGGCTTGTTAGAGTCTATGGATTTACTTCTAAGTAGTCTCAGAAGGTAACCAAGAGAATCAAGTGTACCATGAGAAATTTGAAATCCTCTTTAAAAAGATTTCTGTTCTTACTCTGAAAAATGTTTTGGGATCTTCATGTTGGAAAAGAATGTGTGTGCCCTTTACTTGTACCCAAGTGACTTTGCTTTACACCCTGATTCAGTGCTTTCTATGCATGGGGCAAATCCTTAGGCCTGGTCACAAGGTTGATGGGCTGTTATCCACTGCTTGCTTGAGATAAAGTTTGTTGGCAACTTTCTGCAGAATCTTTTTTCTTCCTTTAACATTTGTATAGCTAAACCTGAGTGAAGAATACTGAATTTACATTATGGAAAACGTGTGTTAGATATTATACCGAGAGCATGTATGACCAGATGCGGGAAAGGGATGGGATATCTAAGTTGGCACATATTGAAAGTTATTTTCCCATTAAGTAAAATGGATTTTGTTTTGTGTGTCATTGAGATGTGATGTGTGATGAAATCCCATGAACTCTATTCAGTCTTTATGTGCTATGTCTGTATATCAGCTAGACTGCATAAACTTTCTCCTTTATCCTTGTACCCAATGCAATATGCAGCCAAACTCATGACACAATTCTGTGCTGGCTTTATAGGGATGAGAATGTAAAAACAAAGAAAATGTAATAGGGAGAAAAACTGTAAGTTGAGGAAATTTACTAAATCAGTCTGGAGAACCTGGATAGGTGTGTAAACCTGTAAATATGTGTATATACAGACAGATTTCTCTCAGAATCGTCTGCATGCAGTTTCAGCAGTGTTGCTGACCTTTTTGCCTGTTTAAATACTGTCCAGTATCACACTTTCAAGTTTTTACTTCCATTCTTGTTTAACCTTTGCCCTGCCACAAGCAATCTGATGTTCAATAAGTCTTTGCAGCTCCTTCATTTAACTTTATTGATGTTGGATTCTGTCCTGCAGATTCATGGAAGAAAGCACTATATTTTACCAATTTGAAGGCATCTTTAAGGCAGTATACATGGTAGAAAGTATTGTGCTTGTTTTATTCTCTTTATTCACTTTTTATGGAAAAGTGCTTTTGAATTGATCAGTAGCTCCTTGCTCTTATAAGGGTCCATAAAAGCAGTGCCAAAGGTAGGTGCTTTGCCTTACTGTCTGACTTTCTTTTCTGGCTTGCAAAGTTTGCCTTGTCATCATTTATAAAACAGGGAGCTGTGACTAAGAGACTAGTTATATCATAGCTTGATAAACCTTTGTAAAGCAACGTGCTGTTGCGAGTAATGGCCTCCATTCATTATTAGCCCAGTTGATTTTCATTTACACTTGGCTCTAACAATTAGCTTGAGCAGGTGTGAAGGAGATGGAGGGCCAGGGACACACAGAGGTCAGCCACTGTTCTGTGTGATAAATTAACCATTATTATCTGCAGTGAAAGTGGCTCTTTCCGCTTGTCAGCAGCAAACAAAGGGACAACATATCTCGCATGAAGTGGAATCAGGGCCACTACTGCAAATGTGATGTGTCTGTAATTTTGCCTGGTAAATAAAAACAAACCCTTTTGAAGTGTCACACCTGTACATTTCTCTTCAAGGAGGTAAATCTAACCTTAGAGATGTGTATATGTATATAAATTTACGGATGTTGAGTTTCAAAGCTGTGGTAAGGGGCATTTTATAGTAGTAAGAAAGACATTTTAATCTGCATTAGAAACTAACTGGAAAACTATTAGCTAAAGATGGGAAACATGGAGATTTTCGGCAGACTGTAATGAGGAAATTACTTGAGACTACTGATGTCTAAATTCCTGTATTACTACTTTAAAATCAGCCATGATTTGTCTGCATTGTATTGGCTTTTCACTAAAATTTTCCTGTGTTTATCCTTCAAATGAACTGTAATCCTCCCTAAATCTAAAAGATGTTCTCTTATAAGATGTGTGGGATTTGGGAGTGAATCATATGTAGTCCCTCTCCCATTCCCACTATGGGATATGGTTTGGGTTGTAGACTCAACAGTTCTGCTTGGGCTTGGACAACTGCAAGTGTGGTACTGCTGCTCTACTACTGTGAACTATTGGGTCAACTGAACTGCTAGCCTTTTAATTGTCATGAATAAGTTATCAAGGATCTGCAGGCCTTGACCCTGTGTAGAAATGAAAGGAAGCAAATAAAAGAGAATGTGGACACTTTCCTTCCCAATACAAGTAAGGCAGTACAGTGGACCTGAGTGCTTAAATTTTCTCTTCCATCAACTCCCTCATTTGTTCTGTTCTTGGAAAGAAAGGTCTCACAAGATGAATGCCCAAAGCTGTGTTTTCATTCTTCGGCTAGCAAAATAGTCCACCAATTTACAGTGCTTAAAGTATGTGAACTCCCTACACACACACACACAATCTGTTTTACAGATTAGTAGGAAGAATATACTGATTTTTCATAACCACTGTAGTCTTCATAATGAATTTTCAAAAGAACTCAAGGCTTTGTTTCAGTGTTAGCTTTGATCATCTGTGATGGGAGAAAACATTTTTCCATTTAGTTTGGTGAAAGAGCTGTACCATAGCACTCCTCCTAATGTTTGTATTAGTTGTTCACAGTATCTGCATTACAGAATCATAGAATAGTTAGGGTTGGACAAGATCTTAAAATCACCTAGTTCCAACCCTCCTGCCATGGGCAAGGACACCTCACACTAAACCATGCCACCCAAGGCTATGTCCAACTTGGCCTTGAACACTGCCAGGGATGGAGCATTCACAGCTTCCTTGGGCAACCCATTCCAGTGCCTATTCCAGTATCTCGAGTACTAGCCCATAAGCTTGATCCCAGGGGCTCATATTGGTTTATTTTGAAGTGGTGTTTAATTTGCTATTGCTACTCTGTTGTTTATGTCTAAAGTGATAGTGTGCATTCTTGAAAAACCTTTGTTTTCAAACATCGAATTCTTGTGCAACTCATTTGCAGAATACAGTTATTTACTGAAGCACCACAGACTTGGAATCCAAGTACTCTAGCTGACCTAGCATTGAAATGGCGCTGTTATCTTCTTTTGTCAGAAAGTTAAAGATTTAGTAACAAATCTTACAGAAACTTGAACTGAAATCAACAAAAACATACTAGGGCATGAGCAGGAATATCTGTCATTAACCTTCCATTGTCTTACTTAGTCAGGAACCTCTGCAGCTGCCTATGCTGCCTGCTGTCTGTGCCATGGAATCTGCAGAGATGCCCTCTTTAGTAAAGTTATGCCTCTCTAATGCCAATATGGGTGTGGGGGTGTTGTGCTATGAATTTACTACATACGTGATATTTACTTCTCAGCCTTCACTAAGTGAAGTTAGGGATGCCTGCACAACCCTCAAAATGCTACTAGAACTTCCTCATAAGCAATCAGTTGTCCATGTGCTGCCACAAGTTATATTGCTGGATGAAGGGTAATGCTGTCCCCCAGGAAGCAGAAAGCTGTGTGTGTAGAGCTGCTGCTTATCAAAGCATGAGTGAAAGAGGAAAGGGCAGGGGTGAAAAAGAGATGGACAGTTGGTTGCTTTTAAGAAAGCAATGTGTTTATAATAAAAAGCAACTAGTTTGCAGCAGTTTAACATTCCATAGAGTCTCATTAGGAGTAAAATATATGTTTAACCATTTGATATGTCAAAAGGAAGGGTTGAACTCATAGGAATAAATATGATACACATGGGTTTAATTATTATGAATGGGTAGGCAAAAATGAAGTATGCAAACCACTGCATTTACTCTTCATATGTGTGTATAGACATATGTAATTAGAGCTGGGCAGAAAATGCATTTGTTCCTGCCACCCACACTTTCCTTGTTTTTTATCAGAAGAAGTATTCTGACAGAAAACCATGCACCAACTCTACCATTGTAGCAATTGCTTGTCATAGACAAAGATTTAAAAAACCTCTGAAGATAAACTCAAAGCAAAGCAAGCTAATTTTACTCATTAGAAATACATAATACCATAATTGGGAAGGGTATAGGGAGTAACACAAATATTTGCTGCATCTGTGTGTTAAAGAAATAAACATACTTTAGACAAATATATCTTTTGAGTTTCACTTTGTGGCTTATAGCACATCTTCAACACAGAGGGATCAATGAGATACAAAGATACTTTTCAGTAATTCATCCAAGGCTGTGTTAAAAGTCAGTGTCAGGCTGGACAATACTTGTGGACATCTACTCCTACAGAAGCTGGAAAGTGAATGTCCCATCTGTTATGTATCCCATAACAGGTGGTGTTGTTTTTTGTTTGTTTTGTTGTGTGTTTGTTGGGGGTTTTTTTTGTTTTAATTTGAGCAAGTCATGATAAAAGTATAATTTTTGTCTGAGATGTAAATTTATAGGAATGGTGCTGCTCAAAATAGGGAGGTTAACAAATGTACTTTCCAATTCTTCTGGAAATGGAAGCAAACAAAAGGTGTGATGTGGAAACTTAGATGTGTTTGCTCTCTTGAGAGGATATTCAGGTAGCGAAAGGTCAATAGAAAACTGTTAGAGTGTACTTGTCTCTTTGATCTGTATTTATAAGGACCATTTTTCCAGTTACACACAAAGGTTCAATGAGTTAAAACAGCCTGTTAAGGCAGATTTATCCTCCTCCCAATATCTTTGCATGAGGAAACATTAGTTTAGGCAGTTTATGATTTGAAGAAGATAGACTGGGTATGATGCCAAATTTGGTCTGCTGCAGATTCATCACAAGCTGAGACTGTAAAACAGGTACAAATTACTAATGCTCAGTCATGTGCACATATCTGGAAGTTCAGCTCAGGTACCTTTCCTATAGCTTGAAGGCATTTCTAAATCTCTGTACTTTGGTTCCTAGTCAGATAATCTGTGGTGTGGTTGTTTGGGGGCTTGGGGTGGATTTTGCATATGTATGTGGTTTGGTTTTTGGGGTTTGTGTGTGTATGGCTTGGGGTTTTTTTTGGTGTGTGGGTTTTTTGGTTGTTTTGGGTTTTTTCTTCTTCCTCTAAAGAGAATTAAGAACTGCAAAACCAGTTGGGAAATAAAGATTGGGTCGGGCAGGTCAGTTTGTTTGCTTTATTTGTTCTAGCTTGTCATGCTGAAGTGAATTTTACTGAGTGGATTTTATTCAATCTCAAATTTCAGAAGTTCCTTAGTCAACATCACAGGACAAACGTTTCTGTCAAAAACATTCCCAATATGATCTGAAGTGCATTTTCATGGAAAGAACCTTGTCTGCACTTCAAGATGTATTTGCAAAACAGACAACTGTACATATACCCATAGTGTATTCTCCTGGAGGAGGCAGGCACTGATGATGATATCGTTCATCTCTCTTAATATTCAGAATCTGTCCTCAAATTTGGGAGCTTTTAGCATGTTATCATTAATCAATGAAAAGAACAATTCTTTTATTTTGAGCTGCCAAAACCTTCACAAACTCACTTAGCACCAGTGAAACTTTAAGATATAAGTGGAAACTTTAGCACTGTTAGAGTCTTATGTAGAAACCCTGCCTAAAAGCAGGGGTGCCCATATACAATGATGGTCAGTAAACCATCCCAAAATCTTGCCAGATAGTTCCTGGAGTTGATCAATTGTATGTGTTTGGTGAGTTTCTGGTTTGTTTTTCTTTTTATGGATGTGTTTTTGGATGACAAAGTTTGAATTATTTTCTATGAAGCTTATGTAGTGCATTAAAAATGTTGAACGCTACTGCACACTATTGAGAAACAAGTTGGGTTTCCTCAATTAAAAACCAAAGCTTCCTCCCCCCCTCAACTTTGAATGAGTTAATTATGTAGCGCTGGTGTGAAGTAATGCTTTTGGCTGTTGTCATTTTTAAACTGGCATCAAAAGGTGTTGTCTGTTCTTTCCTGAGAACTGGAGTATGGAGGTACAGAGACAGAAATACTGTAGGTGAAAATGAGCTTCCTCTGAAGCTGGTGCAGGTTCTGCCCTGGAAATTATACAGAATAAAATGTTCCATGAAACATAAACAAGAAGAGGAAGTTAAGGAAGTGCACAGGGACATGTATAGGTTTAGCCATCTGAAGCCATCTGTTAAGGAAACCATGTACCATTTAAAAATACTCAGAGGCTTTATTGCTCTGAGAAGAGGGAATTGGAATTTTTCTGAAATTATCAGATTTGATAATTATCGTATGTGCTGAATTCATAAATAGCTGGGGTTTTCTATAGCTTGGGCACTTTTCCTCTCCTTTTTCTCTGTTTATGTAAGTTTTGAGGTAATTAATCTTGTTTCCCTTTTAGGAATTTATTAGGGCAACTGTGTAGCTTTAAGTACATGAACAGCATCAGCTGGTGATTACCTGCATCTTTCAAATCAGCCACATGCTGAAATTCCATAGTGGATTTCACCATTGCAGTGATGTAAAGGAAATGCCATTGGTCTCCTTTTCTTTGGGAATCTAAATATTCTAGTTCAAGGCTTAGTGTTTTGAAGTTTTTTAGCAATTGTTCTTAAAGATGCAAACTACTTTTAAATTGCTTCAATGCTTTATGCACTCCCTGGTTATAGACAGCTTATAACACATTTGTATTTATACACTGCAAGTTGTTATATATGTTCTGTGTATGAACTATGGACAGTTTTACTGATGCTTTTAGCCCAAGCTGCATCTCTGAAAGCTTATTTTCAAAGTGAGGGTTAGGTTGGTTCATTTGGGGGGGTGGTCCTTTTGAGGAGAGGGTTGTGGGTTTTTTCATTTTTCCCACTTAAGCAAAATTCTGTTGCTACAAAGTACAAATTCTATTGCTGTAAAGTAATTGTATGAGTGAGTGCCTCTGTTTAAGTGAACAGTTTATGGTTACTATGTTAAAGTGAACATTTCAACTTGGCTAACACAACCACTGAATAAACACATATTGATATTATAGAACAAAATAATATATTAGTGCATTGCTCATTTGTGCTCTGATAGTCACCCTGATGCTATTAGTCATGTGGGGAGTGACAAACACAATTACACTCGAGTGCTAATAGAGTGGAAGAGCAAAACTGCCTGACCTCGGCATCCTGGGTCGATTTAAATGTTTGATGTCTCATTGAATTAGTATCACAGTGTGAAAGACAAAGCTCAAACTAATGGAAATGAGCCTGGACATGCAATACTGCTGATTGGGCTGACATAATTAGAATAATATTCTTCACACAGCTAATAACAAGCAGAAGAAATAAATAACCAAGAGATAACTTAATGACTGCATGCTAAAATGCTCCTTTGAATATGCTAAGGTTAGCATTTTCTGTTTACTTACAGAGCACTGGGGGAATTTTTTTCTCCATGTAATCATAAGCTGTGGTGATCAGCTCCATACTGGTCACTGAGGCCATATGAAGCTATGCAGATTGACCTAACTTTCCCCCCCTCCCCAACATAATTGTTTAACCCTTAGGGCTTGTTACAGATATCTGCTTCTTGAGCAGACCTGCCCAATCCCTCACCAATAGAAAAAAGGAAAAAAAAAAAAGCCGAAACATGATGCATTCATAAGTATTTAGCCTTGTATCTTCTTATACTCATGCCCTTGATCTCTGGGATACAGGGTCATAAAGTACAAGTAAGTGTACATGGCACCTGGAGAGTAGGCATGAAGTGTGATTTTGATATGTTTGATACAAAATACAGGACAGAGTTTTTTAGAATGCTTTTTATAGTAGCTCATCTTTAAATTTAACTTTGGCAATCTCTTGTGTTACTTTCTCAGCTTGAGGTGAGGTGATTAGAAACAGACTGAGGAAAGATGCAGGTGAGAGAGGAACATGCAGAAAATCACTTGATGTTACTCATCAGTTCCATCTAGACCTTTTTCTTCATCATTTGTTCCTGGTAATGATACATATACCAGAAATCCACCCTAACAAAGCACGTTTGCTTAACTTTAGGTGGACAAATCTTTGCCATCAGTGACATGTCCAACCATAACCATGTACTTTGAGGATTTTGTAGGAGGACTTTTGATTCTTAACCCAGACCTACTGAAACCAAAGCCAAAGGAATTTGCTGCCTAGGTATCGAGGAGTGTGAATCCAAGACCCAGATAAGAAATTCATTCAATGTAATAGGCTGATTAAAAGCTTATTTCTTTCACTTCCTACTTATAAAAGTTCACAACTTTAATTTCAAGATTTTTCTTATGTGAATAGTTCATTAGCTTCCTGGAGAGACTGAGGATTCTTTTCAACTAAAATTTGTGATGTGTCTTTGGAAAGTATCAGCAAACAAAACACTTGAAACTTTAAGCTTAATATAATAATGTTGTCTTAGGATTTGCTAAGAGATGTCTTTTGGGTCAGGTCTTTAAGAGAGCAGATCCTCATCAGGTTTCAGTCAAGTCAGAAAGCTTTGTAGTGTTTTTGAAAACTGCTACAGAAAAATACCTTTTCTTAATGCAGAATCTAGCAGTGAACTTTACTGTACTTCTGGAGCTATGGCCTCAATCACAGGAGGATATCAGTGCAGCAGGAAATTGCTAGTGAGATCTGATTCACTTAAATTGTGCTTGTTAGTGATAACTAAAACTTTATGGTGTTAAACCACCTAAGACAATATATGTGGGGGTTTTATGCCCAATTGGCCCATAAATTCATGTAATGACAAGCCTTCTATCATGATGCACTGAAGTGGAAACCATAGTCTTAAATGAGTAGGATGTTGCAAACTTGCAGGTAGAAGAGTCCCAACAGAGCATTTCAGCTTTGACCAGTGCGAGGCAGTGAATGCTGTTCATCTGTTATGTTCATAAGCTGACCTACATTGGTTACTTCTTTTCAAATAATAATAATAGAAAGAAGGCCCAGCATTTTCAGCAAATCACATCATTTCACTTCATTAAGGGTTAAGGTTTTCTGTCAGACTGTTACCAGCTCAGACTGAGGTAGCACTGCTGAGCCAGCTTATGCCGCAGTATCATGGGTTGGTACAGCGGTGGATCTCCTCTGCTCTCGGCACAGTCACCCTCACTACTAGGGGGAGTGTCTGTTCAAATGATGTTTTAGGAAAGAGCTTAGTGTTTATGTTGTAAACAGCACCATTGGTAAGCACAGTTGGCATGCAGGTAGTAAGAAACACAGAACTAGTTCCATGCCCCAAATTCATGGTTCTCAGAATGACACAAAATGTTCCTGCCCTCATCCAAAAATCTCTGAGTTGTGAATGCTGTTGGATCAGTTACCTTTGTCAGCTCTTCACACTCTGTGGAACTACGAACACTGACTTTGTGCTTGTCTGCTCTAGGCTGTTTCCGCATCCGTGTAGAAGGAATCCTGTCTCCTTTTAGTAACAAATTCAGTGTCATGTAAAAGGAGTAGGAATAACTCTCTCTTCCTCCATAACATGGAGAAGACAGAAGCAAAAAATATAATAAACTAGTTCTTATTCCCAGTGATGATGCAGAGACATCACCTGTGGGTTAACTCCTCTTTTTGCTCCATCCTTGTTTTTTCTTGAGAATCCTTAACCAGTGAAGTTAACTAGGGGATGACATTTTGATTCTTGAGGTAGCTTGAATATAGAGGTGAGGGATTATTTTTGCTCTCTGTTAAACTCCTGTGAATTTATGCTGCAGAGCCACTGCAACCCCTCCACTCAATCCCTCTAGATGAGCTTTCAGAGCAAATTGACTGCTTTAAAATAGGTAAGAGAGAACAGGGGCCACTAAAACCAGAAAGTGGATGTACAAGCAGATGAAAGATGCTCTTGTTTTTGCAGGGAGCTTTCTTTAAGCAAATCCTTTGGCATTTGTTCAGCCTAAGATACACGTTTTTGGTAATTTAACAGAATATTTTAAAGTTGGAGTCTGAGGCCTCCAAATACTTTCTGCAATAGAGCTGATATTAACAATAGCGTGAGTGATTCTGGTAACTGAGGCCAGCATAACAGGCATTCCTCCCCTTCCCAAGTGGTTGTATAGCTGAATGTCCTGAGTAACTTGCAGCAGTTTCTTAGTGTTTAACCAATGAGGCAAACATATTTTTTCATTCATGTATTTTTATTATTTTTTCTGCATTCGTATTGTTGATGGTAGTATATTTTTGGTGGCAGACCTATTTTTCCAGTACATGTAAGTTGTTCTGTTAGATCATAGATCTCAGCTGGTAAAAAAATAACCTGTCAGCAAAGACTGTTGTTCCTTACTTATCTTCAGTTTCCAGTTACAAATCTGTTGATGTTACAGCTCAGCATAACTTGCACATTACAGCTGGCTAAATTTTTAAAAATTTAATCCTGTTTTTAATAGAATTGGGGGGGAAAAAACTGTTAAAAATAAGCAGTGTCTCTTCTACCTCTTCTGCAGCTTCTAAATTAACATTTTGGTGAGGTCTGAGTTCTGAATTTCAGGTCTTTATCTTAGTGAACAAGCAAACTGGGAAAACCTTTTTCCTTTAAAAGATAATCAAAAATCTTCCTCAAACAAGACAAGAAGATACCAGCTGATGTGGAGGGATTGTGCTGATGAATGAGAAGTAGAATATTAACACTTTAAGGCTGAGCATTTTGTTTCATCAGAATCAGTCATATCAGAATCATGGATCCCAATTGTTCTATATGACCTTCAACAATTTGCGCCTGTTGATGTATAGCCCCTGAACCACGGGGTAGGTATTTTCCCAAGAAGCTTTTAATAGATTTCTTATTCATATCTTCCATGTTTCCTTTATGCTCTGATTGCATGGACATTTGTTATTATTTTGTTCAGGTTTATGCTAAGAGTTTAAATGTAAACAATAACTATGGGATTAGTTAAACCTTTCTTTAGAAGGATTATTTTAATGAGTTAAGCTTAATTAGTTAAAAGTAAAACTGCTATTTGGCACCCACTAGTATGTCATACCCAGTGCCTTGTATACTGAAGGGTCATTTTCATATGATGGAAAAAGTGATTGAAAACATCACTCTGCTTATTTCTATTCTCATCCATAGTCAGTCAGCTTTTTATGTGTTCTAATTCTCTGCAACATTATTCTCCTGTGATCTTAAAAGATATTCATCAAGGCTATGGAGTTAAACTGAAACCTTTTGATTAAACTTCTGGATTTGAACACAGAACGTTCCTAGTAAGCAAACATGTGTATCAGTTGGTTCTTTATTAAAGAACAACAACAACAAAAAGTAAAGGTATTTTTCAGTAATTTTTGGTGCTCATAGACTAGTTAATACCCTGAACTAGGAGGTCTGTTTCCTTGTTTTCTTCCAAAATGTGTTATCTATTATGTTCTATTCCCTTTCTATATTTCCATTTTTTATATTCTGTTCCCTCCAGTGGCTTTAGTCCTGCTGATACCTTGTGACAGCCAGTTCCACAGACTAGTGCTGCCTGTTTTCAAAGCAACAGTTCTCTAATGAGAGAAGCTTGCTCCAGTCGCAACACCATGCATCCGCTTTGAACAGCAACCCGAAACACAGTCAAGACAGGTATCACTGGTATTATTTACTACTAAGCCTCAAGCTGGCATTTGAGGTCAGGCACTTGGGGTATTCTTGCACAAGACCTTGACAGCTTTTCTGGACCACAGAACTGTAGCCTTTACACTTCATTCAGAAAAGACAGAAACTTGAATAATAATTTGAAATCAAGTCCTTTGTGTGTTCAGTTCTTTTAGTACAAATACTTCACTAGCAGGGAATGCACTGAGAGTGGTGGTATTCCAGTACTAGCTGAACAAAAACAGCCTACAGCAATCTGGGCTAATAAGAATGAAAAATACTTGCAGACAAAAACCCCATGATTTTGTTGTTTTCTTTTGAGCAAATGTAGAAATATCACATGTAGCTGCAGAGCCAGTTTACTTTCATGACATTTGACAATCTGATAATTTTTACAAAGACATACTTAAAATGCTGTTTCATGCAAAGTTCACTTTTTTCCTTGTTTAAAAAGCACCACATCTTTAATTTGCAAGGCTGTGTATTAATTTTGCTGAGAGCACCGTTTATTTCCCTTTCCTTCTACTTCATTTAAAGTCGGTTGTTGACAACTCTCAGGCGTGTCAAACTCTCACCGTTAATAACTGCTTAAGGATCCCTAACTTCTATAAATGTTGGTTCCAGCTAAAAACCCTGTGCAATAGCCCTGTTTGAGGGGGAAAAAAATAAAAGAGGGGAGAAAGGGGGTGGGGAAAAAAAGGAAAAAAACCTGAGAACTTCTTCTGATGAATTTTTGATTTTCCTTCTTAACAAAGAAATGTCTGTGATTCAAAGAAATAGCTTAAAGTAATATTATAAAATAGAATATGGAGTGCACTGTTCTGAATGACTCTTTGCTTTTAATGTGAGGCTGAAAAATTGTCAGTGCCTTTTTTGATTAGATGAGATTTTCTTTTTTTTTTTTGTTCTTGATCTAAGAATTGAGGAGAAAAACATGCTACTTGCATTTGAATATGGTATGAGCTAGATGTAATGTGTTGAAGATAAAGCAATACCAGTACTGCCTCAAGGCGGCACCTGTATCTGTGGGTCAATGCCATTTCTCTTTAGATCGCTGCTGAGCCCCTCTCTTGGCTGCTGCTTTATTAGGCCTAATTAGGCAGGCTGTCACTTTTATTGGTGATGGAAAAGGAAGATAAGTAGATTACTTGTGTCATCTATCTCTATCCGGACGTGTCTAAAAAGTCTAAAGTGATTGCTGTGGGCCACAAATTTATTTCACAAGAGGGAGAAAAAGAGAAAAAACCTCAGAAATGTATTAAACCTCTAGAAATGACTTACCTTTGGCACTACTGTGTGTAATTTCAAACCCACAGAGAAAAGAGTTACAGTACATACATGAAGGCCTTTTGTTCAGAGGGAGAAGGTTGTCTGTAATGGTTTTTGTGATATCAAAATAATAATAAAAAAGGCTGTTTTCTGTTTAAAATTCTAGTAGTGGTTAATTTTTGATTTTTTTTAAGTTAATCCAAGTTATAATTATACTGGAGTATCTGTGGCTGATGGAGTGGGCTGTTTTAATGACAGGCTTGTTGATATGTTCCTCAGATAGGCTTACTCTGTAGATCATTGCTCAGGGCATTTCCAGCTTATGCAGCATGTGTATATTTCTAATGATTGTTTATAGAGATAATTAACTATTTTCTAAATAGTCTCAGATACCTTCTTAGATAAATGAAGTGTTGACAACTGCTGTTAACAGCAGCCAATCAGGACAATTTCTGGGACATCTTCCACTTTGGAGGATGATACTCCTCAGAATATTCCTCGGCAGGAAAAGTTCAATAGCTATAGCATTGTAGTAGGAAAATGAAACTAACTCTGTATGGACCCTTATGAAAATTAAATGTGATCTTCATTTAAGGGTCAAATACTAACCCTTGGGAAAGCTCAAGCATAAAACAAAATAATTTTGGGTTTTTTTTTTAATTCTTAAAGCTACCAAATCACAACCACAGAGGTGACAAAATGCTCTTTGAAATGTGGATCTCATCTTTTAGTTTTCTGCTCTTGGTTCAACTGCTGGTGCATGTAGTTGTGTGGGACACAAATACTGGTCTTCCAAAAGCTGATTGCAGCCACAGCACAAGTAGCAGAATGTTAGCATAGGCACCTATAATGAATATGGCAAAGATGTCTGTGTGAAGATTCCTAAAATCTAGTTGGCTAACATCTGACTATTAGCTCGAAGAGTAAGTTTATAGATATCAGCAAAACTGCTTGTAGACTTAAAATCAAATTTAGTCACATCACATAGACAAGCGGAAAAGTTTTTCACGGTGAACTTTTTCACTAGAGGTGATTGAAGAAGCAGTAGGGCTGATGTTCACTAGTAACAATGCACTGACTCACCAGGACCCTATGCAGCATTCCTTACCCAGGAATACTCCTGTAGGCTTGAGCACAGCTGGGACATGGTAAGGGGGCTGGAGCACCTCCTGTACAAAAACAGGCTGAGAAGGTTGGGGCTGTTCAGCCTGGAGAAGGCTGCATGGAGACCTCATAGCAGCCTTCCAGTGCCTGAAGGGGGCCTACAAGGATGCTGGAGAGGGACTCTTCATCAGGAACTGTAGTGGTAGGACAAGGGGTGGTGGGTTCAAACTGAAACAAAGAAAGTTTAGGTTAGATATAAGGAAGAAGTTCTTTACTGTGAGGGTGATGAGGCACTGGCATAGGCTGCCCAGAGAAGTGATGAATGCTCCATCCCTGGCAGTGTTCAAGGCCAGGTTGGACAGAGCCTTGGGTGACATGTTTTAGTGTGAGATGTCCCTGCTCATGGCAGGAGGGTTAGAACTGGATGATCCTTTCCAACCCAAAGTATTCTATCACTCTATGGTGATCCTATGACAATAACAGAATAGAGCTACTGATCCCAGGAGTTCATTGCATGGAGCACCATACCTCAGCCTACCAAAGGCTGGACAATGGAGCATTTTCCTCCAGCAGTTGTAGAAGGTCACAGGTGGGGAGAACTGAGGCCTGAACTCACCAAGTGTGATAGTTATTTGCTGGCACTCTGTCTCTTAGCAGTCAAGGACCAAGGTCTGATCTACTGGAAGAGATGTTTGATTCTTTAGGTTAAGAAAAAGCCAGTTTTTGTATTGACATTTTTACCCACATATGGTTTTGAGTGTGTCTGTGTTCTGTAGTTTCATGCTGATATTCAGGGCCTCAGTACCCCAGCAGTAGTATACATAGTATATCTGAGTGATAAAAATGAAACTAGAACTTCAGTTTGAAAGATGCAGAACAGATGCATCCTTGCTTACGGAAAGGGAGAAAAGATCTTTGGTTTTCCTTTTTCCTCCTTCCCCAGAAACACTCTTCATGCAAACTCTCTTCATGTCTATTTTCATGCAGTGTCATACCTATGAATAGCTGAAATTGTTGTATTTCTAATTCACTTGATCAAAAAAGAAACAGGAGCAACAATTGCATTCTGATTCCACAACTACATCTCTGGGAATAGCACTGGAAAGCCACTGTTGTATGCTCTTGGAAAATGTTAAAAGCTCCACAAGTTGAACATAGCTCATTAGAGTAGAAGTGTGTTCAGAATATGCACTTATAGTTAGGAGTTTGGTAATACAAACATGTGTCAAAATCTGAATGAGAACTATGGGATGGGGATACTTTAACAAATACAAAATAAAAACTTTTATTATGATTTTGGGTTTTTTAGCAGATGTGTGATGCTTGTTCCATGGACATGTCAGAAAAACTTTGTTACAATTTGCTTCCTAATCATTTAGGGCTTGCTTATTGATATGACCCAAGGCTCGTATGATCACATGTTGCTTCAGAAAAGGACCAATATATATTGATTAACAGAAGAAGAAATCAGTGATGTCTTGTACAAACTTTTCCCCTTTTTATGTTTGTATTCTTGCAGGGAATACATGTTTTTTGTATTCCATGTGCATTTATCTAGACAAACTTGACCCTAAAATTATTGCAACCTTTTAAATTAGTAAATGCAGCCTGGTTAGGCTTCTGTAACTCAAAAGCACTGCATTAGCTAGCTGGATCCAATTCACTTTTAAGGGATAGTCAAGATGTTCTTGATTTTCAAAAGGCAGCTTGCTTTACTCTAATCATGTTTGTTTCCTCTCTTCAGGCATCGAACCAATTAGACACCAAGAAGTACAGCCTAAAAAGCCAAAGTTCAGTCCACAAAACTCTTGTGGAGCTAGCTGAGATCAGTTTTAAAGACTCTTTTCAGTTAAAAGCACCATGTTTATCATTTTTCTATTTTTGTGTTTCCTATAAAGCCAGAGACAAACTCTATGCCAGCTACCCTGGGCTTTGGTGGACTAGTTATCGTCCCTATTCATTTCTGATAACCTCATTTTTATCTTTTGATATGAGTGTTCCTTTTATCTTTTATTTCAGACTGATGACAGCTGTGTTGGCAATGTAGGGATATTTGTCAACAGAGTGAGGTGACGAAGATGAATAACCGCAGATATGCAAGAGGTCTGTTGCTGTGGCCTTTGCATGCCTGTGTTGATCAGGCAGGAGGAGTTAGGAACTCCCTGCCCTTTGCTAGCACTTCCTTACACAGCACTTTACCAAATGGCCTTACAAAGGGGAAGACAAGTCAAAGTTCAGTACAGAATCTACTGCTTAGGTGGACCCCTAGTGTGGCAGCTCCGTGGAGGACAATGTCTAGTCCTAGTTGCATTAATGGTTTTCCTTGTTTCTATCAAATCTCATTAACATTAGGGTTGGGTTTTTTTTTCTGTCTCTGAACATAAAAAGACAGTACTAAAGTGGACAAATATTATTGTTCTGTATTAATGACTTCTGTATCCAATTAGTGAAGATCGTTATTGCAATATATTATGACTTGCACTGCACACAAGAGACAGTAAACAAGACTCCCAAGAAGCAGCTTTAGAAATAGCTTCTCTGTAGCATTCTTTGCCTATATCAACCCCTTGATCTGTCATGTTGCCGTACAGCAGACAGTGACAGGCATTTATCACAGGGCAAAGATTTTACCAGATCAGAACAGACTGTGGGAAGTGCCAGCTTTCCCTGCTGCCTATCTGGGTTTCTTGTAGGATGAAAGTATTTTGGGTTTGTAGCTGTAACAATTCACATTCCATTGCAGGTGATATAACCTGTTTGTTACGCACATTTTAAAGGGAGATACTGTATTTTAATGGACATTTAGTAGCTGGCTATCAACAGTCTATGCTTCCTGCCTGGGGACAGCATGCAAGGTTTATTAAATATTAAGAAGCTCTTCACTACTTTATAAAACTATGACAACAGAACATCTGCATATTTAGAAAACAGTAAGTTAACATTCTTTAGAATAGCTGCATCAGTTAGGGAAAAGGACTAATGTTTGTCTGACTAAAGATGCGTAAAAATGTGGTGTCTTCTTTGAAGTTTGCTCTTTGCTCCTGATACTTGAGAATGTTGAAATTAACCTACACTGCTTAACTTAGAACACAAGTGAAAGCACAGTCTCCTAGAGAATGCAGAAAATCAGGCCTCTTGGGTAAACACTGCTCTTGCAATGTCTTTAAAAGTCCCAGTAATGTTACACAGTCCAGAGAATTATATTCATTAGCGGTTTGTCTGTCATGTGTCGTTTGGACAGGTGACATTTATCCCTGTCTGAGGCATAGACATGCTATTCAAATTTCATTGTAAATCCCAGAGAAAGATGACATCTTTGCAGAGAGGCTATATCTTACTGACCAAAAGTCCACAGACTTTTGGAAGAATTCACTTCAAAGCGAGTTTGAGACAAGCTGAAAGCTGTTGCTATACGGGCTGTTTGAATAATAGGAAGGCTTTTCAACTTCGATGAAGCCAATTGCATATTGTGAGGTTTTGTATCCACCCTCGCTTATATGGATGGAAAAAAGCTCAACCCAACCCAGAGCTCTCTCTGATCCTGATCTTGCCAGTCATGCTGCAGTAGCAGTCTTGTTTCAATGTGGAGCAGTTTGCAGCAAATTCCCTCAGTGATTACCATGGAACACAAGATCTTTTAAAGTGGCTCTCCTGTGAAGTAAAACAGAATGGATATTAACTTAATTTGGTAGAGTTCTAAAAGTCCCACATGTATTACCAACTCGGTGATGTGCAGCTAGGCTTTTAAAAGAAGTGTGGGGGTGGGAGGGAACGCAACCGCAACTTTTAGGGTGTACAAATTAGTACACCCTAATGTGCTGTAAGGTGCTGATGTGCTGTAAAGGTGTTTTTCCAGGATTTAGAGGGATTTAGAGGACCTTCATATGTTTTTCCGGTTCAGTATTAAGAATACTGGCAAAGAGATACATTAGCTGACAATAAACTTATAACAGTTATGATGTATGAAAATTATTACACATTGGTCTTGAGACATATACTTGGTCAGGTATTGTGCTGAGTGCAAGAATAACAGAAGGTGAGAATAGACTGAGGTAACCTTAAGTCATCTTTTTGTCTGGTGCACCAAGCTGGATCTTGAGTCTGACTTGTGTGTGCTGTTGTGGCAGTGGCTAGACTGAACAGGGGATAGAGACTGGAGTGGGACATACAATGTAGCTCACTGGTTAAAATGATAGAACAGATGAGAGTATGTATGTGGAGACTGAAGATGTTTCAGGAGGCAAAGGGATCGTTTTGCCACAGAAGACACTACAGGCTAAAGAACGGTTTGTGAAAAAGTGAAGACTGCTTCACCAGCCATAAGGAGTGTGTAGTAAAGCAAATAAGATTACCCATGTTTAACTGGAATCTCTAACTTGATCAACAGCAATTCAGGGAGTACTGATAGCAACTGAGATTAAACACAGACTTGCCTTTAAATCCAAAGGTTGGGGATGATAAGAGAAGGTGAAATTTATTTTATTGTTAGTATGGTCTTGCTGTCCTGGATTCGGTATGTGCTCCCCATGGCTGTTTCATCAATAATCTGTCTTGACTGCTCTTTTTATCTTTTGAAACCCATCTTCTTTTGCTCTCCTGAATTCCCATATTCGTCCCTTATGAACATCTTTTCTTCATTCCTTTTTGGATCTCTTTGGCCTTACTGTTACAGTTTGATTCCATGTCTCATCCCCTTTTGGTTGTATCACCAGGCATCCTTTTTCTCACATCATCACTCCCTCTCCCCCAGTATTTTTGCCTTTTCCACACCTTGCAGGTGTACTTGTAGTACAGTGCTGAGTCCAGGAGGAGTGCTGCCAGACTGCTATCACTACTAAATTATATCCTACAGTATCTGCTCTTCTGCCACTTCCTGGGGTTGACCAGCATAAGCCAGCACACATGCAGAAGTTCTAGCTGAAGATGGAAAAGCTGTAAAGTTTTAGACAACAGTCCAGAATTTGCTTGGGTTTTTTTTAACTCTATTTTGTCAAAATCTTGAACAAACAGGTAGGGAGCAAGATGTGGATCTTCCCTTTTAAATGTACTGTAATTTTAAAAGAAAGACAGCTAAAGATGTGTATCATGGTTTAAGCCCAGCTGATAACTCAGAACCATGCAGCCACTCACTCACTCTGCCCCTTCTTCTCCCTGCTCATGGAGAAATGGGAAGGAGAATCAAGAGAATGTATGGGTTGAGATAAGAGCAGTCCAGTAACTAAGGTATAACACAAACCACTACTGCTACCACCAATGGTAATAATGATAAGGGAAATAACAAGGGGAGAGAATACAACCACTCACCACCCGCCGACCGATACCCAGCCCGACCTGAGCAGTGATCTAGCCCTTCTGGGTAAATGCCCCCAGTTATATACTGGGCATGACGTGCTATGGTATGAAATACCTCTTTGGCTAGTTTGGGTCAGGTGTCCTGTCTCTGCTTCCTCCTGGCTTCCCCTGCTCCCTGGCATAGCATGAGACTGAGAAGGTCCTTGGTCACAGTAAACATTACTGAGCAACAACTAAAAACATCGGTGTTATCAGCGTTGTTCCGAGGCTGAAAGTCAAAAATACAGCACTGCACCAGCTACTGAGAAGGATTAAAATGACTGCTACTGCTAAACCCAGGACAGTGGGTTCCTTGATATTTTAATAGTGCTTGTCTTTTTTTTTTTAGTTGCTCAGTATCTTTTCTTCCTTTATTCTTCCCTTCCCTAAACTCTGGCTTTTTTTTTTTTTTTTTTTTGTGAGGAAAAGACAGAATTTGACACTTGCAAGTTTTAGCATTTGAATTTAAAATCCGTTCTGATTTAAACTTGAATGAATTTGCTTGGGAGGACAAGAAAAATCCTCTAGATGTCTCATGCCGTAGTCTGTTCACTAGGTTCCTCTTGGTGGGATATTCCAAATGGAAGAACAACTTTCTGCAGTTAATGAAAAAGCCTGTTTTTTTTAACTGCAGTGAAATCTTGCCAAGAGGTTAAAGCCCATTTTGTTAATGTCTGTTATGACTCCACACTTACTATTTGTATTATGACAGAGCCTAGACAACTTGAGCTGATTGATGATGAGTAACTGAACCAGTACTTGACAAACACTGTGTGAGAGAGTCTCTGCTTGAAGACACCACCACCTCTGTGTCCCTCGCTCTCTGGAAGCTTAGAGCTCCCAGTGACTTCTGAATTAAAGTTGGGACCAAGTCCAGAGCACAAAACACCTGCCTATGATGAGTCAGAGTGTATATGAGCTCCCCGCTCTGCAGGCAGTGCGTGAAGGCTGAGCACACGTTTCTTTGAATGAGTGCTGGCTGTGCTGACACATTTCTGTGGTTTGTTAATAGTAAAAATTTCAGAAGAGCTTCTCCAGTGGGATTCCTGGCAACTGTGTAATGCGACACTTCCATCAACAGGTTGCAAATCTTGTCAGTTAGGGAAAGACAGAAGTAAATCTATTCAATCAGCCAGAAAAAGCAAGGGAAGGATGTTTAATTTCTTTCACTTGCTGAATTTAATGAAGAAACTGGTGTATGAGTTTTGCAGGGGAATGGAATAGAAAAGGGGAAGAATAACCTCTTTGGGGAGCCAGATTTCTCATGAAATGCTTGAAGAGCAACTGAAGGGGGAAAAAGACCCTAAAAACTTTTCAAACACGGAGACCTACAATGGTGCAAACTGAGGAAAAATTCTGCTTTTTCAAGTCTCCTTGAACTCGTTTTTCTTGCCTGTGTGTGAAGTAAAGTTTAGAGGATTTTCTGTTTTTCTGATCCTGCTCTCTACTAAGTTTGCAAGTCTCCAACTTCTCTCTGAGCCTTTACAGTGCTCTTCTCTAGTGGGAACTATCCCTTGGGTTTTTCCCCACAAACAGCTCTTTGGTTTATAAAGGAAGCAGTTTTGTTTTGTTTTTGTTGCCGCTGTCCAAGGCTGACAAATGGGTTTAGTCCCAGGCTCTTCCTTCAATTATTAATGAAAAATACTGTATTACCTGGGGCTAACCCAGCATTGCGTTCCATTTCCAAGCCTTCGGCAACCAGTAATCTCATTGCTGTCTAAAGCACAGAAAATAAAATCTTTTGCCTTTTCCTTTTTCCTCCTCTGCTTCTGCCTCCCCTCCCTCCCTTAAGAGCTACTTTACAGCCTGACTTGCAGGATGACACCAATGAGTTTGCTAAGAAAGCATTGTAATAAATAGAAGTGAACTCTCACAGTCTGATTGTCACTTTTCAGGATTTAAAATCTCAATTTCTGAACATTACAGAGATTTAGACATGGGTTAATTAAACATTTACATACATGTGTGGAACAATATATCGTATGGTGCAATAACATGCACTTTAATCAGAAGCTGTGGGTGTTGTGTGTTTGCTTGTTCCATGTTAATTGGCATCGTGCTGGCTCCTGGCTGAGGTCTTTGGCTGCATGGAACAGAATAGACATGGTGTTTTAAATATTTTAATTAGGAGCAGCAGTTCCCGGCTCGCTCATTTCTCATTGGATTGTTTTTCATGCATGAATAAATTAGCTGGCATGGAAGTACTTTGCAGAAAGTAGTTGCCCTCTAGCCATAAAATGAGTCCTGTTCATTAATACTTTAATGAAATTAGCTGTGAGCAAAATATCATTCCTTTTAACTGTGTTCTAATTTCTTAATTTTAATTAGGCACATAATTGTAGTATACTGAAATTATCTTAATGTACAGCAAGAAAAGTTCTATCACCGTGTGCCTGTGGCTGAAACTTGAGCATACTTGCAGCATATATCAGCTTGCAATTTTTCTCTTGAACTTTCCCTAGCTAATCAAAATCTTTTCCTTACTTTGTGTTATTGCAACACGACGTCAGGAACTGACTAATGCTTTTGAATACTTAGAAAATTAAAAGAATCACTGGTGCTATATTTTGTTGTTGGCAACATTCATCTGACAACCCCAGTTTTAGGGTCCAGTGTAACCCAGGAACATTTCTAGAAGCGTAGAATACATAGAATGCATCTGTTATATTTACTTTTTTCCCATGAGATTTTCCGTGTATTGTTGGCCTTGAGTTGCTATATTTACTTTATAATTGTACAGACTGAGATCTGAAGCTGTGAGGGTGTATAGAAGCTAAGGAATTCAGATTTTGGTAGCTGTAGCATAAGTCATCTTTAGTATAAAGTTTAACTCATATAAATTAGTCTAGGTCTCTGTATGATGCAGCTTGTTTCCACTTGTCAGATACTGTTCTGCTGGATGCAATTTCTGCACTGGAAAGATAAATGTATTCTGGGAAAAATATTTATTACGCTGCCTAGCACTAAGTTTAACATGAGTGTTTTGGGTGAATGTTCTCATCCTGATAGAGAACTGGGGATAGAAACACTAAGCATCTTCAATCCAAATTTAGGTCAGTGGGGATTTAAACTTCAGCCTTTCCTGCTTTACTCAAAACTGCAGAGAAGTGGGGTAAGAAACCAGAAATGAATCTTGAAAGTTTGAAAAGACTGAAAAAGGGGCATGTATTTAGCCCTAGAGCTTTTGCATCCAAGTCCACTGAAAACTATGCTTTGTAGTCACCGTGTTCTTAAGCAAAGAAAATTGCACAGTAGCGACTATACAGATATGAAATGTTTTTTTTGGCCCAAATAGTTTTAAGATCCAGTAACAGTTCACTAGCACCTTGGACCTAATGGGTTCATGTGGTAATCTCTTTCTCTTGTATGCTGCTATATAAACCTGTTCTGCAGAAGCCGTAATTGTGTCTGTACCGTTTTCCTCCAGAACTCCCATGAGATCCCTGCAAGATCCCCACCAGCCTCCCCTCCCCATGAGTGCACCTTAGTGCTGGGAGCCGCTTCACCACAGTGACGGGGACCTTTGTCTCTGCTGAAATTGAGTTTCTAATTGAAATACTGTTTGGTGGCATATTTCACTGCCTGCCGTAATTGGCACCTGCTCTAAATAATATTGATATTTCTTATTTAAATAATATATTATGGCTAATTGTAATACTTCATTATGCCCACAATTAAGTGAACTGAGGTTAGTTTACAATTAATACTAATACTAGTTGATGTGCAATTTGAATGTAATTTGCTGCTGTTAGCAGATTGCCAGTGGAAAGAAGAAAGCTAAGGGATTTCTTGTTTCCAGTGGCAATCCTGTTTTTCTACACAAACAGTTATATTCAGATAACCAAGGAAGTAATTAGACTAAACATTCTGGTCTTATTTCTGATCAATCCTTGTCATTCTTCTGTTGGTAAACACATGTTCAAACCCTCCCTTTGGAGACCTAATTCCAATTATAATCTATTAAACATTAGTGAAATTAATGCAGCACATCTTTGTTTCATGTTGCAAAAAAGTGACCTCTCTGTACTTCGTATAGACTCATCTCTAATAACAGAGGTTAAATTTAAAATGGCTTCAGTCTTTTGTTTAAATGACCAGATAAGACAGCTTTGAATCAGCTCTGCACTGATGTTATGTCAGCTTAGGCATCTCCATCTAAAAACCTGCATGGAGGCTGAAGTAGAAGCCAAAACAACAATACCAAAAAGGTAAGCCCTAGGAAAATTTGAGTTATGTGCAGCATAAAAGGATGAATCACAAGCCTGTTGCAATATCCAAGTGCTCATACAGTTGTAATTGGGGTTCCTTTCTCATTTCTGTGACAATAAAGCTACTTTTCATTTTGGAGTAAGGTAGTGGGCTAGCTAATACGGTATTCAGCAACCAAAGAGGGAATTTGGGAAGTGGAAATAAAATTACTTAAATTGAATTGGTTGACAAAAGAAGAAATACATAAATGAGACAGGGAAGTCACTCTGTGATGTTATGCTACCTGCATTATGAGTGTTTTTCTGGCACAGTTAAGATGTCTCTTGTTTGTGACAAAGGTAGAGTGAGATTCATTTCCCATGCCTATAGGTTAAATCAAACAGCTTAGGATGTAAGGAAGGGAGAATGACATGTCCAGTGTCGCTTGAAAGCGGGACATGGGCTGGAGCTGCCACAGCAGAACATGTGCATGTCTGTGTGCTTTGTGATCTTGGGCTTGTGCTTTGTAGCTGTTGTGTCTGATCCCTTGTTTTCAAAATAACAACTTAATGGAGAAGTTGTTTGATTTTAGTTTTTTTTTTCCCCTGTTAGTTTACCGAGAACTTGCATTTAGATTAGCATGGTCTCTTAAAACTTTTAGTTACATCTGTTGGAAAGTTTAGTTGCTGGTAGAATCTAGACCTACAAGGGCCAGAACTACAAAAATATTTATCTCTATGAGAGTTTACAATACAGTGCTGCTCCTTCTAGTGATCTTATTGCCATGTGTTTCTAGTCTAGCTTTTCCATTGTGTTTTTCTTTGGGTTTCTATTTTGAAGAACACTGTGACATCTGAAATCCTCAACTGAGTACATCACTGCTCACTGAAAATGATTTTTAAAAGGCAAAGACATTGGGTACTTATTCTGAGGAGAAATGTTGGGAGTTTCAAAACCCCAGCTTAAATCAGGACTAATTAAAAAGCCTTCTCCACCATTTTAAACTTAGTTTTACCATTTCCAGATCATTCAGGAGCTACCTGAGAGATACATGTTTTCCTTTTTCTAGAAGACCAAAAACTAACTTGGGAGAAATTCGATTTTCTTTACCACGTCAGAAAACAACTCAGAGATGTCAGGTGACTGTGACAGAAGATGTGTTGGACTGATTTGGAAAGGGAGCTAGGCAAGGCATTCTAATAATGAAAATCCTTTATTGAGTTATTTTTCCTTCATTCATGAGACTTAGACAAAGAATTAAGAAAATCTCTGCCAAAAAACTCCACCCCAGTCTTGCTTTCCTCTGTCTTTCTAAATAGCTTTATGTCATAGTATTTACTTATCAACCGTAATGTTAGCATCAAAAACCCTTTGAGGTTCTTTGTTGTCATTCCAAGAATGTCATTTTTAAGGCACCACTCTCTTCAGATTGCATCTGCCTTCTGTCAGTGGTGCATCTGATGTCATTATAATTATGTTATCATTTAGATTAATCAGTATTTTGCAGTTTCGGTTGATTAGAAAATTACAAGTTGAACACAGTATTTATAGTAAAGACACAAACTAGATGGTAAGTGAAAGAATGCTGGAGAGGCATTATAGCAGCCTGGCTCTAATTCTAAAGTCTGAAAATTGCTGCTTACTGTTGCCACAACTTAGAAAAGTCCTCAATAATAATAATACAGCATCAGTATGTCGGAAGCTAACCCTTTCAGAAGGCGGATGCTGTTCATTTAAACAGTTATGGAACAATTCCTTTTACACTTGTTTTTCCAGTGTGCAGAGATCTGAGCTCTACCCATGAACCAGCTGCTTGGAAATTATGGCTCTCTTCTCATTATAGCATTTTTCTTGGAATTCAGAGAAGCACGAAGCCTTCCCTAATGTTTCCTGATGGGGCTGGCAGCTTTCACTGATTTTCTTCTGTGGTCAGCTTTGTCCACTCTGAGGTGACTTGCTTTTCAAAAAAGTACTGAGCACCCTTTCAGTCTGCAAATTATGGAGTTGTTCAATAGAATCAGAGAAGCCTGCTATGGAGTTAGGCCTGGTGAGCTATGTGGCAGAGGATCAAAGACTAATTTTAACTGCTCAATTCCAGTCTTTCTTTAATATTGGTGTTATGCCTTCCTTTATAAAAGGAAATAGCAAACAGTAATATTTCTAAAAACAGATGTGTTAGTTGGATTTGTTAGAATGTCTTGGCTGTAAATAGTTTTTATAAATAATGGGACAAGGTGTCTGTACTACAGAGCAGAAGTATTCAGTGATGAGCCTAATTTGTAATCCTAATGGTCTGGGACAAGAGGGCACTAACTGCTGGCTGTTCTGCTCTGTCTGCACCTTGGTCCAAGTGGTTATTTCAAGCTCCAAAAATCTCATGTAGAATTTTTCTTTTTCTTCCTGTTTGTACATCCTATTTAAACCCCCTCTTTGTCATCTTTCATGAAGAGTTACTGCATTTTCTGAAGGAAGAGAACATGAGTCATACCTTCTGCAAGTTCTTTACAATCTTCTCCTTTATTCAAGCACAGACAATCACATGCTAAAAGTACCTGTTATGGAATCTACTTCTAATGCCAAAGAGCTGACTGTGACACTTCTCATCAAGTTCTTGGACAAGGAGTCTAGCGTATAGGTAACTTTCTAGTAATTTGCCTCAGTTTAAGCAGGTAAGACAAGGATCCAGAGCTGATAAGTTAAACAAAACCAAGGAGAATATTTTTCTGTTTCATTATTTAGCCAAAATGCAAAAGATGGCACTAGACATCAGGGAAAGATATTTGACCAATTTGCATCCTGTGATCTAGATTTCCTTTTAAATACATTGAATTTTAGAAGGTATTGCTTTTTTATAGAATAAGCATTGTCTCCTTTGGTATCTTTTCTACAGGTTAATATTCTGTTGCAGCGTATAAATTAAAGGAAACAAAAATCAACACAAGTTGTGATTCTGGAGGGAGAAGTGGTGTGAGCTTCCACTGGCCTTGAACGTCCAGCCTTGTAAGATGTAAAAGAGCAATAACTGTGTTGTCACTCTCTGAGGGTTAGGTATGTTTCTCCTGTAATTGTGAACACATCCAGTTGTTTTGAAAGAACCACAATCCTAGGAGATATGGTCAGCATTCACAAGAGCATGGCATGAGTATGCAGTCATGGAATTCATGCAGATGTTAGTTTCTTTCTGAGGAAGATGTACTGATGTTTACCATTATGGGTATGAGACTGTTAATTGTGGATTTTGAAACTTGAGGAGGTGATTTGGACATGCAATTTATCTTACAACAAAATTTATCCTAATAGAGTTGTGTTGAGCTCTCAGAATGACAAAATCAGCAGGGCAGTCAGACAGACTGTCCCTAAGGAGAGAGAACTGTTTTGACATCTGTCTGAATATGGAATTTCTGATGGTTTTTTTTCCCAGACCGATATCAAAGATGCTTTGTTAAGGGCACAATGCTGTCAACCAGTGACTGTAAGGGGGCTTGAGAGTGGGGAAGGACATAAGCTATATGTTTTAAATCTCAGTTGTTATTTAAAAGCATAGAGATTCCTGATATGAGAGATCCATTCAAATTAAGCCTCCATAGGTTAACATCCTGCAGCTCAGCTTTCTGAGTTAAAGTGGGTGTGTGCTCATAGAAAGTGGGTCCAGCAGCATGAGCCTTCTGAGGAAGTGCCAGCAGCCACCTCTCCTGCAGAGAAGTCAGCTCCTGTCTCACTGTTATGCAAAGGGTGGGCTTGTGGCTCCTGATAAACTGGTCTCTTGATGGTGGCTGATTGCAATGCGTTTGATCAATCTTGCTGAGGTTGTTTTTCCGTCTTCCTATACACAACAAAGCCTGTGTGCTCATGACAATCTGTTTCTACTGTGGTTCAGGAGGGATGTGGCTTGCTGCCTGGAGAATTGTCATGAGGCAGTGACTTGATGTAGAAGGAGAAAAATGAAGGACTTGAAGCAGTACAGACTCCGTTGTATCCAGAACTGAATTTACTTCTCCACTTCAAAGTTTACCTCTGTGAGATTGTCTGCAATATTTTGTGGTCTTGAGATTTCGAGTAATGTTAACATTTTCTTATTTTATGCAGTTTTAAAATTTTAACTACAACTTCTGAAGATTGGGGATGTTCTCGACCTTTTTTTATTCTTCTTATTTTAGGATGTAAGAACATTAAAAAGTAACTTTGTGAGTACCCGTGGAAAGAAACGTTGTCATTATAGCGAAGATCACCAGGTGGAGCTGTTTCACATAGACTTCCAAATATCCTGTGCGAGCTCATGCTCAGTTTAGGGAAGATTCACTGGGTTGTTAACGTCTGCTGTGAAATCTCTGAAACTGAGCAGCAAAAGTTTGCGTGCGACCTCATTGTATGGCCTAGTCCAAGTTTTGGGGCAAGGCTGCTCGGCCGGAACGGGCACAACGAATAAACAAGTTCACAGGAAAATTGCTGCCCACAGAACCACCTGTAGTGTATAGATGTAAATGCAAAGAAAGTGTGGAGCTGAAGCATCAGTACTAGCTTGCCAGAATGCTATAGATGAAACACTTCTACCTTCTCCACAGAATAGAGATCTTGGAAATATTCTCTGTTTCATTCAGTAAGTCATCAAGCTCTGGATTACGTGGAGCATTATTTTGAGCTGAAGTGGTTGAATGTTTCTGTCTATCTAATCCCTGGAAAAGTCTCCAAGAGATCCATTTAGTTCCTACACTCATTGAAGAAAGACCACACACTTACTGAGGGTTATTTTTATTGCTTTACATGACTGCCTTTTTACGTTAGTAATCAATTCATTGAAAGGGGGAATCAGACAGAATAAATAACACACGTTTAATAGTGTAGTTAACCATGGGAATAAAGTCTGTAACTCAATCTTTTCCAAGGAGTGTATAAAAATTCAGCATTGGACATAGATGAATACATTATATAACTTCTGAAGTTTGATAATAACCACAACTTGTGAGCTGGCCTGGCTTCTCCACACACTTGACTGAGAAGATCATGCAGGATATGCTCATTTCTCCACCTTTCTCATTGAAATTGCTGCCAAAACCCTAAGATTGCTATTTCACTATCACTTGCTGCTCCCTTTTTCAGATGCTGGTTGTTAGCACATGAAGACCTATGTCATGTTCAGTGCAAAAGGGAAAGGTGACATGAAAGATCCTATCCTCTCTTCTTTAGAAAGCTGATCAGACACGAGGTTCATTCTGAATCTGAGAGCACTTTAAAATGACCATCTTTTTCACATGGAGAGCATTTTGTGGCAGATCATTCTCTTAATAAGAATCAATTACCTGGGTTTTTTTTTTCTTTTCTTTGAGAATCCAGATGCATGGAACAAGTCTCAGGGGAAGTGTAAGATTATGGTTTTAAACCATTAATTTCTTCTGATTATCATACTGCTTTCCTCATGCTAATTGCTAAACCCTATGGGATCTCACTAACATGAGATACAGCCAGGAACAGACAACAGAAATGGAGACAGCAGAGGTGGTGATTTTAAACCCCACTCCTGGGCTTGTGGCACAGCACTGAAAAATGGAAAAGACCAGTCCATCTCTCTTCCTGCTCACTGTTCTCCCTACAGCACTGTGAATGTGTTTTGTCTCCCATGTATTATGTCTTTCAGATAATGTAGGGGGGTTCCATGCACTTCCCTGAAGAGATAGTTCCATAAACTTGTGCAATTTATTGTGAGAGGCTTTGCTGGTGTTTTACTGTAATTTCCTCATTACTGAGATATAATTATCAGTAATGTGATTATACATACTGCAAGGGATTTCTTTTCTCTCTGTGGTGCTTACACCTTCTTTTAGAATCATAACCATGTTTCTCTGCAACCCTTTTGGCTCATACACGTATTTCTTAAAATGGGTCAGTATTCTTTAATTGACTTTTTTTCCTTTTATGAAAAAAAAATAGAAGGAATTGTGGTAACATGTGACTTGTTTTGAGTGGAATACATGGAGTTGGCCAAAACCTTATAGTTGAAATGGGTCTTGAAAGGAAACAATAAATCTGAAAATGCTTGCTTCCATCCAAATCATCCTTTTTCTATTGTTGTTGAAGATTTGGCATCTCCTAATTACTGAAAGGTCAGCAGAAAGTGTATCTGGAAATTGCTTTCTTGGAAATGTTTGCATACAGATGCTCACTGTTAGGTGTTATAGGTACTGTCTTATGCAAGGAAAAGTACATCTTCAGAGGGATCAGCATTCACTTGCTGCTTGTAGGGTAGTCATGTTTTGCTGTTCTACTTGGTGCTGTCGGTCTTCTTTGAGGATATGGGTAGCATTAGACCCCTAACTTGGATGCTGTGAATCTCTTTTGTCCCCACTCTCCTGCCCCTGTCTGCACTACTAAATGTGCTTGCTTAGATTACTAGCTTTTAAAGCTCTTTTTACTTTACTAATGAGAAACTTGCTCCTTTCTGTTGTGGAGGTCATAGTGTGATTATCCAGCAAAAAGCAATTGACAAAACAAAAGTTTCCGTATGAGTTAGAGTGTTCCAAGT
Organism: Melopsittacus undulatus; assembly: GCF_012275295.1. Taxonomy (NCBI): domain Eukaryota; kingdom Metazoa; phylum Chordata; class Aves; order Psittaciformes; family Psittaculidae; genus Melopsittacus; species Melopsittacus undulatus. The sequence continues at coordinate 16,372,738 of NC_047535.1, forward strand.
GGAGGCATTAGTGTAAAGAACTGCAGGCTTGATGTAATGAAAGAGAGAGTATTCCTGCAGGATTTGTTCATCAGGGAAGAGAACTCGGTGTCTGTTGCCAAGAAACTGTCACACTTGCCTTAATTATGATTAACAACATACACATATACCTGAGAAGATTTTTTTTTTCCTCACTGACTTTTGTAGAATGCCCATGTCATTGCTAAATATTATTTCACTGACATCTGCTATTGTAGTTTTTATGATAAGAGCTGGTCTCTGGTGCATCATCCATCTATGCAGTAATATTATTTGTAGTGCCTGCACCTATTGCAGGTTTCAGATGTCTTTCTCAGCAGATTTCTGTTTCAGGTAGCACCAAGCTGCATTTATTTGTATAGCTCAGGGTAGTTATATAGTCTAATCCCGCTTAAGAAGTGAAAATTGCTTTGAACTGTGAAGAATAATGCTATTGTTCATGATCAAGGTATCTGCCAGCCTATTTAGCTACTGGCTCTAAAGCCCATCTAAGTAGTTAATAATCTGTATTGATATAATCATAGAATCATAGAATAGTTAGGGTTGGAAAGGACCCTAAGATCATCTAGTTTCAACCCCCCTGCCATGGGCAGGGACACCTCACACTAAACCATATCACCCAAGGCTTCATCCAACCTGGCCTTGAACACTGCCAGGGATGGAGCATTCACAACCTCCCTGGGCAACCCATTCCAGTACCTCACCACCCTAACAGTAAAGAATTTCTTCCTTATATCCAATCTAAACCTCTGCTGTTTAAGTTTCAACCCATTACCCCTTGTCCTATCACTGCAGTCCCTAATGAATAGTCCCTCACCAGCGACCCTGTAGGCCCCCTTCAGATACTGGAAGGCTGCTATGAGGTCTCCATGCAGCCTTCTCTTCTCCAGGCTGAACAGCCCCAACTTTCTCAGCCTGTCTTCATAGGGGAGGTGCTCCAGTCCCCTGATCATCCTCGTGGCCCTCCTTTAGACTTGTTCCAACAGCTCCATGTCCTTTTTATGTTGAGGACACCAGAACTGCACACAATGCTCCAAGTGAGGTCTCACGAGAGCAGAGTAGAGGGGCAGGATCACCTCCTTTGACCTGCTGGTCACACTCCTTTTGATGCAGCCCAGGATACAGTTGGCTTTCTGGGCTGTAAGTGCACACTGCTGGCTCATGTTCATTTTCTCATTGACTAACACCCCCAAGTCCTTCTCCACAGGACTACCATGAATTTCCTTTTTGCCCAACCTGTAGCTGTGCCTGGGATTGCTCCGACCCAGGTGTAGGACCTTGCACTTGGCATGGTTAAACTTCATGAGGTTGGCATCAGCCCACCTCACAAGCATGTCAAGGTCCCTCTGAATGGCATTCCTTCCCTCCAGCATTATCAACAGAACCACACAGCTTGGTGTCATCGGCAAACTTGCTGAGGGTGCACTCAATTCCATTGTCCATGTCAGTGACAAAGATGTTAAACAAGACCGGTCCCAACACCAATCCCTGAGGGACACCACTCATTACTGGTCTCCAGCCAGACATTGAACCGTTGACCACAACTCTTTGCATGCAGCCATCCAGCCAGTTCTTTACTGTTCAGACTTGCAATGAATCCACTAAGTCTGCATTGTAGAGTTTGTTATTCTGCTTTTTCTCCATCTCATTTATTGTAAAAGGAATATCAATAAACATAGAATCATAGAATGGTTAAGGTTGGAAATATGTAACATATTCTTTTTAAAGGAAAAAGTCTGGTCCATACATTATTTTTATAATGTAAACATTTTTATATGTTTACAAGGATGCTTCCAAACATTTACATACTAGGACCATGGATATGCTAAATTACTGTTGTAGCAAAAATAACTGTGGGTGAAGGTGTTGTAGCTTCTTATTTTGTTGTTACTCTCTATTCAAAAGTGATTGTATTTTCTAGGAGAAGCTAATAGAAATCAAGCAGAAATTGGTAGAAACTAGTGATGGTATATTCTAGAAGAAATTGTGTATTGAAAAATAAGCCATCAGAATTTAACCCCATGCTCTCTATATATGTACATATATGTACACATATGTATATATACGCACACACTGATGTTACCCAGATATTTCTAAACTCATGTCATTTCTACTTTCTCCATCCCTACATCTCATTGTTGCACAGGTAAAGTTATTGGTCATAGTCCTCCAAAGTCAACAGTGTCAAACTCCTTGTTAATTAGACATTTAAACTCTAATAGACAGCAGTGCAGACACCGTTGGTGGATGTGCATAGCATTCACTCACAGGGAATTAAAGGCAGTTGGTCTAATCAATGGTTTGTACACCAGAAGTGTTTACTTATGCACAGCTGTATGGCTCTGGTACCAAATGAAAGCTGCTTTAGGTATGTTGTAAATTACTATGCTTTAGGTGACTGTATCAAGAGCTGCCTTGGAGGGGTTTTGTGCATTTATAAAATGATACTAACATTTTTAAACCTCCAAAGACTTTCAGTTAATTTATAATCTTAAAAGGTATTCATTTTAAATTGCTGCTCTTTCAGTCTGGTTGTTTGTGGTGTTCTCACTGTAAATGTCACTTTGGAAAAATATTAAAACCTTCCCAATAGAAAGCATAGCTTTTTAAGAAAGAGCAAAGGCTGAATTTTACTATTACAAACTAAAAATGCCAAGACATTTGTGTTTAGCCAGTGATATAACTTACGGTTTCTTTTTTGGGGTGTATTTTCAACTTTAGGATGATAGACAATTAAGTTGGGAACAAATTCTGAGCAATTGACAGAAATTTGTAGTCACTGTGATCTGCACCCGTTTAACTGCAGTGCCATATGTACTACCCTTAGAAGCAGAGTAGCTATATGTTGGCAGTAAGATTGGGCACATGCATAGATGTTTGCAAAATCTTTTTTGTGGGTGGTAGTTGCAGCTGCAAAAAAGTCCCAGGATTTCGTGATGTTCTTCTACTGGGAGTTGTCCAAATAACTGCATTAAGGGATGTCCCAGAATGCAGTTTCTACATTTCTCAGATGCCCACATCTGTGTTAGCTTTCCAGCAATCAAGCTCTGTCTTAGGGACTAGAGCTACAGAACGCATTCATTTTGTGTATTTAAAATTCAAGTGAAAGAGGCAATTAATCTCTTTCTAAGACAAGCAAATTTTGCTGCTTGCTTTCCATAGTCTCAGTTATTTGTGCTGAGAGGAAGGCATCACCTACTGTGGAGGAAGTTTGTGTGGCTGTACTCAGACCTGTCACCACCATCCCTTCCAGTACACCACTTATTTTTATTAGTTCTCTCCTGAAAATGTGCCCATCAGGTCCTGCATGGTTAGTTTTGGATGAGTTTTAATTCATACCACTACAAGCATTTAAAAATAACTTACTTACCTTCTGGTGTTTTGGTAGCTTGAGATGCATTAACTGCATTTAGACTCTGGAAACTGGTATTGTACCTTGGAATGAGACCCTGTACCACACAGGTACAAAGGATTCATGTGTTCAGTGACAGGAAAGTGTTTGTGTGTGTGATCATATGTGTAGACTATGTGGGATTTTTTTTTTAGTACTTATTTGAAGCAGTGTAAATTTAGGGTTTTTTTATCATTTTCCTCTGTTACTTTTGTTCTAAAGAACTCAGTTCTGAGCTTGCAGGTGTTCAAGAAGTTGCCCAGTGTAGGCAAGTTGCCCTGTAGCTCTGCAAAGCCATGCAGGTTTTTCACTGTGTGAGTGCACATGCTGTTTTTTCAAATAATAAGCACTGAAGTATATGAATGAGCTCCAAGCCATTCAGTCACAAGTAATTTCAACCACACTGCTTAAGTAGCAGCTCAGGTAACCTTACATGGCTTTTCAGTAAGAAAGTAACTTGTAGCTACCATCTCTGTTCAAGCTGGCTTTCTTGAAAGAAGGCTGCTTGTGGCCATATCATTGGCATTAGTCCCCATATCCCTGACCCAAAGCCTTTTGCAAAGCTAATCTTCAGAGAAAACCCATGCTACATTTAACTTCAGTATCTCTCCTGTGGGTCTCCAATCTAACCAGACACGACCGATCTGAATATTTCCTGCATGTTAAACAGACCATTGTAAGCCTTTTCCTCCAGGCTAGATTGTTATAAATGCTGTTTATGATCCTGCTATGACAACTGTGAAGGACATGGCAAAGAATTTATCACAGGATTATTCATCCACCATCAGAATACCTAATAAGATTCTAAATGACCCAAGATGATAATAAGATCTAGCTTGTAGCAATAAGGTATTAATAAACTGCTTTTCTCAATAAAGAATTGTCCTGGCATCATTACCCTGACATATTTGTTTTCCTTATATTTTGCTGGCAACGTAGTTCTGGTGCTTTATACAGCAAATTTATTAAAACCCATGATGTATGAAAAAATACACCGCATATGAAGTGGAACCCATAGGTTAAAGTCAAGAGCATTCTGTTTGCTTATGCCATAAGAGGACTAGACTTTTATGACATCGATTCTGATTTTTCCATGCTGTTTCTCTCTGTATTTAAAAATTATATATAGAATAATACATACCCTAGTGTTGAATACAATGCCATAATTTAAATGAAGAGATTTTTGTCAAAATCATAAACCCAGAAAGTGCAAGTCAAATGATTAATGACTAACACTGGAACCCTGAAGTCATCTTGAGATGGAATTACACCTGCAATCCTTATTTGCAATGTCTCAGACTTTAAAACTATTAACTTCCTGGGAAAAAGACCTTATATAATGGCATAAACAGCTGCTTGTTTCTGTTGCTGTGAAAATTACAGATAAAAAATACATAAATGTGCAACTGGTCCAATTAGACAAATAGTCCAGGATCTTCCTGAACATGGGATGTCGACTCAACCTGTTGCTATGTGCAGCTGCCTCTCTGCTCCTTAATCACCTGGAAGTGCCACTAGTTCTAAGGCATAGAAGAAATTTGAGTTATTTCAGCTCTTTGCTTTCACTCACATTCCTGGTGGAGAATTTGTTAGTTACATTTATATTCAAATGACTTGATCACTTTGAAGGGTTGGTTCATGATACGGTAGACTAGCATGGGACACAAAAGATTCAGGTCCGATTTTCTTTTCCTTTACAAACTTCCTTTGTGAACATGGGAAGATTGCTCTGCCCTGCTTCATCATCTGCAAGAAGGAAAATAAACATATATCCTACCTTAGGGCGAGGTTGCGAAGACAACTACCAAATACTATGGTAATGGAAGTGCTCAGATATTACTGGAATGGAAGCCATGAGAAAGCCTAATGTAGAAAAGGTCTGATTTCTGATGCAGTATCTGCTGCTGCGTATTTGACTTTTCTTCCTGGTGCAACAAAAATAATCACTCTCGTAACTCTTCCCCATATGGAAAATTAAGATGCTGTGTTCTTGTGAGTGCTGTGGGTACAAGGTGAATGTGTGCTGAAGTGTGTGTGAAATTAAAGGGTAGATCTGATCGGATAATTCTGAATGAAAAAGAAGTGGGAGCAAATATTGGATTATATTTCCTTGTCTTTTTCTCACAGGCCTCTGATATTTCTTTAAGCAGTCATTCAATGAAAGATTCTGCTTGTCAGCAACACTCTTTATAGAAAATAAGCAGGTTACTAAAATACATTGGGATGTAAGTACCAAAACCTGTCATTGGTCATTACGGTACGTTGTCATCCTGTTTGATGGAATTTAGCTCCATGTAGGATGTTAATGGTGCTAAAATAATGACACCAGGAAGGTGGAGTCACATTCATTGCTAGTGTTACTTTGCTGTCATAATTTCTTTCCCTCAATAGGCTTACCACTATGTTTAAAAATCACATATAGAATTTTTCCATTATTTATATAGACTCTGTTATCATTGTAATAGGCAGAAATTGGCAAAAGAAAGGGACTTGTGCCTGTTCTGCTGAGCCCTGGAAGTAGGAAAAGTAAAGCTCCCTTTCCTCTGCAGCCCTTTGCAACCTGCACCCACTGCTCTATCTGTGTAAAATGTAAGGAACACTATGTGGGAGTGATGAGGAATTGAAGAACAGGGTGAGGGGAGTGGGTTAAAACCAAATAAGCTAAATTGCTTATTAAGCTGAGAAGAGTGTTTGTCATGTTGGGGATTGCCACTACAACGAATTCCTTGATAAAGTCATTCTTTCCTATTGTTTTCTTTTCCTGATAAAGATGATTTCCTGGAAAACGAAAGAGTACAGTGATAAAATGTCTGCCTGCTTGGACTGTTTGGGTGCCTGCGTATTGGATTGCCTTTAAGACACATTTGGACAGGGGGCATTTTGTGAAAGTAGATTGCAAGAATGTGTGGTGATCTTGAGTTTTCCAGGAGGCACAAGTAGTTTTGCCTTGCATCTGAAAAGCTAATGGTATGTAAAAGCTACAGAGAGAGGTAAATGCAAACACTAACAAAGCAACTAGTTGTGAAGAGTAGGCTTAGTCCTGCCCCTTGCAATGTGCACTTCGTAAGGAAGAGTGTTCGGTCAAGGTGAACAATGGCGTGGGAAATAATCACAGTTTCAATTTTCCTCTCCTTCTGGGAGATGTAAACTGTAGGTGGAAGAAGTCTAAGGCTATCCATGTCCTACAGTCTGTCAGCTAAACACTGATGTTCCCCAGCGCGTTGTGTAGAGAGCAGAAGCAACTTTGCACAGAGCAGCTCAGAGCCATGCCCTTCAGGTAGAGCGAGGAGGCAGGGGGCTGTGCATGTAATGGGCTGAGAGGTAGGAACTCCATTGGAAAGACTTGAGATGAAGAGCTGTAAATGTAGGAAGGGCCGGTCAGAAGCAGGTACACCTGCACTGCCTCATGCATGGAGCTGTCACTGAAGTTGTGGCAAACCTCAATTTTGTACATGAGCAGAAATGAGTTCCAGTCCCCAGAGCCTCATCTTACAGGCTGTTTAGACTAGTTCTCTGCTACCATATTTACAAGGGGTCTTCAGATATCATTCTTCATTTTCTCTAATACTGTGTGTCTTGCTGTCAGCAATGCTATTGCAATAGAGAAAGGTTAAGAAAGGACAGAAGGCATGTTGATTTTTTTTTTCTCTCTACGTTTTTAAATTCAGGAGAAATATTTATTTCTATAGTATTTCAGATCCACTGTATTGCTTCTCAGCAGTGTCATATTTAGCTCTAGTAAGTCACAAGCATATTGAGGGCAGATAGTGGGTACAAATCTGACAGAAAGCTAATGAGCTCTCCTGTGATTATCAGTAAGGACTATGACTCATTAAATCTCATTTCCTGAGAAAGTCCACATAGGGAGTAGAAATTATCTGGAATAAAGGCCTGAAAACCTAATTCAATCAGATTTATAGGTGTTCTTGTAGTCACTATATAATAATCAGTGAAAACAGGGAAAACTTTTAATGAGATCTTTTGAAATGGTTAATGTTTCAGGGAGGGGGGTCTGCTTCACTTGCATTGAAGATACAGGCAAAATAGCTGCACATCTCCCACACTGAACAGATTGATGCATGTTGTGGGGTTTTTTCACTTGTCACTGTAGCAGTGTGATTACAGCTGATATAATAAATAGACACTTGTGTACACTATAACTTTCATTCAGAGTTATGCTTAAAAATGAACCTGGCTTGTCTGGTTTGGGTAGGTTGTGGTTGCCTTGATACAGTTTTCTTCTTGTGATGAATGTCTGTTTGTGGTATGGTTTTCATATATTATTTAGAGAGGTAATGTCTCTCCCTTGTTGCAATGAAGAAAGGCTTACACTGATTTTAATGAGCTTCGGCTCACCCTCTAAAAGAGTAGCATTACAAGAAGTTTTTAACAGTTTTATATCTCTGTGGAGATATATGGACACAATCTCACATTATGTTGCATTCTAACAATATGTGGATAGTGGCAGAGTTAGTGTAGTTTCACAGTGCAGTAAGGAGAGACCTGTCCCTGTCTGACAGACAACTGATGACCATAGGGCAGTTTTTCACATTTGTAACTCACAGAGTGGGATGTGAAGACTTCTGCAATTAAGCTGGCTTGCCACCGTAACTACACTGCTCTTGCTGTTGGGAAGGACCTCACACTGACTGCTACAAACTCTGGTTTTGAACTGTTTAAATTATGGATGTGTCCCTTAGATTGGGCCAAGCTGGCCACTTAGAAGCTGAGTTTTCTGTTATTATGTTTTGTCATTTCAGCTTCTTCCAGCATCTCTTTTTTGCACACTATTTGTGAGGAGCTTTCTCTTCTTTTCCTCTATGACAAGGCAATAATATTGCCACTGAAGTTAACAAGGACTTACATGAGGATTGCAAAATAATAGGAATAATGTATGGATTGATTTTTTAATTTTCTTTTGTATTTTTCCCCTGTTCTCACTGCACACGACCTGCAGGGGGGACACAGGGCCTCTTGCTGGCAGCTTGACTGCTGCTCCTGGTTCTTTGCAGGCACCTGAACTTACTGAGTATTTCAGCTTGAAATGTCTCCATAGGAGGACATAATGCAGCAGGTTGAGTTTTATATTCTGAGTGGGGAAGGGGGTATGAGATTAGGGCTGTTTGTGACCATTTGGGTTTGTTTTGCTTGGGGTTTTTTTCTCCTTGTGTGTTTTGTGCGTCTCTGGGGGATGTAGGATAGGGTTTCAGGGGTTATCCTTTTTGGGTTTTTTTTTCAATTAGGTATCTGAACCTCCTAGGTCTGTATGAAAGCACTCATTTAGAGAAAACTTCAGCGTGGTGGGATCTTTGACAGACATAGAACTTCATTATATATAAAAGCATATTAAAATATGTATTCACATATGAGTTGGGGAAGCACTTGCTTCAGATACATGAACTGTGCCAGGCCATGTTGTGTGCTCTGTATGAAGAGGAATCAGAATTTCTAACAATTGAAATAGCATATATTAGCTTTCTGTGGTACTGTGCTTGATTATCTGGTTGATTCTGCTGTCACTAAATGATCTTGGAACAGGGAGATAAAAGTTATGTGATTTTTAAAATAACAAACAGGAATGTATAGTTTAGTTTGATCTCACAAGGTGGGATCAGAAAGGAGCCCAAGTTCAGCATCCGGGGAATGAGAACTTAAATGCATTTCTGAACACCTCAGAGTTTCTCTCAGTGTTTCTGTCTGAGCTTTAAGGTTTATAAAACTCTTATTTCCGCACTTTAAATCCAATCCTCCTGGTATGAGAACTAGGGATATTGATGTTTTATCCAAATGCAGTTTGAAGTACATAGAATAAAGTGTGGGATATGTTCTTCCTGTGGACATGTCAGCAACTGTATGCTTGGAACTTAATAGTAGAAGAAAAGTGGTCTCTGAACATACACATCAAGGCAAAAAAAAGCTTTGCTGCAGTTTCTTGCTTTTGATGCTAAAAGTTAGTCCAGCTTCACCAGCTCTAGCAGAGTCAGACTGGGTGTCCATGTCTGGGCAGCTTGCAGTGTGCAAGCAGCTGTGCACTACTTCCTCTGAAAGTGAGGCAGTAGGATCTCTTGATGAGTTGAATCAGGCCCTTTCTCTGCCATTTATTCTATAGTCCTCCAGACAGATTGCCAAAGAGTTTGGTTGAAGGGGTGTTTACCTCCATCTTAGCTGATGCTCAGTTCCAGTCAGCACATTACATGTCATCTGTAGGATGTGCTAGTTAGGAATTAAATCAAAACTGTAGAAAAATATGCTGCACTTTATAACTTGAAAAAACATTTATTAATGTAGATATATGAGGTGGAAGTTAGGGAGGAGCAGTTGTTTGTACTATGAATCACACTTTTCTGCTTGGGATAGGAAAGTTATTTAGATGTTCTATGTGCTTGTCAATGTAATCTGCTTCAGGAGTGCTTTATAATGACAAAAGGAATCCTGTGCAAGACAAAGATAAGCACAATTAATTCTTACACTGCTGAGAAGCATAGGCAAATTAAAAGAGGGATTGGAGAAGTGTAAATATTCCTTTGGTAATATATCCCAGAATGATGCTTCCCTGTATTAGTCCAAAAGAGCCAATTTTTTTACTTTATTGTAGGAAAGACTTGGGAACACTGCTAGCAAGTAAGATTCCTTGTCTAGCAGATGTGAAAATCTGGAGCTTTATAGGATATTTTCAGTTAAAAATGAGTGAAGGATGGAAAAACTCAAAGACTTGAGATTTTTGCTGGTTTGGTGGTGGGGTTGTCACTTTTCAATTGGAGATTGAAGCTTAATATCTGAAAGACTAAAATTATAAAGCAATACAAAGAAATCATGTTGGGTCACTCAGGTGATTTAGGCTGCAGTATTGTAACTTCAGTGTTTCTTTTTAAAACCTACTCATGTCTTTGTCTAATCTCTCCAGGGATATGTGGATTATCTTGATTTTTCTGTCTTACTACTACAGGACAACCCATTGTCCAAGAGCCTCAAAGATTAACTAGATGATCTTTCCAACCCTAACTATTCTATGATTCTATGATTCTGTGTTACTAGTACTTGGGGGTAAGAGGGGAAAATGTATCATATTAGTGAACAAAAGGTTCTTGTGGGTCTGTTCTCTGTGATAATCCTCTGAAGTCCTCTGTGGGCTATTTTGAAGTGCTTGGAAACCACAGTGATGAGAACTGTATTAATGCCTGGATAAATTGATTAGTTATGTGATGTGCGTAACTCCATTTAGTGCACGCATCAAACTGAAACTAGACCCCTTAAGGCTAATTCACTGCCTCATTAGGAGCCAGTGAAATTCCTACAGCAGTGTGTTTAGATGTGCTGGCTTTGGCAAGCACTCTATTTCTGTGGAAAATGTAGAATTTAAAGGAATGGCTGGAAAAGTGGCCTACAAGAGAGCGATCCAAAGGTGACAGAAGCATGGACCGATGTCAGCCATGTGGAAGCATTTTATTGGTCAAAGGCTGAAAAACATGTGATGAAGGGGAAGGGGCTTTGATATATTAATGATAGTAAATCATAATCAATTTATACACTATCTACAATTTATATTCACTTGGATAAGCTTGAAACCCATCAGATTAATGTGTCAAAAGCACACACTGTATATTTGTTCCACCTAATCCCCACTGATAGTTCAGGCTCTTCAGAAGGGATAAATCAGGAGCAAAGTAACCCCATCAGGTTACTCAATTACTAGCTCAAAACTATTCTTAAGCTAAAACTGGGTCATCCTGCACATCAGTCAGTCTACCTATCATTTTTTGCACTCTGTCATTGTGCAAGAGGACTGGCATTTTGGCAAAGTGATAATAAAATTAACAAGGTCCATTTCACGTCAAAAGCTAGACCTGTGTTTCGGGACTCCATTATCTTCCTAAGGGTCTAATGAGGAGGGACAGGCAATTATTATTATTTATTTCTCTAATAAGCTGGATAATCATTTATTGTGAAACTTTTATGTGTTAGAAATGTGTTCCTTGTACGTTTTGTTTAGAGCAGTTTCCTTTTTATCAGACTGAACTGTTGCGTGACGTCTTTTATTAGTGAGGCAGTAGGAGGGTACTTGGAGAAAGAAGGGGGGGGAAGGTGATTTTTGATCTGTGAAGATAATGCAACAAGAAGCAACAGTCCATAAAAACATCACCTTTCAGTCTCTGAAGACATAATGTTTTATGATAACCATAAAACATTTTAGTGCAAAATAAATTGCTGTCCTATTCAAATCCTTAAATGTACTACAGTGGATGTCACTGAAGACATACAGCTATTTTTTGCAATACTGAGATATATTTTATCATAATTTGTGGTGTAGGTGACAACCTTGCACACATGATTGCCTTTTCTTGCTTAGTTAGCTTGCCAAGGTCAGAGTCCTTTGGCCTTTTATGGATGTAGAACTATTAGGAAATAAACAGGATCACCAAGTAGCATCAAAAGGAAACTTGTTTCCTTGACTTGTTGGTCATATACCCTTTAAAGATTTGATAGTGTTCTGAGTATGTACTTACTGGAAATGACTTCTTTATACATGCTTTAACAGATTCTTCTCACTTGTAAAATATACAGGTTGGTTTTTTTTCCTCATTTTCTTCTCTTTTTCACTTTCTTTTTAGATTTAGTTTCATTTTGTTGTTTTGTTTTTTTTTTTTTTGTTTCCAGCTAATTAATTAACAGTGTATTGGCTTTGAAGCTGCTGTGAGGAGAACAATGAATGGCTGTTAATGGAAAACACTGCTGTTACAATTCAGCTTAGAAGTCCTGAGCCAGGTAAGCACCTCAGTTTCCCTAGAGTTGAACTCTTCAGATGTCATTTCATGTTGTGCTGCTGGTGAGGCCCTTGGAATGGGCATTCTCAAGGTGGTTTTGGAATTTCATATTAATTTTTTGCATCAAAACAGTGGAGAAGAGGTTTTATTCTACAATGCATTTGTGTTCCTTCTGTTGTTCATCATACCCAAGTAGGACATCATGGGAACAGTATAGGAAAATGTAATAATGGTGGCTTATTTGGCAACATTATTTAGGAGATACTCCCCCATCCCACAGACATATTTGCCTGGGCTGATTTGTTTAAATTTAATGTAAAATATGATAGATTGAGTGGAATGGGGGAAAAAAAGGTTGATAAAATCCACATGGAACCATGGAAATGTGTTGACCTCATTGGTGACATTTATATAAATTCTATACAAGTGTGAAGAAAAGTAAGTTTAAAATGCATTTTATATGTTTGCCTTTCAAATGCATTGAAGTTTTTGAAACAGAAAATTGGTCACAATAAAACTTTACCATCTATCTGGAGTTGTTGGGATGAAACTGTGCCTTAAAGGAAGCCAGTGGGGTTTCTAATGTAATTAAAAATTCAGCCATGAATGTATGTTTATATGTGGATTGGTGGTGATACTGTATTAGAAAATGAGGATTTTGTTGTTCTGGTGCGGAAGACCCTTTAACCTGTGGTCAGTGAATAAAGGTTGCTAGCATTCAACATTTTGCCAAATACCCTTAAAGGACAGATGTCAAATTGCCTGGTAGTTTGCTTCAGAAAACCTTTCTCCAGATAAAGGGTCCGATTTCAAATGATCAGAACTCCATAGGGATTTGAGGATTTGGAAGAACAATATTTGTGTTTGTAGACCTGTGCATTTGCATGAGCCAGCTCCTGTGAAACTCTCAGCAGGATGAGAATTTCCATCTTCATTAACTGTCACCTCTAATCATATTCATTTAAAAATGGCTCATGAGAGGTTTTTTTAATTATTTACTGTGTTACCAATATGGTAAAGGTTGTACATGTGAAATAACCATCTCTTTTATAGCAGTTACAGGCTACAAGCAATAGTTTAGCCTTTTTGATTCTGAAAAGTATATTACAGCTTTTAGAATGTATAGATCACTTATTAAGCTATTTAGAAATGGGTGATTAATAAAACATTTTTTGCATATTTGTAGCAATAGGACAAGATATAATGGGTTTAAATTAAAACAGGGGAAGTTCTGTACTGTGAGAGTGGTGAGGCACTGGAACAGGCTGCCCAAAGAAGTGGTAAATGCTCCATCCCTGGCAGTGTTCAAGGCCAGGTTGGACAGAGCCTTGGGTGACATGGTCTAGTGTGAGTTGTCCCTGCCTATGGCAGGGGATTTGGAACTGGATGATCTTAAAGCCCTTTCCAACCCTAACTATTCTGTGATTCTATAACATGACTTTTTTTGATGTGTACATCATATGATTGGCAGCCCATACCATGTAAGAAAATAGCTACTCAGGGAGCATATTGGGGCTTTTATTCTCACTTTTTTAATGTTTCTCCAGTTGTTGCTCATTGCTTGTTGACAGTTTATTTTAGATTTTACAAATAATAAAAGCAGCAGCAGTAGAAGTGTTTAGCTTTTGGATTCAACAGACACATATATTTTAATTTAAATGACAATATCTAGCAACAAAATTGCTTTATTTTGACTTCACTGCATTTCTTAATCTGTGGGAACTATAATTTAAAAATAATGAATTCAACAGGGTGAATATATGGCTTCCATTAATTCCAAATACTGCTTATTTTCAGCACTTCTTAATTATTTGAATATACTTCTCAATATATTTAACTGGAGTGGAAAAATCATTCAAACCTCAGACCATTTACAATTACCAGCGTATCTGTAACTTTCCAAATTACTGAACTTCAGACTATCATTTTGAGTACCTGTTTTTCCTGTGTTTTAAAAACCACTGCAATAGTTGAGAAAAATGTTTGGAAAGATGCAGGTTTTACAAACAGTGAGCATCATTGAATGTCCATTAATAATCACAAGTTCTGCTTGGAACTTGTGTTAAAAGGCTGACTGAAACACAAGGACATTAATGTTGGTACTGGGAATCTGTGCTGCATCTTGCATCCTTCTGTTACCTTAAGATGGCACTTTTCTCAAGAAGCAGGAGCCCACAGGCTGTGAGGATTTTTTGATCACCAAGAATCTTTAGTTTTAATGTACTTCGTATGTGCAGGCACAGGAGACACAAGGCCAGGGCCTCACATCCTGTAAACTTGTTAACTGCTTTGTGGATCTGGTTTTGAAGTTTTGTCTTCTCCTCATAGAGTGTTATTTTCTTCTGACTGTTGAGACTAACCACTGAGTTCCTTCCTTGTTTTTAAGGTAATATCTTACCAAATTTCATACTGGCATGGACTGGTGACAGAAATCATACACCTGTTTGTATCGTGAGGCTTATAGATACTGATGCGAAATCTTTCCCACATTTTCCTGACTGTACCCAAAGCCGATCAATAAGTAGCTGTGTATAACTTAAAGTGGCATTTTTGTTCTGATGATAGGACTCCATGATGTAATGAGTATTTTGGAGTACATGATCTGTATGCCATGGCAGCAGTTTCCCTGCCTTGTAATCACCTGAAACTGAGCGTGAAGACTGACAGAGAAATAGACAAATATGTTAATGTTTTTTTGTTTTGGCATTCTTGTGCACTTATGTTCAAATAGACCTGGACATTGTGAATAATTAGTTCAGGCATTACAATGTGTTGGATAATAAGCATTTGCACATTTTCCTTGCTGCTTAGAAAGAAAAAATGAAACTAGATATTCAGTTGATTCCCAGTTATTCGGGTCTGCTGCTGGGTTTACAGCATGAACAGGGCTTTTCTAATCTTAGATTGTGATCCCTCAGTAGAAATCAAAATACCAGTTAAAGAACAGATGCCAGTTAATGGCATCTGTTGTTTTCTCAGGAGACTACAATTAACTAACTTCTTAAGAGCTCACAGAACCTGATACTGCCTGTGGCAGGGCAGCATGGATCTGTACTGTGCTTAGACATCAAATTAGTTAGCTTGCTCATGTTTTGCTTGCCACAGTTGTAGGTGGTGAGAGAAAGTAAGCTTTGGACCAAAGTCTTAGTGCTCAAAGCTCAGGAAAGCTGTGTGGTTGTTTTTCTTTGCTGCTGTGCCATCTGAGCAAATCTTGTTAGCATGGGAAGGGTAATGAGAGCTAAGAAAAGAGAAATTGCCTTGTTGAGGATGTTTCAAGAGCTACTCCCTGTAACTGACAGGTCTTTACTGTTGAATTCCTTCACTGACTCCAAGGTTAGTTTTCATAGTGTTCTTCAAGGTGCTGTGCACTCTGCTTTCATTTGCATTTGCATGTAAACTCTTTACTTTTCTCTTGTAATGTCTCTAAAGTTGCCACACCAGCTCTTCTTTGTGTTGACTTCTTTATACAGGTAATAGGTTTTATTTTTTTGGTTGGTTTGGGGGTTTTGTGGGTTTTTTTTCCTCCTTTTTGTACCAGATTGCTAGTTTCTGTCCATCAAAGTCACTCCAATATAGGAATCTTGTTTGCGCTGTTAATCTCTCACAGAAATTCTACCCCAAGAGAAGCATTAGCTGGTATTTTATTCCACACTCTATCTTCCTGTTGTTGCAGGTCCATGATTCATAGAATCATAGAATCATAGAATAGTTAGGATTGGAAAGGACCTCAAGATCATCTAGTTCCAACCCCTCATCTCTAAACAAGTGTCACTGTCACTGAGTAGTTGGTACGGGCTAAGCAATGACAGTGGGTCAAGTCCTAAATTCTTTGCTCAGTTTCCATCCCAGGTACTGTGAAAATTTTCCAATTCAGAGTTTAAAAAGGGAAATAAATAATGAAAAAAAAAATGGCATGTGTACATAAAGAAACACGTCGCAGTGGGAACTGGCTCACCCAGAGGATGTCTGCCCAAAATAACCTCCCAGAGAGAATAAACACTAATCTTTGATCTGCAGTACGCTGCAGTTTTCCCTTTAGTATTCCCCATGCTACACTCTGGGCAACCAGTATGTGGGATATGTGGTGTGATTCTCTGGCTCCTTTCTGAGAGCTGTCAAAACTTCTAGGGTGATGAGAAGGATGCACTAGTTCAGATCAGTGCGTAGCTGTGCTCAGAAAGCTCAGCCTGTGTCCAGTTGAAACAGCCGCAAGCCAAAACAATTTACCCAGATGGTCTTAAGTGGTTACTGAGCAGTCACTCCAGCTGAGTATCATAGGTGTGAATTAGAAGCACTGGCATTGTCAGAAGCTTGTGCAGGTAAGAATTCTTCATTTGTATGGAATCTTCTTATCTGATAAAAATGAAGCAGGCCTGTTACTGAGATTTTGCCTTCAATGTCTTCAAAGCATTCCAGCCAATTTACAGGCAAGGAGGTGTCTTTTTGCAGGCTCAGGACCTCAAAGCTGAGGAACTCAATAAATAAGAAATGTGTATAACTGTAAATAGAGCACCTCTACTTAATCATTTCACTCCCTTCCACCTGCTTCCAAAGAATAAAGTTTCAGGCAAAAATCCCACATGTCAAGTTTCATTTCTGTTCACATATTTCTAAGTGAATTGCTACTCCCCCCTGCCCCTCCCAACAGGAGTTCACAGAAGTGCAGCCAGACCTTATTATTCTGTTTATGATAGGATGGTCTATTCCAGGACGATGCAGTCCATAGTAAATCTATCTGCAGAATTAATTCTGGGCTTGGGAGAAAGAGATGCAAGTAAAAGCTATAATGATTTACAGTTTGAAGACACAGCTGATCTGAACATAAACATTGAATCAGATTCTTCTCTATGTCTTAGTTCCATTAGAATAATGACAGTAGGTAACATTTTTCACGTTTTAATTGGTGTTTTGCTAATTTTATCAGAATTTCTGCTGATCAAAGCAAATTGGCTATTTATTTATTTTGCAGTGATGCTAACTAATCAGTGGAAGTTTAATGTACTGTAATGAATTTTAAATATCCTCCTAGTCATTACTAGTGTGTGAATCTAGACTGTCGTAACAGTTTAAATAATTAATTACTTGAGTAGCAGAAAAGGTAACATTTACTATAATAACATTTTCTTTGAAATATTTCAGTGCCTGTTTTATAGTTCTATCTCAAATTAGCAAAGGATCATTCTGATCACTGCATCTTCCCCACATGCCTACAGCTCATTTGACCTAGTCCTGACTGCATTGTTTTAGACTGATGGTAAATACCTTAATTAGTTTATTTCAGTAGTGTGATGAATGATAATATATTATTTATACTTCAATGTCTTTGCTTTAATTGGCTTATTTTCTGTTATTTGTCCATACAGATATATTAGACATTTTTGTTAAATACTAATCATGTGGTTTATGTCATAGTGCTCTTTCCTAGCAATCATGGCATGCCACAAATCGACATCGTACATACAAAAACCAAGGAAAGTTTAAAAAGAAGTAGCAGACTAGTTGAAATAGTTGGTTAACTCCATGATACATTTTTTCTCATATCCTTATGTTAGGAAAGAATGTTAGCATTTATTTAAATGTTCAGGAATAGGGCAGATGCCCTGAATTAGAATGTTGGCTTTGAGGACACTATGCCAAGATGTAAAGAATTCGGCATCAGTTTGCTGTTAATGAACATCTGTAATCAGGCTCTGAGATACTTTTTTTTTTAGGCATTAGAGTTCATTCAGATATCATAGTAACTGCATGGGAAGTGTAAGATGAATGACTGGGATTTAATGTGTTTATATTTCTGGATGTTAGTTCAGGCAAGACAAAAAAATAAAAACCCCCTCATTCTTTTCATTGTGCTAAGGGTGAGTCCAGTTCTGGACTCAGTTCCCAGCAGACTGGTGTTTCTGAAGGGACTTGGTGTAACTGCAGCTTTGGTATTTACATATGTTCTTCTAATATGGTAATTTAGGGTTTTTTCAATGCACTTTCTCAGTGGAATATATAAAATGATATGAATGAATTCCCCAACAGATTATCCGGTGTTCCTTCTTGAAACTCAGGAGAGGTGGTGTTTTGTGCATGTACAAGGAGCACAGTGTGCAAGCAGTCAGTAGGCTGCTCAAAAAAGTATTTTAGGTACATGATTAAACACTCTTCAAAGCTATGTAAAGCTTCCACTTAAGCCACTAGGTCAGATCAGGTATAGATCCTGTGTATAAGGAACCAAAGGGTGTTTTAATGTCTTTGTATCAATTTGAGTGTCCAAGTAAGAGATTTTAACCTTCCTTGAAAGCACCTATGTGAAACTGTTGACTGATTTCAAAGGGCAAAGTGTCAATACTTAAGTTTCACTACTGAGAAGTATGTGATTAATATGTGTCAGTTTGTGTCTGACAGAAAAGTATCTTTCCTGCAGTTGCTATATGGAAGAAGCGTGCTGGCTTCCATATAAAGAAAATAATGAATAGGCAAGTGAGTGGAAGATGTTTTGATTATTTGTATCTCCAGAACACGTTGAACTTTACCTTTGCTACAACAGCAAAATGGATATAATATTCCCAAAATAATACTAATAAAAAGCTTTCTCAAGGGCATAATACAAAAAGACACTTAAAAAGTAAAAGGAAAAGCACTGATGTATTCTGTTATTATTTGTTGTTCTGTTGCTTCTTGTAGTGCATTTAACATGTGAAAAAGACAGCTCTGATTTGTGGAACGAGCCTGATTTTGTACCAAACATTTTCCATACTTATCAGTAGCTATGCTGGAATCTGTCTGGTCTGTTGGGGTTTGGTAGCTTGAGGAATTAATGAATATTCATTCCTTTTCCCTGGGTACAAAGTAAAATAACTAGTAATTAGTATAATATTTAATACTCCTGTTCAAAATAAATAAATCTTTTGTGAAAAAAAATCTAATTATTATAATGTAGCAACTTCTGCGTGTGTAACTGAAATTGGATGTGCTGTTTTGAAAATGCTTTTAAGCCCTCATTTACATGTTTCCAGATCAGTTAATTATTCCCCTTGTATGCATAAAACAGAACTCTGGATTGTACTTGCATATATTATTCATTTTGCTATCTATCTTCTAAGTTTAGTTGATTCTAATATTTTAATTTTGCATTGTTGCTATACCAGTGATATTTGTCTTCTAATATGAAAGTTATTCTTGTCTGCGCTTCACTTTATGCTCATTTTTAAATGAGATGGCTTACGTGGTAATATGTGTGACTATTATAACTTGATTCTTGTATTGTGCTTATCCTACTAAATGAGTCATGTTTGGTGTTCCTGTGAAAGCAGTGTCTCAGATGGGAACCTTGTCTTTGCCAGAGAAAAACATAACTGATAAAGGAAAAGCCTTGGAACTGATTACCAGAGTCAGAGCTTGGGACTTGCTCTACTAGGGCCTGACCCTGGCTGAAATCTGCAGGAGTGTTTGTGGTCACTTTGAATGAGATCTTTCATGTTGATCTCAACATGTGTTGCTGAATTTAGAATTTCCCTGTTACCCTTTAGGTTGTCATTGCCACAGGAGCAGGCCATTCCTATGTGCTGGAAGAGGTCACAAGCAACTCAGGAGGGCTGCAGAAATGCTGCAAGGTGATACAGGAATAAAATTGAGAAGGGCTGAGGCCCAACTAGAACTTAATTTGGCTACTACCCTAATATACAATAGAAAAAGCTTCTGTAAATGCATTAGCAACAAAAGAAGGACTAAGGAGAGCTTCCACCCTTTATTGTATGCAGACAGTGACAAAGGCTGAGGTGCTTAATGCCTTCTTTGACTCAGTCTTTAAAGACCACTTGTTCTCTGGGTACCCAGACCCCTGAGCTGGACTGAGGGTATTAGGATTCCAGTAACCTTTGGATAAGTGGCAGGGCTTTGGCTAGAGGTGACAGCCATAGAATATGAGGAAGGATGAGATATCCAACAGTGCTCCTGTTGGATAAAAGTTCAAGGTTAAGGATGCTGGAAAGGAGAACATGAAATACATGCAGGTGATTCAGGGAGAACTGTGTAATGCAAAGAGTAGTAAATGCTAGGGAGGATTTATGGGGCAAAACCAAGTAAGTAGCTGGTTTAAATGAGATTAAGATACCACAGCATTTAACACATACAGAGGAGGGGTTATTAAAGAATGCTGACCAAACAGGAACTTGCACTAAATAGACATGGAAGAAAGAGATTTGTCACACCAGCTGATCTTTTCCTGTCTCACAAGACATTACTGTATTTTCTAAGTTATTTCTGAGAATATAAAGGGAAAATTGGCAGACCTGTGATTAGCAAGGTGCAGGTTTTTTATCTGTGTGGATACACTTATACACAGGGAGCTACATTAAAAGCCCATTACCAGCTCCTGAATGCTGACTTCCCATAGGTTTATGGTGGGTAGTGCTAGCTTTACATGTGCATAAGTATTATGATAGTATTTATTTTTACAAGATCCTGGACATTTTCAGGACCCAGCATATCTGATGTTTGTGGTTTAGTAGCTTATTTTCCTTATTCAAACATGGCACAGTTATTTAGTACATGCTTTTCAAACTTTACTTTGAAGAGCGAATGACTAATTTACCCAGGGGGCTGTTCAGTTTTTCAAACATTAATGAAATTGCTTTCACTTTTATGAAGTGAATGAATAGGATTATCCCCATTATAGAGATTACTAGTTGAGGTACAGTGTTAAAAAGTAATCTCTAAGTCTGCATGCACAATTCAAGATGCAAGGACCCTATTTTTTATCCTTTTTAGCATCAGATACCATGTCTGTGTTCAGGCACAACTCCCACTGATTTTGAGCACAAAGAAATATTTTAGCAAATAAGATTCTGAGATCTCAAATAGTAATTCTAGAAGGATGTGCTGTGTAAAAGGATCTCTTTCAAGTTTGATTTAACCTCACTTTGCTAAGGAAATCAGTGGTGGTTGAGGACAGAATCCAGTTCACCAAATCAAGTTCACATTCATTAATAATTGTTCATCCATTTTCTCCAATGCCCATTTTTTTTTTTTAGTGTTTTCCAAATTGAGCAAGAAATGATGTTGCAACAACTTAGCTGGTCCAGTGGACAAAAACACTCCCAAAGCACAACTCAGATGTTTTTTAAGGAAGAGGAATGCAGATCATATAATGAATAAAAAGAAAAGCCGTATGCCTGGGAGGAGTTAAATAGGTTCTGAATGGGCAGTCTTTCTCCCAGTGCTAACCAGCCTCTGAAGGCTTGGGTTTGTAAGCCCAGAAAATTTCACCAGCACCATTTTCTGTATGTCATATCTTTCTGATATATCATCTCTGATTTTTCTACCTTTTCTCTAGTGGCATCCTAAGGTAACAGAAAAATTATTTAAGCCTACTTCAGCCATGATCAGACTGTAATCTGCTTGTCATGTTTATATCAATTGTACAGGACTACTAACTATATGAACACTGTAGCTGATGTCAGTAGTAAATTGTCTCTCTGTGGCAGGTGAGAGGCACTGTTGCAGTGTAAAGCAGAGGAGTGGTGATGTTTGAGGACTCTTTGATTCCATGCAAGGGCTGTGAAATAGTGGGAACTCCAGTAGTTTCTTTTGCCTGCATCCTGTGAATTCCTGCCTCCTTCCTGACCTCTCTGACCTATTCCTGCCCCACCTCACCACCTTCTTAGTGCCTTTTACCCCAGTTCCATTCTCTCTGTCTATCCTGTTGCAAGACTTCCTCCCACAAGATGAACCCTGCTCATGCCAGTCAAGTGGATCAACTCAATGTTCACAGCATGATGCATTTGCTCTAGCTCTCCTGTGGAATTTTCTCTGATGTGACTCTACCTCTTTGTCTTCCCTGTGTTCATGGTCAACAAAATGCTTACCAAAGTTGGCATTGATAGATAGCAGCCTTAGAAACACTCTGTACTGGCCACTCCTTTCTGGATTTGGCTTTGCCAGATGCTGGCAGATCTTACTGTCTTTTGCTCTTGGCTCATTTTTTCAAGGCTGTCACATCAACTGTCATGACTTTGTTTTAAAATGAAATAGTAAACTGAAAAGAACAGGGAGCTAGCATGAAGGATGTGCCAGCCTGTTGTTTTTCATGTGCTGGCCCAGAGTCCTGCTGCACACAAGGAGCTAAAGAATTGCAGGGGGGTGGAGGGTGGAAGAAGGGCTTATTCATACAGTGAATTTGAGAAATCCTTTACTTGACTGTACTGAGATGACAGAAAGCCAGCTCTCTGTGTGGATGGTTTTAAACTCTTTATTTTAGTTGTATTGTACTGTATGTTTTGCTCCAGGTGCTGTGAACTTTGATATCAATAAATTCTAACTGAACTAAAGGTAGTATGCTTTAGATACTCCTTGAAACTATGGATTTTTGAACACTATAGTCAGAACAAACAGATCTTTTATTCTGATTTAGGATCTGTAAGTAGGTGTTTCTTGGTAATTTGTTTCTCTTCAGTCTTTCCTAATAATTCCCTTTAAAAATCTGCATTAAAGTATATTAGTGTAATAAGACTTGAAGAACTAACAGGCTCTTGGGGAATGAACTTGCCTTATCAGTTTCGTAAACCTTTGTGCATTTTTGTGATGGTACAGAAAGAATTATTGATGGTAATACTATGAATTGTTTCCTAATAAATTTATATGGAAGGGTTGTGCTGGAAAGGCTGAAGAGAAAGGAGCAACAGAGATAAACAGGCTTGGAAGGTGATGTTATAAAATGCTTCTACAAAGCATTTTATTGAGTGGAAAGTAAGAGAATTTACTGTCCTGCTTCTAGGTAGGAGAGAGCTATAGTTAGGGACAAATAAATTGTGACTTTTACATTTAAGTTCGTCCAGTTGTCCTTCAGCTCAACTCAGTCCCTGCCTGTCCTGTTTCAGAGGTATAGTGGTAAATTAAGGTGGAGTAATTTGGTTGTGCTTGTGTTTGTTATCTGTCAGAAGTGAACAAACACTGCATTGCTGAAGTCAGAAGCAGGTGGACTCCTTTTATTCCACATGTGCCATAGCAATGACTACAGCACCCAGTCGTAGTGCCTCTCATGACAGCCAGCCACATGCCAGCAGTTCCCAGAAAATCAGAGACTCACATTTAAACCTTCTTCACCAGCTGATGCCCTTCTTTTTGTCCCTCTTCTGACTGATACAAAATTGCAGTCAGTGATTAAATAAAAACAGAAGTCTTTATTCTGATGAGGTATTTTGATAGGTAGTCTCTCATTTTGATAACATAGGCTTCTGTTTCCTAAAATATATTGCTGACATGAAAATATTTAAACACATTTTAGTTAACTTTGTTTTTCACAAAAGTATTCCATACCAAAACCCAATCACTGTAGTTATGGTCTGATTTTATAGCTGTTTTGCATTGTTTATGTGCATATCTGCTTCTAACAAAGGCATGCCAAGATTTATCAGTAAAGTTCTGGGTTTAAAAGGTGTTAGCAGGGAAAATTGCAGAGCATTCTGCATCTGAAGCCCATTGCAGTCCTGTAGATTTTTATCTCCTTCCCTTTGTAGACAAAAAATAATAATAAAAAAAAAATACAGTATTTGGTATTAAGATTTTTTTTTAAGGTTCTCCATTCTCTGTGGCCTTTCAGGGCAAGATACCCATGAGGAATAAAGTAGAAACTCTGCAGTGCAAAGTCTCAAGCATTCTTTGGCCTTCCAGTATTCCAAAAAGATTCTGTAGAAGTAGGAGGTGTTTGCCATTTGCATTACATGTCAAGAGATAGTGTATTGTACTGCTCTTGCTCATGATATGTTTTCCAGTACTTTGTTCCCTAATGAGTCCAAGGGGGCTTTAGGTATCTACTCCTTTTGTTCAGAGTAGCCAGTTCTTTGAAAACTTCGGTTTCAGGTGAGGGCCTTTACATATCCATAAAATTTTAGTGGGACTAAACTCACTTTCTGGGTACCCTTAGGGCTGCATATTAAATGAAACTGAAATTCCTGTCC
This sequence comes from Melopsittacus undulatus, assembly GCF_012275295.1. NCBI lineage: Eukaryota > Metazoa > Chordata > Aves > Psittaciformes > Psittaculidae > Melopsittacus > Melopsittacus undulatus. Next base: position 16,396,851 of record NC_047535.1, read on the forward strand.
CATTGGAATATGGAAAATATTACGTTATCTGGGAATGTTTTAAAATCAGTGCAGCCATATATTTCTGACTTATGCTTTTACACGCTCAAACCTTTCACACCAGGGAATTTCCAGTACTTTCTGAGTTTGATCCATAAAAAAGTCCAGGAATGTAGAGATCAAAAGCCTCTGGGAATCATTTTGCTGCTGGGCATGACTGCAAACCTTTTCCTTCCCCTTACAAACACCCACTAGTCAGGTACCTGAGATGTGCTTTTATTGATCTGCAGATGTACCACTGGGCTAGCCACTTGTCATACAAAATGTGTCAGAATTTGCACATCAATTGCAGCATTACTTCAAAAATCGTACTTCTCTATGAAAATAAAACAGAAAATCGCATGCCATTTAAACACCTCAGCAATAATTCTGTTGCTTCAGGCACCTGAGCTCTAATAACTGTTGGCATTTTCATTCCAAACCTATTTTTTGAGAAATTTGAAAGAGCACTGTCAGTTCATGCCATTTTGAAGCAATCTTAGCATACATGAATGGGGCAGAAAACTGGCACTTAGGCCAGTCAGCTGAGCAGTGCTTGCTTTGGGCTCACACTGGTCATCCTGCTTCTCTTTTCTGTTCTGTTACATAAGGTACTCAGCTGCATACATAAAATTGTTTTATAAACTTTGGCAGAAATGTATCCCACTAAATGCCCAAAGCCAAATCAAATATGATGATACTATTTTTCTTGTGGTTTGGAGAGATATTATTGATTTTTTAATTTATTTAGGTTTTTAACTGATTTTTTTTTTTTGGTTCTTTTGAATACAATTCTCAGGCTGAACTCACCCCACTTTGCTTCCCAAGACTTTCTACTTCAAACATCATCTTCCCTTAATGTAAAGATATAAAATTTATTTGGTGTGGCGTGCAAAAGTTTGCTTGGAAGAGATCTCAGTTTGAATTCTTAGTTCCAGATTTAACAGTGACCGTCCCTTGCCTAGCCATCGTGGGCACAATGTAATGAAGTGTCTCATGACTTGCTGCAGGGTTACATGTTTGTACAGCTGTCTCTGAGAACTGGCTGTGTGTTCAGAGAGAGCTCCAGTATCCAGATCCCATTCTGGTGGAGGATGAGTTTGCTATGGAAATGATGCCATTACAGCACTTACTGGAGATGAGGATGTTTTCTACTTTGCCATGGGTCCCTGATTAAACCGTGTTGGCTGATTGAAGTATGAATAAAATGCCACATTGACAGGCCCATGTTGCGTGACATGCTAGGAAGATCACAGAGTAACTGTGGATTGGTTTTATTCTATTACCAGCTTGATGAGAATAATGGGTACCAGTTGTGCCATTTTCTGGTTTTGTTATTGTCTGCACTCTGAAACTGAATTATCAGGCCCTGGTGTGCTTATAATAATTTGATCTTCACAACAACTTTTTTCAGTCTTTTGGTTGCTTGGTTGACCTTGTTTTTATGTTGGTGGGGTTATTGATGGGAGTAGCCAATGAAATGGGTAGTGAACATGGGAAGCATTTTCAGTATGAGTTATTAAACTCCTGCCAGAGCCTGCATTTATTATAATTGTCACAAAACTGTTATGTGGCCTCATAAACTTGCGTGGTGATTTATAAACTTAGGCTTAGATTTTGCTAATGCGTATGTGCGAATATTTTTGTCTGAAGGAAGTTATACCTGACGTTGCTATAGGTAGGGTGGGTTCCTCACACCAAGATACTCAAAGTATTTATTTAGACTGGCATTGTGGCCCTGGAGGTGAAACCCATACTACTTTGCTCACATTCCTAAAGTCTCAGTAAAGTTTACTTGTGATGCTCAAATCCTGCAGGGTTCTGAATCCTGAACAAGAGTCATATGATTGCACAGTGGATTCTAAAGCAAGAAATACAAAACTGGGCCTGCAAAAAGCTTCTTTGATGTTTTCTTAGCATGTTAGCTAGGAGCGATAGGAACAGAATGTCTGTAGCTTACAGCAGCAGATGGCTGGATGCTCTGTGCTTCTGCATTGTTTAACATTCTTGCATCTCTTCCAGCTTCTGAAGTTCAGCTAGAACAGGTCTTAGTAGGCTGGTTTGATTAGATTTTGGTTAAATTTAATTTGCAGTTCTGGTTTTATTTTTTTCATTAAATCAGATGTAGCGTTCTTCACTTAAATCCTTGAGTTTGCAGATCTGTTTGCAGGACCTGTGCTGGAGGCAGAGGCTGAGTGACTGATCATCTGGTGTTCAAGCTGCCTGTGTCCAGCTGAAAGTCTAAATGTAGGGGGGAAACTGGGTTAAAAGGGAGTATGCTCCTCATTAGTTGCTCTCGTCCCTCCTTGAAACTCCTGGTTCTGGCAAACTGTAGTAATCTCAGCTTCTAATTGCATTACTTAGCACTGCTTGTCAGCACATTAACAATTCAATAGGCTTCAGTGGAAATAATATTCTAAGAAGCAGTTTAGTCTGTCTTGTCTGCACCCAGCACCAGCAAGTATCTCAGGTAAGATGGTGTTTTAATCATTCCCAGACCTGGGTTAAATACCAAGTATACAGACATCAAAGTGGGAATCAAATACTGCATCAAGATATAAACAGGTAAGATATTTTCCAATAGAGTAAACCCAGAGCAGTATAAAAGGAGACCATTTTAGGTTATGACTTTGAACAATCTGATCTGAACTAATTTTACTTTTCTCACAAGGGACTTTGAACTTCAGGGATAGGCATGAGATGATGTCTGTGTTTCTGGATAAGGATAAATGTGAATTCATTGTTAATAATACAGTCGGTTTTACAGATTAGTACAGCTTTAGGAGCACTGTAAGTTGCCTAGAACAGTTTTGACTACACTGTGCCAAGATAATTTGTGTCTTCTGAAAAGGATAGCCTTTTATTCAAGTTATTTTCAAACTGTCTTGGGAAGATGATATGTATTTATAAGAGGCTCTGCTTAAATCATACAAAGGGAATTTTCAGGAAAATAACTCCATAAGTCTTAGGAAATGCAAAACTAACAGACATATTAAGGATTTGTATTTAGAAAAGAATCTCCCAGTGGGTTGCTCTCAGCAGAAAATGAAAAGGTCTTCTTTGCATTCAGTTGAACTATTAGTGCATTTTTTGCTGATACAAGCAGTTGTACAGGTGCGGCCACTGTCACAGTCCTACATTTCAGTGCTGCAAATTAGCAAGGTTTTAACTTTGCTCCAAATATCATGCTAGCTCATTTTCATTATGAAAAAGGTTGGGGGAGGAGAGTGGGACAAAGCACCTATTGGCAAAGCACATTATAATTGTTTAAGCGGGCCCCACAAGTCATGCATTTCAATTATTTGTTCAAAGCTGCCTGCAATTAAGAGTTGCAAACAAGGTTTTTGAATGCAAAGTCAGACAATTAAAATGTTTCATGTGTGCCTTAGAGAGAGAAATTCTGCATTAGCACTTTGAATACACAAGACCTCTTGTTTTCTAATCTCCTTTCCCTTTTACTCTCTGAAAGAGAGAGAAGTGTATATTTTTCCCAGAATTTTTCTTTGCTTTAAGCTGGGCTGATCCTAGAGAAGATTGAATCATCCTACTCTTTGACTTGTACATTTGAATGTCTTCTGCTCCTTGAGAGATCATCCTTGTTGCCTCATAATAGTCCAGGTGCAACACAACTTTGCCCATGTCTGGTTTGTTCTCGAAGGGGGGTCGTAAATCACTTTAAGCATCTCTCCTCCCATTGTGCACCACCCTCAGCGCCCCCAGTCTTCTTCCTTCCCCTTTGAAGGGGCAGAACTGTTTTAGCTCGTGATTTGTGGCACTCAGGCACTTCGAGTACAAACCCCTGTGCTCGGTAAGCTAACAGACAAGATGTGGGAAGCAGGGATGCATTGGCTTGTTAATGGGAGCTCTGTGGCTGCTGATATTCTGTCTAGTGGTGGTGACCAGATCACGGCTGCTCCCAGGGGAAGGCTGAACCATGAAAAACAGACTTAACTTCCCTTCTCGTTTGAGGAGAACAGTGCTGCTCAGGGTTGTTTTTCTCCTTGCTAATGCATTTGAATGCTGGCTATTTGCATCTAGAACTTGCAGTCTGGGAGTTCATAAGGCTTTTTGTTTTTTGCTTTAAGTTCTCAGAAGTCCACCACTTGAAAGCATTTGACAAGCTTTCCCCCTTTCCCTTCTCTTGTGGTCCTTGTCATAGAATCATTTTTAGCGGTTAACTTTTTTTTATGCAAAGCAGTGTGGAAACTGCTGCATAGTATAGATGCATTTTGGTTTGTGTAGGTAAAGGTGCAAGCCTGTATCAGTTTAAAAAAAACAACAGTATACTGACCTGCAAAAGAAAGCTTCAGGTTAACTAATGACTCTGTAAGAAAAGCAAAGACTGCACAGCTTGTGATATGTCACACAAATTCAGTTGTCATTGAACTTTCCTGGGATTTGTTGGCTTGTTTAAAGCTTTCATCTCTTAGAAAAGGATCATACCACATATACTACTAAAAACAAAATGTTTCACTAGTTAATGAAATAAATTTTGTGTGAAACCATTGATATTCCAGGGCATCTGATCTCACTGAATAGACTAAGCAGCAGTCTATGGAATTTCTGTCTAAATGCAGCATGGTACGAGGATGAGAGGCTGAACTGGCTTGTTTGGAGTCTTTCTATTCATGGGGATAAGCGTTCCTGAGGAGTTTCTAAAAACAAGGGTCAGTAAGCTGCAGCATGAGGAAGTGAACTGTGTGTGTGGCTGGAGATGTCCTGCTGCTGCTGGATCCCCTGGACCAAACCATCTGTCTGCATGTGTTAGCCCCAGAGCAGGGCTGGCCAGAGCACCTTGTAGATGCAGTGTGGCTGTGACAGCAGATGGAGAGCTGATCCCTCGTCTCCCTGTTGTGAGAGTTCTTGCTAATTGCTTTAAGCAGCTGAGGTTGGCCTGTGGTGTGGACAAGTAGAGTCCAACCTGTCCTGGCAACTTTGAGTTCCTACAAGCTGTCAGTTAGTGACTAAGACATTACATACAAGCCTTCAGTGTGTGTGTTGTTTCTCTTAGGGTTTTACTCGTTTAAGCTTTACTCAAGCAAAAGTTTAGCTGGTATGAAAGATTTACTTCAGCAAAATACAGGAATGGTATGTCACTAATATCTAAATACTAGGTAGGAAGGACTGATGTCTACTAATGGGAAGGGGGAGGGTGTTGGGGTTTTTTTGGGGAAGTTCTCAAAAAATATTGTGGCAGTATATTTGGTGTGCCCGGTCTGCATATCGGTGTTCTATGTGTGTGTGTCAGCTTGGAGATGTGTGTTTGCAAAGGGAAGCATCTTGTATTTGCTGGTATGAAATACCTTTAGTTTATTTGCATAAACAGAAAGTTCTCATATCTTTAAAACAGAACCTACATGCAAATACAAGCTTTTACACCAAAGCACCTTAGAAATGAAAAGGGATTCCTCTTCTCCCGTCCTGGGAGACTTGATATGCAAGGAGCATGTGTGTAAAACCTGCTAGAAAACATTTGATGGTGTTAGGCTGAGAGCAAGCTTTCTCCTGTCTGCAAATGAGAGCACCTTTGCGCAGCTCCACCACTGGCAATGGGTATCCTACACCAAGAGTTTCATTTTGAAGTACAAGCCCAGTAAAAATCAGTTACATTTCTATCATAAGCTTGCACCACTGTCAAATGACAAGCAATAAATTGACAGAATGTGTGATTTTTATGTCTCTTCTCAATTTTCAGGGCTCATTCATTTTATTAGTGTTAATATTGCTGCTTCCTTTGCTCTAAAGACTTGATTGATAAAAACAATGACAATATTTGGTTTAGCATTTGATGGCTGATAATGAAGGCTTTTGTCCTCTTCTGAAGTGGACATAGTGTTCATGAGTGAGTCAATAGGATACAGAAATGTCTGTTCCATGGTTTAGTATTAAGCTGAGACAAATTACATATTTAAATTAAGGGCTAAAACAGATTTTAAAGAAGTCCAAGCTGCAGTTACCATCTGGGCCAAAACTCATTCTGTAAGAATTTAACCAAGTCATGATAAATATTAGAGGAGGCAATTCTATTGTTTTGACCAGCTTTAATATTTAGTACTGGTATCAATGTTAAAAACGTAAATGCAAATAGCAATAAACATTTTCAGGAGGATGTAAAATATAAAAGGTAACGCTGGCAGGACAGAACTGAGTTGAGAGCATTCACTAAGACCTGCAGTGGTGTGCAGGTGTGTATTGCATACATCTGTATGTCTGATCTTGGGAGTATTCCTTTTGTGCTAGAGATAGTTGTCTGATAGACTAATTTCTATGACACTACAGTCTGTTTTCTGCATTGCTGAAGTCACAGTATGTAACAAGGTAGGCTGTCACTAGCAGTAGCAAAGATCATTCTGCTGTGTAGGGTTAAATAAAGAGCAGTTGCTAGATTAATCACTCGGCGATGCTTGCTATTATTCGAAGATTAAGGGACCAAGGCACTATGTCTTGCTTAGACTGGCTACTGAACAAGTATTAGGACTTCTTGGATCCTGCTGGAAACAGCAGGAATTTCTTCCTGAAAGGTGTGAATTTTAAGGATAGGTAGAAGTCATGGAGGGAAGCTGAAGTTAGCCATTATTTGTGATGCAGTAGTTGTTACCGGAATGCTTGAAAACAGCAGCATCCACAGCTGTCCACTGCTTTGCAGTTTCTCTTATGCCAAAGGGGTTTTAATAAACGGTAAACTTGTTTGTGAGTTCTGAAAGCAAGCAGCTGCAGAAACAGCTTGCTGGTGGTGAGCTGTGGCTAAAATACCAGGTCCTGCCAACCTGCAGCATGTGCACATCTTTCAGATAATCTTTCTGTTCAAGAACAATATCAAACGTTAAGCATTGTGCTTGTGCGGTGAACTTTGACGCCTTAAGGTCAGCATCTTATCTTGGATAACCTTGTTACTGTGGCAAGCAGGAGTTCCCAGGAGCTGGCAAGGTGCATCTCCATGAAATCCAGTATCTTTTCGGGTAGGGTAGGATACTATCACTTGTACACAGACAACCCTTACTAGAGTTTCAAGCAAAAGTAGTAGTACTTCAGCATGTCAGAAGTGGCTGCAGAAATAAATAGATCAGCAAAAGATTTAAATATACACATCAAGTTCTTAGCAAAACTTTCATTGGCTTCAAAGTTACTTGGACCCTTGTCTCTGTTGTGCTTCTGGTGCCAGGAAAGAAGTTTGTCCATGAAATAAGACAGTGCAAGCTCCTTGACTAATCAGGCCAAAGAAATGTCTGGAGGACACCAGCTAATTTTGCCACTGAGGTCTTAATAACTAAAAATACAAAGTTATAGCATGGACAGTGATAGGGTGAATGGCTGGTTTCCAGACTGTGGGGCTTAGCAAATGCTGCTTGTACTGAACCTGTCATCCAGCCTTTCAGCTAGGTTTCATTAATAATCTTATGACATATAACATTTTTGCCAGGCATTTTTGTCTGTGAGGGATACAAATCTAGTGGCTTCAGTTTCTCTCAGTGCAGAGAACTGAAGCAAGCACAACTCCTCCAGCCTCATCCCATAGAGGTCTGAATTTCAATCAGAAGATAGTTCTGCATGAACCTGAAATGAAAAACATGATTAGTAGATTAATGACCCTCAGCAGGAGAGTATCTGCTGTTTTCTGCCTGGGTTAGAGTAACTTAGATTGCATGGGTTGGCATTATTCAGTTGAATACCTCCCCTTCCATTGTACTTCATCTCCTATGCAGCCTGCACTGTCCAACTGCTGCACTGATTCCCTTTTCCTCTTCTGGAAAGCACTATCACTGCTGGATAACTGGATGAGATAAAAGGCATTCAGTTTGTATCCTCACACCTCTTCATAGCAATACCATGTTCACTTCCAGTACAATGATGAGAAGTCACGCTGGTCAGCACCCATAATCACACTCAGCCCTTTAGATCTTCGGAACACTGTGCAAACATTAACTAATGAATCTCTTCAGAAGAGACATAGTTGGGAGTTGTAACTGTCAGCAAGGGAGTACTTCTAAGGCACTGCTCTCTGTCAGCAGCTACTGAGCTAGCCCACAATGTCTGGTGGCTAATCAGGCATATTGGTGGATCCAGAACAGTTAATCACTGGGGACAGCTGTCTGCTTTCCCTTCCACCCTTTTGTTGCCCCAGTAAAATGGGATTATTTGAGTATTGCTTCCACATGTATAGGGCTGTGAATTTCTAGTGTGACAAGAATGGCTGTCTTAAAATTGGTAGGCTTTTTTTCTACAGGCAGTGAGTATAAATCTGGTGGGTTCTTTGCATGCAGCACTCCCACCCCAGGACCTTTGTTTCCTCACCATCATGGATGGGGTTCAGCCAACAGGACACCAATGCACACACACATGCAACCTATCCAGTGCAACAGGGAGAACAGCACTGCAGTAGTTCCAAGAAGTTTTGCTGTTATGGACACACAGGGTCAGGTAAAGCTGGCTGCTCTGCAGGAATTAATTTTCATTTTCTTCAGGCTGCAAAACAGTGACTTCTGTTGTTTCTTCTTGGCTTCTGCTTTACATGGCACTGTTCATAGGGAAGCCTGGGCTTCTAGGTAAACGTTAATGGGCTGTTGAGAACTTTCAAAGCTCTGCTGGCCTGTGAGTTTTTGCACTTGAGTGAGTAAGGCTTTCCTCACCTTGTAAAAGGGAAGTAGCACATTCAGTGGTGAACTTTGCAAATAACAGGGCCAAATGCCAGGGAGCAGCTGTACCTTTAGGTGCTTTTGTCCTGTTAGCAGACCTAGAGGAGAAAACCATGAAAGTCTCACTTATCTGTTTATCTGGCTTGCAGCAGTCTGATGCCTTCTGCCACCTTTACTGATAATGGTCCCTTTGAAGTTGAGTACAAGTGTGAATTTATGGTTTTGTAAAGGCTGGATTCCAGAACAGGTCATAAATTACCTTGTTAGACAAAGGCTTCTGGGGAAACAATATTGCCTTACAATCCCTCACTGTGTCATTATCCTGATGCATTTCTAGCATGGCAAATAATTGACCAGAATGATATGCTGGCTGGTTCTCCAGTCAAGCTTTGAAATTGTGTAAACTCTTCTAGCAAGAAGAGCAAGTTATGGAGCTACAGTAAATTCTCATCATCACTCTTAAAATGAATCCTGACTCCAGGTAACTGTTCATAATCTGAAGCCAAAGAAAATTAGGATCTTTATTTGCTTAAAATAACATTTGTTTCATTTGCTGCTGTTTCTTCTTAAAAAAAATGTTTTGAAGTGCCAAATGCCTATCTCAGGCCTTCTCAGGATGTGAGATTAAACAGCAAAATGGTGCAAGAGAATGAATGGATACCTATTTTAGCTATGCAGAAATGGGTTAAATCCTGCAAATTACCTGCTTTAGGGAGAGAAGAGGCTCATCTGCTCCACAGTAAGGCTGTAAGCCAGGCTCTGAGTGAGGCGTTGCACAGCAAGAAGTCTGTGTTCAAAACTAATGGCTATCTTGTTTTACTTGTATACTCTTGCTTTACCGGACTCAAGCAAAAAGTGAGTTTGCATTTGGAGTGGAAATAGGTGGGGGGTTTGTCACAAGGAGGAATGTTTAAAATAGTCTATAGTATATATTTAGATGTCATACTGAAGTTGCTTTCCTTGGAAATGTTGATTTTTAGGTAGAGGGAGACAAGAAACCAGGAGCATCATTATGGTGCCCATGGGATTTGTAGGTTAGCTGCCTCATGCACCTATCAGCCTGTTAGGCAGCTTTTTCAGGAAGACCTCATCCTGTATGATGGGGAGACATGAGCAATCCTGGGCAGGGGTGGGTAATATGAACTCGAGCTGGCCATACAGTAAGGAAGACTTCAGAAGCTGACAGATACACAGTCAGTTTGGAAAGTCCCATTTAGATGTGTAACTGCATTGTTATCACCTTAAAAAAACACCAAACAACAAACTCAACCCCTCATTCTTGGCTTCTTCCCTAAAGAATTCCAGAGCTCCAAACCAGACACAGAGACCTCTGTCCTTCTGAGATCTGAATTTCATACTTCCTGTGTCACTATTCCTCGTGGTCTGAGCTTCCCAGGACCATTGTGGTTCTACATTAAGTTGCTTGCTAAATTTATTTAGATGCATTTGTCTGTGGCATAGCACAAAGTGATTCCTTCAAGAGAAAATTATAATCTGTCATCTCCTAATTGTAGTATTTTTATTTTAGATTGCCTTTTTTAGCTTATATTCATCTATATATGTTTGTGAATATTTATAATCATATGTCTAAAGAAATGTTCCTGTCTTAGGCCAAAACAGAATTTAGGACCATGTTGTGATCCAGGTGGGTATGGTAGCTTGCTTTGTGTTCTGAAGTGCATGTTGCTTTCTCATTACCAAAGACCTGAAGAGCTCTTGTAACACAGGTTTGCTCTGTTCCCTCACTGCCTGGAGTCCTGGCAGGATTCTCTTGTCACCTGTTAACTAAACCTGTGACAAAAAAAAGGTTGTAAATTGCATTTAGTCCATCAATGGTAAAATGCGCGCTTAATTTTACTATTCCATTTTTCCTTCCCAATCCTCTTGGCTTGCTTTTACACTGCAAGCACACTTGAAATGGGACTGCCTAAGCTAGACTGAGGATTGCTGGACTCTATTTCTGGCTGTCATCTTTCTGCGCTGTAAGTAAGTAAGTGAAAAGAAATGGCTGAGCCTTTTCTGGACAAATTCTCACTGAGGGCTGAAAAGGAACTGCTGTGTGAAAGGAAAAGCAAATAGACAAATAATGGAATAATCACTGATACAGACATACTGGACACCTGTGAAAACAGCATGTGCATATCTGTTCCAGTAAATTCCTGTTGAACTGTTCTCACTCACTGGATAAATAGGTGGCGGTCCAGCATAAAAAGCTTTTTAGGTCTTTCTAAGGCAATGTGTTGGATTGCTCCTATGTACCAACATTTTGTGATGTTGCAGAACAAGACATGTCTTGATGTACAACGCACAGTAAGAAATTTGAAATAAGAGATTAGATCAGATCCCTTTGACAGTTTGGTTTCTGTCCAGTTCATACAGATTTTGACAGATAATTAGCAGGGCAGATGCACGACATTTGAGGAGCAAAGACTCATAACCTGTGGACAGCTAGTTTGCCATAAGAGGTAGAATACACTGTTAAAAGAGACTGCAGAAAGAAGTGTCAAAAGTTCTAGTAATCTGAAGAGAGATCATAGCAAAAGGTTGACTTGGCTCTAAGGCAGGACCTAACAAATAGATATGCAGTTGTACAGTATATTCTAAGGAAAGGAATAACATTCAGAAACAGTGTAGGAGACTGCTGTCATTAGAACACCTAAAGCAGGGGAACACAATTGAAATGCAAAGGTACCAGTAAATCTCACATTGAAGTGTTTGTTTCTTTCAGCAAAGGCTCAAAAGAACCTCAAATGGACCTGTGTAATCATTTGCTATTAGTTTTTCTTTTGAGTGCATTTTCAAAATTGCATTTTCTTATATGTCTGACACTGTCGTGGGTTTTTGATATATATATATATATTCCATGGTACACAAAATACAGATCACAAATCAAGTATTTGATCTGTGCTATAATGTAATTCGCAGTTCTGAGTCAACAGGACTTCTGGCTTTAGAGTCTCTTTCCAGTGTGAGGTACAAAGGTGGGAACCATTGCTGAATAACAGCTGAAATCCAGCTGCTGTGGTCATCTAGAGGAATCAGCAGAGTCACTTTTTACACAGCTCTGCATGGCTTTCAACATGATGCCTTCTTTTCATGTGAGAATGTTGTGGGTGTACATAGTTTTCTTCTTCATGTTTTCAAAGGCAGGCCTACATTCACAAAGGTTGTCCTGTTCATGTGATCAGTCACACAAATGTAGTAGGTCTTGGTCTGTATTGTGTTAGGGGGAAAAATAGTGACTTCTGGAAATAAGCTGGGTCTTCTCAGATGACCTGAAAAATAAAATGCAATTATGCCAAATTGAGACTCAGATTTTGCAAATGGGTGTGATAATGTAATTTTTTTTATCTATGTATGTATGTATTATGTTGTGACTTACTTCCTTGCTACCTTTAAAGGGACAGTCTTGTTTACAGCAGATAAAATGGAATCTTAATCACCAGTTTAAGGGTGGTTTTATCTGCACTGTCATAGCCATTATTTAAAGTTAAACAAATGGATGGTTGGTGCTTCTGCTCCCTGTGCTGCAAGTCCACAGGGCTGATGCACAAGCACAGACAGGGCAATTACAAGAAGAAAAGGAAAGAATAAAACAGAAGCTATGTGTCAGGCAATGCAAGAGACTGTGCAGGCTCCTTTAATTGGGAAGTAGCATTGTTGATTAGTTAGAGCAGGGCAGAATCAGATCTCTGAGCTAATATTCTGGTCATTTAAGTTCAAATCCTGGACAGGCCTATCTAGGAAATGGCTTCAGTAACTGTGCTGCACCCTGGGGAGGGAGGCAGCCTTAACTGGTGTTCAGAAGGCATTTTAAAGTATTCATCAGCAGAGCTGTGTAGCCCTTCTATGTTTTGTTAGTGTCAATAAGTAGTTAAAGTTTCTACCCTAAAATTATTGTTCTTCAAATTTACTGTGTGCTAATGACAGGCTTAATTTTTTCCTAAGTGCTGCTGCCTTGTTTGAGCTTGCATATCACTGCAGGGATGCAGAAGGTAAAACTGAGGTCAAGTCAAGTGTTATTACTCTTTGACAGTATTTTGCTAGAAAGTTAGGGAACTTCTAGTATGCCATCCAGGTTTTTGTATGATAAATGTTAGTAATAATGGAACTGAACAGCCAAAGCAATGTAGCCTTGTCAATACATGCCAGAAACATATCGTTTAGTTTATTACAGATATAGGCTTTGATCTTTCTTATGTTTGAAGACTTGATTAGGCCCATCTCATTAAAGACATAGCACATGAAAGCTGGGAATTGGTTCCTTTAATAGCAAAGCTCTTGAGAAAGAGCTCTTCAAATTAAAGAGTAGAAAACACTTCCTAAGGGCTGTGCAAAGCCCTGTGCAGATGTACTACAGGCCAAGGGCATGGTGTGTAGGCTGGATGCTCAGGCAGGGGAAGGACTTGGGCAGGTGTAGTAGAGTAGACCACTTAACAGCCATACTGAAAAATGTTCTTGTACACACTTGTCCCTTAAGTCTCTGTGAGTGTGTATGACTTGAATTCAAAACTTGTCAGTGCTGTGTCATGGTTATGTGGGTTGGAGAAGAAAAAATATAGTTCCAAGTGTTCCTCCTCTGTGAGTGTAAGCCATGCAGCAGGAATGGGGTTAGAGTTACAGTTAGAGTTAGGGAACAAGGATCCTCTTGCCTGTGTCCAGGGCATGTGCAAGAGTCTGTTGGTCAATACTGAGCCTCAGGCCACGTGAAGATGTTGTCTAATGCTGTTGCTAACTATTCCCTTTATGTAATATTAACTGCACTTTCTTTTTTGGTCCAGGCTGTTCCAGTATTAGACAGAAATAAATTTATGCATAGAATAAGAAATAATGAGTAGCCTGAAAATGCCATTGCTGTATATAAAAGGATGGCTTGATTGTCACACCTTTGCATTGTTTGCAAATTGCCTGTTGCTAGGTTACCGGGTCATTCAGAAAACTGCATTCTGAATAGAATGGAAGTTAATTACCAGTTATTCCTCAATCAGCAATTAAAGCCTCACCTCTACATTTCCTATATGGTTTACATTCCATAAGTAGGAGCAGAAAAGAAAAGGTGTCTTATTTATGCTCCCCACCCTGTCAGTAAAGGGGCTCAAGGTAGTGGTCAACCTTGCCCAAAGCGGTTCTTGCAGTGCTCTAGGATAAACATTTTCTAGCCAGCTGCTTGTGAAATGCAGTTTTAGAATGGGACTTTGGAGCTAGCCAAGAGCTTTCTTGCCCCATTTGTCCTCAGAGCCACATTTCCTTTCAGTGGGTGCTGTGGTGGTGGCAGTCACCATAGAGCTAGATGAAATCTTTAGCTCTGTCATGATAGCTAATAACCTATTTTATTTTTGTGTTACTTCTGAATCTGTTACTAGTTGTTTCTAAAAACTGACCTTCAATGTCACAGAAACATACAGATCGGTTCATGCTTCATTAAAGCAATCTTACAATGTTGAGCCAAACTCTGCATCCTGCCTGAGCCAGCTCAGGCATTGCTCTGCATTCCCCAGGTAGCTCCAAGACTGTTCAGCTTTAGACACTGAGGGACTTCCTTATATTATGCTGTCTATTTTCTGTGTATAAATGTATGTCACAATGTATCTTTATTTATTTTATTTGTGCAGTATGTGCTGTCCAGTATGTTAAACAGAGGAAAAGTTCTAATTGGAAGGCTTCAAATCTGATGACTGTGGTTAGGTTATATTCTTATTCCTATCTCAATTAATCCTGCTCCTTCACTTCTTGACTTCATGCAACCACAACTCCTGTAAAGATAAGAGCAAGCATTTAATCATCCTCAACTTCATGAGGATACTCTAGACCCGGAGTTGTTAACGGTTGATGGACACGTTACTAATAGTTATTTTTAGTTTGTTCACGTGCAGTTCTGAAAGAAAACCCAATATTTTAGTTTGCAAATTTCATGAATATTTTTTAATTCTTCTAGAATCCAATTGTGGAAAAAATAAAATTGAAAGTTTCCATATAAAGGAAAGCCTCCATACTAAAAATAAATCAATAAACAAAAACCCCACAAAACTACCAAACCCACACATTTTATATTAAGAAAATACTGGATTTAAACCCTGAATTTTATTTTAAACTATTGTTTCCTAGGCATTCCATTTCCCAGGCTTGACATCACTTTATGAAATGCTATTTGGCTACTGAAATAATATTTTTTGCTAATAATTAAGAAAGCATAATCAGTGTTCAGTGAAAACTCTTGCCAAATTCTTCTAGCATGTGTTAAGACACTGTACTTTACACAGAAGCCATCGAAATACATTGCTATCAGCACAGATAACTATCCATAGATAGATAATTTATATTATGCTACAGATATAAAGTTCAAAGGCTTAATAACTTCCATACATATCCTGGTGAAAGAGAGGAAGGGAAGCTGAATTTAGAAGAATATGAAATGCCACATAGCTCCTGCACATCACCCTTGTAAAATACACAGAGGTTGTAACACCTGTGTGTAGAACAGATAACCCAGAAGAAGAAACAAACAATATTAAAATCGTCTTCTAATGTGTTGATTATGATATCATTCCATCTGTATTTGTACCTAATGGGCAGTATATGGCTGCCCGATAAAGCCATCTGAAGTATCCACTACCAAAAAAAAAGACATTTAGTATTTAACATTCATTGGGAACTTGAGTGTCCTTGAAAGTGAAGAAAACCCTGTTAAAAATGTTGTGGTTATGAAAATTTAATGTAGAGCAATTTGTCCTTGGCTGAATATTCATGAACACTGAAGTATACACCCATGCAGTTAGTCTGCACCTTCCTTGGATCTCTGGGGATTTCGTTAACATGTTCTTTGGTTTGTGTAATGGATTTGGGATGTTTGGTTGCTTGTCAGATTCTTGCTTGATGATGTCAACTTTTCATGGAAGTTTCTTAAATACTGTAGTTTAAGGTTCTTAAGATACTGCTCTTCTGTGGCCTTGGGGGCAGGGGGTTAGTTTTCAGCTTACTTTCAGGGTCGGTATTTACAGCATTTGAACTTGCTAGCTGCACTGCTGGCTAGTTAGACAAGACCTGATTTTCTGTGGGCTTTGATTTGTAGTTTTGCACTGAAGTTAATTCATTTACCAAGGACAATGATATGACAGAAAAGCACTTTGTTGATTCTACTGAGTGGCCTTTTGCTATGGTAATTCTGTGGTTTGTAGGGAATTTCTATTTTCCTTTTAGTATCAGGAGGCAGGATGTAGTTAAATGAAAGGGAAAGAAGCAAGTTTCATGTAAACTGAGTGTTTGAATAAATGCTTGCCCACAGGAGTACAAATATTTCGTATTTTTCTAGTGTGTTTTCTTTATATATATGAAAACCATGGGGTTTTCCTTCATCATTAATTTTGCATCTCTTTTACAAACAATGATTATCGTCTTTTAAAACAAAAGGTGGTGACAATGAATTTTGAATACCACATTATTCCTTTTAATAAACAGAAATATTAAAGCTCTTGAAGTAAGGCATGGCAGCAACTGCCTAATTAAGATTGTGGGGTTGCCCTCTTACCTAAGTACCCTCCAGCCTAGGTAGGACTCAGATTCCAGAACCTGGCTGACTCTTCCTTTGGTAAAGGCATGCAAAGTATTAGGTATGTAATTCCATCACTTTGGATTGCTACCCTAGGGTTGTTTCAAAGCAGGTGCAAAGAATAGGTACATCAGTTAAATGCTCTGTGATGAGGGTGATTTATGGTGGGAGGGTTAAGGAAAAAAGAAAATTATCTCAAGTCAGATGAACAAAGGGTGGCTTTAATTAAGCATGTATCAAACACCAGCCTTTACAGACTCTCCAGCCACTGACTTGTTTGCTATCTTCTACTGATACTGTTCTGCACTGGCTGGTTGTACTAAATCCACACACAGGGGCATATTCTGTGTTCCTAGCTAGCTTTTTATAATGATCAAGCTGGAATGACCTTTAAAAACCAGATAATATTTTATTTACCTTTTTTCTCCCATTTACTGCTAAATGTTAATGAAGGTAAGAGATTCAAATCCTTGCAAATAAAACATTTTAATTGACTTAAGTGTAACCATAACAGTAAATTGGCTACTTTATAAGGAAAAGCTTTTCAGTATTGTTGAAACACACTTGTACAGTCCTTTCATCTGTCCATAGACTCAGAAATTAGTAGCAAATGTTTCCTTTGTTTCCAATGACAGGGGGTTTGGGAATGTTTTGAGGATAGATTTCCCCAAGACTGGTGGCTGTAATCTCATGTTCCCCAGAGACACCTCCCTCCAGCCCTGACTGCTTGGTGTCCAGTATTAACCAGCTGCAGTCAGTCCTAGCAGCTGCTACAGTGCTCAAGATTTCTACTCCAGCTTTTCAAGCTACCTGTTAAGATATGTGAAGCCTAAATCTCATCTGTTGTCTAGCAATGTTGTCAGCAGTGTTGCTGAGTTTGGTGTGGTTTTTCAGCTATTCCGAACTTAATTGCACCAGTGCTTTAAGATAAAATGAGCATTTTGATGCTGAATACCTGTTAAATGGAAATAGAACACACACACATACACACACACCCCAGCCTCTCCCCCATTCTCTTCCTAGGAAATTTCCTCCATTCAACGAGGGTGCCAAAGTTCACATCCCTCTGTGTGGGCTGGGGAAACGCTCCACAGAGCTGCAGGAAGCCTTGATGGGTGGAGGAGTTATAAGGTTTAATCTTGCCTGCTGAACCACAGCTGTCTGACTGCAGTGGTGCTGAGGATCATCCTCTGCTCTGTGAGCAGCCTGCAGCCTTGTCTGAGGTTGCTTAAAAGCTAGCATGAAAAGAAGTGATGGGGGTGAGCCCTTGTGTGTGCAGCAGTGCAGGGGCAAAGTGCCTGCAGCAGCAGCAGCAGTGGGCCTTTCTGACAGACCTTTCCAAGTGAACAAGCCCTTTGAGACTCACAGCTTTTGCTCTTGGGGATCATGCGGCTGTATCAGAGGTGTTCTCTCTTAGAAAGAACAAGCTTCTTAGAGTGAGCCTCTGGAAACTCTTTTACAGAATATTTCTCATTCTTTCCCCGTGTTCTGATGCAGGGAGAGCAGTTCAGACTACAGTTGCTGTTGCTGAGATTAACTTGGATAACAGTGCAATTAAACAGAGCCTGTAGGTATTGCTACTGACTATGCACTGAAGTGGTCAAAGTAACAACATGCTGACTCAAGAAATGAAAGACCAAATAAATTTGTAACTTTAGACCCATTTATTTTTTAGACAAAAGCAAAACATCTACTGATAAAGGCAGAATCAAGAATCACAGAATTGTTTAGGCTGGAAAAGACCTGTAAGATCATCAAATCCAGCTGCCAGTTCCACCACTAAACCATATCCTTAAGTGCCCTATCTACACTTCTTTTAAATACTACTGGGGATGGTGACTCAACCACTGCCTTAACATGTACTTAACAACCGTTTTGGTGGAGAAATTTTACCCAGTATTGAGTATATGCCTCCCCTGGCACAGCTTTGAGGCTTGGGAAGTGGAGTCTTCTCAGCAGGTCACCAGCAGGTTACCTGGAGCTCAGAAACTCTGGTAACAGTCTTCATTAACCTGAACCCAGACAGCACTTCATCATAATATTCTCTCAATAAAATGCTTCATACTCATGTAAAATTCTCTCAAACTATGAAGTATAATTCCCTTTGAAGAAAATAAACCCTCTATAAATTAATAAAAATCAGCTTTTTGAGAGCTCAAAGGTTTACAGGCTTAGCAAGGCCTGATACATATGACTCAGTTATGGTTAATCCACTCAAAATCACTTTTGTCACCACAGAACCTCATGTTGCTCACATATTGTCAGGAGCAGCCCAGGGAACACAGGGCTTACTAACACCTTGTAAAAAAACATTTTGCAGGGTGGGGAAATGTATTCTGTAGAAAACAGCACTAGTGATCCAGTGAGCAAGGTACTTGGTCAAAGCTTTGTGGTCTTTTAGAAGCCTTTGAGCGTGACAGCAAGCTGAACTATCATCACAAGTGACTTAGCAAAGCTTGGGGGGCTGGAAGTTTGCTGTCTGCAGCTATCAGAAAATGAAATTTGGCAAAAGATTGGATTTCTCGGGATTTCTGTAAATCAAACCAAAATCAGATTGAACCCTTAGAACAAAGGCAGATATATTTTGCATTTGAATATAAAACCTATCAAGTGGGTGGTGGGGAGAGAATGGATAAATAAATACAAAACCTCTTAAGGGTTTCTTCCTGGGTTGGTTTCAAGAATGTCCCACAAAACAGGTTTTCATGGTTGTGTGGGGCAATGTGATGCCATTCAACTTTCTGTCCTTTCTTTAGAAATTCTGAAGAAACTGTTGAAAACAGCTTCTGGGCTTTTACTAAAATAGTTTCCAGAGATGAGGAAAATGAGAGAATGCATATACAATCTTAGACAAATGATCTGCTCATATATTGAAGCCTGGATTGTAAAATGACTGCTGTGCCTTCCAGTAAATGAATATTCAGTGCTTCCCTGCTGGGTTGGCTTTTCCTATTTGAACCAGCTACTGTTCTGCACTGTGATTCACTTGTTACCAAATTAAACTCTTTACACACATGGGAGATCCAACTTTATAAAGTCACAGTTTTGAAGTGCTTTCTGGTCAGCCCCTGGGCCTGTCACAATCTTCATAACGTGCTGAATTAAGTTTAAAATATCATCTGTGTGTGGTGTTTCTCCGGGCTGCTCAGCAGCCCTTGTGTACATCCCGCATTTTTCCGTAGACACTACGTATCACTTAGCAACCCAGTGAAAGGCCCTATATGCATTGATTGCACACAATTGTCTTGATGGGGTGGAAGTGTTAAGTGAATAAACCCCCACAGGTGACCAGACGGTCATTCCTCTCATGTTGATAATCTGTTTACATCAAAATATTGTTTACTCAGCTCTCTGATCTCCAGGAATTTACATGAAGCTGAAAGAATACAGTTAACTCCCTGCACTGGCACACAAGGATGAGCTGTAGTTGTTGCGTTCTCAGAGATGGATAGATTCAGAAGGGGAGGGTTGTTTCGTCTTTAACTCAGCTCTCCCAAATAAAGCATTAAAATGCATTTGACAGTTAACCACAGATGATAATGCAATCTTTATGCGTGGTTCCCATCATAATGGAGAAGTTACAAGGCTGTCACTACACTACAAAGAAGGAATCTTTCCTGCAGTCTTAGTGCTGTCTTTTCTGCTTTCCTCTTTGTAAGCACTGTTACCAAATTACCTTTGGAGGAGTTTGATGGTTTACACTGATTTTTCTACACAGAATAAACGGCTGAGCTTTTAAAATGACCTACAGTGTTTTCCCCAGGCAATTTTCCTCACCATAAAGTAGTCCAAAGAGCAAATGTTATTTTAAATTCCCCAGGTGGGTTAGTTTGGGTTTTTTGGTTTTCAGTTTTGTTGTGCTGCTTATCTTCTCATTAATTACTGTGGGCCAGGGTTTGCCAGACCGCAGACAGACATTTCCACTGTTTGGTTTGTTGACAAAGACATAACTTGCAATGCAAAGAGAACTGTTTTCTGAGGGCTTTGGAAACTCAATTGAACAGTTTAATAGTTTATAGTAAAGAACAAGCAGTTCTGAAACTTTTTCTTTCTTTGCCAAATTGGACAGTTGTGAAGGATTTGGTAGAAAAATCCTTCCCTTTGAAAAGATTCCTAAAGCACATACCCTGAAGTGAGGGAAGTGGCAGGAAAATTGCAATCTGATACTGTGATTTTTTTTTTGTTGTTATTTATGAAGTTCGTACTGCAGAATTTGTCACAATAAGTTAAAGAAGTTGTACTCAGGGAGCCAGTTATAGCTGCATTTTTCCAAGTAGCAAGATATTTTAGTCTGAATCTGAATCTTTATAGTCCCTTCAAATAAACAGGGTTTTTTTAGGCTATTCAATGGAGAAGCATGGTAAGAACTTGAGCAGGCCCTGGCAATCACTGGTACACCACGTAGCAGCTGCATTGGCAGCACAGTTTAAGAATGTTGAGCTTGTGAAATGAGAGCTGGGCCACACACATGTACATGTCTTACTACAATGTGTGTTTTCTGAAGTCAATTTAAATCAATCTTTGCAAAGCCTGAAGAATAAATGATCTGGATTTCTCATTATGTTCCCCATCTTGCTCCCATTGAAGCCTGTGCATCCAGTCCTGGTCCACTGAAGAGAATAGTCCTATTGAATCAAACTGATCCTTGGTGAAGTCAATGGAGTTATGCCAGTGATTAATTTGGCCCATTAACTTCAATGTCATTTCTCAAGTGAGGAAGGCAGTGAGAATCTGACCCAGTGGTGAAATTCTCATTGCTTCCGCAAAAGCAACATTGGACCTTGAGTGGTTCAGCCCGGATGGGGTTGCAGGCACACATACAGGTGGGCAGAGGAGGTGGCTACAAGCCATTTCCCTCTCAATTGCTTTAAATGAAGCTAGGCTTTGTATACTGGAAGATAAAGTGGATAAATTACTTTTTGACAGAATCACCTACAAACTCTGTCCTTCTGAACATTAACCAGGAAGCTGATAGCTGTTGCCTGGTTCTACAGCTAAATGAATGGCTGCCCCTATAAACATTTCACTGTTACAAGTTGGATTTTTCACAGCATTAATTTTAACAACATGGGTGTTTGCTGTGGAATAAAACTTTAAATTGATGTTTTGCTGTTTTGCTAGTTAAAACAAGTGAGAAAATAAAATGGAGTGAGAATTATGATGTATTCTGTGGTTAAATTGTCTTCTGATACATAGGGCCTTGCCAAAAAATAAATGAGAGGGACAGAAGAAAGTAATCAGTATTGCTCCTTACGTTATATTTTCCATCTTTACAGTGTGGTGAGTTTTGTGTATTTCTTTATTAAATCTGTAATCAACCCAGTTACTCTTAGGTATCTGGTATTGGTTTCAAATACATTGGTTTGGATTTGTTTTGGGTTTTTTAGTCTAGTTTACTGCAAAATATTGACTTCACATCTCAAAAACTGTTGATTTCATGGGAATGCACAGGAAAATGCTAGGAGCAACTGAAGAAAATCTGTTTTTCTTTCAGTCTTCCAAAAAACTAATTTGTATTTCTTTTTAATTGAAAAGGATCCAGGTTTAGATCCTTATTTTTGTGTGTTTCAAAGTTTGGTAGCGCAAGCCAAACATTTCCAAGGCTGTCTTTATAAAAAATTAATTACTAAATGGCACTTTTCCCCTGAAGAGGCAGTTTCTAACACACTGTAGGTGATGCTCTTTGTCACTGACATTCCACTGTGTTCAGTCACTTTTTTTTAAATTGTTAAATGGGGGGAATGTGACAAAATGTAAGGGCTCTGAACTGTGTGCAGTGAAGGTATGTGGTAAGGAGCAGTAATGAAATTGCTAACCTTTATTTGGCTTGTGCTGCCTTTTGCTTTATTGTAAACCCTCTCTCAACCTAGAATACCTTTGTTTGCCTCTGTGGTTTTTTCCATTCTGACAAAATTCCAGGCCTTCGAAGTCTAATGATGTTGACATATTAAAATGGTAGGGAGAAGAATGTGAACTGAGCCCCTCCTTTTAGCTAAATGTTATCTGCTTAGACTAATATTGCAATTGCCACCCACTGACATAATTTGTTTCACAGTCACAGCCTGGCAGCATGAATCAAATGTTGACATTCTAATTTCATGCACACATGGGTGTTTGGCTGAGGAGGCCTCAGCCTCTGAGCCATTCACACCATACCTGTGTAAATCAGGGAGACAAGGCCCTTTCACAGCTGTCCAAAGGGAAGTTGCTACCTTCTTGGGAAGCGCAGGGCTAGTTAAAGCCATGCAGCCCTTTGTGCTCTGGCAGGAGCTGTTAACTTGGGGCTGGACAGGCACCTTTACAGGAAGAGTTGTACTCAAAAATAAATGTTTATTTTTTTATTCAGGGTGTTTAACAGATTTTTCTCATATAGAAGAGATGGCTTGATTCTCAAAACAGTCCAAATATTTCCACTGCAACTGTTTCTGTCCAAGGGGCTTAAACGCAAAAGCTGTTGTGGCTTTGCTGCTGGGGGCTGGAGCCCATGAAAGATGATTATGAAGATATTTCACCAAAGTGCTTCAATTCTGACTCCAGGCAGCCACCTGGCTAAAATGAAAATCAACTTCGATCAATATGTACCTAATCTTTGAGCTCTGGCCAGAGGGAAAAATGCAGCCAGCTTCTGACACCCACCGGCCAGACACTTGTCAGGGGCTGTAAAGCTTAAATATTCTTCTACCTTTTCCTTGTAGTCTTGTATGCTTTGTCCCTGGGAGCAGCATGAGGCTGTCATCCCAAAGAGGAACCTAACCCCTTGGCTAGGGTTAGCTTGCTGCAGGAAGGGAGGAAGGTGCCCCTGGCACAGGGCACATGAGGTGAGCTGTGGAGGTGGCCGAGGGAGCTGCCATTGCTAGCATTGACCGCTGCCTCCCGTGGCTTCTCTTCTGTCACAGCAGAAAGCCTGGCTCTCTGTGGCTCTTGTGTGGCAAGAGTGGGATGCCCTGGGGACAGCTCTGGCTGGCTGCTGTACCTGGGAATGGCCTATGCTGCCTGCAGCTTGCTCGGGAGAGAATTGCTTCTTTTCCCACTTTGGTAAATATCAAGTATGATCCTGAGCCTTTCTTGGGACAATCATGGCAAAGTCAGCGCCAGAAACTTAGCTTTTCATTACAAATACAGTTAAAATCTTGCAAATATCAAAACCGTGGGGTTTTCTGTCTCTGGTTTATAATTTTGTTCCACTTCCATGCAAAGTACAGTTTGTTGTAGTGAAAGAGCAGATTTATTTTGCTTTGGAGAAAGTCCTTTGTTTTTCTTGAAAGGCACCCAGAAGTCACGGCAAAGCCAAAAGAATGGCTGTGAATAGTTATTCACAGATGTAGAGGCACTCCACAATAGCACATCTCAGAAACGTTCCCAGAGCTTCATGGTGGAATCCCTGAGGAGGATGCCAAAGAAGTTGCTGTGGGGCTTCGTGGCACCTGATTATTGAATAGCACAAACTGTCAAACAAAAATACCTGCTTGCTGTCTTCCCAATTCTGTGTGTGTTGGAAAGTGCTGAAAGATCCGGATTGTTTTCAAGTCCTGATGAGAATAACAGGCAGTCATGAGCCATGTGACACTTCTCTGTTTCAATTCACTGTGGTCCAGAACAGACTGTGGCCAGAGTCCAGTGCTTTGGCACCCCTGGATCAGGGGAGAGTGCTTAGCCCTGGATCTGACAGGAGTGCCATGAACTGAGCTGTGTAACGATAGTAACATATACAGATCTCCTGTCCTCTGGAAAGATTCCAGGCATCTTTTTTCAGGATGTATATGTGCAGCCCACTGATACGCTGTCTACACTGAACTAGATCTAGCTGGCATGTGTAGTACTACAGTTAGTGGAAAGCAAAGAGATTTTAGCCAAGGCACTTGGACAAGCCCTTGTGTCTGAGATGTGCCAGGTCTGTAAAGTCCATTCAGAGTAAAAAGGAACTTGGTTTTTTTAGTCCAAGAGAATGACACTCAGCAAATTGTGCAGAAGTGAATTAATCTCCCTCCACAGGATGGGGGGCTGAGTAAACCCTGCTGGTATGAGATGTGCTGTTTCAGGGACATGTTAACATTCCAGATGGGAAGTTTAGGGTGCAGAGCTGCTCCCAGCACAGCTCCTGCTCAGCCAGTGACCATGCCAGCAGCCCTGGCTTTTCTTTCCCCATTCGGCAGCAGTTCATGGGAGTATTGTCCTTAGTGTTGATGAATGTTGTTTGCATGCAACAAGAGAGCTGTTTAGCCCAGGCTCAGCTGGGGCTTTTTGCCTTCCATCAGTGGTAGTTCCTTAACAGTTATCAAGTACAGGCTCTTATAGAGAGCAGCTTCTTCAGGTCACATTCCTGTTGATCATATGGCTCAGCCTGGGATTTTTTTGGTCGTTGCATGGTTTTAGTTATGCTTATTGGCAAAAAAAAAGTATTTGTACTAAATAAGACCCAAGCCAAGTTATTTTTTTCTTGACATACATGCCAGCTAATCTCCTTTCAGACAAGATAGAGTGCAGGGCTTCTGCGAGTTAGAGTTTAGTCAGTGATGCAGTTTCTACACAGTTGGGGCTACCTAAGCTGCGCTCAATTCCATGGTTTCCATCATCAGGGATACAAGAAGTCAGCAAGTATTATGAGGTATTGTCCAGCTTTTCTGGCACTGAAAGCACTGAGCTGGGTCTGTTTACTCTGAACAAGTTTCAAGATTCTGGCAAGATTTAGTATCAGTGGTTAGAAGAAAATGATCTTTTGATAGGAAAAGGAAACAAACTGGATGTGGATGGTGCAATGGGTCTGGTTGGTAAATTATGATACTGTTTGTGCAGCTCCCTGTCATTGAATCTCAGACTCCGGACATGGTGGATGTTTTTGTGGCAACCTACAACTTCCCTATCTCCCTGTGCTCACATACTCTTATAACAGAAGAAAAAAACCTAGGCTAATATTGTTGATGCTCTGCCTGCAAGGCAATGTGGCAGCATTTGTAATTCTCCCAAGAGGCATTGGTGGGGTTTTTTGCATTGCCTATGGTCTTCCCTATGCTCTGAAGCAGCCCTCTGGCTTACCCTTAAGACCTTCTCTTCACCACCTCCTCTACATGTCTGCAGGCAGGGCTCCTGGCACTGGCTTCAGCTGTGACAAGTTGCTCTATTCCTGCCCATTCACGGTTGTCCAGTGTTGTCTGTGCCTGGACACTTGACCTTGGTTTTGCAGGAGATTTTATCAGTGTTTACTAAGCAAAGAATAATTAGGATTTATTTTGGTTTGGTTTTATTTTTCTTTCTCACTGTTTTATTTATTTGTTTGTTTGTTTTCAGCCATCTGGTTAGGCCAGAAGGAAAGGGCTAGAAGGGAGAGGTTTTTGGTTTGGATGTTTCTGAATAATGAGAACTTGGCAGCAGAGCTCTGTGAGCATCTCACAGAGAAGCCTTATCAGCTGGCAGTCTGCTCTTAGTTCCTGATTTTGGCTGGTGTCTTACCAAACTGCAGCCAAAATAATTGAGTGAGTTTCACATTGAACTTTAAAATTCTTTCAGAAAACCAAACTGTAACTTGCAGCATTTCAGCCTGCTTAGGTGAGGCCAACAGAGGGAAGGAATGTGCTGCATAGTCATATTGCTGAGTAGGCAGAAGCAGACAGCTCACCCGGAAGCCTTGCTGTGAAGAAGCCTGCACTGGTCTATGGACTGCTCTGGGTGTCATTGCATTCCTGTGGGGTAAAATGCAGGGCAGAGAGATGCAGGCACATACACCAAGAGCAGGGTTAGAGCAAATGGAACCTGAGAGTTGGTTGAAGCATTTCAAATCTCTCAAAAGGTTTTTTTATTCCATTAGATTGAACATATATTGTGTGGATTAGAGAACATTATCAGCTGGGCCAATCTCCGAAATCAATTAGGTCTTGAAGGACTTAGTAGCACATTTAGCGGGGCTTGGTGGAAAATTCTGTCTTGTAATTTCCACTGAAGTAGCTAATGTGAGAGATGCAGAGATGCTGTCTGTGAAACAGAGGAGGAAAAAGCAGTAAAAAAGAAGGTAGGGAAAACAGTTAGAATATAATCCTGAGAATAAAAAGACATGGTGATGCTGTTTGCCCATCTTGTTCATGAAAGCTTCTGTCACAGGGAGCAAGTTGGTTGACTCTATTTGCCTCCATTTCTTTAGAATTTGGGTAAGAAATTACCTTCCTTTATGCAATGCTGAATATGATTATTTTATTGTCTGAGAAGGGTTGTGCCATGATTGCGATGAGAAATCATTGCTTATGCTACAGAAGACTCCGTGTGACTCTGTATGTCTCTGTTAGGTATCAGAGGCCAAGCCTTGTTTAGAGGACTCTTAGGTGTGTTTGCTAAGTTGTAAGCTGCCAGGGGCAGGTTTACAGGGATGGGAGGTAATAAACTGCTGCACTGTTCCTGGACTTCAGCTGACCACAAGCAGCCAGCCTGAGCATACTTGGACCAACCCCCCAGAACTGCTGGTGCCAAGGTTCGCACTGGCACAGCCATCTCCAGTGTTTATAGCCCAAGCCCAACAAGCTGGTAATTTCCTAATGCTGATACGTTTCTCTTGGCATTATGGACACTCCCAGCCTGGCAAAGGTGCACAGAGGAAGCCTTGTGAAAATTAAAATGTCACAAGGTTTAGAAAAGCAATGTCTGGTTCTCGGGATGATGGATGTGCTGGTTATAGCAGAGAAAAAGTGAGTGTGTGACAAGGTTACTTTTGGCACTGTCCTTTATGCCAGCAGGGTTGTGTATGTTATTAAGCATGCTCACCTTGAGCATCTAATGGTTTATGCAAGGATTTGTGTTCAGACACCTGGGGGTGAACTTAATACATCCTTTCTGATCCTTTATTCTTAAGTGTGTAAGTCAAGACCTGCATTGCAGCAGGCCAAATCGCTGGTTTCTTTCCAAGTAGCACAGAAGCCAAAACGACTGAAATTTTCAGGTGGAAATATGATTCTGGTGTAGTTGAGAGTATGAGTGCAAGTATTTCTGGAAGGAGCTTCCTGAGATCTGAGGAACTTTACATGCCTTTTGGTAGTGGCAAAGAATGTCCTTAGAGAGCCAGGTTACTATAACCTTACTGTCTTGTCTGTCTTAACTTACTTATTCTTCTTTTAAGGATAACGTGTAGCAATTTCAAAAGCTCATAGTAACTTGTGAGAAACCGATTCTCTTTCCCCTGCTCCTAGCTTTAGCCAAATAAATCTCTGTATTTCAAGATAAAATACCACGAGGTAGAAATAATGCCACTTCTCCTCTTATGCAGTTTCTTGCCTGAAGAATCTTTTATTTTTATGTGCACTTTGAGTGTAGTACTTGAAATTAAGGTAGTAAACAAAAATTTCAAGCGATGGTTTAAAAAAAAAACCTAGTTCTGTATTTTCTCCATTTGTCTTCCCTTTGTCCTTAATCTTGATTTGCCCTGTAGGTTAGTCTTACCATAAAGACAGTATGAATGACTGTCTCAGCGCCTTTCCTCATTAATGCTGCAGGAAATTGATGAGTAGATCTCTGGAGCTGTGGGTTCTTTTGGCAAGAATTATAGCCCCTATTTATTTTGGAGGGACCCATGTGGCTTTCTAAGTAAATATATGTTAAAATTTTCCCCAAAAATAAACAGTACAAGTAATTGCTTGATATATGAAGTTGACATTTTGGCTTTGTGATTTGCTATGATATGTAAAAATTTAATTTCCTCTTGGAAAGATGCTACTGCAAAATTGTAGGTAAATTAAAATCAGCAGTTTATTCAGAAGGTGAGTAATAGACTCTCTTTTAATATATCAATATTTATTCTGCAGCTTCTCAGGTCTGCCCAGATATGTGCCATCTAATGCTAAATGTGCGCTTGGCTGTGATATTACCTTTGTTTGTAATTGGAATGGATAAAGATTGATGTAACTGTCTTGCATATACTCGCTCTAGACAGGATCTGTAAATAGCATTGCACCAGATACTAAAAGAACACACAAGAGTTTTACTCTGGCATTCTGTTCAGCCAGTCTCTGTTTCCTTACTCAGTGTTAGACACTCAAATAAGTGTGTTTGTATTTGAATTCTAAAAATCAGAGGATTAAGTATAATTCTGTAAGTTTCAGGAAGCTGTGTCTGCTATTACATCTCTGCCTTGAAGGAATCTGTTGGAGATGTACTATATTTATAATTGCTTCTATTTATGTATCTTTATTTTAATTATACTTAAAAACAGAGACCCAGAAAGAGAAGTAGATGGCTTAATACACTGAGCACCCTTTGACATGTTGAGGTGCCCAGTGAACTGACACTGATAAAGCTTTGGACACATGCCACCTTATTAAAAGTAATGGGAATGAGCTAGTGGCAGGGCTGTGGTGAGTAGGTGGACAGGTTCTGGAGAGAAGCTTTCTGCTTCTTTAAAGGTATAAGCACCTCAGGAAACACGTTTCAACAAAAGATAGCTTAAAAACAGGAAAACAGTAAAATTAATGGAATTATTCTGATTTTTTTTTTTCAGGAGAAAATCTGGCTGCAAAGCTAAAAAAAATAATTGAAAAAACCTCTTAATAATAAAATTTATTAAATCTGTCATGATTTTATATTTTACAGCTTCTAATAAGGTTCAGCAGTATAATGATGATATCCATGCTAATTATAGCAAATCTATTGCTCTGGATTTGTTATTCAGTTGGATACTTTTGTTGACTAAAGCTGTTTGGTTGCTTCCCCAACGTCCAAATGTCTGAACAGTTGACTTCGGATCATAGTCTGAATTTGTGTATCACTGAGTAATATACAATTCAAATGTTCTTCTGTGATTGTATGGATGGAAGAGAAAATGTATTTAAATTTGCCATTAGTTTTAAGACTATTTTGTGAAATGGGAACATTTATGTTAGCTCTCGTGAAAGGAGTTTCTATAACACACTGATCTCTCTGTATATTTTGATGTATTGAGCAGGACTCCAGTTTAACAGCAGCAAACTAGATTCTGCTTTACAAAATTTGCTTGCCCTCTGACCATTTTGGTTTTGCCAGGAAAAATGGTCACAAATCTGCCTCTTCAAACTCACTGGAGAAAGTTTGAATGTTGGAAAAATAAACATATTATAATTATTCAAAGAGATATTTGTATCCCCTGTTCCCTATGTGAACTGTGAGTTCTGTTAGGTGATTGTGGTTGGTCTTAGACATTGGATGTTCTGGTGTTTCTGTCTCTTTTTTGGATGGTATGAATTGCTACAGATCAATTCATTCAAGCGTGTGCACATGTGACTGCAAATTCTTTCCTTACACCATTTTGCCTTCATTCAAATTCTGAGTTTTCAGGAGTAAATCTGGCTGCAAAGCTAGCAAACACCAAGAAAAGCACAAACCCTTAATAATAAAATTAATAAGATCTGTCATGATATAATGTCCTACAGTTAATAGTAATGCTGAGTTATCTAAATGTCTAGAGAAGGTCAGAAACATGTAGCACAAATACTACACTATTTTAAACTTTGCTGTACTTTTCTAGTGGGCATTTCTCTATTACTGTATAGTCCACAAATCTTGACTCAATCTTTATAGCTATGGTATCCTTCTAGTGATTATGGGACCAAGTCTTAGCTGAGTGGAACTGGCTGAAGCTAGAGGATTCCCATGTGAACTGGGTATTCTGATCCAAAGGAAAGCAGATTTTTGTTGGCTCTAGTGAGTTCATTTCAATCAACATACATTCAATTTCCTTAAGAGCAAAATATTAGCCTGCCTTTTGCCAGCCCTTTCAGTAAGATTGAGTCCTGGCCTTACATACTACAGCAATTAGCTCTACAGAATGACTCTTATTAATTCATCTTCCTACTGTGAGCATGAAAGTGGGAGATGTTTAAGCCAATGCTTGGATTGTCATTTAAAGCTGTGAAGTAGGTTCCTTGTTACCACGAATCTGCCAGACATCCCTGTGTCTTTTCACAGCAGGTACAAGCCTGGCTTTGGCATACTCATAGGAGAGCAGAACTCCGTGTCACAGGACACCCTAGTGTTGTTAAGGACTTGGACTGCAGGTCCCCTGGGGCTTAGCAGGGGTGTCAGTCCTGAAGAAGCATAGTAGCATAGCTCCAGTTTAGCAAGTTGTGTATAAAGGAGCCAATTCACCTTGTTCTGTGGAACAAATGCTTACAGCTGCTTAATGCTCAATGGGTTGTAACAAACTTAATGAAGTCTTCAGTAGTAACAGCAGCTCAAGGCAGTGTTGATCCTTCTATGGATACCCTTGGTAGTGCTGGCATGATGGCATATGTAGGCACACTGTGAGCTGAATCCTAGTGAAAGTACTGCATCAACATATAAGGTGTTTGGCTTTCTCTTGGTCACATCAGATTCCTGATGAGGTTTGCAGGGAGATCATGCTGTTGAAAAAAGAGGCAGGAATTAGAAGGAAGTGGAAAGGGAGTGAGTCAGGGTGCCATGGAAGCTGCTGGCTCTGGATTGTGAAGGTATACCTTTGAGAACTGTTTCTTTGGAGCCTTCTGATATGTTTGATACTTGATGAAAACTTTCAGGAAAGCTTTCCTTCAAGTTAAGTCCTTGCTGCAAACTGCACATACATCGTCACAGACTGTATTCTGGTGACTGATGGGGATAGGAGACATTTACTTGTATCCTTCCTTAAGGAAAAAAAATCAAACCCACTTTCATCCTACTGGGTAGGCAGCATTTTATGAAGAAAATTTAAGAAATTAATTAACTATAACAGAATTTCACCTCTTTAACCTTAGCTCTCGAGCAAACCTGAGCTAAATAAACATCTGACCATTCCATCTCTTCCACTTAAGGTTAACTTGAGTTTATTATTCAGGCTACTGCCCTTGTGTATTAGGCAAAGCATAAATTATGCGTACTAATTACCTTGGATGGGCCATGGCTTTAATGAATTCTTTTAATTAAACTGCAACACAGTGGTTTTGTAGAGGATGGTCTATATTTCATCCTTAAACTATGTAACCTTCATCTTTGTCTGGAGAGATCACACATTTGAGTAGGTTTAATTCATTTAAGTAGTATATACAAAGAGAGCCCACCCTTGCTATCACTGCGAAATTGGGACGATGTTTGTGTTCTGTGGCAGTGCTAGGAAATGGGATTCTTCAATGAAAAGTTACAATCCTAGTGGGAAGGCAAGGGCTGACACACAGGAAAAGGAAAGACAGCCTTGAAGGACTGGCATTCAAGAATGGTGTAGTACTGGTAATTGCCAAACCAAACACAGGTAGATCATTTCCCAGGACATCTCACGTTCTTGGTGTTTAGGTTAGTGGTAAAACAGCAGAATTATCTGCGTCCCCAGTATCGCAGAATCATAGACTGGTTTGTTCTTTCAGAGTGGCTTTGGCTTCTTTCTTAAAAATTACAAGGTCAGAAAAACTCAGTGTAACAGTTACACTGTTACCTGGAAAGGGTTTGTCCCCAGTGGCAGCACCCATAGCTTACTAGCAGAAATAGCAGCAGAGGCCAAATGGTACATTTGATTTTGAGTGTTGAAAACAAAAGCATAGTATTGCTCCCTCTCAATTACTTTGTCCTTGGCCCCACGTGTGAATTTTGGGTGTGTGCCTCTCTCTTCTGCTTTCTGATGGGGTTTACTATTTTGTTTTTGTAATGTCCCTGCTCTTGGCAGTTCTGAGGATTCTGTGGCTTCCCAGAGTCCAAGGGATAAGCTTGGTCGTTGGATGTGCATCAACTGACAGACAAGCTAACTGCTTGTTAAAAAGAAGTCTGGTGGCTGTTGATAATGTATTTACAAAAGAAAACAGCAAAAGTTGCTTGTCTTGTCGTCTATTCTTTTCCATCTATCCAGGTCACCTTCCTCTAGGGTCCTTACAAACAGAACTGCAAGGGGTGTTCCTGGCCAGTTATGCTGGCACAGGTGTCCCCTCATCTTTCCCCATGGAGCTGTACTGTGTACTGTGTCCTTTCTTTTGCAGCTCATGGCTCAGTTTGCTACTTGTGCACCACCAGGACACATCCCCAGGAGTAAATGGGAATTCTCTATTGTAAATTCACTGTTTGCAGAGAGCTTCATCTCATGCTTGTCCTTTGGTCCTACCATCACTCTTTTTTTAGTGTTGTTACTTTATTGTTGCTTCCTCTGAAAGGAATATCTGTCCTACACCATTATTTGTATAGTTATCTCCTACCACAGAAACCACCTCTAGTGATACATGCAGGAAGCCCTTCTAACCCAAACCACTCTAGCATTCTAGGAAGGCAGGAATAATCATGCCCTGTGCATTCAGTGCTTCCAAACTATTTTTACATGTTTACACACTATGTAACCTGAGGTATGATATGAAGAGAAATGGCCAATCTGCTGTATATGTGACATTGATCTAACTTTTAAGATCTGTGTAAAACTTTGGACGTTTGCTGCTGGACTCTGTTCTCAGTTTTTTCAGAGGTCTTCTGTGGGAACATCTGCCTTCAACATTTAGTAATAAAAAGGAAAGTCTTCCGTTATCATGAAAATGAGTTAAAATGCCTGTGCCCATAATATGTAACCAGTTTTAGCCCATGCAGACAAAGCCAGATTTTAGAAAGTTGAAAAATATTGATTTGCTGACATGCAAATGTTGCATCTCTCCCTACCTCCTGTTTGGGGAATAAATTTTAGTGTGCACTTTGGAACAGATTTAATCTCATCTGCACTTCCTTGGGTGAAGGCTCGGTTCAGGCTTTGCTTTTCATTGCAGTGATTCCTGTGTGATTTCAGTCATTCCTTGGTGCCATTATTTGCCATAGGCTTGCCTTCCTCACAGTGCCTGCAGTATGTGCTCTTATATAGCATATGTTTTGACAAGCCATCTGGTTTCAATAGGTTTCCCAAGTGTCTGCTTTCTGACAACCTGTCTTTTTGGCAGCCACCAGTGCCTACAAACCTTCTGTCTGGCTTTCTGTATGGGTCAGAGATTCTTACTTTAGCATGGAAATGTTAACATGTGGTAAAGAATAAGCAGCTTATGGAACCAATAGGACATTATTTGTATAGAAAAAGGGCTTGAAACCAAAGGCCTTGGCACAGTCCCCATGAGTGTCCCTGTCTGACCAATGCAGGTGAGTAAGGTGGGTTTCACATGCCTCCTGTCTGGGCATGGTGCCATGCTAACGTCAGGTTCTCAGCACCAGCGACCGAGAACCCATGTGCAGCACATGGTTCACAGCTATTCAAAGGCAGTGTTGCTCCAAGAGGCTAATTCAGTAGCCACCTGTCTTACACCTGCCCATGTAATCATCAGAGAAGCTGGTCATGACTGCTGCAGCTTTTTAACCCCCACAAAAGAACAGAGCAGAATGAAGAAAATTGCAAGCCATGTTTCCTTTTCTTCCAACTGGCATGGAGAATCATTTAAAAAGCTGTACTGCTAGCTGACAAAATGGGTGCTAAGCAAATCCAAGGAATCTATAAGCAGAAATAAATACAAAAGGATAGTCACATACTAAGATATTTGGAGTTATATCAGCAGTTTAGATGGGAGAACAGTAATGGGGCGATTTTCCTTTCTGCTTTCTGTATTGCAGCATAGTGAAATTACATTGTTCCTGGTACTCATGAGAGCTAGGTGAAAGCCTGGATAGAAATACTACTCACACTTCCCTCTTGTAACATTCTGAAATGGTGATGTAGCTTCAGTTGTCCTACACACTGAACCTGCACTTGGTCAGATCATCTGGATAAGAGAGATGCTTGTGCATTCTTCTTGTTTAAACTTCCACATTTCTAAACCTCTGCTGAGCAGAAATTAATTGGCCTATTCTTTGACTTGCAATGATACAGTTAGAAGATAGATGTAAAAATAAGACCAACCATCATATCAAACAGCTGATTTCTGCTTTGCCAGTCCCTGGCAGACAGTACCTGTGCTAGGCTCAGTAGTTATTTCAGCTTTGCAAAGGGAAGACAGAGAATAGTTCAGCCAAACTTGATGCTTTGGCTTCTACACTGATCATCTTACAGACTGATTGTCTTCTAGGTCTTAGTGAACAGCCCATCGCAGTTTCTTGATGGACTTTGCAGCTTTGGAAACAGTCACACTAGTAATTCTAAAACTAGTCTCAGAAACCTAATTGGGGATCAAAGGAGCTCTGTACCCATTTGGTTATAAACCCCACCTATAAAACTGTACTCCAGTTATGGCACTAATGGAGGAATAGCTAAGCCTGTAACAGGATAGCCATTTGGAAAGAACTTGAGAACTGGAGGTCAGTTACCTACCTAGGAATTGAGATCTAAGACTAAAGTTTTACAGTTATCTTTGAAATTATGGTTCTATCCTTACACAAGTTTGGTTTGTGTATAAAAATAATTGATTGAATTATTTCAATTAATACACCACTTTTATCCACCAGCATTTATTGGTGACATCATCGTGCCTCTTGTTTCAAACACTGAGATCCCTGAAAACCTTGGCACATCAGAAGCTTTATAATGTAGCTTCTCCAGGTGTCAGAGTCCCGGGGTGATGTGTTATCTGCTGTGGAAAGCTCATTCCCAAATTCCTGTAGAAAAGGTTAATTTCTTGGTTGCTTTTTCAACAGTAATTCATTCATCAGTGGCAGAACTCAAGATCATCACTTCAAACCAGGCAATTTGCAATGCTTGTTTCCCTTTTTTTCAGATTGTAAATCAAACAGTTCCTGGTTTGGAACCTTCAGCCTCAAAGGATGAAGGAGCTATTGTAAGAATTCTCCAGAAATGACCTCATATGTATGAAAGTAAAAAGACTGTAAACTCTGTATGCTTGTGAAGTGCTTCTCTTGTGCATGCCATGAGTACCAAACACAAACATAAGCATATAGACTATTTTCTGACAAGCCTGGAATCTCTAAATTAGTTATCCCAAGCTTTCTGCAATCAGCAGGAATATGTACACACAATAGGCACCTGCAGTCCCCCAGGTAACTACATTTTCCTTTTCATGTCTCATCCTGATGCTGAAAATAATGTGGTAGTGAAATGGTGTGGTGGGGTGACCCTGGCTGGCTGCGTGGTGCCCCCCAAAGCTGCTCCATCCCTGCGCTCCTCAGCTGGACAGAGGAGAGAAAATGGAATGAAAGGCTCCTGGGTCAAGATAAGGACAGGGAGAGATCACTCAGCAGCTACTGTCATAGGCAAAACAAACCTGACCTGGGGAAAAAAGGTAATTGGATTTAATTTGCTGCCAATCAAATCCGAGTAGGATAATGAGAAATAAAACCAAATCTTAAAATACCTTCCCCACCCCTCCCTTCTCCCCAGGCTTATCTTTACTCACAATTTTCTCTACGTCCTCCCCCTAAGCAACACATCCTACCTCACCATGGGCTGCACCGTGGGCTGCAGGGGAACGTCTGCTCCAGCACCTGGAGCACCTCCTGCCTCCTGCACTTACCTTGGGCTCTGCAGGGCTGGTTCTTTCACATAGTCTCACTCCTCTCTTCCAGCTGTTGTTGTGCAGCAGTTTTTCCCACTTCTTAAATGCCTGATCCCAGAGGTGCTACCACTATTGCTGGTGGGCTTGGCCTCAGCCAGCAGCAGGTCCATGCTGGAGCCAGCTGTGCTGGCTCTATGGGGGAAGCTTCTGGCCTCTTCTCACAGGAGCTGCCCCTGTAGCACCTCCACTACCAAACCCTTGCCACACAAACCCAATACAAGTGGTTTCCTAATTACAGTGTTGATTTACAGAGCACTTCAGCACTTGTTTGAATGGGGCCTAAATTATTCTCAAATTCATCTGGGTTCTTTGTTGCAAGGTCGGGAATTGCTCTTGGAGGATACCACAAATGAGATGATGTAATACTTTTGGATGGACTGCACCTCTTCATTCGTGAAAGGTCATACTTACAGGATGGGCTAAATTCTGCTATTCAGATATGATGTGCTGAGCAAAAATTAGTAACTTATTATCAGGACAGATTATTTTTCCTATCTGGAGCTGTGTTAAAGGTCCACTTATTCTCAACCTTAGACAAGTCTATATGGATGAGGGGTGGTGAATATCAACAGCTAAATAATTTACAAGTAACTCTACTCGAGATTAATTTGGGGTAAGCGGGAGCAGGAGCTGATAATAACCCCATCAATCACTTGGTGTTTCACAACCAGTTTCAAGCAATGCCGCTAGATCCTTTTTAAAGATGTGCAACAAGTTCTGCAGAGCCCTGGGCTGCCAAGCTCTGTAACCCCTCAAGGAAAGCACGTCCTTCCTTAGCTGGTGGTTTCTACTGAAGAGCATCCAGAACAAACAGGAATGATAACTGTGGATTAGTTTGGAAAGACTGGAGTTTCATTCTTACACTTCTGTGATTATTGTTTTCTAACTCCAAACAAAAACAGTTTATGGAAATTAAAAATCCTTTGGTATTTTATTGAAATCTACAGAAAATTAAGATTTAAATGCAGTGCTTTGCAGCCAGAAGTGTGTGTGCAGCTGGTGATGCTGACAGAGACTGTAACACTCCAGGATGTTGTATGTCTTTTGTTTCGGTTGTATCAGTATGCCAAAGCTGGTACTAGCTTCCCAGACAGAAAGGAATATGTGCAGCAGGTCTCATCTTAAAAAGTCAAGCTGGGAACCTGTAAGTTATTCAGTGTGTTCAAATGACTGTAGCAACAAGGAGTCGGATTTCAGTGGGGATCTCCAAAGGTATAGAAGTCACATCATTTCGTGTTACCTGAAGGTGCAGGGCGTAAGTACTTAGTGTTCACTAGGATTTTATTCCAGTTCTAAATTTTACAGCAATTACTTCACAAAACAAAGCAGTGAGTAGAAACTACATTTTATTTTACCCTAAATAAATGAACAGGGAAAATCTGAATTACATTGGAATAGACTATATCCATACAGATTCAGGTACTGAAACCCTTCTATGCCTCCTTCTAGAATTTCCGTTCTTTTGTAGGTATATGGCCATTCCAAGTCAGCTATCCCAGTAAGGCCTGATATGTGGGTTGAAGTGACAATTGTCCATGTGCATGTAGCTCAGCAAGTTGAAGGTTTATTGCTTTCACTTTGGTCTGTCACGCTGCCGGTGAAAGAGGTTCTTTGAGGCGAAGTGGCTATCAAGCAGCATGCGTGGCAGTGCTCTCCCCTCCAGCTTTCTGGTTTTATCTGGCTGTTCCTCCTGAATTGTACATTTCTGATGTTTTCTTGATCTGATTTTCCTCAAAATAATCAAATTGTAATTCCTATAATGAAAGTTTGAACCAAAATATGAAAATTGTGCATGAGTATATGCCAGCCAGGAGGTACATTCTTTTCTCTTGTAAGAAATACATCTCGCTTAATGGATTCTTGTCTCCTTTTAACAACCATTCAATCAGTGTGGCTGGGACACTGGAAGCCCATGCATTTTCTAGAAGCAGCTTTTGTGAGGAAAAATGTGTGTGTGATTTGATAAATATGCATCTGTATTTAGTTGATCTTCTGTCAAAGTGAGCAAACTGGAGCCTACTGCCAGAGCTGAAAGCATGGGGAGGTTGGTGCCAGAGCCTGTGTGTCTGGGACCCAGTGAGAACCACCAGCCAGAGGCACAGGGGCCCTGCACA
This sequence comes from Melopsittacus undulatus, assembly GCF_012275295.1. Classification (NCBI taxonomy): domain Eukaryota; kingdom Metazoa; phylum Chordata; class Aves; order Psittaciformes; family Psittaculidae; genus Melopsittacus; species Melopsittacus undulatus. Next base: position 16,434,568 of record NC_047535.1, read on the forward strand.
GGACTGATTCATCCCTTGCCATGGGGCAAAGGGGCTGAGAGCAGAAAATGCATGCAGCTGCGGGAAACTGTGTTGTCTAAGCGCAACAGCTCGTGGATGGAGAGTTTGGTTTGTGGAGGGTGTTGCTTGCGGGTTGAGGACTTTGGGGGGATGGATCCTTTTTTGGGGGGTGTGTGTGTTTTATTTTTTACTTGGTTAGGGTTTTGGGGATTTGGTTTTGTTTCAGTAAAAACCTTGGAGCTCCAAGGCTTCAGGCATTAGGGACCTGCTGCTGGACTCAGTTCAGTTGAACTCAACTGAATGTAGCACTGAGACACCATACTCAGGAAGGAAGCGTGCCATTGAGGAACATGCCTAACAGTATGACAATTACGTGTTAATATGTTGGAAGACTTAATGTATTTGGAACATGTATAGAGAAAACCTGGAGCTGCTGAATTCCACAATGTTCTTTGAAAAGTCTCAATTGCTGTACCGACAAATGAGTGCTGCAATGGGAGACTACAGAAGAGAGTTTAGGCATGGCAGGATGTAACCATGGCTGCAGGAAAACCTGCAAAACCCTGAAAATCAAGCTCTGTTAATTTTCAGAAGATGGAATCCTCTGCTGATGTTATTACTCTGTTGTACATGAAGCTGTAGTGACATGATGGCTGTTAAAATGCTTTCACAGGCTCAGTCTACAGAAACCACTTTCTTACTGCTGCAATTGCAGATGCTGAATTTGGTGACAGAATTGCAAGCTATGGGGCTGCTTCCCAAGAGTTGAGTATTCTTGTGTATCAAGCTCTCTGTTGTGGACTGGGACCTTTTTAAAGCTCATGTGTAGCCCTACTGGAGATTTCAGTAGGACTAGTCAGATGCTTCAAGTGATCCATGTACTTCAGTGTTGCACTAAACTAAGGAGGAAAATCTCTGGATCACAGAATCCCAAGGGTTGGAAGGGACCTCAAAAGATCATCTAGTCCAACCCCCCTGCAAGAGCAGGGTAAGCTAGAGTACATCACACAGGAACTTGTCCAGGCAGGCCTTGAATATCTCCAACGTAGGAGACTCCACAACCCCCCTGGGCAACCTGTTCCAGTGCTTTGTCACTCTTACAGTAAAGAAGTTCTTCCTGATGTTAACATGGAACCTTCTATAGGATAATAGTGTTGGTGTTGTATTTACAAATATGTAAAGTGTGGGTGTCAGGATGATGGAGCTAGGCTTTTTTCAGTGATATCCAGTGATAGGACAAGGGGCAATGGGTGTAAACTGGAGCATAGGAGGTTCCACGTTAACATCAGGAAGAACTTCTTTACTGTAAGAGTGACAGAGCAAAGGAACAGGTTGCCCAGGGGGGTTGTGGAGTCTCCTACGTTGGAGATATTCAAGGCCTGCCTGGACAAGTTCCTGTGTGATGTACTCTAGGTTACCCTGCTCTTGCAGGGGGGCTGGACTAGATGATCTTTTGAGGTCCCTTCCAACCCTTGGGATTCTGTGATTCTGTGTAGCCCTGATGTGACCTACATGTAGAGAGGTGTAGGCCTGTTGGTGTGCTTCAGTAGACTGACTGATATGCTTGGAAAAAACAGGGAAGTTTTAATGTTGTTAAGGTTTGGCATATAGTTTAAATAAATTAATTAGTCATATAATTGCATATTGATTGCATTACTGGGTTTTGGGGTTTTTTTGTTATTGTGTGTCAAGGTTTTTTCCACTTTGGAACATGGAAATTTAGCTCACAGCAGACTCTTATTGTATTCTCTTTAAATCTTTATTCTTAGTTGAAGTAAATAAACCAACACGGTAAAGAGAGCTGATAGCTACTCCATCTGTATTATGGCACACAATGATGGCTGGAAGTTAAAGGTTTGATATATAGATCTATTTTTTTATTGCCAGCCCCTGCCCCTGAAGAAAGTATTAAAATTTCCAGATGAGTAACCAAACAATAAATAGATGAGACAGTTGCTGTGAATATCTGATTTTTTGCATAATAATGAGATATTGCTGGATAATACACTTTGGAGTCCACAGTTTGTCTACATTATCATTTTGATTGGACAAATGCATAAGGGAGATATACAAGTAAAGCCCTGTCAGATCCTTTATTTTAAATTGACTCCTTGTGAGAGTTCAGTTATATTTCTAGGACATTTTAAAAAGAAAACAAATTCTGGAAATATACCTACACACACAGAGAGTCATTCACTTGCACACGTAGACACACACACAAACACATAGCAAGGCCCTGGGCTCATGCTGTCTTACGCACCGCGGAAACCTTGTGTGGAAACTGCAAGCTCTTTTCCATGCTGGTTAGGTTAGAATTGGGGTTGTTTTTAGGGAGCAGCATCTTTCTTGCCTTGCAGAAGGTTCATGGAAACACATGCAGGACATTGTTCCATACCAGAACTGGTCAAAATAGAAGCAGCCATGGGATCAGTTGCAGGTGGTGGGATGGAGAGGTGATTTTCTCACTGCATTCACAATGGAAAGAACCTGAAGTCTAGCCATGCTGACCATGGCCAGAATGTTAGTGTACGTGTCTCAGAAGAGTCTGAAATCTGATCCCATTTGATAGAGTTTTGAAGGGGGAGAAATACTGCACCTATTGAAGTCATTGGTAGCCTTCTTACAGTCACATACAAGGCTGCTGCTTGGCAGCTCTGAAGCAACTTCTCTGTCACTGCTGTCATTGCTCAGAGATGACCAGCAATATTGCCAGTATCAGTGTGTAGTTCAAGGCTTGTGTCTCAGTTAGAAAGCTAGTTGCCACAGTTAAAGTAATCCCTTTCCTTAAAGAAAAGCTGGCTTTTCTTTTATTTTGTTTTATTTGAAGACAGTTCAGTTTTCTGTACTTAATGTGTCATATGGACAGGCAGATGTGTAAGCCCAAGCTTCAGCATTAGTTTCTTCTGTGCAGGTCTCCAACTCCCATTGTTGGTCTGGTTTAACTCTGAGCCCTCTAAATCCTGCAGTTATGACACCTTGTTCTTGGTTTTTCCTGTATTCTTGCATATTGCGGTCCTCTCCAAGCTTTCACAGAGATGTTTGCTTCTCCCATGTTTTGGGAGGGCAGGGTGTCCTGTGTTCCCTGCATCTCCCACTCCTGGGAGTGGAAGTTGGGTCTGGGTTCAGAACTATGAAGCTGTGGATTCAGACCGATGAAGCACTAGGAGCTCAACTGCAAAGAGCTGAGTGCAGCAACTGCCTTTCCTTTTCCCTGTGTGTCTCTATGTGTCTATCAGATAATAAATCCATACACTTAAAAAGTAAAGAAATAAGCAGGCCCCACAACTGTGACTTAGATGTGTCCAAAAATCATTTCCAGACATCAGCTAACCTCAGCAATAGGGAGATGAAAACTGTTGCTAGACTAAAGAAATGTACAGAGTATTACAGCTCTGCTGGTACACATATTTTGTAATTTGCAGAAAGACATATGTTTCCCAAGGTTCCCCCATACCAGATTTATATAGTGGCAGATTTCTGGCCCTGTTTCTTCACCAGGGCACACTCACTGTATTGAGGAATAGCGCATCCGTATCTATCAGCATGTCTGTTGTGACTATGACGTAAGAACTTTCATGTTGTCCAGGCCACAAGGTTGTACCCAGAAACTATATAACCACTAAAAAGAAATGGGACCAGATTTTGCCCTAATTATTCACCTGCTGGTGAGATGTCCCACACTGAGGGATGATACCTGGACTGTGTCTCGGTTCCATTCCTCACAATCCCTCATGCTGTAACTGATAAGCAGGTATTTTATGGATTCCTTTTCCTCAGTCATGCAGGTGCAGCCCATCTTTATACAACATCAAGTCAAATGCAAGCCTTAAAGCAGACTGTTTTCATCTAGCACCATGACATTCACTGCCCTGGCAAAATTCCAGCTTCCTGCACTTGACCTCAGAAACAAGATGAATTTTGCACCTACTGTGCTGCTGGAGTTATGTAACTAACCAATTAATTATGTTTTAAGATTATAATATGATAATGGGTAGCAAACTTGGGGAAGTCATCAGGCTAAGTGTACTGCAGGTGCAGCATCTTACTGGAACTTGATTCATTCACAAAATGATTTTTCTATTCAAAACAACTGCCACGCTTCCTTTGTCTACAGATAATTAAATAAGCTCTCCAATTTATTCATGCATTCTAATTTACATAGGATATCAACCCAAAAAAACCCTCTGCTCACCCAGACAAAAGACATAAACCACATAGATAAATCTAGATGTCAGCCAGGGCACAGTAAGAACAGTTCTGGCTGGTGAGGGCACTGTTGCTGCAGCTCGGAGCCTGGCCCCGGGGGTCTCTGTTCAGCAGTGGCAGTCAGGCTGAATCAAACTGAGTGCTGCCAGTGGGTTCTCTTGTCTTTGTCTTTTCAGAGGTCACATTAGGAAAGTATGGGTCTGAGGTGTTGAAATTGTCCTGTGCAGGGCTTTTATACTCTCTTTATTCACAGCTTCTTTAGCTCTGCTTTCTAGGGTACAATCAGGTACTTAGAGCAAGATTCTCCCCTTTTATTGTGCTTCTGCTCATCTTTGTACTGGCCCTCTGTGGTAAAAGATACTACATCCAAAGCTCATCAGCTCCGTGCTGCTGTTCTGAGCCCAGAGGCTTCCCACAGCTGAGGTTCACATTTCCCAGGGGTTAGGTTTTTTCAGTTCTAGGTACAAATGTGATTTCTCCTACCATAGAATTTAAATTCTTCACAAGCACTTGTGCACGTAACTGCACAATATTGCTGTGAGTTTTGTGAGTGGTGGTGATTTCTTTATGGAGAGCAGGTTCAAAGGGGCCAACAGGTTCACAGCAGACTGTATAGCTCAGGTCTCTGAAAGGATTCTTGGATGCTGGAATATTAAAGGTTATATTGTAGGTTGTTATGAAATCCTTTGCAAGTTTAGAGAAGGAAATATGCAAGCACTTTCAGGGCAGTCTAGACGTATTTCATGCTGTCTGGGTACAGGAAGATGATTGTATGGACAGGCTGGATCGATGGCTTGTGGCCAATTGTATGAGGTTCAACAAGACAAAGTACTGAGTCCTGCACTTGGGCCGCAACAACCCCGTGGAACTCTACAGGCTTGGGGAAGAGTGACTGAAAAGCTGCTCATGGAAAAAGACCTGGGGGTGTTGATTGACAGAGCTGAACATGAGCAGCTTGTGGCCAGGCAGCCAAGAATCCAACAGCATCCTGGCTTATACCAGAACCAGTCTGGCCAGCAGGGCCAGGGCAGTGATCGTCCTCCTGTGCTGGGCACTGTTGAGGCTACACCTCAAATCCTGTGTCCACTTCTGGGCCCCTCACTACAAGAGAGATATTGAGGTGCTGGAGCAGGTCCAGAGAAGGGCAGTGGATCTGGTGCAGGGACTGGAGCACAAGAGTGATGGGGAATGGCTGAGGGACCTGGGGGTTTTAAGTCTGAAGAAGAGAAGGCTCAGGGGGGACCTTATCACTCCCTACAACTGCCTGAAAGGAGGGTGGAACCAGAAGGAGTCTGGG